>NC_071501.1:27010714-27649642 GCF_028408465.1 Anastrepha ludens | reverse complement strand
TTTTTTTTTGAAAAATATTGCGTACTACCAGGCATTTTGCTCACGTATTCATTTCAAACGTATCCCTTCGCACCCTGAACTCCCTGCATTTTCAATGACTACTTAATAGCAAAGAAAAAGTTGCCGAAATTCATTTCATACTTTTAGGCGTTCGCACCTTTCTACTCTCGCAATTAAAACCATAAAGCCAGAATTTAATTACAAAAACCACTTTTCCTTTGCGCGTTGAACAAAAATTAACTTCTTTTTTTTACTCAAACACTTCGCTCAATTTGCAGCCATTTCACCGAAAATACGTCTTTGAGCTACCCATTTGTCTACTTCGTTGCGCCATGTGCCATAGCTTTGGTTAGCCTTGCAACAATATTGACTCGACCGAATCCTGCTCTATTAATTAACCCAACCAGCCACTTTTTGACGCAACAAATATGGCACTATTCACGTGGTAACAAATTTTTACAATGTATTTGCCCCGTTTTGCTGCTATCGCCACTCTATTTTATCCCTAAAAGTATATTAATATGTATTGTATACTATTACTGTTACTTCCATACAGCTGTGACCCCTACCAGATAGAAATCGTAAATTTTCTGCATGCCAATGTTATGGTCATAATCTTAACGGGGCAACAAAATACCGTAAAGGGCTAATTGAATAAAAAGCATGAGAGGAATTTTTAATGAAATTCGCCTATTACGTGAAGTGTATTCAAAAACATATACTCGTATATATGTATGTAGATATGTTTATACTCATACTGGTATGTAAAGGAATATGTTTCAGCAAAAATTGTTGTACCCTATTTTATGGCATCGCAAACTTTTACTTTAGTTCCGCATGCTACTCAGGCATGCAGAGAATCTGCAGCGGAGGCTATTTTTCTGCTTTTTAGTATTTTGCGCTCTTTGACCACTGAAGGTGAGTTCGTTGGTCCTACCTTCATTTATTATGCATTCCTCGCATACTGTAAAAAACAGATTGCTTATTCCAAGAAGCGAGAAAACGTTTGGTACCATTTTGTGAGGTGTGGGGGTGGAACGGGCAGCAAATATGAAATGGAAAATATAAAATTTAATAATATGAAATGTAATAGTACAAAAATTATTAATAAAAAATATGAAATATTAAAGAAAATAAAAATTAGTAACATATTATGGAAACAGTTGGGAGTGTTTAGTGACAGTCAGGCTGCATTAGAGGCCCTGGAGAACGCAAAGCAAACCTCTAAGATTGTGCGAGAATGTTAGAAGAAGCTTAATTCTGTTGCAAGAAGGAATAAGCTGGTACTTATATGGGTTTCAGGGCACCGCGGCGTTCAAGCGAATGAAACTGCCGATGAATTGGCCAACTGCGAATCAGCGGTTTCCCCACAGGAACCAGAGCCAATAATCGGAATCAGTTCTACAGGAATCGTGAATTGGATCAGCGATTGTGTATGCAATTTACATAAAGAGCGATAGTCCGGTTTAGATCGCTGCAGAGCTGTAAAGTGTTTTGTGATAAGCCCGGGTTTTCCATTTAGTTTTACAAACGCACTTTAAGTCACAAGTCTGCCACCTGAGACAAATTGCCGGCCTCGTATTCAAAATAATGAGGCTTTGAAAAACTTGGCGCTGGGAATTGAGAAACGGCAATTTCTGTGAGGAACGCCTAAGTACTGTAAGGTTATGTGCCGGGTACCTTCTACAGAAAAGCGCATATAAAAAATTCGCATTAAAATAGATTTTACTTGCCTTGAAAAAGTAGGGATGCGTTCCGTAACTTTCTAAAATCGCATAAAATCGAAACAACGAAAAAGTTTGCAAAAATTGAAAAAAATAGGCTGCTTCATAAATTACTTCGAATTTGTAAAAGAAATTCATTCAAACTGAAATCATTTTATTTTATTGAAAAAGAATATAGTTTTAAATTGTTTAATCATTATCACTACCTGGTAATAAATAGTTTGCCCCGTTTGCGTAGTGGCTCCAAATCACCTTCAGACTGAAGAGACCAGATGAGACTGTCTCTGCGATATATGATATATTTGCGGTAAAGGCAATGGATTTTCACAAACTTCATTCTCGTTCAGCTCTTTCTGACAATGTAATCGATAACTAAACTTTCCGATGTTTTTCCAAGAGATTTTCGTATAAAATACAAACCGCATAACTTCAAAATCGTATAAAACGAGACCTTGCAGTATTAAGAATTCGTCTTCCAAGGCCTTTTTATTACATGTATGTATATGAACTACAGTAACTAAAAAACTCTTTGTCAACAAGAGCTAGGGACGTTTCAGGTCTCACAGCCTCAATTCGTTCTGTTCCACCCACTATCCTCAGCGCCTACACCTACGAGTTTATCTAGGCACTATCCACATACTCCTTTGATTATAGTCGGCCACCACCGAGGTCATGTAGGTTTATGTGTGCTCCATTAGCAGTCTTGGTCTTGTACGTACAAATCGTAATGGGTAGTAGAAATATAGAAATTAATATGAAATATATAAAATATCATTTTCACAAAGAACGGCCAATTCCCGCACGGAATGCAAACCTCTGATCGGAGACGAGTCTTAGAATCTTCCGTTTGTAGGAATTCATTAGGGTGCAAATCACAAAAGGAAGAAGGATCATAGGCTAGTCTCTTCGAGGTTAATCCACACAATGCTAATTTTATCGTGCGAAAAGAAGGAAATGCTCAGAACTTTTTATTCGATCTAATTTTATATCAGTGCAGAGCCAGCTTTGTTCGTAGGCTTAACTAAAGAATGGAGAGCAGTAGTTTATTACCCATGAGACAATTCAAAAGAAAGCGACTTAGAACCACAATCATTCAGTTTAAAGTTTTTTTCAAATTTGCTATTACTTTGAGCCTTCCGTTAATAAACGTTATTTATATATCCACAGTCACTAGCACATCTTCCATGGCGTTTCCTTTAACTGAGCGAAATGGTGTACTCAACTGTCAGATGCTAGAAGGCAAGAGCAGTCGATAAAACTCCCGAAGAACACTTCGGTCCCTCTTACACCGGTATTTTGAACTTTTGCTATGTTTGGAATTATTGCCCACCACTACTTAGAGGCGCGAATGCATGCAAAACTTCGGGTTCGAAAGATTTCTTGCCGCGATGGGAAAGAAATGTAAATTTTTGTAATACATTATTTGTCACACCCGGTAAAGTGTTTCCAGACGTACGTTTTGCGACATTTTTCATAAATTTTGTAAGAAATTTCCTGAAAGGCTTTTACTTCTCAATAAGCGACTTAAGAGAAGAAACTCGAAGTCTAAATTTGTCATTAACAAGAACTTCTAACCGAGTGTATTTTTGTCCTGAAAAGTATCCGCATAAAAAAAACCATCTGTTGTTCGTAGTCGGCTTAAAAGCGTAGGTCGTCCCTCTATATGTGGAAGAAGATTAAGACACACGCCACAAATAGGAGAAGGAGATCGGTCAAACATCTAACAGAAGTGTACGCGCCAATTATTTCTTTTTTATTTAATTAGGTCTTGGACTGCCTACAAAACCTCGCAATAGCAGCCATGGCGGCGAACAAGAATTGTTCTTCCTTATATTTTTCGAGATTGGTGCAGAAATCATCTTCGGAATTTTGGCTGAACGGATTTTTTTCAAGTAGCCAATGCCAATCAGAACCACCAAGTGTAGTCAAGTCTTTCCACCAGGTAGGGGACTTCGTCTTCCTCTGTATCCACCCGAAGGTAGCATATCGAATACTTTCAGGACTAGAGTGGATACATCCACTGGAACTATATAGCATCACAAACGACGTTCCCATGACAGTCGGTTCTGCGTTATCGGAACGGCTCGGATTTATATCCGGCTACGGATTGTCATTCCACTAGTGTTCCCCAAACATTTATGGGAAATATTTGTACTGTTACAACAGCAGTATTATCCTAACAAATGTAACTCGATTAATTATGTCTCTGTTGTGTAAAAGATGGTTCATTAGGGCGGATCGATTTAAAAATTGTTCATTGCTCTATGAAAATCGTATACCTCTAAAACGAATTCTGATGTCCCCCAATTTGGGTCGAACGAAAAATCCCACTTTGACCCACTTAGAGTGCTCCAATCGAGTCCAAATGTATGATCAACCCCCACTAACTTTGGACGGCCGATCCACCCATGCCAGTGGCACACCCCCTGGAACTCCCCTGGGGGGTTCCCCATACAATCATTTCAAAATATCACCATTTTTGGCCTAACTAAGTAAACGAAAAAGTTCGACCTAAATTGGGGGACATCAGAATTCGTTTTAGAGGTATGGTTCCTTCGGTAAAGTTTCTTATTTTGATCCCTAGAATATGATTTTCACAGAGCAATGGGCGATTTTTTTGCCTCCCCACAAATCGACCCGCCCTATGGTTCATATAGTAGTTTCTTTTTAAAAATTCAAAAAAATGAGCAAAAAAATATCTTTCGGTATGTTATTGGTTGATTCAAAAACAAAAAACTACAAAAAAAAACATGCCCATTAGTTATGCAACACGTTTTCATTCATGTGGCTACCTCAGCTAGCTTCGCCTGGCGCATCCTCTTAATATCTATTTCTATCTCATGAATGACTTCCTCGATATTCGTCTTGAGAGCCTGAATCATTAATGGATTGCTCGTAAACTATCACTCCTTCACAGTACCATGGCATACGTGAAGGAGTGATAGTGTATGGTGCGCTCAACGGTGTCATATCTCAGCTCTGGGCTGGCTAATTGGCATAGCCGAGATTACTGATATTATTATTACCGTACTTTCTGCGTAGAAGGTCGATTGGAGCATGGATTGTGTGGTTAGCGCGCAATTGTGCTGGAACCAAAGATCTTCCGAATCCATGACTTCAGTTTCCAGTCGCAAAAAAATCGCTTATCATGCGCCTGTAGCACACACACCTCTGACCGAATTCGTGTTTTGAGTAGTATTTTCAATGAAAAATGGGCCAATGATGCCACCAGTCCAAAGTCTGCACTAAAGTTACCCTCTCTAAGGAACATAGGATTCTTGACAATCGTGTGCGGAATCCCATATTTCGCAGTTTTGCTTATTAACATAGCCGCGGATGTTAAATGCGCTTAGTCAGAGCAGATGATTTAGGCGCACTGTTTGAGCTACACAACATTGACTTTGGAATTAAGTTTGCAATATTTCAAAGCAAGTGTAAGGCGATTAGTTTCGTTCCGCGGATACATTATACTGACTCTCTGTCAGTATTTCCTGCTAGAAAAAACTGCCACTGTTAACGTATTATTAAGGTGGGAGCCTGGTTTATAAGGTCAAAAAAATCAATTTTTTTTTTTCGTCTTAAGCGATTCCTACTATATTTCAGAATATTCACACAAAGTTATAGAGCCTAATTCTCAATATTTACGTAGATACAAAGCCAAAGGTAGGCGAGCGTTAGGTAGTTACGCTGTGACCGGACAGCTATAGTACAAATTTTATCTTCTTTTCTCGACTTTTCATTTTTATGATTTCTTTGAATTAGAGTACATGAATGAAAAAAAAATAATGAACCTTTTGAAATGAATCATAGCTTGTTCCCTTCAGTATTAAATTCTCTTCTATTTGAACTAACAAAATAGATAAAAAAAAATTTTCAAGATTTTTATACCAAGTTGAAGTAAATTTTTTTTTTATAGAAAGGCATTTTGTTCTTTAAAACCTCCAAAAAGTTGAAATTTTGAAATTTCTCTCAGTTTTCTTAGTTCATCTAGAATAAAAAATCATGATAATTAGAAGTCCATTTGAATTTTTTGCTTTAGATACTAATAACGAGCTGTATCTTGTACGCCAGTTGGAAACTCCAGCGTTGCAGCGCTCTACTAATTTCTATGTTAAACATTTTTTCAACTTATTTTAACCAGTACAAAAATGTTGTATACTTTTTAAATGTTCATTAAAAGATAGAAAAAACTTTGCAGTGCTAAATTAATTTTTTCCTTGAAAAAAAAAAAAATCGCAATGAGATGCAATTTTTAAACCTCATAAACCAGGCTCCGCCATTAACAATAACCAAAAACAATACATGGTGTAGAGGCTGGTCAGCTCATCATTCTGTCGTCTGCGCTATCCGCTGTCGCCAGCGCTGAAAGATCCACAAAACCTTTACGAGCATATTTCTCTTGAACACTCCCAGCGCCGTCTCACCGGTTGCGATTATCTTTCTAGCATTTCTACCGTAAAATAGGTCTCTCTACCATAAAATTGGCTGATGATTTCGTTCATCCAGCGAAGGCTTACTTACTCAATTTCCTACTTCTACTCTCTACTAACTCAAAATATCTTGTTGGCAAATGTGCCAATATCCGTTGAACTTCATCAAGGCTGTCAGAAGTAACTATCGGTGCTGAAGCTGCTTTCCAAGTAAATCGAAGACCTTCGTCATTTCAAAAATATAGCTGTAAATAGTGGTGTGGCTGCCAAGACGCATTTGCGCTGACTATTTATCCTCTTGATGGAAAGAGATATTGCCCTCGTTTACTTTCAAAGTCTCATTCGCTTCGTTTCTTCGCTCAGCTTAAAACGTGTGAGAATAGTGACGTATCTTTTAATTTTCGCTAAGTATCCATTTACCTTTCCATCCATTGCTTGGGAAGCTACTTATTGTGCTCTCTGATCTCCGCTCGCTCCCACTTTGCTAATGCCTAACAGACCACAATCAATCTAATCCTATCGTAGTTTATAATGTGGCCACTTCTAGCCTACAATAACAACAACTGTTAAGTATTTGCTCACTTCCGCAGCATTGTCAAGGCATTGTTGAGTTCTTCGTTGGTGGATTTGTGTGGTGCGACGCTTTTGAGTCTGTTGATAAGTTGGTTTATTATTGTGTGTGGCCGTTTGCACGTTTGGTTCTTTGCTTTGTTTGCTTGCAACATTGTTGCACTCCTGACAGCTCATATGATGGTTGATTTTCCTAATATTCTGTCGTCAGCTGCTGTTTCATCGTCTTTCATACACTTTTCCACCTTCGCTCACTCACACACACACACACGCAGGCGCGCGCAAACACAGCTAAGCATTTAACTCCTATGTCTTGCGATACTTTAAGCAGCCTGGCCATGCCTTGCACCACAAGCATTTTGTGTCAACACTATTTGCAATTGAGGCTTGTTTACCTTGTGGTGCATTATCGTCGATGGTTGTATGTACGTTTTCGTATGTATGATGTAGAGTGCAATTAACAGCAACACAGCGCGCCGTGCTATTCAATTTAGAAGGCACTATCTTCACACAAACCCTGCCTGCCAGCAACTTTTGTACTTAAGTATGTGTATATGTATGCATATATGTGCATAAATGTGTGTATGTATATTAAGTATATGTACATAAATATGTATATGTATGTATGTATGTATGTATGCATGCATGTTTGTGTGTCCTATTTCTACTATATCAACTGGCTCTCATTGTCACTCTGTCATTGGAGTGTCTCGCTTCGTGTTGCTCGGCAGCCCTAACAATGTGCCCATACACACATACTCATACAACAGAAACCGCCGTTAGCGTCATTATCGTTTGTTATTTGTCGTCATTATAAAATGCGATTTTTGTTGTTGCTGTTATTGTTACCACTGCTTCGTTATCCTTTTCAGCTCTTCGTCGCCTCAGTTCAGCGCTCAGGCTTAGCTTAGTTCCTGCCCATTCAATTCAATTCGCTTTTAGCTGATTGTTGTAGGCAGATACACTGCGTTAAATAGCTATGGCACAGTGCTTATTGAAAAGTTTTGAAAATTTATTTGTTTCGCCTTTGATTAAATTTGTATGAAAATATATTTCAGTCTCCTACAAAAATCATATAAATCAAAAGTGTCAAACTTTGTGGAAATTTGTAAAAAAAACTGCAAAATTTTTTTATCAAAATTCCAAACTTTTTTCAAAGTTTTTTCAACATATTTCAAAATTTCCAATTTTTTTTTTCAAAACCCATTTTTTTAGAAAATTTCAATTTTTTTTCAGAAACCCAATTTTTTCAAAAATTTTAAGTTTTTTTTTTTCAAAAACACAATTTTTTTCAAAAATTTCTAATTTTTTTCCAAAACACAATTTTTTGAAAAATTTTTCAAAAATTTCCAAATTTTAGATTACCAGGTTTGAATTTTTTATGAAAATTTTTTATGAAACACAATTTTCTCAAAAATTTCAAAATTTTTCAAACTGTTCGAAATTTTTCAAAAATTTCCAAATTTTAGATTAGATTTGAATTTTTTATGAAAATTTTTTGAAATTTTTCAAATTTGTTTTTAAAAGTGCAACCAGACTACAATGTTTGAATTTTGTATAATTTTCTCTAAAGTTTTGTAGCCCTTGCAATTTTAATTTAATATTGTGCAAGTGGCTCAAAAATGGCGTTGGTTTTTGTCAATTTTTTTTTTTTTTTGTTTGTTGAAGGTGTTGGTTGTTTTCATTATATAGAGAAAATGATTCAGACAACGAGTAGAAAAAATATTGTAAAAAATCAACGCAATTTTTGAGCCGCTTGAAACTTGCACAATATTAAATCAAAATTCAATGGGCTACGAAACTGTGTACTCGAAATTTTTCTAGAAATTCTAATTAAAAACATGTGAAACATAAAAATTTATTGTATATGTTTTTTTAATTTGCCCCAAGTTCGAAACTTGAATTTACATGATTTTTGTAGTGGAATGTGCTATATTTTCCTTAAAAAAGTATCAAAAGTAAATATTATAAAAGGCAAATAAACTCTAAAAACTTGGCATACAGTTCTAGTGCTATACTTATTTGACGCAGTGTATTTCGCTAGTCTGCATGTCTTCAACTGACAGTTAATTCTTAAGTGTATGGGAGAGTGTGAGTGTGTTGATGTTGGTGACGGCCATTTATTTTCATGTATTTCAAATGTCAATATTTGCTCTTCTAATGACCACGCAACCACTCAACGTCTGAGCAACCACCGTCCAACTTATTGTTGTAATGTTTTCTTTATATTTACCTGCTGTTGTTGCCACAGAGTCAGTCAGCCGCACGCTCTCAGTCGTTGCTATCTTATATTAATTGTATTCACGCTATTGTTTTGGTTTTATATATATTTTTTCACATTGCTTTAGCAGGGTCGCTGTCATCAACCTTGTACTTCGTCATGGCCTTCCTCATTGGTTGGTGTTGTCATCGGTTTTGTCATTTCTGCCGTTATTGCCAGTTTTCGCTACCTTCTTGTTGAAGCAAATATAAGAATTACATACACATAAGTGTGAAATTAATGAAAAAGGCATACAAATAACGTTGAATGTGTCTATTTTCTTAGCACTTGTATGTACAGCAAGTGGGCAAATTATTGTAGTAATAAAAATTAAAAAAAAATGTGTTTTCTTTTATTTTTTTTAATAAACTTTTTCATGGATATTTAATGGTAAAAAATATATTTTTGGAACATTTTTTTAGTTTGTAATAATATAATATTTACCTTAACAAACATTGAATTTTGTTGTTGAAAATGTGAATGTGAGATGAGTTTTATTATTTGTTTCAGCTTTAATTACGAGTATTGATATTTTTAATCTTTCTATTTCCTCTTTTGGTTTCCTAACCTGCATACTTTTGAGATTCTGACCTAAAAAAAATATCTTTTATTATTATGATTGAGAAATCCGCAAACTGTAGTTGTCTTTTCCTAGGAAAATTCCCCTCAGAAAAAGTCAGATAGGTTAGGTTAGGCTGGGCAGCTGAGGAGCACCAACTCACCCTCCATACAGCTGACGCAAAAAAGACTCGAAGTAATTCCGAGTCTCACGGCATGTATACCCCGCGGACAGTGCCACGTGAGGATGCCCAAGAAATTTGAGGGATGAGATTTTGTCATCCTCAGAATATCCCTCGAATGCCTCCTATCCAGAAGGACTTCGCGATCTTACACGTTCGTTTGCTTGCCCAGCGCTCGCTGAGTTGGTGCAAAGCCCATTCTTCCAGGAGTAGAGCGCAGGTTGTCAAGGGGATCCCGATCCTCTCCTTTCGCGGGCACACTACCTCACAGGTCCCTTGTCTGGCCAGCTCGTCGGCTGATATAAAAATAGTAGTTTTGGTAGGCGTTTCGCAGTCTGCGATCTGAAATATGAAAAGAAATCCATCACTTTTCTAATAGAGATGTTCGAGTGTTGCTAAAAAGCAAAAGAAAAATATATATTTTTCCCCCTTTTTTAAATCGGTATAATTCTTTGGTCACCCACTGTATGTATGCTATGTGGTTGCATCTCATGTTCGCCTGTTCGCCTGTTCGCCTGTTTGCTTTACAACACTAATGATGTCGTTCATTCTTTTTATTGTTCCCTGTATTTCCTGCCATTCCGCTGCCTGTTTGCCTGCCTGCACTGCTATTTCCCCTTGTTTATTCCGATATCTCTTCCCTTTTACCTTTAACTTCCTTGCCAGGTACCTACTTCCCCCATTACGTTTGGCGGTTTGTAGCGTGTCACGGCTTTGCTAAATTGCATAATTTCTTTTCACTATTAAAAAAATTATACCTCTTCGGACCTTTATCGCCCTTGTCTCTTTGTGTTTTGTTATCACTGCGTCAATTTCGTTCTTCAACGCTTAGAAAAAGAATACTGTTTTGCATACATTAACGTAATTTACATACTGGATATTAGGGGACATTTACTTTAGCATATTTAGTGAGCTCCAAGAAAGGCATAAAATTAACCGAGCACAGCTGTGAGAAGGAAAATTAAAAAAACTGCTATGAGTTTATATTAGGTTGAGCCGAAGCAGGACATTTGTACTTAGGCTCGCATATAATAGAGCTGCTTAGTGAAATTAGCAAAGAAAAAGTCTTAAAGATGCTTTGAGGGGTCAGGCGAAGCATGGTGAGAATTTTAGATTGAATTCATATCTAAAATTGTGGAAAATTTAATTCTCTTAAAAACTCCATGAAAGGTTTTCGATTTGATCACCCTTCGCCTGAGTTATGGCCTTCAAATGGCTAATGAAGGCATCGCACTCTGCGGCATTCTCTTCCATTCCCGGTAAAGCGCTTGTTTATGATGCTCAACACTCTGATATTTTTTAAAGTCAACATTTTTTCTTTAAAATATCAAAGGCACAACTAACAACTGTTGTGTCCCAAAAATCAGATTTTGAGCCGTTCTTTATTGATGCGTTTTTTTATATGCCTGTACTGAGTTCTGTTGGAACGCTCAAGACAGCTTTGCAACCGAAATTTTTGCCTACCTCGGCCTTTAGAACTGTCTCTAAAACAGTTCCCTGATATGAGTGCGTACCTATTTTGCCGCCAGTGTTTAAAAATATAAGCATTCATAGCATTCATCAGCCATTATGGCGACACAAACTGTGCCCACCTGCGCCCATCTTCTACGCCACCTTCATTTGATTTTCAAAAAATCAGCCAATTAAACCCCAATATTTTATTTATTTTCATTCTGCTCAATTAGGAATGGCTACGCTTCGAAAAAGCAAAAACAGTGGGCACTCTCACTCACTCTCACCCAAACGAAACATTACGGCTCTTTGCATTCTAAGTTTTTATTGCGTCGGTGTCAAATTTTTTTTCCTTGTTCACTTCTCGCGGGAGCATAGGGCCTCGACAAGTTTCAGTCTTACGTTGGTTTCGTTAATCTGTTTTTGATTTGTGAAAGGGTAGGGAATTAGCCCTCCTTATCTGGCTTTAGTCCGACATCAGTTTTGTATGTGACGCCCTTTATTTTCCTTATAATTTTTATAGTGACACCTGCTTTAAAAATGTTTGAATTGGCTGTGAAAAGTTTGCTTGAGCGTCAATCTTCATCTTATTTCAGATATATGCTTTTAAATTAAGAAACAAATATTGAAACGAAATTTTATCTGAATCGGATAACTTCTAACACTTCCACTCATTTCTTCTCCTTCTTCTTCTTGATTGGCATGATAATGGCTTACGCGATTTTGGCCGAGTTTAACAAAACGCGCCAGTCGTTTCTGTCTCGTGCTAACCGGCGCCAGTTGGGCACATCAAGTGAAGCCAAGTCCTTCTCCACCTGATCTTTCCAACACAGAGAAGGCCTTCCTCTTCCTCTGCTACCACCAGCTGGTACCGCATCGAATACTTTCAGAGCCGGAGCGTTTCAATTCAGGCGATAAGATCCAGCCGACGAAGCCGCTGCATTATGTTTATGTCATCGTGCAGCTTTTACAGTTCAATGTACCATCGCCTGCGATCTCGCCATCATCAATGTGCAAGGGTTTAAAAATCTTCCGCACAATCCTATCAAACACTGCAAGGGACGCCTCATCGGATATTATAATCGTCCAAGCTTCTGCACCATACATTAGGACGAGTTAGTTTCTAAATTATTTGGGACTGTTGTTAAGAAAAGAAGCTGATCCTTGCTGTGTCTAACCTAATAAGCGCGAATCAAAATTATTTCTTTAGTGGAAGATCAACAATATCTAACCTTGCAATTTTACCTAAGAACTCCATCGTTAGATTTAAGTAGATGCCATTTACATTCCCCTTTCGGAGGCTTTTTATACGGTCTCTCGTAAATTTTCATATTTATCTGAGAGAACCTGACAGTTGGGCTGGAAAGCAGAACTTCCTGTACTTTCAGATATCGTGTTTCCAGCTAGTGTTCCTCAAGGCGATATTCTTGATCCACTTCTCTTTATAATTTTTATTGATGATATAAGTCCAAGCAGTTTTTTTTTGGAGAAAATCGAATACCTTACTATACTATATCTATCATATTTTCTGGTCGAAACTGAAAACTGCAGACCAAATTAAAGGCCAAGGCACAGTTTTCGATTCTAACTGATCGTGAGCAGTGAACATACAGATTGCATAATTGCGAATGTGTATGCTATGCCAGCTTTTGTCTGGAAATGTGTACAATATTTCTCAGATCCATATACCCTTAAAAAGTTATAAAGGGTGGTTATGTTTCAAAGACCGGTGTTGAGTTTGAATAAAATACAATTTTTTTTCATTTTTCATTTCTCTTTGTTATGATAATATTGATATGGCTCAATTACGTATGGAACAAAATTCGGCCGAATGGCCGGCGCGGCCTTGGCGGCACACCTCCATCCGATGGTCCAAATTTTCGATGACGCTGAGGCATAATTGAGGTTCTATGCCGTAAATGTGCCGAATTATCTCATCCAAATAACCCCAAAGAAAGATGTCCAACGGTGTCAAATCACATGATCTTGGCGGCCAATTGACATCGCCGCGACGTGAGATTATTCGGTTATCGAATTTTTCACGCAAAAGAGCCATTGTTTCGTTAGCTGTGTGACAAGTGGCACCGTCCTGTTGAAACCACATATCGTCCACATCCATATATTCCAATTCGGGCCATAAAAAGTTCGTTATCATCTCACGATAGCGAACACTATTCACAATAACTGCCTGACCGGCCTCATTTTGGAAAAAATACGGCCCAATGCTGCCGCCGTCCCATAAACCGCACCAAACAGTCACTCTTTGTGGGTGCACTGGTTTTCGGCAATCACTTCTGGATTATCATTCGCCCAAATGCGGCAATTCTACTTATTGACGAATCCACTGAGGTGAAAATGTGCATCATCACTGAAGATGATTTTCTTCACGAAGTGCGCGATATGCATTTTGATTTAACGCCCGTTTTCATAATAAGCCTGAATAACTTTATCGCGTTGCTCAATTGTGTATCTTTCCATGGTTCAAATTGAGTTAGTCTGAGATTGAAAAATGGCAAATGAAATGCAGGAAAAAAACTTGACGTTTAGGTGTGGTTCACATTCAACATCGGCCCTTGAAATTTAACCGCCGTTTATATGGATTTTGTTAGGGCCCGTACTACTTTATATGATTGGTTTTATCTGGCGATTTTAAACATCGACTGGTCATTACTGGGGTGACAATGAAATAGCTAGCAGGAATATAATTGAATTCTACTGATTAATAAATAAAAAAGATTCTATAAATCTGCAATAACAAATAAAATTCAAATAAATAAATAATTCTACAGAATCTCCCAAAAGCGCCAACTAGAAAACAATTAGCACCTCCTCAAAATACACTAGTACCTCCATTTCAAGAACCATATGACCTCAACTCAAACCAGCTGGCTTGTTGACCATATTCATCTGATTTGCCCAGATTCTCAGCTTATGCTTTTTATTTTCATTTTAGCATCTTCGAATTCTTCACTTTACTGCTTAAATGTCTCTACCTGTTCAGGCAAAACCAGATTAAGTACTTGCTCATCTAGCACTCATCCACACATCTTCCTTACTCCATACAGCCTAATTTTTTTCCAGATTAACTCACCCCCTTGAATTTTCTTATTATAATTTGTTTTTTTTTTGTTGCTTGTGTTTAAACGCCACCTTTCAGGTACAACGGCGTACATTGAATATATAAACGAAATCGGTCGCCTACTTAAAAACTGAATTTTCTGCTGGTGAGATTGTTAAAAAAAAAGTTTGAATTAAAAATATGTCCATTCTGCGCCTACAACTACAGTTAACAATGTAGACCGTTGAAAAAATTGCACTCCTGGGTATAGTTCAATAAAGTTTGTTAAAAAGGGTTAGCGCACACCGAAATTCTTTAAATGGTTTTGTGTGTAGTAGTGGGAGGTCAACACTGAAATATAAATGGCAAAAATGTGATAAGGCGCGGGCTTGTGCAGGGTGGTTCGTGAAGCTAGCGTTTGGAATGAAAGGTGGTGATTTTTTCGTTTTTTCTCTTGAGCAGCCAAGAGCGAAATCCAATTGATTCAGGTTTATTGTTACAATACTATTACTTTTATTACATATTTACTAGCTGTACTCGGTGCGCGTTGCTACGCCAAAAATTAAAATAAATTTAAGAAAAATAACTTTAAGGAAAAATTAGTACACAAATATTCAATTCATTTAAACCATTTTATTGATTTTGTTTATTTCTAAAAAATTGTAACATTACAAAGTTTAGTTTGAATTCGATGTTTATTGAAGTGCTGTGGGATACACAATATTTCTTGTTTTTCCATCTGGTGCGTAGACGAATAAATCAGAAGGTTTTCCGACACGTGAGCAAGCCACATAGAGCTGTCCATGTGAGAAGCATGAATTCTGGATTTAATCCCCACACTTGTAACGATTCTCCTCGTGATTTGTTAATAGTCATTGCGAAAGCGAGTCGCACCGGGAACCGTAAACGTTTGAATTCGAACGGCATATCTGTCGGGATCATTGGGATATGCGGCAACATGACGTGCTCTTCACCTTTGAATTTTCCAGTCAAAATTGTTGCCTCGATAACATTGTACATCATTTTCTTGACGAGAGTCTGGTTCCATTGCAAAGTCGTGGTGGATTTATTATGTTTCGAAAAAGAATGATGGGTACGCCAATTTTGAATGTGCGGCGGCATGCCTGCCAAATCAAGCGAATTCAAGAATTCAGCAGGATCTATGAACATGTTATATTCGTTTCCTCTGTGTAAAAATACATGGTCATACTGCAGTAGTTGCTACTCTGCAGCGACACCTGGTGGCGAGTGGCATCAATGAGCATATTCTACAAACCTTCTCCGTGGAAAAATACATATATATACCAGTTTTTATAATAATCGGTCTAGTAGTTTTTGAGTTCATCGATGACATACAGACAAACATTCAATTTTATATATAAAGATTTAAAATTTATCTAAAATTGAATATTAAAAATTAATTATCCAAATAGCGGCATTAGTTTTCCTCATAGAAGCTGTGGTATTACTGCCTTTGATATATTTTGAGATGCACTGTTGAGGAGAAACGTCACACGTCTTCCAGAAACAAGACAAGAGTTCAAATAAAAAATTCCAGTTGCTATTGGTGACATAAATGCGTGAGTTGGCCGAATTGACTACTTTAAAATTAATAGCAGATGTCCTTTAAATGAAATTCTGGCAAAACGAAGTATTCTGTAGCTTTTCAAACACCTTCCTAGCGGAAGTGTATGCCATCTGTCTATGTGCAGAGATCAACTTTAACAGAAACTTCCAGAATGAGTGAATTGCTATTCTGAGGTTAAGTCCACATTGATTCTTGAGTGCATCGAGAACTTAAATTTGCTAGAAATGCACAATCACATCCATTCGTCTCATATGGATCCCAGAACAAAGAGATATAAATGAGTACAAAGTAGCGAATGTATTAGCTACCGAGGCTGCGGCCCCGTTCCCTTCCTTGCTATGGAACACTATCAAGAAGAAGCTTATCAACGAAGAGCTAACGCTAAGAGACATGAGTTGGCACCAAATTGTGGGGTTACGACAGGCGAAGTACTTACTGGGCGGGTATAATAAAAGGAAATTCAAGCACCTCATAACCCTCCCTGAGCATAAACTGATTGGTTGACTGAGGATAAATTGCTGATTGAGCAGTCATCTGCACAGTACTGGGATACGGTCCACCTAATTCTGTCGTTTCAGCGACCAGTCCTCGGAGATTCCAGCACACCTTCTTCTCGAATGTGACGCTATAGCACGAAGAAGGTTGATACATCTCGGCCGGATGCAGCCGAAAGAAAAGCACGTACGCTTAGCCCCACCCAGCTCCATCTTAGGTTTATTAAAGCAACTTTGGGTTTTGTTAAGGTACCGTGACGAGTAGAGGGCACAAAAGGCCATGAGGTCGAAATACGAACCTTATTTTCATTCATTCATTCACTTATGGCACGATTTCCTATTTTCTGCAAAAAAATTTAATTGCAAAGTTTTTATATTTAAATTATAAATGTATTATATCTAATTATAATTGGCGCGTGCACCCTTTCTGGGTGTTTGTACGAGCTCTTCCTCGTATCAGTGGCGTGCGTTTTGATGTTGTTCGACAAATGTAAGGACCTACAATTTTAAGCCGATTCTGAATGGTAGATATTTTTTATGAGGAGCTTTTTCATAGCACAATTACACTCAGAGGTTTGCCATTGCCTGCCGAGGGGCGACCGCTATTAGAAAAAACTTTTTCTTACTTTTGGTGTTTCGCGGAGATTCGAACCTACGTCCTCCGAATGACTTCGAAGGGTGGTCGTGCATCAACCCACTCGGCTACGGCGGTCAAACTTTATCTTGGGCTTATTAAGGTTAATGTCGTGATTCTTCCAGAATCCCATTGTGCTTCCGCACCATTTTGTCGCCACATCTTTGTTACAAGTCTGTGCAGTTTAAGAACTTTATTAGGTTATTTACGTCTAAGCCAGACAGTTGTTCGAGACTCTCGAACAGCGGTTGGCCCAGGGTTAACATTCTGTCTTGGCTTTCACTGAGGAAACGGAAGATTGTTTCCTTTTCTCCGATTGTTTACTGTGCTGAGTAGACAGCACAAAAGTGCATGAGGGCGAAATACGAAACTCATTTTAATTCATTCATTCATGGTAAGGTTTACGCTTTTCAATAAAAAATATTTCTTGCAAAGTACCCATGCGTTGTTAAATAATAAATTTATATTAAATAATAAAAGAAAATGAAAATATTTAAATTAAATAATAAACAAAAGTTATTCATGCGTCTTTAAATTATTTAAATTATAAATTTTCATATAATAATAAAAAAATGAAAAAAAAGAAAGTTATTAGATAATAAAATTATTAAATAAATTATAAATTTATATTAAATAATAAAAAATAACAAAGATGTATAAAAATTAAAAAATAAGCAGTAAGCAATAAAAGGAAATTGATTGCAAAATATTCATGCGTCTTTAAATTATTTAAATTATAAATTTATATTAAATACTAGCGGACCCGTATTAACAAAAATCTGTTTCATTTTTATAGTAGTGCTTTATGATTTTGTTTTTTGTTTGATTACCTGGTGAACGTACATACAAATCTGATGGTTTTCTAACACGGGAACAGGCAACAAACAATTGACCATGTGAGAAACATGGGTTTTCTAGATTAATTAATAATGTTTATCTTTTGGTATTCTTAAAATATGTTTGCATTTGTTCAGCCCTGCATGATTATTCTTAAAATTTACTTACATATTTTTATTTATTATTTGTGGCTGAAATCATTCTTTAGCTCCTTCTAAAACTAAAACAAAAGGAAGAATATTGCGAGGCGAATCAAATCTATAGCACTTACATTTTTCGACTTTTCAATTTGGTCGGGTTCACGATATTATCACTTTAGTGTGAACGCATTAGATCCTCAAACACGAACACGCACACTCGAACGCGCAATATTTGTATGGGAAAAAGAAAAGGGCTGTTTTAGGGTTTTCCCGGAAATTATACGATTTTTTCTCGCCGTACAAACCATCCTTGGACTTCAAGGAACATTAAAAAAAAAGAATTGTTAAGATTGGTCCATGCGCTGTTGAGTTATACGCTTACCAACACATTTTGCGATTCATTTTTATATTATAGACTAAAAAATAAAAGTTGACATATTTAAAAATTAAACAATAAAAAATAAAAAAAAATCATTGCAAACTATTTATGCATCTTTAATTTATTTATAAATTACAAAACTATATTAAATATAAAGAAATAAATTTGAAAATTAAATAATAATCAATAAAAACATTTTTTTTTAATATTTAAATTATAAAATAATATGAAGTAATAGGTAAAACAAATATATATTTAAAAAAAATTCGAAATTATGTATGCGGCTTTAAGTTATTTATATTATAAAGTTATATACAACAATTAAGAAATAAATAATAAAATTTAAAAATTAAATAATAAACAATAAAGAGAAATTAATTTAAGTTAATTAATTAGTTTAATTTATAAATTTAAATTAAATTGCAAACACTAAATGAACCACCCTGTATTATCAAAATATATATATTTTGCTTGTCTTCTTGTTGATAACTTTTTTTCCCCTTTTTATTGGGAGGTTGAATTAGTTTTAAAGGTTTTTTTCGAAGATTTGGGGCTTTATTGTGAAAAAACGGTACAAAATATTTTATTCGAAGTATTGGCCATCGCTAGCTACAACTTTCGCCCATCTTTCGGGCAATTTCCGGATGCCGTTTTTCCAAAATTCTGGCCGCTGCTTGGCTATCCATGACTCAACCCATATTTTGGTAGCCTCGTACGAGGAGAACCGCTGGTCCGCCAAATCGAGACTCATATGCCGGAACAAATGATAATCGGAGGGAGCTATGTCTGGACTATACGGCGGGTGGGGTAACACTTCCCAGCCAAGCGTTCCAAGGTATTTTTTGACAGGTTGAGCAACATGCGGCCGAGCGTTGTCATGTTGCAAAATAACCTTGTCGTGTCTTTTTACCGTTTCCGGCCGTTTTTCTTTCAATGCCCGGCTTAAACGCATCAATTGCAGTCGGTAACGATCCCCCGTGATTATTTCGCCCGGTTGGAGCAGCTCAAAATATACGACGCCGACCTGATCCAGGATTCTTGCCGTGAATATTCTGCTAGGCCGTCGACGTTGATGCGTGGCCGGGCAAACCCCATGATTTTTTGCGTTTTGGGTTATCGTAGTGGATCCATTTCTCGTCGCCAGTCACCACCCGATGCAAAAAACCCTTCCGATTTTGTCGCTCGATCAGCAATTCGCACGTAAAAAGTCGCCGTTCGACGTCGCGCAGCTTCAACTCGTACGGGACCCAATGTCCTTGCTTTTGGTTCATTCCCATCGCTTTTAGACGCTTGCAAACGGTTGATTTATCAACGCCCAATGATTCAGCAAGCTCTTATTGGGTTTGGCACGAGTCCTCGTTTACCAATTCCCCCAATTCCGCGTCCTCGAACTTTTTGGGCTGGCCAAGACGCTCCTTGTCTTCGGTGTGAAAATCACCACTTTTGAATCGTCGAAACCAGTACTCACATGTTGAAATCGACGGAGTATGGTCTGGGTAGGCCTCCTGCAGCAATTCACGGGCTTGGGCTGTATTTTTTTTCAAATTGAAGCTGAAAAGCAAAGCTTCCCGCAAATTGCGTTTCGACGGCACGAAAGTTGACATACTCGGAGCACGAAAACACTGCGTTGTTTATACTTCAGCGAAATGACAGATACTGATAAACAAAGCCTAGGGATGAGGCTTTGTCATGAATATATATACAGTATTGCCAACGCGATAAAGTGATAAATAGCGCCATCTGTGTGTCACCTTTAAAACTAATTCAACATCTCAATAGTATTATTTTTCATTGTATTTTTTTTTTTTTTTTTTTGTAATTTGGTTGTATTTCATTTTTTTATGTATTTTAGTTTTTGTTTTTGGATGCTTTCATTTTCTCTTATTCCAATTCTTTCATTTACATTCTCATCTTTAGTCTACCTTTTCTGCACAAATTAAAGTGCCACTCAGTGAGCTGCGCAAATCATTGCCTATCGACAGGCGCACAAGTGGAGTTAGCGGGTAGAAGTAGGAAAAATTATGTTTTGAAATTAAATTTAAATTTCCCCGAAGAATAGTGTACTAACCTTTGATTTGACATGCGGAAAAAAATTGCTTTTTGTTTTCCCAAATCGCTATCTACTTTGAACTGCTCCCGCAGCAGCGTCATTACTTATTACGTCCACCTCACTGGATATAACTAGCGCACACTGATTGTGGGGGGAGCGCGGAGATTTAATGCGGTAGCATGCGGAAAGTGCTATATTTTTAGCTTGAAAGCAAATGCACTATTGCAGAGGCATTTGTAATTTATATATATTTTTTTATTATCCTTTTTTTCTCTCTTTTTTTCTCTTATTTCCTTTTTTTCTCTCTTTTTTTCTCTTATTTTTCTTTTTTCCTGTTTTTCTTTTGCTTTTCTTTTTGTTTTTCTAAGCTAGCTCATTTGTGCTAGTATCACTTTTATGCACTATTTGTATTGCTTAGTTATAGGTTTTTACCACTTTTTAGTCGCTTCTACGACTTGTTTTATTTTAGCCATAAATCTACTCAAGCCTACAAAGTGGGCTGTCATTTGTATGACTTCACTGTTGCCTTGATCTGCATATTGGCTTTTCAAATTCGATAGCAAGCCAATAGGTATTATGCTTTAGGTTGACCTTTTTTCTTTCTTCTCAAAACAAAAAAGAAAAAAACTCACTCACAAGGCACTTCCATTTCATTTCCTCTACACTTTTTTCTCGCCAGCTTACGCTTTTACTTATTTAAACATTTTTCTTGTAGTGATGAATATCACCACTCACTCGCCTCACTCTCTTTTTAACATGAAAATACATCTGACAATATGCCGGAAATTGAACCTTTGACTTGCGCTGCTATTTTTCTACATCCAACTTCATCAATTTTCTTGACTTTTGCCGCACACTATGCTTATTCTTATTTCTTACCTTTTATTTTGTTTAATATACATAAGTGCTATCATACACAATGCATACACACGCACATATATTTTTGCCTTATATGACTTCATATATATTTTTTTGCCTGTTGACACCTTTTTCTTGGCCCTCAATGCAGCCGCCAATATTTTCACCTTTTCTCCTTTCAATTTCCCCCTTTAAATCTTTTGCACTTCATAGCTGAAAGCTGCCATATATGTAATTCTCTTCTTCTTTTTCTTTTTCCTATTTTTCTTCTTCTTCTTATTCTTCTTATTTCTCTTATTCTTCTTTGCCTTTCCCACTTCTGTTGTAGCTGGCTTTTGTTTAACATAATAAATATTATTTCACTCTGCTTTTTCGTAGTCGACAGCTTGTACAAATACAACAACTTATGCTCACCTGCATGCAATATAAAAAACACACACAAAAAAATATAGAAAATAAAAATAAAAACAACAAGAAAAATAATAATATCCTGACATCTGCCAGTACTCTCTCAAACCTTTGCTACTCAGCATTACTGCCAAGCAACCTACTCACTCACCGCTTGCGCACCTGACCTCTCCGCTTATCATTTGTTTGCCAAATGTGCTGCTACAAGTTCCATCTGCCTTTAAAATAAATGGTGACAATGTGCCAGGCATATAAATCTTAATACCCATAGACACAAAGGCAAAGACATTGCAGGAGCATCAGACAGCCGCAAGCAGGCATACGTACACACTAAGCTGAGGGCAAAGAGAGTGCAAAAGGATGGCAAAACAAAGTAAAAATAAAATAATGTAAAAAAATTAGTCTGTGGTAGGACATAGAGAAAAATCAGGTGCCAAGTAAAATAAACCGAAATAATAGCGCACCTTGCTGGCAGACAAATCGACAAATCTCGGCTGGAACGTGCCAAGAAATTCATACACAACTGAAGTGTTAGAGTGTTAGTGTTAGCGTGTAAGTGTTAGCATTCAACCCAAAGGGTTTCTTTTTTATTTGTTTGCCGCCTGCACCCACCGTCAGATGTGTAAATATGCAAACCAGCGCTTGCGGCAACTAGTTGTGTCGCCTAAAATGTCTCTTCCACTTCATTGTTGTGCTCCGCTGGGGATGACTGAATGCAAATAACAATGCAAGTTGTGTGTATAAATTGGTCATTTACATAGTCTGAGCAATTTTCGATAACATTTTCTAATTCGAATGAGGTATTTGTTGAACTGCCGCAGAGGATATAATGTGAAGTACTTTCATGTATATATTTTTTCATTTGTTACCAAGCACTTTTTGATTATATGGCAAACGAATTGGCAGCGGATTAATCACAAGTAATAGAAATTTGTTTTGAAAGTTTATCGACACAAAGAGAGACAGCCGGACAGCTTTGTAGCCGGACAAGGACTGTAGCTCACTTTTCTTAGTACTCTGGGAGTAAAGACGATGGCTTTACTGGGATCGGTACCAGGTCATGAGGAACATGAGAAATTTGAGGAATATGATAGTAACTACAGTGACACCGCCCTTGTGAGGATGGTTCCATATGTAAAAGTCCACACATGTGGGAAAGTCACTGGCTGCTATTCACTTGGGAGTGGCCAAGACGATTTTTCTATATATGGTCCAATCACCTCACAACTTCCGGGCTTAGCCCAAATATCCTCTGGGTAGCTTCCGAATATCCGTTAGAGAGCGAGCTAATGTAGGAGAGGAAGAGAGAAAGGCCTCGGTCAAAATCGCGTGAGCGGCTATCGCGCCAATTAAGAAGACGTAGAAAAAAAAGAAATAGAAGAATAAGGCATCTTTTTAAATGGGCATTTTTTTCCATAACAAATCTTATGTAACCGAAGAAATTACCCTCTTTTGAGTGGACACCTCTCTTAAACGGACACAAGCTGGTTGGCGGTAAGCGTCCGCTCAATAGAGATTTCACTGTAAGTATGTAAGTGTTTTCCTTTAACTCCTTGTTGAGCATAGGACATCCAGTAAGAAGCGAATAATCATTTCATGGTTCGAAATCATACATGCGTAGTCGTCAAATGGACTACTCTAGCGTTGCAACAGGTGCATACAAATGAGTTCTAGCGCTTTGCTGGAGAAGTATTTTTATTTGCTGTACGTATTTGAATATGACTCGAAAAGCCTCATTAGAAGGATTGGAGCGATTGCTGCGCATAGTTTCAGCTATTAATGAAGAAATTACAGAAAAGCAGTTTTTCAAAAATGGCAACAAATTAAATTTCAAAACAATTGTAAACAAAAAAATGCAATTTTTCCCCAATTTTTTTATGTTTTATTTAAAAAAATATTTATATTAAAACACCTGTAAAAAAATATTAAAAAGAGGCGAATATGTTTCACTTGAAAAAATTCTATACCAAAATTTTCAACTCTGAATAAATTTGGAAAATTTAAGATTTTTGAAAAATTAAATTTTGAAAATTTTGAAAAAAGGGTTTTCCAATAAGAGGTGTTATTTATGTAAAAGATCAATGGTTTCGTTGCTTGTGTGGGACGTAGCGCCGTCTTGTTGAAAATAAACGTTGTCCAGATCAATACCATCCAATTCCGGCCATAAAAAATCGTTAATCATCTCTCAATAGCGCAATCCATTCACCGTAACTGTTGCTCGCAAAAGTAAGGTCCAATGACTACGCCGGACCATAAACCGCACCAAACAGTCACACGGTGAGAATAGAAAGGCTTTTCAACAATAACTCTTGGATTTTCTGAGCCCCAGATCTGACAATTTTGCTTGTTGACGAAGTCACCGAGGTAGAAATGGGCCTCTTCACTCAAGATGACTTTTCGATGGAATTCCGGAATATTTTCATGCATTTCAACGACCCAATCAGCAAAGACACGACGTTATTGATGATTGGCCGGCGTGAGTTCTTGTGTGAACTGGGTTTTATAAGCCTTAAGGCCCAAATCTTTATGTAAAATATGGTGTAATGACGTTTGTGGAATGCCTAATTCCAAAGAACGACGAGAAATGGACAAACCTGGGTTTTCTTCAACACTTTCACTTCAACACACAGCAATATTTCGGCTGTTCTTGAGCGACGTGCACAAGGTTCTTCACGATGATCCAACTGTACTAAATTTTCACCATTTTTATAGTGAATTTTATTAATTTCAATGCTTTGTTTAAGGGTGCATCGTTTCATTTTTATTAATGGTGTAGTTTCTACTTGTCAGATATCAAAAAATGACAGCTTCAAAAGTGACATCTACCAAAATAGCGGGCTATTCAAAATAACACCTGTTATTGGAAACCCCTTTATTATAGTCAAACCATTTTCTTAACAAATTAAAAACAAAACAAACCAAAACAAAAACATACCCTCTCTCAAATCCAGCATAAATGCGGAAAGCAAACTGGAAATTTTAGTTATTTTCCGAAACAAATTCGAAAGAAAAAACACTTAAATTTCAAATATCTGACTTCTATGTGAACTAAGAGAAAGCCGAAGAATTCATGAAATGGACAATGGACAAGAAATTATTTTTAGAAGAAAAAAAAATGAATACGGGTAGCGAGCTGCATATCTTAGTTCTTGTCTGGAAAAAAAATCTGAACTAAAAAAACATAAATTTCATGAATTCATCTCGACACGAAATACGAAAAATCCGAAGAGGAAATGGAAATGAAAAAAAAGAAAATAGTTTAAGAAAAAGTAATTAATACGGTAAGCTAGGTGGATATTTTAATCCCTGTCTGAAAAAGAAAAACTCAAATAAAAAAAACCTAAATTTTGGAAACTTATTTTCTAGGAGAAATAGAAAAAAAAAACGGAAGATGTTGTGGAATGCAAATTGTTTAAACAATTAAAATTAAAAATTGAAACAAAAAATTAATACGGTGGGCGTGTGCTGGATATTTTAATTTCTGTCTGAGAAAGAAAATCTCAAATCAAAAACTATAAATTTCAGGCATTCCTCTTCGACCTGAAATCCGAAAAAGCTGCGGAAATTATAAAATGGAATTTTTTTTAAGTTTCAAACAAAAAAAAATTGTTTTAGAGACAGAAAATAATTTAATCGTTTACTGGCCTCCAAATATTGATTTCTCGCATTTTTCGTTTGTGACCTCAAGCCCAATTTAACAATAAAATAACAAATTAAATTACTGCTTTCATTTATGTATTTTATTTATTTATTTCTTTGTCCATATTTCGATTTCAATTAGAAGTAGTTTTCGGGAACTCTGTGTTGTGCTTTGCCTGGTTGACAGAACTTAGTTCTTTGTGAACTAAGAAAAACCAGAAGAAAAGATTGGAGACCAAAAAATCAGTTTATAGAAAAAAATTAGTTCAATTTGCCAAAAACAAGTTTTTTTTTTTGTTGTGTTTTCCTCAATACTTTTGGTTCAATTAATTCTCAATCAATTTGGTCTTTCACAGCACAAAACAAAAAACTAAAAATCAAATAAAAATATTTGTCTGAACCAAAAACTTTCCACAGAATCTTGTTTTTGTTTTTTTTTTTTTATCTTTGAGTGAGGGAAATATTTTATTTTTCAGCATCACTCAAATCAACAACATAAAATGTAGTTATTTGAGAAGGTTTGCTTTGAAACTGTTTAATGTAAAACATGCAATGACTTTTTTTTTTGTTGTTGAAAATAAATTTGAGTGAAGACATAGAAAACGAAACAGCAAAAGAAGTTTTTCTCTGAATTAAATAAAGTAAGAATTAAATATAAAATTAATAGTAAAAATATAAATTAATAATAAACTAAAAAAAAGAGTTAAACTTAAAACTAAATGCTTAAAGGCTTCTTCAGATGTTCAACGGCTTCTTTATGCATTTAAAAACGTTTACCTCGTATTTTACTTTACCTGTTTCAGAACAAAAAGAAATCAGTAGGTACCAAATGAAAAAAAAAAAAAAAAAAAAAAAAAGGAAAAATAATCAAAACTGGTCAAAATATTGATACAAAATCATTCAAGGGTTGTATTTTACATTTAGCCGCTCCTTTTTTAAATTTCAAGGATGCGTTAAGAGTTATCTTCACTTTTACAAACAACGAATAAGACAAAGTTCTTACAACCTCATTTCATATATACTTTCGAGTATACAGAGTAGATTGCAAAAATTTCTCTTGTAAAACTGAAATTAGAAATATTTACTTGCAAGCATGCGAAAGAAGCTGCAGAATCATGAAATGTTGGATGAAAACCTTCAGTTTATCGCAATGAGTGTATGAGTGCACCTGTAGGTGAATTGACAACTGAGCGATTTGTGTTGTGTATGTAGATGAATAAGTTGATTTAGAAAGGAAAATGGGTGTGTGCTTGTAAATTGTAGACGAGCGGAAATGCGTCTGAGTGCCTTGACAGACAAGTACTTTACTTCGAAGGCGTCACTTCCTCAGTCATCAACTTGAAGTGACATTTCAGAAGCGTAGGAAGCGCATAATTTAAACATTTCAAAAATACTCCATTTTTCTTTTACTCAAATTACTTGTGCTGCATGTAGAGGTCAAGGTGTTGAGTTAGCAAACTTTTCACTACATTAGCTGGCGGGTGTTAGTAATGTGACTAAGAGTGACTGCCTGTGTAATTAAAAAGCTTCAAAATGTGCTAGAAATTGCAGTGGGAAATGCAACCAGCCAGCGTTTTGTGTCGCCTGAGAGCAGCTGCCACTTTTATGACAACTCCAATGATAATTGTAAATGTTGGGTGACAGTTCAAGTACAAAAACAACAAGCAAATAGTAAGACGCACCACTTCAACTCCGAAATGTTATTAGCTCCACTTAATTTTCTGTTTTTTTATTTCTTTTTACTTTCAACTCATTTTCGAGTATGTTATTTTTCTAAGTTCTTATGCTCTGGCACGCAAAGAAATTCCGCCGTAATTGTGAATAGCTTGAAAAGTATGCAAGTACTCAGTTATGTGCATACTAAAAATATAGTAAAAAAAAAGGAAAGAAAAAGAAATGTAATTAGCAAGTCATTTCATGGCTTATTCGGCGAACAGCAAATGGCACCAAAGAGGCGACATCTCAAGTGGAGTTGTTGTGAGTTAGTTAACTGAAGGCAAATTGAAAAGTAGCAAAGTGCAGTGGAGAACGGCAAGAGGTACTCCTTTAACTTACACATTCTTAAGTGTCTCAATGTTGAGGAGTCAGACGAACCGACAAGGTATGCCAACTACTTTCAATTAGCGTAAGTGGCGGTAATTTTCACAACCACACCACAACCAGTTTATGTGCCTCAGGGCTGGAGAATGGCAGCATTTTCAGATTACGGAAATTTTTATGGAATTTTAAGGATGTTTAAAAATAACATTTCAATTATTGTTACTTAAGCATTTCTCGGAATGTAGGCAGATTGAGAGATTGGGTTAACGATGAGCTTTGAACTTTTGCCAAAGAGTAAAGCTGAACACTCACTTTTCGTTGTTAGTAGCTCAGTAGGAGTTTCATCAGCCATTGGCAAACAAATCTGCTCATATTTTCCGGTAATGTTAGTGTAAGGTTACTAATATTCATGTTGCTTCTTAACTAGCGAGAAGAATACTAAAATATTCTTTTTATGAACTTAAACTTTCTTTGCTTCAGAAATTCGCTCCTTTCTGCTTTGAATGAGTGATTTTTCATTCTACGCGGGGACTCTGAAAGGGGTCTTAAAAATGTCTCCAAAAATACTCTAAGTCCGATGCATTATGTGCCTTTTGTGACAGTGGCTTTGGAAATATTTTTAATTCTTATTTGAACCTTTCTATGGGACTTTTAGGAGTCATATTTGATTATGGCAAGAAAAAAATAAAGTTTTTAGGAACTAATTAATTAAAACTTCATAGTTTTTTGCACATAATTGAACATAAAATTATGAAAAAAATGGTCAATCAGAATTTCATACAGCGGTCGGACGCTGTTTGAAGCCATTTAATCGATGTCACTTCAAATTTCGATTGTGCAACCGAATTGTAAATTTTTTTGATGTTTGCACAAAAACTTTCCAAAGAAGCTCAAGAATTAGACTCCCATTTGTATAAATTTTTGTTCCTCGTTATAATAAATTGAGAGCATGCGCGACTACATTTCGGCTAGTCCCAGGTTCGTTGCCCACTATGGACGTGAAATGAAATTTTTATTTTTTTTATAATATTTGGAAATAAAAATATAAAATTTCATATAATTATGTACTTTTAGTATGCCACAAAAATTTGTCCAACATACGAGAGTCGTTTGAAACTTGCGGGCGAAACTAAAAACTACTTAAATCTTTTTTATTTTTCGACATAGTCTTCTTTTGAGCTTATACCTACATTTCGTCCAATGCTGTTCTAGTTTGTTGATCTATATAGAATAATAGAAATTGTCCAAGTTTGAAAAATAGCCATTTGTTTCTACAACCACCTCGTCGTTTGAATAAAACCTTTTTCCCGACAGCTATTTCTTCAAATTGGGGAACAGTATAGTACTCCGAGGGATCCGAGGGAGCCAAGTCTAGAGAATAGGGTGGATGTGAAACGCGCTGTAACCCTATTTCTATTAATTTTGCGACCACACCTGCTAAGGCGTGAGCTGGTGCGTTGTGGGGATAGAAGCGGAAAATCACTCGACTTCCTCGATTTAATTGAATGCACAATGAAATAAACCGATCTGGCGGAAACTTAGTGGGTGTTCTTCCAAGAGAGGCTACTCACTAAACAAATCCTCGATACACGCCAGTAGTGCCAGCTCTCTAACTTTGCACGCACTTTTCAAACGGTACTTTCAAGTAGAACGGATGGGTTTAATTCGACCAAGGTTTAATTCGGCGAACGATGCATGTTGTATTAACTAAAGTTCGCTAAAAATAATACAGAGTGGCGCATTTAACACTTTTCAAACGATCATCGTACGCTAACAAATTTAGCCCTTAAACATATTTTCCGTTTCGAATTATTTCTGCCCATCCAGCTAAACTTAAAGCTCTTGACTTGTAGTCGAATTTTATGGCAAATATATTTGTGGCTCTGTTAAGAGTATTCTTGACCTTTTCCACAGAAAAAACAAAAAAGGTCAGACTATTGAGAAAATAGAGGGTTAAAATATTCCAGAAAAATATTCTCCATTCTTTGTTTTACATGGAACTGCCTCATTGTATCCTAAAGTGTAGGAATCACATATTTTCTTATGTCAATAGTTGAAATTTTTCCACTACAAACTCAGGAAGTTAACCCTTAACATATTTTCCGTTTAACATCTTTCTGGCTTTCCAGTTGAATTTAGAGCTTTGTTGTATTGAGGAACTTATAGCAGAATTTTATGGCCAATATTTCTGTGGCACCTTTAAAACCGTTATATCCCTCTGTTATGACTATTTTTTGACCACTTCCCACAAAAGTGACAAAAATATCCACGTATTGAGGAGTTAGAGGGTTAAAATGTTCCACAAAAATATTCCCCGTTATTTTTTACATAGAACTGCTGAACATGTAATTTATCTAAACTGTAAGGATCACATAGTTTTTAATGCCGATTTAATATGAGAATGTGTCAAAAGGTGAAAGCTTGGACGTCCCGTAAAATAAAAGTTAGAGGCTAAACTTTCAAATCACCAATATGCGTATATTTTTTTTTTGTACTTCCTGCCTAAAACCGTTGTCGGAAATTATAATTATTATTCTTTTTTTTTTTTTGTTGTACAGTGTAATTATCAGAAATGTGTGATTAAAAATTTGTATAGAGCCCCAACGGTTTTTTTTTTGCTGATTGTGGATGTAACTCTAATAAATATGAATGGATTTCAGATTTAACGGTTTTCGAATTAGAAAAATCGGGATCTACAGCGGGATTGGTGTCGGAATCGCATTCGGGGTTGAACAAATTGTCTTAAACTTGATCAGCATACGCGTGCACATTTTTGTAGCTTTGCATTCTGACAGTTCATTTCCTTCAGACCAGCACCTTCAAGCCACCTGTCCTCACATACTACATAAATATAATATATAAATACATATGTACATATTTACATAGATACTCCCCAACTGGAAGCAACTAAAACGACAATAAGACAACGAAAACCCCAATAGCTCCAATGAAACTAAAGAAAGGTAGATGAGTAAGTAAACAAAGCAGGAAGTAACAGAAAAAAGCTTCATTCGCATATGAAAATGACTGACGCAGCGGAAGTGCAGTTGAGGCGCACCATACAACACATACTAATATACAATTATGTATATACACAGGTGCATACATACACATGAAACTGCATATGCGTATTAGTGTGAGTGCATATTTGTATAACGGCTTGCGCAGCAAAAGTTCGGTTAAAGTCATATCCCTGTCGACAATCTCACTTTGCCCGAGTTTGCGTGCAATACTTTGTTGTTGTTTTGCCAACATTTTCTTCGACTTGTTGTATTTCCTTTATTTCCTTTGTGGTCGTTTTGAATTTTCTCAGTCTCCATATTTTAATCTTCTGCTTTCTTGACGCCTCGACATACAGGATTGGCACCTTTGCTGCTGCTCTGACTTATGTTCTTTAAGGTGGCCGCATACATCTGAGAGTACATCAGCCATGCACATACAAACGTACCGGCCTTCATATGTGCATACAAATATACATACAGACAATGTGCATTAAAAAACGTCCAATGTGTTGTATCGCACAGCGTATCACCTTACGGCTTTTCCTTTTCATAATTTCCCATGCTGCCTCGCAATATCTTTGAATGAGGAGAAGAACGCAGAACCTACATTCTTGAGTCTGAAAAATGTTTGCCATTAATCCGAAAGATGCTTCAACTTGCCTTTATAATTGCCTCTAACTTGCACCATTTCCAGTTATGCCAAGTAAGAAAAAGGAAGCTTTCTTCTTCTTAATTGACGCGATAACCTCTTACACGATTTTGGCTGAGTTTAACAAAGCGCGCCAGTCGTTTCTTTCTCGTGCTAACCGACGCTAGTTGGACACACCAAGTGAAGTCAAGTCCTTCTCTAGCTGATCTTTCCAAAGCAAAGAAGGCCTTCCTCTTCCTCTGCTACCAACTGGTACCGCATCGAATACTTTCAGAGCCGGAGCATTTGTATCCATTCGGACGGCATGACCCCGCCAACGAAGTCGCCGGATCTTTATTCGCTGTTGTTTTAAAGCTCTTACATCTCATTGTTGCATCGTCTACGATACTTGCGATTACTAACGTGCAAAGGTCCAAAAATCTTCCGAAAAATCTCTCTCTCAAACACTTCAAACACTCCATGCGACGCCTCATCGGATATAGTCATCGACCAAGCTTCTGATACATAGGGACGGGCATGATGAGGGACTTATAGAGAGTTAGTTTTGTTCGTCGGGAGAAGACTTTACTACTCAGTTGCCTACTTAGCCCAAAGTAGCTCTTGATGACACGAGAGATTATCCATAGGATTTCCAGGCTGAGATTGTTATCGGTGTTAATGCTTGTTCCTAAATAATCGAAGTCTTTTACAACCTCAAAATCATAACTGTCAACAGAGACGTGGGTGCCGATATCCGAGTCCGCCGACTGTTTGTTTGATGACAGAAGGTACTTCGTTTTGTCCTCGTTCACCAACAGAACCATTCGCTTTGCTGCTTTTTTCAGTTTGGAAAAGGCAGAACTAAGAGCGCAGTTGTTAAGGCTCATCGGCCTTGGGAGCGTTGAGAGATGGTTGTGGTCCTAAAAAAGTCAACACATCTCACATGGTGGCTGCCTTCGATATCAAATCTATGTTTTACTCTATTCTAAGAAAGCTAAGAAAGAGTTAAAAACGCGTTCGAGAATGTTCGTACAAGTTTTAGGTTCAGACCCTCGGTATATAGTAATTCGAAGTTCATCCATCGCGGCTCTTAAATACTCTTTAAACCAAAAAAAAAAAAAAATTTACCTGATGATAAATTTTTTTTTATATTTTATTTCACCATAATCAGCTCAATTTCTATTCACTTTGCATAAATGATCGTCTTCAGAAGAAACGCAAATATATTTCCCATCAGCAACATTACAGTGGTAGCCCCGCAAAATACCTGCCGCTTTCATGTTGGCTTAATTTGCTCGCTTTTGCGCCCATATACACGCAATGAATTTCAATTAAGCAATTATGAATACGTGGCGGCGAGCTGAAGCCCAACTGGGGAAACCCAATCAGCCAACTGACTAATGCTCCATTTGCCAAATGCTGCCGTTTCGTAGCTTCATTGGCTTTGCACGCAAACGAAATGTCTCTTAATTAGCGGAAGCACAACAGACACGACGATGGATTGAGATGGCTTCGAAAGGGCTGGGTATAGACAATACTATGTAAAACGCTTCATAGAAATTAGTTTTAGCTGTAAGAACTGCAGGGCGTTGTTGATGGGAATAGCGTTTTGGGAAGGCACTAATTTCTTTATAGAAAATAATAAAATATTTTGGTTAGTCAAAAGGAGGAACAGGAAATGCCTACGATTTAAGTGAAACAAAGAAAAACTACTTTTACCTTTTTGCAATAGGTATGCATACATAAATATATATATATATATATATAATTGGCATATAGAATTGGCGCGTATACCCCTTTGGGGTGTTTGGCTGGGCTCCTTCTCCTATTTGTAGTGGACCTACCATTTGGTGCATACATACATATGCATGAATTAAATTGAAATATTTGTATGTGATTTTGAAATAAAAGGTTTTTAAGCTCTTATCGGAGTATGGAAGCGCAGCTCGCCATCCGAAATGGGGGGAGGTTGTGATACCTAACCTTCGAAGCTTATGTTCCGGAGGTGATTTTGGTGCAGATCAACGTAAATTTGCAATACAAAATTTGATTTTTTTTTTTACAACTGTGGGCTGATCGATTGCTTTGTGTCGTGGCGGAATAGTGTGTCCCAGATCAAAAGTTAATCATGACCCTTTTTCTTTCCGCAAATGATTAAGTATAAGTTTCAAAGAAAAATAGTAAGTTTTTATTTGCGTATAAAAAAAATTAAAAATGTCAAAATTTCAAGAAAAGAAAAATAAAAAATTTAATAAAAAGGTTTTTTTTCAATCTCACTTTTTTACAAAAAAAAATTAAAACAATTAAAAAAAGACAAAAGAATTTTTCCATATTTCCATGATGGAAAGCATAATGAGATGGCGCCATCGTGGTCCTCTTACTTTGCGCTCAGCGAATTTGACAATGAGTTACGTGGTTTTAGCACCAGTATGGCCAGATTACCATTTCCGTAACTTAATTTATATTTCTTTTTTTGTTATTTAGTCTCGGAGTTTTAGTTCTTTCTTCATGACATTTTTCTAGCCTGTTCTAATTAAAATGTTATGTTTATAATTTTGTAAATATACATTTTTTAATAATTAGTTAAACAATTCACTCAGTATTATTTAGTTTAACTTTTTTGTAACATCTGGTGGCATTGCCCGCGTTGTTGTTGGTGTTCTTCTGCTTTCGGCAGTCGTATCTCTCTCCCGCTATTGCAGTGTTGCCTAGCTTTGGATATAAAAACGCACTAAAATGCCCATTTAAAGAAAATAAAACACCAAATTTTTATTGAATTACTTAAAGAACTTTGTATGCGTGACAAGTTGTCTTTAGAATGTGCGTTTTTTTTTTTTAATAAATGTGTTGTGCTTATGTACAATTTAATTTATGAGTTTTTTGTTTTTTTTTGTTAAGCGAGACTCTTTTGTTAAGGGAACGACTTTTTTGCTATATTTGAGGTTATGTTACTAGATAAGGTGCTCGTTTTGTAAAAATGTCACTATGGTTTCTTTAATATTTTCTGGTATTTTGTGGCTTATTTTTACAATGAATACATCTCTTGATGCCGTATGTCCCACTAAGGATTAATGGCCGGAAGAAACGATTACACCTCTATGGTTTTAATCCACATTCAGTAAATTCAAACGCCTTTTAAAATGTGTAAAAAGGTTTTCAATCTTAAGAAGAGTTGAGAGAGGGGCATTTAATATTCTTGCATAACCTTAAATGAAGCAAAAAATTAAATTTACACTTTCAAAATATTAAATTTTATAAGAACCAACTAATTTTCATTAGCACTAAAATCTTCTTAGAGTGGCCTTTTTTAACCTTCTTTCAGTTTCTTTTTAGTTTAAAGTTTCGGTAGCTTTAAATTTAAAAAAAGAAACAAACACGAAACTTCAAAATTTTCGCATTTTGGGTATAAAAAAGCACTCAATTTATTGTGAAGAGCAAATGGTTGGCAGCACTGCACAACTCGGAAAAACGTGACGTCACGCACTCTCTGATGGGCGCAATCTTCTTTCTATCATTCTTGCATATTTCTGATAAAAAATTACAAAAAAATATTATTACATTGCAATTTTCTTTTTGCGCATAATAAAAAATGTCAAAATTAAAAAAAAACATATATATTCATTTTTTTCTCAATTCAAATTTTTTACCAATAAAAAATGAATTTTTTTTGAAGTGTTCGAACTTTCTGATAAAAAGTTTTAAAATATAAACAAAAAGTTATGTAGGTACCTTTCTGGTCTAGAATTTCGAAAAAATCGATTTTTTTCATGATCAACCGATTGATTTGAATTTGTAATATATTATTGAGCAGACTTGTGGCTCTCGCGGGTAGCAGAATTATAATTTTATAATCAATTTTTCTATTTTTTTTAAGAGCGAGAACGTGTTTTTGTTCTTCCAATAAACAGATAAAATATCTAGAAACATTTTTTTTTTGTAAATCTGCTACCCATCATAGCGACATATCTCCCGATGAATAATCGACCGAATTTTTCTTTTTCAGATGCAAGTACGCCAGTGGCATATGTAACGTCAGGGGAAGCAATTTTTTTTATTATTGTCATTGAAAAACAAATTTTTTTTTTTTTTTGTAAATAAAGAATTGATCTAATGAATAAAAACGATTTTCAATTGATACCGGTTGTTTTTCTTCAATTTTCTACACCTTCAATTTTAACGTCTCTAGATCAGAAAGTTGCCTTAAATTGCAATTTTCTATTTGCTCATAATTAAAAAAAAAATAAAAAATGTCGAAATTTCCAAAAACCGAATTAAATAAAAACATTTTGTTTAATTCTGATAAAAAATTAAAATTTTTTTCCTTAAATTGCTAGTTTTTGTGTGCGCATAATTAAAAATAAAAAAAAAAATTTTTTATTCAAATTGTTTTTCCTGAAAGAATTTGAAAAACAAAAATTTTTTTATAAAACAAACATAAAAAGGAAAGAATTTTCCCAAACTTTCTGGTCTAAAAAAAATCCTTTCGAATACCTTTATTTAGTTTTCTTTTATACCGACAATTATTTGTCGTAAAAATCACAGAATAACGGCTTGATGATAAAAGAAAATCAAAACTTTGAACCCCTCGGTTTTGAATATCTCAGCCACCATTCAATATTTCTTGCCCGTAACAATTCTGCAATTGACGCGGCTATTCAGTAAAGCCTGTTCACAAAATTTCATCCAAATCAAGCGGCGAAGATGTTTGACGTGTAATTGGCCCATTTGGAAAGGTATCGAGTACAGCTCTCAATTTCGTTCGCACATTTTCGGACAACTCAGGCAAATGAGCAACGGGTACTTGCACACCTATTCGATATTTATTACTCAACAACTTTCGAGCATTGGGGCAATACTTTTGGTTATTTTGACTTTTTATCAGCACTTTTTTTAAGTTTTTGTATAGAGTCTTTTGCGCATTTCAGCTATCGTTTTCCTTTGACGAAAACGATATCTGAACCTTACACTTTGTAACACTATAATTGGAAGGTATATAAAGTTGCATACCCAGAAATTTTTTAAAAATTCTGTAAAAAAATAAGCAAGTTGAAAATTTTGATGATAGTTGAAATGTGAAATTTTTTCAGTTTTGTGTATTTTGTACGAAATTTGGAACTTTAATTTATATGATGACCCAATTCTGCAAATATTTCACTCGCAAAAAGGTAATGAAAAATGAGTGGGCGCAATATGTGAGCAAACATTTTTTGAGCACATATTTTTTTGTGAAATTCTTTCTTAGAATTACACATCCGTACGCGTTTTTTTTAATAACACTTTTCGCATAAATTCGCGTAATCAAAAAATGCCAGTTACATACCTACATATATGCGTGCAAGCATATCTGTTGGCCACCAAGATTGAATTTCAGCGCAATGAATGCTGGAACATAAAAAACTTGGTGGAGTAAAAATAGCTAGTAAAAAGAGGCAAAAGCACCGAAAAACAACTGCATTAAAAAATTAAATGGCACTAAAAGAGAAAACACATAAAACTGCTGGTAAAGGCGTGCGATAATGATAATAATGTTAATGAGAAATTGCGTTGAAACCCCAGAGCACTGCAAACCGTGACTATTTTGCATATGTGGGTGTGTTTTTATGTATGTACTTCTTGCGTTTGCGTGTGTTATGTGTCAGCTCTAATTTAATCTGCAGGCAGCTGGTAGGCGCCGCACATTCAGAGCTTTAAAAAATAGCCTTTTTGCGAATTCGTCTAAGTTCTTACTGGCTCCCGAAAATCATTCCAAGAAGAGAGCTGTAGAATATGCAGTAAGAATCTATAGACCTTTCAAGTGGAGTTTTAGAAGTATTTTTTTCGATAATTGTCTAGTAATCAGAGAGTAACCAGTAAGACTACATACATCGCCCCAATGAAATTTTAGAAAACTTTTCAGGTACTCTTTTAGTTATCTGTCAAATAACCAGAGTGTAACCAGTAAGAGATCTTTTACCTTCCGGGTGAGGTACTGAATAGTAGCCAGATAATAAACAGCAAGAGCTCGCGCATCTCGCAATAAAGTTCTAGTTGTCATTTTCCGACACTATTCTATTTATGAAAAGTAACCAGTAAACGTTCGTAAATCTTCCCGATAAAGATTTTTTCAAACACTGTTCGTGAAATCTATAAAATAACCAGTGAGTAACCAGCAAGAGTTCGTAAACCTTCCCAATAAGGTAGGTAGGTAGGTAAAATGGCAAGAGTGCCACAGGCACACTTCAAATAACACTGAACGTTTTGATACCATAATGTGAACCACTACCTGTGAAAGGATTTATGGAGGAGAGAAAACCTTCTACAGCCATCCTGTGCTGTTGATGTAGTGTAGGAAAGAAAAGGGATTTAGGCTGGAGAATTTCTTCAAGTCATCCCTAAAGGGCATGCTAAGAAATCTCAAGCGCCTAGCCACCAGAGCCGGACATTTGCAGAGAAAGTGTTCAACAGTCTCTTTCTCTGCAGGATCCCCACAGCTTCTGTAAAAGGGGTTGTACGGAATTCCAAGCTTTTCCACATGAGTACCAATCACACAGTGGCCAGTAAACACCGCAATGAGTTTGGAAATTGAATGGCCTTAAGCGTTCTGTCGTATTGGGGCCGTAGTGTTTTCGGAATAGCAAACGATGAGACAGACGGAGGTCTGTCTTGCGCTTTTCTTAGAAAGAAATTGTGTAGTTTCCCTTTAACAGCGGAAAAAGGGACACCGACCGCTTCCTGGCAAGCTCGTCGGCAACTTTATTTTCCTCTATATTCCTGTGCCCAGGAGCCCAGATAAGGGGGATGCTTCCTGCTCGATTGAGATATTTGAGTTCCTCCTTATAGGAGTTCAATAGAAGAGACCTGCAATGCGGCGACGACAGTGCCTTGATCGCAGCTTGGCTATCGGAAAATATCTCCCTCCCCACAGCGATCTTGAAGCATTTTGCATGCCTGCAGGATCGCGAAGACCTCTGCTTGAAAAACGCTGCTGGTTTCCGGCAGTTTAAAGGAGACCAAAATGTTGGCTGATTTAGAGAAAACCCCTGCTTCCACTCCAGATTCCATTTTGGATCCATCAGTGAAAACAGAGGTGCCTATATCCGTGCCGACTCTCCCCTCCTTTCAATCTTGCCTGCTCGGACAGATAGCCCTAGCATAACCCTCAAAACATAGTTTGCGGATGGAGAGATCAGTGTGAAGAACAGAGAATTAAGGGGAGATCTGCGTCAAGATGCTACTATGCCCTACAGGAAATTGTCTCCAGAGGCCAAGCTCTTTCAACCTGATAGCGCTCTGAGCAATGGATTTAACCTGCAGATCCACAGGAAGTAAGTGCAGATTAACATTGAGCGCAGCAGTGGGACATGTTCTACAAACCTTCCCAATAAAGTTTTAGAAAACCTTTTCAAACGCTGTTCTAGATATTTGTCAACCAGAGACCAACCAACTATATATCTTATCGATGATGTGGTTGAGCATTTTTCGGACAGTTTTCGAGTTATTTATCAAGTAATCAGAGCAACCAGTAAGAGTCTCTCTATCTTCTTAATGTGTTCTGAAAGATTTTTTCAAACACTCATTGGAGTTATGAGTCGAGTAACCAGAGTAATCAATAAGAGTGCGTAGACACTACCGGTGGCGTTCTAGAAGACTCTTTCAAACACACTTCGAGTTATTTGTCGAGAAACCGCATAGAAGTTCTAGAAGTCTCTTTTCAAAAGCATTTTTTCATAATAAAATATTAATGGTAAAAGTAGTTTTAAACGAGTTTTTCACGGTGTTTCTTCCATTAGCATTCGCGAAATGATGGCCGCAGCAAAAAAAATTATCAAAATTCAACTCTATTTTTAAGCTAATTGAAAGAGACACTTTTCTTGTGGAAATACAATGCACTGCAAAACTGCGTACTACGTTTTTTGCTATAACTCATGATAAAAAAACTTTAACATTGTAAAGAAAATTTAAAATTTTTTTTTAAATTTTTGAAATTATTATTTTTTTAATTTTCACAAAATTCTAAATTTTCTTGTATATGGTTTTTGTAGAAGAATAGACAATATTTTCATAAAAATGTTATTATATATAAAGAAGCAGCAAATAAATTGTCAACACTTGTCAATTAGTTCCTGTGCTATGGTTACTAAACACGCCAGTAATCGATTGAAGGCATTCAAGTGCAAGCACCACCCTAAATATCATTTCTTGTCACTTGGAAAAGCGTGCAGAATTGCGTGCTGTAGCAGAAAAGGAAGGAATAGGTTAATTAAGGAGTACCGGTGGTCTAGGGCTGAAAAATTAAGAGTATTTTCAGGAATTTATAGAATAAAAAAATCGAATAAAAATAAATGAAAAACGATATTTAAATTTTTTAGGCCTTTTATTTAACTTCTGTTACATACAAAAATGAGAAAAAAAGATTTTTTTTTTTTTATTTTAATAATTTTAAAAATTGCGCCGAAGTTGACCCTTCGGACCCATTGGCTCTTCTATTTATCTGAAAAACAAAAACCAAAAAAGTGTTAATCAGTATGATTGTGACCATGTCCCGCAACTGGAATAAAAAAAACAATATTTGACAAAGTGGCGCGGTTTTGAATTTTATATTCAAAATCCAGTTTAATAAAAAAAAATACGAAATAATAATATAACTCTAGTACAGACGATAGCCATTGATGTTGTGAACAAAATATTAAAATTTCAGAAGATTCCTCTTTCTCTGCTACTACCACCGGCAGGTAACGCATCGAATACTTTCTGAACGGGACGCATTCGAACGACATGGCCTAGCAAGCGTAGCTGCTGCTTCTTTATTCGCTGCCTTACTAACTCCATGATGGCGTAAAGTTCATACAACTTATTGTTTAATGATCTGCATTATACGCCGTCGCTAAAATGCACAAGTCCAAAAGTCGTGTGTCGTGGTGCATTTCTCTGCAGCTCTCCCTGCATTTTTCTGTACTGCTGTAGCCTTACTATCAATTTGCGTATGCATATGTGAAAGTCAATTAGTTGTCGCCTCAAAAATGAGTATTAAAAAGTGCCAAAAATTTCTTCCTGTATATATTAGGCCTATTCTGTTGCTCAATTCTAAAATATTTTTATGGAATAGTAATCAATTAATCCTTGAAATATCGTTCAAATTTTTTAATATCAAAAGTTTCGCATCAGATTGTGAAAAATCGATTCCATCTTCCTCTGAATTGCAAGCATCAACACAAAAAGAAACAGCAGCTTATTCGTTTTACGTTTCCACCCAAAATCCTGTTGCAGCACAGGCCAGATAGACTGTTTGACCTTTTCAAAGCCGTTCGATAGTTGGTAAAATTTGGAGTTGAAGTCTGTCTCTCTTGCGGTGTATGGCAGCATTCCTTGGCCATTCAAGCAATCGTTAAATTCTAGCGCTTTTTATAAAAAATTTGTAGAAAAAAATGTGATTTCATTGCGCTCTACTTACGAAAAATAAGCAAGAAGGGGCAGTATTTTTTATTAAGCAAAACGTATTTTTTTTTTTTGTTTTTTGGTATGACTACTAAGTGCCACTGGTCAACCAAAAAGTGTGACGTCTCACCATTTCCGCAGTTTAAGATTTGATGAGACTTTGTTGAGCAACGCAAGCATCTATAGCACACTCTCATATATAATATTTTAAAACCATTTCTGCCACCTTTATTCTGGCCTCACAAGAATAGCCTTTTGCTTATCCTTACATGTCAACAGCAACTCGGAAATTTCTTGTTACTTTACAAAGCATCACTTGTCATATTAACAAAAATCAACACATGTTTTACCCAAGTCATATCTAAGAAACTTAAGACCAATTTAGTGCGAGGCATCAGGGGAGTTGAGGAAATGTTTGCCCTTTTTTGCACCTAAACCTGCTGACGCATTTTATGCTATGTACGAGTAGTTGCTTTGCTATATTTTTGATAAATTATTACACGCCCTGCCGTTAGTAACAATTAGTGTGGGTAGTAAAGCATGCATGAAATTTCATTAAACAATCAGCACCTACATATTTATGTGCATACTTTGAAACCCAGAAGAGGACAAAGGCAGCTTGTCTGGGCATAAATAACGTTAAAGGCCGAAAGCATACGTCCAAGTGACCTTTGGTAGTGTTTAAAGTAGCCTATGAGGCAAATGTGATTTGCATATAAAGTATTCGAATGCCTTTAAAGAATTTCGGGTTCATTTGGAAGCAAACACTTTCAGGCGTCTACGCTTTTGTACTCGGGCATGCAACTTAAAGGGAAACACATAAAATACGAATGCAGTAAAGTGAAACTATAAAATTGTTGCTTGATAAAGCACCAAAAGAAAAAAAAAGGATGGAAAATGTGAATATGCGTCAAAATATGCACACATGCCATAATCAAAAGTTGATACGCCCTAAAATATACTACACCCAAGTCATAGCTAAATTTTAAGGATACCAAAGCAAAGTCTATAAAACATATCACATTGTTGTCCAAGACTTACTTAGGGTCATGAAAGTGGCAAGAAAAGAGCTATGAACATTACAATAACAAAAGCACAACACAACAGCAAGAGCAAATCTTACTAACTGTGGTTATGAAACGAATACAAGTAAAAGGTATTTGTAACTCAAAAGTGACAAGCAGCTAAACAAATTCATCACATTTTGTAGGCTCCATACACTTATTAATTGTGTTTGTGTGTATGTGTGTTGTAGCTGATAATGAATGCGTTGAAAGTAGGTAATGAAAACAAAGAATTAATAAAATGGGCTTTTTGAGGGATAAAATGCAGAAAGCGATATTAATTGCATTCAAACTGATGAAGGGTGACAGTGCTCATGATTATAATGTTAATGGCATTTCTAATAATGTGGGCGTACATTTCAATATTTTAGCATGTTTTCTATTTCATCAACATGCAAACATAGTATACATTAAGGTGCAATATGCTACTAAGTACAATATGTTGCCAATTTTCTCGCGTCTGCGGAACTGCCAGGAACTGTAAATAGTGAGGGAGAGAAACAAACGTACGACACGTGGCTTGAGCCCCATTTTTTTCCGTACATAGATGTACAGGAGTCGAAAGCTAGGCTGGCCTTCTTAATTCGATTTTCGCTTCGATTTGCAGCTTCCAAATGGATCTTGGGGTCAAGTATTACGCCAAAATACGTGTATTCCGTCGAGAGCGTAAGAAACTGGTTGTTTAATCTAGGAAGTCTAAATGGTGAAGGTTTGTATTTTCTGGTGAACAGCATCAACTCCGTTTTGTTAAAGTTGACTCTAAGACCGCAACTGCCAGCCCATCGATTGAGTACAGCCAGTGTTCCTTCCGAAATTCCAGTCGTGACTGAATGGTCCTGAAACCAGTAGAACCAAGTCATCGGCGTATTCTACCACAAGTGAATTGTTGCCCTTCCACAGATTTATCTGCAGGCTCTACTACCTCATTTAAGGCTGTTTTGGTAGATTTTTCTTTCAGGTAAGCGTGCTGACTGACAGACTTTTTAGCTAGGATGAGCTCTGAGGCCAAATTCTTCATCCCGGAGCCCGTTCTGCCACTCCCTTCTGCAGCCATCAAAACCACGGTTAAAAACCCACAAGCGAGATTGGCAGGCTGTAAATGGCCAAAACTGATGTTACCTGTCATGTCCGACCAACTGTCGCAGATCCTCATGTCAGTCATTAAGCAGAAGGGACTGTAGGCAGCTGATTGGACTGATAGCGGGCCGCTTTATATGGGCGAAGCTCATGGAAAAGGCAGGCATTTCTGACAGTGCACTCTGCCCCTCATGTGTAGAGGAGGGTGAGACGGCGAACAACTTTCTGTGCATTTGCCTGACCTTCGCTCGAATCAGGATTGAGGTCTTTGGCATTGATGTGTGAAGGAGCGACCACCTTGGCTCCTTCGGATTTCTTCGGAGGTCGGGTAGATTGAAAGAAAACTAAACGGGACCCCGAGAGCCCTTAATGTTGTGTGTGTGCTGTACTAGCTAGTCTGTCAAGAAAAAACACTAAAAAACGTGCTTATCTGGAGATAATTTAATTTCAAAGTGCTCTCGAATGCGATAGTTGATCAGTCTCTCAAACACTTTCAAAATAAAGCAAGTCAGACGTGGCCAAGACGTGCCCCCTCCTTCCTCCCTTGGGAATGAATACCACCCTGGCCTGCTTCCCGCTAGCAGGAACATGATTTAATGCGATACACGGCAAAAATATCTTATGAAGAAGAGGAACCACTAAGCTTTTAGTCCTCTGAAGTATCACTGATACCAACAATACTTGGAGCTTTGAACGAAGAAACGCTTTTGATTGCCCAGATTGATAGATGTCAGGGAAACCTCAGGTAATCCCTCCTGCAGATTCTAATCTTTGTTACAATCTGGAGTAAAAGAATTTTCCGGAAAATGGATATCAACAAAGATTTTTAAAGACTCTTCAGCGGATTCAGTTCACTCCCTACTCTATTTTTTGATAATAGGTTTACATGCATGGCGACTAAGTCTGGCGGAGTCTTTAACGGATTAAATTTATTCGCAGTAAAATAAGTTTAAGTTTTATAGCAATTATTTTTTATTAACTAATCTATTCTTTCCTCTTCTGCTGCCGCACGCAGTTCCGCGCGCTTTTGCATTTTATCCAAGGAATGTTGTTTAGGGCGGCGGTTACAGTAGTTGCAGGACTTCAATTGGTTCCTGGATGTTTAGTAATCATAGCATAGGGACATATTGACGATTTATTTGCTGCTGTTTAATTTAAATAGTTTTTTTATTAAAATATAGTTTATTCTTCTACAAAAATCATATAAACACAAGTCTAAAATTTTGTGAAAATTAAAAAAAAAAATTGAAAGAATTATGAAAAAAATAAAAAAACAACAAAAAATTAAAAAAAAAAAATGTTTAACAAAATTTATATTCCAATGAAAAAACAAAAAAATTAAAAAAAAATAAATGTTTTAAGCTAAATTATTTGCTTTCATTGAAATATGATTTGAAAAAAATTAAAAAAAATTTTGTTTCAAAAAAAGCAAAAACAAAGTTTGTTTAAAAAAACAAAACAAAAAATTTTTTTTTTATTTTGTTTTTTCATTTTTTTTTTATATTTTAGTAAAAAAATTTAAAATTTAAAAGAAAAAAATTTAATCTTTTTCATATTTCTTTTTTTATATTTAATTTGACTTAAATTTTCATGAAAATTACAAATTTTTTTTTTAGAATTTTTAAACAAATTTTTAGTTAGCAATTTTGTGGCCCATTGAATTTTCATATAAAAAAGTGCCTCTTTCAATTAGCTTAAAAAGCGCGTTTTGATAATTTTTTTTTTGCTGGCGGTCTATTTATTATGGGGCAACCATTTAGCGATTGCTCGCATTTCGTTTATATGGAATAAAACAGGTAGCAACATCAAAGGCTCGTATAAAACTACATTTACCATTAATATTTTTTTAAGAATCTACAATAAAATTTAATGGCGTCTATTTTTTGTGGAACATTTTAGCCCAATATTTCTCACCCTGGTAGGTCATTTTGACCATTATTTTTGAAAGTTTTTCTTTGGATACTTTGAAGTTTGTGTATAGATTTGTTTGTCGATAGCGGGTTTAAATGTTCTACGAAAAAGTGTTTCCAAAAAATTTGAATAGGGGAACTCTCAGATGTTAACACCGTATTTTTCTGAACTTCGGACAGATCTCTCTATGCGCAAACTGGAGCTTGCAGGTCGCACTAAGGCAATCTTTTCAAATAGTCAGAATTGGAACGACGGGAAAATCTGTACTGAAGCTTGCACTTCTGTCCTCGCTGAAGGCTCCAAGATGGAATCCGGAGTCGGGGCAGGGCTTTTCTCTAAGTCAGCCAATTTATCTATCTCCTTGTTCCAAAAGGAGTCGTATTTAGTCTCCTTAGGTGCCCATTAGGTCCGTTAGGTGTCCATGCGGTGAGACTTGGCATTTCGCCAAACCCTGTCTGCAGAAGCTGTCTGGAAGACGAGGTGGAATCATCTCAGCACCTTCTTCTCAGCTGCCCTGCTCTTGTCAGACCAAAGTTTAAACATCTCGGCTCTCACTTTTTCGCTACACCAGCGGATATTGCGGACTTAAATATCACAAATCTAGTGAAAATCATCAGCAGCTTGAAGCGGTTAACACAAACGTAAATCGCTTCTTATCCAAGCCCTGGATTCTGTCTGCTTCCTGCTCCTTTCCTGTTCCCCTCCCCTCCCCCTGTATCACAACAGACAAATTTTAAGTTTTGTCCAAGTGAACTCCTCGCAAGGGCAGCCATTTAACCTAACCTAGTCTCCTTAGGAACCGCAATCAGTTGGTATTTGTGCTACTTTTAATCACTAACCTAAATCTCTCTATTCTCTGTCCATGGCCATTTTTTCAGAGCTTATGTTGCGTGTGAATCGCGCACTAAAATTCTGCTTAGGTGCTTCAAGTCCCAACCAAATTTCACAAAGTTTTAAATTTTGTGTAAAGTATTTAGCTTTAAAGCAAAGAAGTATTGCCTAATTTTAGGCTCACAATATAATACAAAAGTAGAATTTTTATTGATTTTTCTCTAACTAGCAAATTAAATAATAAAACATTCACGCATCCATTTATCAGGAAACTGCAGTTTGACATATTTTATTACTCAGCTCTGAGCATTATTTATGTAACAATAACCTAAAAGTATGCTACAAAAATTGAGCTGCACTTTCGCTTAGCTGGGGCTTTTTTGCTATCCTATTGTCAAGCTATCATGCGAGTGTATGTTTGACAAAAGCTCCAATAACTTCATTTATCAAACCTATCTCATTAGTGTCGTTGGCATTTGTTGTCAAAATTTATTTTATCAGTTGCGCATTTGAGGCGCTTGCGAGTGTAGAGTTTGATATAAATTTTTCTATTTGGTTTTATTACTTCTATCAAAGTTTTTTAAATTGCTATTCCTACTGAAACAAAAATAGTGCGCACAATTTACGTCAATTGCCCGAAAGTATGCAACATTTTATTGATAAATTGCATATATCAATTGCTACGCTTATCTGGCCATCTCAAATACATGCCCACGCGCATACACGCTAGAGATGCCACATTTTTCATTTTTTACAATCCCGAAATTAAGGTAGTCATCGTTGTGCAATACTTAACTCGAAAAAATTTAAATCAATATTCTTTGCACCCATGCATACCTACTAGGGATGCTACATTTTTCAATTGCTGAAATCCTGGAAATTTTCGAGATTTTTTTTTCACAATATCGGGACTTCGGGCCTAATCCCGAACTTTAGTAGTCATCGTTTTGCAATACTGAACTCGATAAATTTTAAATCGATATTTTTTGCACACATGTATACCTACTGGGGATGCCACATTTTTCGATTTTTAAAATCCCGGAAATTTCAGTGTTTCATTTTTCAAAAAAAGAGTGGTTAAGTTTCAAGGGCCGGTGTTGATTTTGAATAAAATACAATTTTTTTTAGGAAATTATTGTCATTTCTCTTTGTTATGATAATATTGGTATGGCTCAATTACGTATGGAACAAAATATCGGCCAATATCGTGCCTCGGCGGCACACCAAATTTTCGATGACGCTGAGGCATAATTGAGGCATAGAACATTAATGTGCCGAATTATCTCATCCTTTAGCTCTTGAATTGTTGCTGGCTTATCGACGTACACCTTTTCTTTCAAATAACTCCAAAGAAAGAAGTCCAACGGTGCCAAATCACAGAATCTTGACGGCCAATTGACATTGCCACGACGTGAGATTATTCGACCATCAAATTTTTCGCGCAAAAGAGCCATGGTTTCGTTAGCTGTGTGACAAGTGGCACCGACCTGTTGAAACCACATATCGTCCACATCCATATCTTCCAATTCGGGCCATAAAAAGTTCGTTATCTTCTCACGATAGCCAACACTATTCACAGTAACTGCCTGACCGGCCTCATTTTGGAAAAAATACGGCCCAATGATGCCGGCGGCCCATAAACCGCACCAAATAGTCACTCTTTGTGGGTGCATTGGTTTTTCGGCAATCACTTTTAGATTATCATTCCCCCAAATGCGGTAATTCTGCTTATGGACGAATCCACTGAGGTGAAAATGTGCCTTATCACTGAAGAAGATTTTCTTCACGAAGTGCGCGATATGCATTTTGATTTGAACGCCCATTTTCATAATAAGCCTGAATAACTTTAACGCGTTGCTTGATTGTGTATCTTTCCATGGTTCAAATTGAGTAAGTCTGATATTGAAAAATGGCAAATGAAATGCGGAAAAAAACTTGACGTTTAGGTGTGGTTTACATTCAACATCGGCCCTTGAAATTCAACCACCCTTTATATATCGTTTTAACAGTACATTCTTTGGAAAACTCTTCTAGCATATAATAAATTATAATCAAATAGTAAAATAATTAAAAAATCAAAACAAAAGGCAGTAGTCAAGTTCTCACGCATTTACTACTAACACATTTTTTCTAAGCAAGGAGGTTTTCCTGTTTCCGTTTAATTTTATACGCCAGAAATGACAAATCTCGAACATCTTGGAGTTTTTAGTAAATACTCCCGGGATTTGTGAACTTAAAACGACCGGTATCCCGGGATTGACCACCCTAATGCATACCCACACCCATACATCCGCGCATACAAGCCTGTTAGCCAAAGTGTAAACAATTTTCTTTTGATCGGTTGCCTTTACGGCCAATACAAACTCTCCGCCAAAATTGTGTAGCAATAAAAGTTTCACTCGCACAAAAAAAAAAACGAGCATAAATACATAAAACTGATAGCAACAATGGTTGAATGAATGAATGTATGAAACAAGCGGGCATGCAACAGTAGCAGTAGCAACAACAACAACAACAACAGCGACAACTAACAAATTGTAATAGTACAGCACTGTAATAGCGCCTAAAAATACGTAATAAATTTCTAAGCAATCCAATTTGATGTATCTCGTTTACGTGCTGAATCACCGAGCAGCCCACAGTTGATGGCATTTTTTGTTTAAACTCCATTTTTTACTCTGCTGTATATTATTTATTTATATCTCTGTATGTATTTTTGTATATTTATATGCTTGTATGTATATTATATTCCTTTGCTGATGCATAAAATGTCTAATTTTTCCAGCGCCACAGTTGACTTGATGCTTCGCAACACCGCTGGCCTTTTTTCCTCACTTACAATTTTTCAGGTCGCCACACACCGCAGTTGCCATTAAAATGATTTAGCGCAACAGTCATTGGTCTATTAATTTTTTATACAATAACATTTTTAGTTGGCGTTGTCGTAGCAAAACAACCAAAAAAAGAAGCAAAAACGCGAGCTTTTAAAGCCGTAACAAAAAAATTAGTTACTGTTGCGTGCTTTTAGGTGGCAACAGTTTTTGTTGCGTTCAACTATCGTTTGCTCTTTTAAATGGAGTTGTAGTCGACTTTTGTTTGTTTTTCTGTTTCATGAAATCAGTAGCCGTCTGCTCTTTTTATTATTGCTTTCATGCATGTGTGTGTGTGTATGTGTGTGTGCATGCGTACTAAGTGTGCGTCATTACGCTTGATTGCCTAAAAACAGGCAATAAAGGCAAGTGATGTGTAAATAAATAGTTGTAACATATTTTATAAAATGTTTGCGACGTTTAAACCATGGCAATGCACACATACTAGCGCATAAATGCATGCATAGATATTTAAATATTTAACAAGCGCAAATAAACGAATGACGAAACTCGATGTGACTAAATGTGAATGTTGCAATATTTACAACAATGACTTTTCTAACTTAAAAAAAAAAAATGCAACATAAACAATATAAACAAATAAATTCATTACATAAAATAAAGGTGGAACTATAAATTTTGGCAAAAATTTGTTTGACTTTTTAGTAAAAACTCAATGCACTCACTACTGCTTGAATTGAGATTTATTTTTACAAAATGATGGATATGATTATGAAAACAGTAGGTAAGCAGGTAGGTGAAATGGTTGAAATACCACTCTGGCACTTCCCAAGAAGCACTGAAAACCGTTTTTATACGCTTTCCAAACCTTGAGCAAGCAGATATCTACAGCCAGACGGAGCTGTTGCTGTAACGGAGAAGGTTGATGGGGTTTAGGTTGCCGCACTGTCCAGCCTTTCGAAGAAAGGAGCACCCGGTGATCCCAGAATCGTCTAGCTGCCAAACCCCAGCGAAAGTGCTCTACAGTCTCCTTCTCTGAAAGGTCCCCATAGCTTCTGCAAAAAACAAAAATTAAAAGGTAAACCGAGGTTTTTTGCTTGTGTACCAATCGCTCTATGGCCAGTAAACACAGCTACGAGCTTGGAAATTGAATAACCCGCAGTTCCCGCGAACTTTCTGAGTCCTCCGTCTATTGCACTGAGACCAAAGAGTTTTCGAATTGCACACGAAGAAATGGAGCTCCGTCTGTTCTACGCTTTCCTGAGAAATAAGTTGTGAAATTTCCCTTTAAACAACAGTTAAGGGGATGCCGATGACCGAGTAGGAGGTCCATTTCAGCTACCTTCCTGGCAAGCTCATCAGCAATTTCATTTCCCTCCATTCCTGGAACCCAGATCAGAGAAATATTTCCTGCACACCCAAGATATTTGCTCTCCTCCTTAGAGGTGTTGACTAGTTTGGATTTGCACCATGACATCGTGAGAGTCTTGATCGTGGGTTGGCTATCGAAAAAAAATGTTAATATCTCCCTTTTTCCCACCTTCCCTAAGGATCAGTGCTGCTAGGTGTAGAAACTCAAAGTGAAAATGTTTATACTCCAGCTGTGTGATGACCTTTTGTGGACTTTGTGCGACTTCTTTTTTTGTATCGTCCATTTAACTTAATTATAGTTTCCATCTACAATCGCATTTATGCAACAACCGGATAGTTGACGGGCATTGTTGTTTAAAATTATCAAAATTGTAATACAAATAGCTCTCTTGATCTCTTTTTTTAATGCGATTTAATTATAATCAATTTCACTTTCTTTGAGGTACCACAGCTCTTATAGCTACGCCCATCTATGCATTTATTTCTCTCTGATTTGAAATCCAGTGTCTGTAATTGTATACTTTTGGGCGTAGTGCAAGCTGTGACAAACGTCATTAGTGGCACCTCCGTTATCAACCGTATCGGTATATACAATGGGAGTGCCGGCATTAAAAAATAAAATTTTAAATAAAATAAGGGTTTTATTTCAAAAATGCTTACCACAAAGTAAATTACACAACTTGCATTTATTTTTCCGCAGTTAACATATTTCAATTAAACGTAAACAAAAATAAAAATTTCAATTTAAGCAAAATAAATTGAAAATAATTTCCCCATAAAAATAGGAGATTATTTTATACTGTTAGCATAAAATGCCTTCAACGCTTTATAAAACAATCAAAAGACTAATATTTCGTTGAATACCATCGGTGTTTAGAAAATCTACATGCAAAGAAATTGTGGGAGCAAAATGGGACTTAAACCCCAAAAATAGTACACTGGCTAAATACAGCAGTAGTAAAGCCTATCATGGCATATACATAGTGTCTTATTTTGGTGAGCAACACTTGGGAAAAGATCAACAGTAAAACGCTTAGAAAGTATTCAAGTCTTAGTCTCTGCATAAGCGGGGCACTAAAGACGACGGCAGCGATGAATGCCATGCTGCACTTATTTATAGTACCGATTGAGATCTACAGCAAACAGCCACAAGAGAAATAAATATATATTCAGATAGCCAAACGTCCCTGACAGCATTACAATCACCTAATATTAACTCGAAAACAGTAAAAGAATGTATCGTAAATGCAACTGCAAAGCAGATGAACTAACGAGATTGGGCACCACATTACCGATCCAACCAGACAAAGCGAACATACCTATACCTTTAGCAACTTATAAAATGCTTATAGACATATAACACACTATCAGAGCTGTCGTCGGGCTATGGACTCAGTCCCTGACCTAAGCAACAAGCAGAATGACGTGGCCAGAATGAAACATGGGCCGCACAAACCGACTGTTGAAACTGAACAGGAAAAACATAAGAAATCTTCTCGGGGTCCTAACAGGGCATTGTCTGATTGGCAGGCATGCCAGTAGATTGGGAGCACCCTATAAAGACTATAGCAGAAGTTGTAACGACATTGAAGAAGAAGAGACTATAGAACACTTTCTATGCGGGTGCATGGCACTGGATAGAAGAAGGTTCAATATTTTAGGAAAAAGTTCCTTGAATAACTTGGCAGAAGTAGACAATTTAAAAATACCAAGCCTTGGTAGATATATTAAAGCCACAGGTTGGTTCAATGAGGACAATGTAGACTGAGAAGAGGGGACAACCCTGGTGGTATCACAATGGACCTACAGCAGGCCTAGGTGTGTCAATTGACAACCACTATACCTACCTACCTCATCTATTATTCCACATATTCCTTTTGATTCATTATGTCTTTAATCAAATAAATTGGGCCTACTCCGCTAGCTACCCCATGCCATGAATTTAGCGGCGCCATGTCTGGCCATTTTTGTGGCGTATAGGGGACTATATTCTGTGTAGGGTGAGCGCCGAACATATTTTATGCAGCCTGTACCTCAAAAAAATTCAAACTTGCATTCATCTGCCCACAATATATTATATTTTGTCGTATACTCACGAGCCAGGAACATATTTTTCTGCAAAATCTATATGGACTTCCACGTGTTTCTTTGTCAGTAGCGATAATTTTCGTGGACTTTTTGAAAATAATTTGTGTTTCACCAAACGTCAAAGCGCATATTTCGGCAAACTAAGGTCATCGCGGATGGCCCTGGTTGATGCAAATGGATTACTCATTATATTTCCATCGTCTTTGACGGATATTTTGTGCTTTTTTCCGTGTGTTTCATGCTTATTTTTATAATTTAAGGCATTTGCTACCATCTAAGAGGAGCATCCTATGGAATCTTGAATTTCCTTTTATGTTTTACTCTTAGCCTTTTACTCAATGCAAAGCAATAATAAATGTCTCAGTGAACACGAACTCAGCAAAGTATTGTATTTTCGTACAAACCAAACTATTGATGCATCACATAATATCTGATAGTTCCTCGTTTTTCCACACTTTGTGCAAAAAGTATGGAATTATCAAAATTCTAACAATTTTCATCAAAATCGCAAGCTCTTCAATCAGAACTTTTATAACAATTATTGGTATGCACTTGTATGCCTATTCAAGTTTAATATAATAAAATGCCAGTTGTAAGTAGCTACAAAATACCGCTGATTTTTTAATTTTTTTTTTTTTCGCTGACAGTGTCACGTTCATATTTTTTCCTACAAAGTTTGTTCGATAATTTTTTATTAGGAAAAGATGACTAACAAATAGTAAAATAACAAAAAAGTGCAAAAAATATCACAAACTTTTTTATTGTTCTCGAGTGTATATACTGATCAACTAAAAGGCACATAAATAAGGTGTTTCGAAAATCTCGACCACAGCACCACCATCGCGCTTATTGTCTCTAAAGACTTTTCCTTTCTCGTAGATAATTATACCTTCCGATCAGAAAGTACCGTGAATGTTTAAATAAAACGAAACAGAGTTAAATTTCAGGCAATTTTTTTTATCTCCTTCAAAACATGACCCCTCTGAAGCAACGTTTAACCCAGTCCCCCTTGCACCCCTGTTAGGCCGAAGCGATGGCCTTCAGCTCCTTCGTCGCATTCCCTTTGATCTCCACAAATGACTCCTTCCATGAATTGGTAACTTCAACTTGTGAAACAAAAAGAAGTCGCACGGGGCCATATCAGGTGAATACGGTGCTTGCACGATGGTATTTACTTGGTGTTTGGTCAAATAATCCTGCACAATTTGGGCTCGGTGCGATGGCGCGTTATCATCATGCAAAATCCGAGAATTGTTTGCCCACATTTCCGTCTGTTTGCGACGTACAGCTTCTCTCAAACGCTTCAAAATGGATAAATAATATTCTTTATTGACTGTCTGGCCCGATGGAAGGTACTCATGCTACACTACGCCTTGGCAATCGAAGAAAACAGTCAACATCACGCATAGATCAAATTGCAGTGATTCAAAAATCGCGTTGATTTCTGATAACACTGTGGAACAAATTCAGGTGAGCAAAAATTAGGTCCATTCTGAGAGTGGCGGGTGAAAATAGAGGCGAAATTAGAAGACCCGTATCGCGCCGTTTTTTTATGTTAGTTCGAATTTTTTTTTAATCGGCCTTCGAAGTTCGAAATCGGAGCCGATTTTCGGTATATTGTTTCATAAGTACCACAAAACTTTTCGAAATCAATTTTTTCAAAAATTGTAATTGTTGCACAGGTATCTAGCAATAATTTGGCTTTTACAGATTGAAAAAATATCAATTAGTCGACGAGTTATAGCCAAAAAACCATATAAACAATTTTGCTCCGATTTCGAACTTCGAAGGCCGATTAAAAAAAAATTCGAAATAACATAAAACAACGGCGCGATACGGGTCTTCTAATTTCGCCTCTATTTTCACTCGCCACTCTCTGAATGGACCTAATTTTTGCTAACCTGAATTTGTTCCACAGTGTAATTCTTTCTGCTGACGATGTGGGAACTTTCTTCCATACAAAAAAAAATGTGGAGTAGACATTGAATGGAGAAAATGCACAAGACCGCAACCGAAATAAATTATCAAAATTCATTGTGATTTCTGACCTACTTGAAACTTGCATTTTATTATACTAAAATTCAATGGGCTATAAAACTGCATACCCAAAATTTTTCTAAAATTTTAAATTTTTATTTTTAATTTAAAATTTAAATGTTTACAAATTTCATACAATACAAAGTTCAGAACTTTGCTCTATATGGTTCTTGTTGTAGTATGAATAATATTTTTATAAAAAAATAATTCAAACTACAAAATAAATAGTCAAACCCTATCATCACATACACTTTCTTTTGACGCTAACAGTATGCAAAATATAGCCCGAGTATGAACCAAAAGAAACTCGGTTGTGAGAACTATCTTGCCTACCGCGCCACCTAGCGGGGTTACTTTTCATAAATTATTACTTTTTATTCTTTTTTATTTATTTACTTATATTTATTTCTACTTCATTTCAGTTCTTTATTATTAAGGGGCCCCGGAGGTCTAGAGCTCGAAAATTTAGAGTATTTTCAGGAATATTTGTTTACAATAAAAAAATTAAAAACGATATTTAAATTTTTTACACTTTTTGTTTAACTTCTTTTACATATAAAAATGAAGAAAAAAAATTTTTTAATTTGAATAATTTTAAAAATGGTGCTGAAGCGAAAAATTGGACCTGGACGGTGTTATCCATTTTGGCTCTTCTATTTATCTGAAACACAGACAAGCAATGGAGAGCGTAAAGATCAAAATAAAGATTTACATCACTCAAAACCTTTTTTTTTTATTTAGTAGAAAAGTTATTCAAAACGAAGATTGTATGATTAATTTTGCGCCACTTTGTAGCAGACTATTTGGTAAAGCGCAGTTGAGAATACATTTTACGCCAACGAGCCAGTGAGGCAGATGGAACAGTTAAACAGAAAAAGTTTGGTCAGTAAATGTTGAAATAAGAAATCGAAATTGCCATTGGTGTGCTAAGTGCCAAAGCTAACGAAATTTTACTGAAAAATTGGCTTGACAGAGTGGGCTACTTTAAATGAAATTTTGTGCCACCAAAAATGTAGTTGCACCCCTATTTTCACACACCCCTTATAACTACATATATAGCCAAATGGCATAAATAAAATATCAAACGCTATGGTCCATCCAGCACTACAAATTAACTATAGATGTCCCATATAGAGCACTCGTATATGCAATCTAAATATTTGACTCATCACTTTTGCGGCATTTAAGATTCCCGAATGGTTCTCATAGCCTTCACTTCCAAATAATTACCGCACTTTGTTTACTGCAATATGCTGCAACGCCAAAATATATGCTTTGCTCTTAAAAAAATTAAAATCTTATCTATGATACTTCATCATTGTTTATGTGTGTGTATGTGTGGGCGAGTAGCACTTTTCCGCCAGCAGTTAACAGCAGTTGGCCGCAGCACTTGCCAGCTGTGCGTTGGTTGCCATTTTCAACTTATTTGATCACATATTTTTGCCATAAATTGCCAATATTGCGGTCGACCCAACCAATATTGACCGCACTTTATGTTCGAAAAATAACAAAATATTTAACGTAAACACACAAACAAACTCAAGTGAATAGACTGAGAGAGATAGACACAGAGAGGGAGAACTGCGAATGCCACAAGTGCAGCAATATTTAATAAATATTTCATGCCGCACAAATGTGTATGTGTGTGCGTACTTTGTAGCGTAGGAGTTAAATTTTTCCGGAAATTTTTTAAGTCAACATTTTGCGGTTTTCAAATTACTGCCGCTTTATTAGAGCGTTGCACCAACATAGGCAAAAAGTGCCTTACTTTGCATTTCGGTATATTTATTTACCGAAAAATTTTATCGATAACCCGCACGCACTTTAATGAATATGCTGCGGTGGCGTTGTGTATTCAAGCATACAGCTTGCTGACACTAAGCAATTTCCACATCATAAATTTTTCGATGCTTTTTTTTGCGGTGATTTACTGTACTCCAAAGCATCCTTAAGTTATGACGCAAAAACGATTCAAATACGCAATTTGCAAGTGCAGTGTGTTCAATAGGTTTACCTCAGAGACTTATTGACAAGTTTTGAAAATTTATTTGTCTTTTGTTTCGTTTTAGTATTTTTTGGAAGAAAATTTAATTCATTCTCTTACGAAAACCATATAAATATCATACAAGTTTTACACTTTCCGGATATTTAACAGTTTTTTGTAAAAATAAAAATACAATTCTAAAAATTTTTATAAAAATTACAATAAAAACAAATCCAAAACCTTTCTAAAAATTTTATAATTATTTCAAAAAAATTCTAAAACATTCAAAAAATTTCTAAAAACTTACAAAAAAAATTTAAAAATTTAAAAAAAAATTTATAAAAATTTATGGAAATTTATAAGCAATTTAACAAATTTATATAAAAGTAATACAAAAATTCTAAAAATTTTTAGAAAAATTTCAATAACAAAGGGTTCCAAATAATTAAAAAAAAACTCTAAAAAATGTTATAAAAATGTGTTAAATTTCTTATAATGTTCCACAATTTTTTAAATTTCTTATAGTTTTCCACAAATTTTTATAAAATTTGTGAGTTGGAAATTTTATAAATTTTTTTTGAAATTTTTATAAAATTCTTTATAAATTGTTTAGAATTTTTTTTTTGAAGTTTTGAAGTTTCTTATAATTTTATAAAAATTAGAAAAAAATTCTAAAAGTTTTATAAAAAATTCAAAAAAAAAATGCTAAACAATTTATAAGAAATGTAACACCTTTTTATAAGAATTTCAAAACAAAATCTAAACAATGTTATAAAAATTTGTTAAATTTCTTATAATTTTCTATAAATTTTTAAATTTCTAATAAATTTCCACGAATTTTTATAAAATTTAGTCGGAATTTTTATAAATTGTTTGTGAAATTTTTATAAAATTCTTTATAAATTGCTTAGAATTTTTTTTTTTCAATTTTTAAATTTTTTATAAATTTCCACAAATTTTATAAAAATTAGAAAAAAAATTCTGAAATTTGTATAAAAAATTCAAAAAAAATTCTAAAATATTTATAAGAAATTTAACAACTTTTTATAAAAATTTCATAAAAAAATTCTAAACCATTTCTAACAAATTTTATAAACATTCCGAATACGCAACTTTATCTAACCTTTTTGTGTGTTTGGCCGAGCTCCTCCTCCTATTTGTGGTGTGCGTCTTGATGTTGTTCCACAAATGGAGGGACCTACAGTTTCAAGCCGACTCCGAACGGCAGATATTTTTATGAGGTGCTTTTTCATGGCAGAAATACACTCGGAGGTTTGCCATTGCTTGCCGAGGAGCGACCGCTATTAGAAAAATGTTTTTCTTAATTTTGGTGTTTCACCGAGATTCGAACCAACGATCTCTCTGTGAATTCCGAATGGTAATCACGCACCAACCCATTCGACTACGGCGGCCGCAACTTTATAGCTCTTTAAATTTTGCTATAGCAAAGTGCAGATTTTAAGTAGCTCAATATTCTTGTAGATTCTTAACAAGTTTTGGTGGCATTTTTTTAATATTTTTAACAAAATTTTGTTCATTCTCCTACAAAAGCCATATATGTAAATCCAAGTTTTACACTATGTGGAAATTTATAAAAAATTCAACAAATGTTGATAACAATTAAAACAAAAAAATGTTTTAAAATTTTTTATATCAATAAAAGAAAAATTCTAAGAATATTTTTAAATATTTCAAAACAATTATTCTAAAAATTTAAAAAAACAATTTAAAAATTTCTAAAAATTTCCAAAAAAATGTACTAAAAACTCCGACTATGCAGTTTTATAGCCCTGTAAATTTTGCTATAACAAAGTGCAAGTTTATAATAGCTCAAAGTCCAATAGCTCAAGATTTTTGACAATTTTTTTAGTATTTTTAGGAAAATTTAATTCCTTCCAAAAATTTCTAAAAAATTTCAAAAACAAATTTCTAAACATGCCGACTACACAGCTTTATAGTACTTTGAATTTTGCTATAACAACGTAGATTTTTGAGAATTTTATTTGCTGGCATTTTGCATTCCTTATATGGCAGAAAGTGCATAACACCGTCAACAAAAACCAATTTTTGAAAATCAGTGCGTTTTTTGAGCCACTTGGGACTCGCACCCAAATTTCATGGGCTACAAAACTGCATAGCCAGAATTTTTCTAAAATTCTGAGTAAAAGTTTGTCATATTGATGAAATTTTGTTGATTTTTTTTTACATTTTATACAAAGTTAGAAACTTTCAGCTACACGAGCTGTTGTTGTAGTAAGAACTATATTTTTATAGAAAATAAAAAAAATTGCATAAAAAGTAAATAAATAGTCAAAACTTGAATAAATCGCGCTGCTATTATTTTGAACACAGTTATAAGTATGTATACTATATATAGATATCTGTGTTTGTATGTATGTATGTACGTATCTGTGTATCTTTCCTTAGTCAAATTTGCTTAAAGTTACAGCATTAATAAAATAATGATTATGTCATAAATATTATGTGTCGTTAAACGATTTCACACTCACCCACCCACACACGCACCACACCCACACACGCCACACACATTCCAACACATTAAAAATTCTATACATAGAATAGGTAAGAAAAGAAAAATGTCTTGTCTTTCTCGCATTTCAAGTCCATAAAAATACTCATAATGCCTCCACTGTTGTGTTTATTGTTGCTTTTAGGCCGTTAAAGGAATTTAATGTCACGCTCCCTCTCTATTTTTGATGTATTTACGACTCACCCCTGAGTCAATATTGAGACATAAAAATTTGTTATTTATTATTTCTCCTCTATTAGGAGGCGCTAAGAATGCCGTAAATAAACGGTCGGTCATGTAAGAGTTTCGTACGAGTGGGAGAAAAGGAAATAGTAATCAATTTTCTCATATCTCTCATACCTTTTTCATCACATATCCACACGTATGAGCACATAAATGCATACGACTCACTTACACATAAATGGTGATAAGGTGGAGTAGAGTAGAATAGAGTAAAGAAGGGCATTTTTCGTTGGGAATCTCTTCGATTAGCTGTTAAGGGTGCTTAATGTAGCTGAATGAATGTCATTTTGTACAATTTTTAGAATCAAATATTCGGATTAAAGTGTTGAGGAAGTTGAATTTTTTCAAATATTATTTTCTGTTATTTTTCAAAACCAGGTAAAAGTATGTAGTCTTAGAAATTTTAAGCCCGCGCTGTATACTGGCATAGAAATGGTGAAAGGCTCCTACGGAAATTATTTTGTGGCGGTTATTTGGCTGCAAACGAGGAAAAATTTAAATTGGAAATCCAATTAGGATATTCTATTAACGATTTTTTAGTATTTATTTACTATGCATACGAGTATTTACAGAAATACAATAAAAAACACAATTCTGCAAAAATTTACTTTCTTACTTACTTTCCCCATCTTCTTTGTTTACTTGCAGGTGGCCTACAAATCGAAAACAGTCGCGAAGAGGATCAAGGCAAATACGAATGTGTCGCCGAAAATTCGGTTGGCACTGAACACTCGAAAGCAACGAATTTATATGTGAAAGTACGACGAGTACCGCCTACATTTTCGCGCCCGCCAGAGCCCATCAACGAAGTGATGCTGGGTGCAAATTTGAATTTATCTTGCATTGCAGTGGGCTCACCTATGCCGCATGTGAAATGGATGAAAGGTGGGTAGCACAAATAGCTGGAAATAAATTTTAAATCGTTTTTAGCCTAACATAAAAAAATGTATACATTTTATATACTTTTTTCGTAAGACTTCACCCACATTTTCTTTCGCCTTTAATACAATTTTTTTTTTTAAATAAGTTCCTATTAATTGAAATTTTTTCCCACCACTCAGGCGCTCAAGACTTGACACCCGAAAACGATATACCCATCGGTCGTAATATTCTTCAGCTAACAAATATACAACAGAGCGCAAATTTCACTTGCATTGCTGCTTCGTCTTTGGGGCAAATTGAAGCGACGGCGATGGTGAAAGTTCAATGTAAGTTGGAAATCGTTTAGATTTTATTTATCTAAATTTTAAAGGGTGTACGCGCCAATTATATATATATAAATTTTTATCACTTTTTTGTTATTTTCTTTATATATCAATAGCACTTCCAGCTGCTCCGACAGACGTGCAAATCTCTGAAGTGACCGCCACTTCAGTGCGTTTGGAGTGGTCTTACAAGGGACCCGAAGATTTGCAATACTATGTGATACAGTACAAACCGAAAAATGCGAACCAGGTAAGATTCAAGTATTTAAAAATATTTTTTTTCACAATTCTGCTACTTTTGAAATACACGTCACTTTTTAAAATATTTTCTAAAAGCATATAACTGTAATTTACTGATTTTATTTTCAAATTGACTTTAACTTAAAGCTCCAACTGCTAAAAAGAGCCCGAGCTAATTCAGTAGTTGGACTCCAAATTTCTTTGTAGCTTGACTGAAGCTTCGTACTTGTCACAAAAAAGTTTCCCCCGAGGAGGTACTGCTCACCTGAATTCCCTTCCTTAAAAAATAAAATTTCAGCCTTGAGTCAAGTTTCATACTTCTTGTGAGCTTTTCATTCTTTCAAGAAATCAGTTTCTCCCTAAAGAAAAGTTTCGTACTACACACGTGTTTTCACGTATTTTAAATATAAAGCTTGACTAATGAGCTTTGGCTTCTTTCATTGAGTGAAATTTCGCCATTGAGTGAAGTTTCGCACTTCTCACGAGGTTTCACTTATTTTAGACACAACGCTTCACCCCTGAGTAAAAACGATACCACTCATGAGCTTTCACATCTTTCAGGAAAAAAATTTCAGCCGTGAATGAAATTTCGTACTCTTCAAGAGCTTTCACTTTATTCAAAAATAAAAATTATCCCATGAGTAAACTTTCGTACTCCTCACGAACCTTCACTTATTTTAGAAATAAATCTTCACGTTTGACTAAAGCACCATACCACTCAATAGATTTCACTTCTTTCTCAAATAAAGTCTGACTCTTGAATCAAGTTTAGTACTCCTCGCCAGATTTCACATCTTTCGCAAATAAAATTTCGATCTTGCGTAAAGTGTCGTACTCCTCAGGATCTTTGACTTATTTTAGAAATTAATAAAATTAATTAAAAATTAATTTTTCAGTAAAGTACCATACTTCTTTCAAGCATTCACCTCTTTCAAGAAAAAAGTTTCTCCCTTGAAAAAGTTTCGTACACCTCACGAGCTTTCACTTCTGTCAAGAATAAAGATTCGTCCTTGAGTGAAGTTGAATATTTTTAAAACAGGCTTTCACTTAAAATGGAAGTCTCACTCATGAATGTATTTTCGCGCTCCTCACCTCATTCCCTTCTTTCAAAAATAATCTTTCACCCTTGAGTCCAGTTTTATACTCCCCGCGGGCCTTCTCTTCTTACAAAAAAAAAGTTTTATGCCAACGCATTCTTATTTTTTCGTTAAATTAAATTAATTAAAATATAAAGACTCGCACTTCTCAAATGCAGACTTCTTTAAATGAACAAATGGGTATGAGTTTTCACTTCATTCAAATATAAATTTGTTCTGGTCTATCGAAGCATTACTTTGGCTCTATTCAGAAAGCATAAACTACAAGCCATTTTACGCAGGACAGAACGATTCTTCCTCTGCAATGGAGCTTTCACTACTTTAGGCTTAAGCTTTAATTTTATTTGAAATAGTTTGAAGCCTGAATAAAGTATGGGCGTTCCAGTTAGAGTACCAAATTCATCAAAAATAAAAATAATGATTGACCCAATTTTTTATAAAATGTCTATTCTTTTATAATTTAAAACAAAGCTTTCACCTGACTTGAAGTAAAGCTTCTTAATTGTCATTTTTATTAACTAAATCAATCAGATGACAAAACCTAAATTTTTACAGAATACATATAACAGCAGCTTTAACTTAATTTGTTTTGGTGTTTTAAAATATCCATTAGCTAACCATTTCTTCCTATTGCATTCTCACAGGCTTTTAGTGAAATTAGCGGCATTATCACCATGTTTTATGTCGTGCGCGCCTTAAGCCCCTATACCGAATATGAATTCTATGTGATAGCGGTGAATACCATTGGACGTGGGCCGCCATCGAAACCCGAGACTTGTACCACTGGTGAGACAAGTAAGTAAAAAATCATCCCTATCAAAAAAATTTAAATTTTTTACGATAGTGCATAGAAAGTGTGCAATAAGTGAAATACACAAAAGTGCTGCTAAAGCAGAGGAACTCCAAATAAAATCAAAAAAGAGTCAGAGAAGCAAGAATATCATTTGCTTAGAATATATTTTGGAAATATTTACAAGTGCGGTTTAGGCATGGCAAATATATGAATTGAATGCTCACAAAAGCTTTCATTGGCGCTTTACAGCTTTAAAGCGAAAAATTAAATTTTAAAGTTACTTCAATTGATAGTTTAAAGCTGAAGAAAATATATATATTATGAAGTACTTATAAAAAAGGTCCTGAAACTTGAAGCTTTTGAGGATGATTGGCAAAGAATTTTACTTAGCAAGTAGCTGATTAAAAAAAACTACATTGAGCCGAAACTATTGTACTTTAACTTTTAGTGGTGATATAATTTTTCGAAAATTTTCTCAACCAAACACAGTTAAACTAAAATTATTTTCAATTAGTTATAAATTAAATTAAATCTTATTAAATTTATATGAGGTGTATGCTAAAAATTGCAATAAAATTTCGGTTAATATTGGGACTTAGAAAACACTTTAAATAAAATCGGAGCTTGCAAAAGCTTTCACTAAAGATTTGAGACATTTGATAATTTAAACATAAAACAAAGTGAGTTTTAAAAAATAGAAAAAATTGTAGTTTCAGTATTATACACTCTAAAATAGAATCATTCAATTTAAATTTTGTAAAAGCTTTCACAAAAGCTTTTAAGTTGTGTGCGCGTTACAAGCATTTTATATGCCACACTTTCCAAGCAAAAATGAAAAATTCAAAGGTTGTAGTAAACTTCCAAAGAATGATTTTCACAAAAAGGTTTCAAAGCTTTGTTAAAAGCTTTCGAATATATTTGATTTTCAGGAAATTTTCAACCCGGCATACAATTTTTAAATAAGAAACAAAAACTAAGTACAGCGGTGAATTCCCAAGAAAGCTTTATAAGCCGTATATTTATTCACATGACAAAAAAAACGTTTTTTGAAAAGCTATAAAATATATTTGATTTTTAGAGAGTCAGACATTTTTAACAGCGCGCAAAATTTTGAAATAAAAACCAAAAAATAAATACAGTGATGAACTCCCAAGAAAGCTTTCATAAGCATTCAGCTGCCAAAAGCTTTTTAAAAAGCTTTCAAATATATTTGATCTTCAAGAAGTCAGACGTTTTTAATAGCTCTAAAGCGTATATAATTTTTAAGTAAAAACCAGAAAGTAAATATAATAAATAAATAAAATAATGTTGTAAAAGCTTTCACAAAAGCTTTTGAGTTGCGGGCGCATTCTGAGCACTTTATATGCCACACTTTCCAAGCAAAAATTAAAAATTCAAAGATTGTAGTAAACTTCCAAAGAATGATTTTCAAAAAAGCTTTCGAATATATTTGAGTTTCAGGAAATTTTTAACACGGCATAAAATTTTTAAATAAGAAACAAGTATTAAGTACAGTGATAAAATCCGAAGAAAGCTTTATAAGCCGTATATTTATTCACATTATACAAAAAACGTTTTTTGAGAAGCTTTCAAATATATTGACTTTCCGGAAATCAGACGTCTTTAACAGCGCATACAATTTTTAAGTAAAAAACAAAAAATAAACACAGTGGTGAATTCCAAAGAAAGCTTTCATAGCAAAAATAAATTTTTGAAAAGCTTTGGAATAAATATATTTTTAGCATATAATTTTAACATAAAAAACTACAATATTTTTATTCCAAATCAAAAAAAAGCTGTTAGTAATAAATGCAGAAGTAAACTTTAAACTAGCAAGCTTCAAAACAAATATTTAAATATAATTCCTTAGTATTATACTTAAAAATATAACAACAGGAAATATCGAGGGTGCAAATTTATAAACCAAAAAGCTTTAAAGAACTCACCAGTGTAGTAGCGTCAGAAGCTTGCCCCCAAGAAAGCTTTAGTAAGTCTGAAGCTTTTATACAAAACCAGTTTGTGGTAGCAAGTATTCAAAAACATAAATGGCGTAAAAATTTCAGAAGCAAATTATTCAAAAAAACAACAATTTATGTCGTCGCTACACTTTCAAAAGCTTTTTTGTATGCATTGTAAGCTTTTCGGGTGTTACAGGTTATGCAGCAAGTTGTCATTGTTCATTTGTATATATACACATTTTTCTTATATAACTGTAATGTACATACATATATGTATTTTGAAAGAGCTCTTCAAAGCTCATTCATTTATTGACCCCATTTGTTTTGAAACGGTATTAATGAATGCATTTGTTTCTTCTTCTTCTTCTCTTTTCTAATTTCAAACTTTTTCACATGCTCTCTTTCCAAGGATTTTTCTAACAATTTGTTATTGTATTTAATATAAGTTTCGTTGGTTTTTTTCCATTCATGGTTTTATGCAACTTTATGCTATTTGTTTTCTGGAAAGTTTTTGCTTTGAGCTTTAAAAGCTTTGCGATTTGTTTTTGTTTTTTTTATTTTTTGTTTGGTCGTGTTCAAGCTACTCAATTCAATTTCTCTCTGTTTCTCTGTTCCCATTTTGTGTTTGTGTTTTCTTCATTCATCGATCGCTATCATGGACTAACAACAACAACAACTCAAATTATATGATATCTAAAATAAAACTGAAAAAAACTCATAGGCGATTTCACGTTTGGAGGTGCAAGTAAGTGTAATTTTCCATACTAACCATTTTCATGCATTTAAATAAAAGAAGTTTTAACTATTTTTTTTTAGTTGTGTTTAGTGCCAACGTGAATGAAATTGATATGGGCAAAAGCTCGTTAAAGTCTTAAGTGCTGAAGTTTATCGGGAGTTAGTTTTAAAGTAGTGGCTGAATAGTCAGATTCATACAAACATCACGCAATTGGCGTTAAAATTGAAATAAATTGAGAATTCCTATTCGGTGTAGCATACTGTAAGGCTGATCTGAATGTGTGTGTGAGTGGGTGAGCGTATGGCATTTAGGTAACGTATGAAGATTGTATAACTGTATATACCATTTATGCGTGTGTGTGTGTGTGTGTTTGCGCGAACGTGCTTACATACATTACTCGTGAAAGTATGCAATAACGTGAAACGTTGAACAATATCAACTGCGCAATTTAAGTTGAAATTTTCACGGCAGATAACCAAAGCAAATGTAGGTGGGCAAGCAAAGAGGCAACATGCTGGAAGTAGAAGTGATCGGAGAGAGGTTATAGCGCGCCACAATTGCAACAAAGAAATGTAGATAAAAATGTATAAACGTTAAACAATTTCAATAACAATTGAATTGCAGGCGTTACGACTGCAAACACGAACTTATGTACGTAGGCACCGAGCGAAAAACGTAAAACTAAATGGCTGCATAAGCACACAAACGCCAGCGTTGCAAGTGCAGTGCATTTTCATGCTCACTCGCCTTTTGCTCAAACAAATATATGCGCATATGCACATACCTACGTATGCATGTGTGTGTGTGTATATGTACAAGTATATTCAGGTATGCATATGCGAAAGTTTTCCACACCTGCCCCATACGGCGAGGTAAACGTAAAGTTTAACAACTATTTTTTTTTGTTCTTTTTTAAGTTGAGCATTAAAATGCAAAAAGAATGCGGGCAAATAAAATTAAAAAAGTAAAAAATAGTAAGAATTCACCAGCCATAAAAAAGCAGAGCTACGATTTTCACATTTTTTGTAGCGCACTTTTAGGTGCCGCAACGCTGTCAGCGGGCGTCCAGCACATGCAGCTGCGTTCATGACGTCAAACAAATGTTCACCTCCTACTCTCCAATGTATGCTGTTTTATTAGCGCATGTCATTGCGAAATTGCAAAAAGCAACAGCTGAAAATCATTGGCGGACAAAAACTTTGCAAGCAAATTAAAAAAAGCAAACGCGCACTACATATATATGTATGTATGTGTGCGTTTGAGAGACATTGAGTATACATATACACCCACGTACACACATAAAAGTGGCTGTTTAAAAAATGTGTAGCAGCTAAAGTATTTCGATGCGTACATTTGAGGAAGCCAGTACAAGCGCGGAATTATATGCCGCCGATGGTAGCACTGTGAAGCAAACAAGGAAAAAGGTAGAAAAGAGACTCCATTGAATTGCATTCTTTGTTGGTTGCTTTTTCATGGCGAAAATGCGCTCGGCGATTTGCCTTTATCTGCGGAGGGGCAACCGCTATTAGAAAAAAACTACTTACTATAAACTCTCTATCGTTTGACACGAGGTTTCGGATCTGGGCACTACGGAAAGGTAATCACGCAGAAACCCATTCGGTGACAGCATCCATCGCTCCATTCCATTGAAACTATTTTATGTTGTTTTTTTTTTTTTTGTTTTCAAAATGAAAATTCTTGCAAAGGTATGACTGCCCATTGTAAAGGATGGTTAAGTTTCAAGGGCCGGTGTTGATTTTGAATAACATACAATTTTTTTAGGAAATTATTGTCATTTCTCTTTATTATGACAATATTGGTATAGCTCAATTACGCACGGAACAATATATCGCCCAAAGGGCCATCGCGGCCTCGGCGGCACACCTCCAAAGAGCACCAAATGCAAATAGTTCCTTATCTAAAGGGTGGTTAAGTTTCAAGGGCCGGTGTTGATTTTGAATAAAATACAATTTTTTTTAGGAAATTATTGTCATTTCTCTTTATTATGATAATACTGGTATGGCTCAATTACGTATAGAACAAAATATCGGCCAAATGGCCACCGCGGCCTCGGCGGCCTCGGCGGCACACCTCCATCCGATGGTCCAAATTTTCGATGACACTGAGGCATAATTGAGGTTCTATGCCGTTAATGTCCCGAATTACCTCATCCTTTAGCTCTTGAATTGTTGCTGGCTTATCGACGTACACCTTTTCTTTCAAATAACCACAAAGAAAGAAGTCCAACGGTGTCAAATCACATGATCTTGGCGGCCAATTGACATCGGCGCGACGTGAGATTATTCGGCCATCAAATTTTTCGCGCGAAAGAGCCATTGTTTCGTTAGCTGTGTGACAAATGGCACCGTTCTGTTGAAACCACATATCGTCCACATCCATATCTTCCAGTTCAGGCCATAAAAAGTTCGCTATCATCTCACGAACACTATTCACAGTAACTGCCTGACCGGCCTCATTTTGGAAAAAAATACGGCCCAATGATACTGCCGGCCCATAAACCGCACCAAACAGTCACTCTTTATGCATTGGTGCATTGGTTTTTCGGCAATCACTCTTGGATTACCAAATGCGGCAATTCTGCTAATTGACGAATCCACTGGGGTGAAAATGTGCCTCATCACTGAAGATGATTTTCTTCGAAAATTGGTCATTCACTGTTGCCATTTCCTGCCACCATTCTGACCATTGACGACGCTTGATATGGTCAAGAGGCTTTAGTTCTTGAGTCAATTGCACCTTGTAAGCGTGTAAATGCAAATATTTATGCATAATGTGAACAATGACGAGCGTGAAGGGGCACGACGACAAGTTGAAGTGGACGGCTCTTCAACCACACTATCGCGAACAGCAGCAATATTTTCTGCAGTACGAGCTGTACGAGTGTTTTCACATTTCCTAAAGAGCCGGTTTGCTCACACTTTTGCACAATTTTTCCGATTGTACACACATTGGGACGATTAAATTGACCGCAAAAATCACGAAGTGCGTGATATGCATTTTGATTTGAGCGCCCGTTTTCATAATAAGCCTGAATAACTTTAACGCGTTGCTCGATTGTGTATCTTTCCATGGTTCAAATTGAGTTAGTCTGAAATTGAAAAATGTCAAATGAAATGCAGAAAAAAACTTGACGTTTAGGTGTGGTCCACATACAACATCGGCCCTTGAAGTTTAATCACACTTTGCTTGAGACCTAAAAAGTAAGGCACGAAATATATAAAGGGAAAAGAAGAAGAGAGCGAAGATATTACGCTGTCAACTCCTCTTCAAACTTCACTGACTCTTTGTTGATTTGTGAGGTTTTAATATTTTATGTCTTTGGAATACCAGCATTAAATGATCTAAGCTGCTTACAATTGAGTTTCTAAATTTATCTTAAGTCTTATCAATTGACAATCTACCCTCATTTCAAAAATAAATCAGTATCGAGGTGGTGTAAACTACAAATCTGCAGGACGCTAATAAGAGCAATAGTGACTTTTGGCTGCGAAGTACTATATATAAGATAAAAAACTACCTTCTTCGCTTTGAGTATAAAATCCTAAGCAGGATATTTTGACCAGTAAGTGATGGATCTTACAGAATCAGATACAATGATGAGAGAGAGAACAGCTGGTATCAGGCCAAAACATTGTACGTTTCGCTAAACCTCTGCGGCTGAGATGGTTTGGACACCTACTTGGAATGAACGACAGCAGAATTTCGAAAAATACCTTCAACTATCTTATGCAAGAAGATGAGCAAACGATGTTGATGCAGATTTACGTCTTATAAACATGCAATGAACCGAGTCGTATGGGGCGCTATCACGAAGGTGGCACTGGCTCACCCCATGCTGTAATCGCTATGATGATGATAAAGATGATGTCGACAAAAATGTGAGAAAAACTCCATATTTAACACATTGACTGAAAAGTCCCGGACCTAACAAAGAAAACAGGTTTTTTTTTGTGTTCAAAATAAGCTTTATTCATCAACGTAATTTCCATCTGGAACAACACAATCATTCAGGCGCCGCTCTACCATTTCAACACCACTTTTGTATATGTAACGATTTATCTTTTGTCTCAAAATATGTCTCAGGTTCAGCAATAACCCCTTCAGTCCAGCGAAATTCTTTACCAGCGACCAATGCTCATGCAATATAAAGCCGACAGATTCTTTTCATATCTTTACGATATCAGCTGACTCATGCAACTTCACTTTTAGATGATTTCTTGGATTTTTTGGTGTTTTCTGGTGTTACCGCCTCATTTGAACGTCCACTGCGTTGTGCACCATCGGTGTCTCGACGACCTCGTTTGGTCAGGAAACCAAACTTTTATTGTTATTTCTGACGGGGCAGACTCTTCATAACCCTCTTCAAGCCATTGCTTCGCTACAAGGGGTTTTTATTCCATCAAGAAGTAGTGTGAAATTAAAACACGAAATTCTTCTTGATCCATTCTTTTGAAAATGAAAAAAGTAGTGTCACTCTTAGCACAATAACTTCAGAAGTAGTGAGTAGAATATCAAGAAATTGTAACAGCTGTCTTTTTAAGGTTAGTACTAAATAAGAAAGAGATGAACGTAATAAAACTAATGCTATCTATGTGTTGGGCCCAGAACTTTTCAGCCCAAGGGTTAGATGCAGGAGGTGAGGCAAGCAAATATTCTGTAGTCATTGTGTTCGTTCAATTACGCTGCGAAGGAAAAATAGCTGCCGCTATAGTTTCAGCAACTACCGAGAAATTTGTATACGAGGTTTGTTCAAAAAGTATCGCGAATTTTGAATTTTCGCAGGTTACGTATATTCGATTTTTTTGTGGCGATATGTTGGAACTCATGCCGACGAGTTCGGCCATTTTGAATGTTCAGTTAATTGTTGAACGCTGCTTTGCTAGCACGTTTTTCGGCTCGTCTTCGATTTTTACCTATTCGAAAAGATGGATCAAAGAACCTCTATCAAATTTTGTGTGAAAAACGAAATTAAGTGCGCAGATGCATTCCGAATGTTGACTGTGTCATGCGCAGAAGCTACTTTGGACCAAAGCAACGTTAATCGGTGGACAAAATGTTCTCAGAAGGCCGAGAAGATGTGAGCGACGAAAAGCATGCTAGACGCCCGAGCACTTCAACAACAGACGAAAAAATTGATGAAGTGAAGAAAATGGTATTGGCCAATCCTCGAACCACCGTTAGAGAAATTGCTGAGGACCTAGACATATCGATTGGCTCGTGCCATTCGATTTTTTTCAATGATTTGGGCATGGGCCGGGTCACGGCAAAATTCGTACCAAACCTGCTCAATATCGACCAAAAGCAGCATCGCATAAACATTGCTAATGAGATGTTGGACTCTGTCCGCGACCCGCAGCGACCCAAGTTTACTCCAGAGGGTCATAACTGGTGATGAATCATGAGTTTATGGTTATGACGTAGAAACCAAAGCTCAATCATCTCAATGGAAACTGCCGCCGAAGACCGAAAACCGAAAAAAGCGCGCCAAGTTCGGTCGAATGTAAAAGTTTTGCCTTCCATTTTCTTCAATTGCAGGGGCGTTGTGCATCTTGCCACAGGATAAAACGGTCAATGAGAATATTACCTGCAAGTTATGCGCAATTTGCGCGAAGCAATCCGCCAGAAACGCCCGGATTTGTGGAAAAACAAAAATTGGCTCTTGCATACGATTGACGCGATAAAGACGGCATCGAAGGAGGATCTGAACAAGATAAAACAAAAAATTATTTTTTGAAGTGCTTCGAGGATTGGAAAAAACGTTGGCACAAGTGCATAATATCTCATGGGGATTACTTTGAAGGGGATAAAATAGATATTAATGAACAAATAAATAATTTTTGAAAAAACAAAAAATTGGCGAATGAGTAAATACCCGAAACGATACACAACTGGAGGAATAGTGGTGAAGCAAATTGCTGATGAAAAAAAGGGCAAACGGTTAATAGAACTTTGAGAAATATTCGATAATCAAACCATATATGGTTTTTGATGCCTGAATCCATCTCAATCATATTTAAAATTGATCTATACTCGCACTTACTATATAGTAAAGAGCACTCTTACAGGTGAAATATGAAGTTTTGATATTTTCGTAAATTTATTCTATTGTACCGATTTTTATTAGAAGCAGCGCAAACTTTAAATGCAAAAAGCAAATTTCAACTTATCCAACATATTTTTTAACTTCCATATTTACTTTACAGCTAATATACATACATATGTGTGTGTGTGTGCTTATGCTTCGCCCAGAGTAAAACATGCGATTGGCACTAATTCCAATCGGCGGCTGGCAGTTTTGTAGACAAAGCATAAACTTTACATTGTTATGCGTATTAAAGGCATGCATTTATAAATGTAAATTCATACACCTATACATGCATGCAATCATATGCATATACTCGTATAGGAGGTGTGTGCGCGCATAAACTTGTGTAACTTAGAACATTTATGTGCGTAAGCGCAGAAACAAAACAAAACACAGCAACGACGAAAGCAGCAATCAAAGCAAATTGTGAGAGTTGAGCAGCTGAAGCAACAGCAGCCGGGTAGTTATGCAAGTACAAGCAAAAGCATTACCACTCGAACACACACAAGCACATGCACACCCAATCACAGACAGACACACAAACACTTGGCAGACTTGCGCTAAAGTGCAGTGGGCGGACCATACATGGAAAGCACCGCATATATGTATGTGTGTGTAAAACGCGCACATCAAATAAAAAACACACACAAGCATAACTACATTCACCAATACACATATTAACAGTAATACACTTACATGCATGATTTTATATATGGAAACGATCGCCAGCCGACGTGAAGTTCACAATTTTATTGCCACAATTATCCTTATCGCTCGCCATTGCCAATATCGCTGCCAGAAACTTGCATACTATGTTTGTGTATGTGTGTGAGTGTGTTTGTATGTGTGCATATTTCCAATATGTAACTAGATATCCTTTCATTTCTTGCTTGCTGCTTTTGCTTGTACGTACCAAATTCACTGCCAAAAAGGACCAGCAGCAGCAGCGGCAAGTGAGACCTGCATTTCCAATCGATGCCCACCGCCCGAACGCTCATACCTACACGCTCAGTGTTCAATCTCACTCCCTTCATTTTTTAAACTCACTTTTTTCTTCATTTGCCAGCCTTCTTGAAATGTATGTTTGTATGTACAGTAGCGTTCAAAATAATGGCAGCATGGCAGATTACAAATTATTGACTATTAGCTGTTGTTATTTTTTTAACTTTTATTTTTCTATAAAAATGTACAATACTACAACAAAAACTATTTAACTCAAATTTTCTACTTTTGTAAAAAATTTTAAAAAAAATTGTTTTACAAAAGTACAATTTTTTATTATATTTTATTATTATTATAATTTTCTTTTTGTTAGAAAAATTCCAAGTATGCGATTTTGAAATTCCAGCTAAAAATGTAATTCCTTATACAACAAAAACCATATAAGTCAAATTTTCCAGTTTCGTACAAAATTAAAAATATTAAAAAAATGTTCCTTAAAATTTCAATTTTGTTAGAAAATATATTTATTTTTTATATTTTTTTTTGTTTTTCTGACCTCTTTTGCCAACTTTGTACAAAATTAAAAACACTAAAAAAATGTTCATCACAATTTTAATTTTGTTAGAAAAAATATATATTTTTGTTTGAGCATTCTGAGTATGCGGTTTTGTGGTCACTTAAATTCCAGCTTCCTACAGGATTTAAAAAAATTTTATGTTCATGAAGATTTCAATTTTTTTAGAAAAAAATTATTTATTTTTAAAAAATTTTTTAAAAATAAATAATTTTTTTCTTTTAATTCTGAGTATGCAATTTTGTAGCCACTTAAATTCTGGTATAATAAAGTGCAAGTTTGAATTATGCCTTTTATTATAAAAAATGTCGGTCAAAAAGTTATTTTTTGACCTACAGCCATGGTCATATAAATAGCGCATTTAGACTTTGAAAGCAAAGAGTTGAATATGTTTTTAAATAACTATTTTTTATTGCGAAAAAAGCAACATAAAAAAGAAAAAACTTATTTACTTCCACTTTAAAAACAAAAAAATGGTCAAAAAGTATTTCAGTTCTGATTTAATTTACGCGTACGTTGATAACTCACGACACCTCCTGGACACATAAATAACACATCGTAAAAAATTCCAAATAAAAGCAAAAATACTAAAGAAATCAGATAGTTAAGTAATAATATTGTTTTACCAGATTAGTATTTTGTACCGTTTCCACCGTTTTTGATTACTTTTTGAAGCTGTCGCTCCATGCTTTTTACAAGCTTGTGGCATCTTTCCTTTGGAATCGAGTACCAAGCCTCCTCAACTGCGGCCTACAAATCATCAAATTTTTTAAAATTTTTGTCAGCGATTTTGAACTTAACGTCATTCTACAAACTTTCTGTTGGATTGAGATCAAGGCTCTGCGCCGGCCAATCCAGTACATTAATTTTTTCTCTTCTGAGCCTTTGCTTCACCGTCTGCAGTATGCTTTGGATCATTGTCCTGCAGAAATTTAATGACATAAACTCAAACACAAATGGCTCCATTTTATTCTGGAGTACATCCAGATACTGAGATATATCCATTTTACCAGCCACGCGAACAATCGGCCCAACACCATGCCAGGAAAAAGCTCCCCAAACCATGATGCTTTTTTGTGCACGTAGGATTTAGCGCTTGATTTTTTGGACGACGTGCAATAGTTTTCCCATCTGGTCCCATCCTATTTATTTTGGTTTCGTCGGTCCAAAGCACGTTTTTCTAAAACTGAATAGATTTGTCTTTGTGGGCTTTTGCAAAGGCAAGTCGGTGTTTGATATGTCTTTTTTAAGAGGAGTGGTTCCGCTTATGCGGCCAAACAGCTGGACTTCGTTAAGTTGCCTTCCTACAAGCTTTCTGGACACCTGTAGACTAGATTCTTGGTTTATTTCAAGCATTATATGCCGTGCTGGCTTAAGAGGATCTGCTTTGCTCTTGGGTATTATAGCTCTATCCGCATTAGCATCAGTTTGCTTTGGTTTTCTTTCCGTTTATTTGCTTAGATAGGATGAATCTTTCTTAACTAAGTTAAGAGCATTATAACCATTTTCCGAAAGCACATCATCATTTCAGCTATTTCTGCATAGCTTTTTCCCTTCAAAACAGCAATAAGCATAAATAAAATAGAACGCAAAAAGTTCCATCGAAAAAACGTCGATCTTTTACTTTAGTTCTTCAGTCAAATAATAATGTAACCGTCACTCCAGCAAATTTACTTAAATTGGACTGAAGACAAAATTTAAGACTTTAGCATGTCTGTTATAATATTTGTCCGGAAAAATTAAAATTTTCACAAAGTCCGAAATTTTTCAGTTTCTGTGGCGAGCATAACTGAGCAGAAATTATAATTTTTTTTGGTTTTTTTGAGGTAATATTTAATTTTTGCTTTTTTTTGTTTTGGTAATATTTCATTTATAATATTTCGTGTGCAACCAAAGCGGTACAAATTAAACTTTCAAGTTTTATACGAGACTTAGAAAACTCGAACCAATTTCCATCTAATTTTTCAAAATTTTAATCTGAATTTTAGAGAATTCTCTTCTTATTAAGATAAGCGACTAAAAATCGCTTGGATTTTTGCGTTTCATTCTATATAAAAAATAATTTCTGGGGAAGTAAAGGTGGGCATTCGTTAAGAACAAATTTAAGAATCAACTCCAGTTTTATAAATTTTTTATTTTATAATAAAATAATATTTATAATTTTATACAAAAATAACTCTAGATCGGTTACTCAAAAAAATGTGTTTAAAATCTAAAAATCAAAAATGCTGCTTAAAACTTACATTCTATTATACCAAACTATATAACTGCATTACTATTCTTGCTCAAAATTTAGATAAAAAAGTTCAAAATTTTGACGAAATTTATTTGAATTTTTCTAAATGACAGTTTATTTATTTATTTAATATAATGAAATATACTTATAAATAAATATATTACATATTTGTGGCAGCACTAGCAACAATGCCTTCAGCTGCTTAGTGAAATGATGAAATGAATGAGAGTTTGATTTATACTATTTTAGTGAATAATATTTAAAAAGAGCAAAGCAAATGACCAATATTAAAGAAACAAAATAGATAACAAAAAAATCATCATGCACTCAGTTATGCTCGGAACTGTATATGGTTTTTTTTTCGTGGCATAAACTATATTAAAAAAAAAATAAATTAAAATAATATTAATGAACAATAAAAAAGTAAAAATAAAAACAAGTTAAATAAAAAGAATTAAATATCAAAACTGTCAAATGTGTCGTATAAATTATATTAATAAAAAAATGTTAAATAAAAAAAAGTAAAAAAAAACTAAATTGAAAATAATGTAATTAACAAAACTTGCCAAATGCTCGCGCTGCTATAATTTCGACCACCACTGTACATTCCTTAAGCATATCCCAGCCATTTCGCCCATATCGTTGCCTCGCACTTCATCTCGCATCCAACTCATATGTAGGCTTACAAGCTTCTCCTCTGCTTTCATGCATTTATGCTTAAAGCTTTCATTGAATTTCCATCCAACTTTGTTCAGCTGCTTTGGTTGTTGCATTTTGATTTTCATTTTGTTCATTTTCTTGTCGCTGTAATCTATAAATTTGCTTACAATATCTTCTCTATTTAGTTTTTCTTATTGCTTTCGCTATTTTGCTTAGCTTTTTCACTCCTTCCTTACGCCAGCTTTATAACATAAAACTATGTTGTTTTTGTAAGGATGCATACACATACACATACATATATTTGTGCTTGGCTTGCCAGCTTGTTCGGCAAGTGTGTTGAGCTTTATGGCTCTTACTGCTTTTGCGGTCTTGTATCATCGCTTATCTTTTTGCATGCCACCCGATACTCAATACTAACAAATTTCGTAGCTTCCAATTATATTCATCTCATTTTTTTTTTTGTGTGGTTTAATACCATTTTCCTTCCAGCAAATGTTGGCAAATGCTGACGCGCGCAACTAAGAGCGAGTAGCCTGCTCTGCGCTGCCAATATGTTTCCCGCACACACAGCTTCTAATGTCCCTCGTCTGCTCTATGTATGTGCAGAGTCATAAACAATACCTTCGTCCACCATCCACGCTTGCTCCCATGCGCCTGCAGTTAGCAACTGTGCAGCACAGCGTCACGTACGCGCATTACTCTACTCTTACCACTACATAGAGCGAATTTACGCCAACTTTGCCCACTAGTCCACCACTGGGATTACCGTTGTAACATTTTATTGGCAGTGAAACTGCAATTTTTTACCATTCGCTCCCACTCACACCTTTGTTTCTTCATTACGTTATAATTTTTTTGGTTTTTTTTTTTGTTGGTGGTCATCTTTTGGCTTTTCGTGCCGTGGTGGCTGCTCTGCGGATTTTTGTTTTCCTTTTTGTTTTTGTCAAACCTTTCTCTCCTGCCAAAAACTAATTTTTTCTGTGGTTTTTCATTGCGGTGACACAGCGGTTTGACACAGTTAATTAAATTTTTTTCTGATCACCTTAGCTGATGCCTCGTTCTATGGAATTTATGTTAAGCTTTTGATAATTAAAAAGTTTGCTATTCGCGTTTTTTTTTTGTGCGTGATTTTTGCGCAAAGAGAAAATTAGGTAATTAAATTAATATAGCTTCCAACTCCTTTGTGGCTACTAAAAAGATTTTCTTTATAAATTTTAGCTTAAGTCAAACTTGGTAATAAAATTTCGTTAATTAAATGGTAAAAGAGTTTAGCGAGGAGGTAATATAATACAAAAATGCTTCTTATGCGTTAAATTTTAGTAAATTTCAATTAGGGTTCAAGAACTCTCTGGCTGCAGGTGAAAGCATGACTTTTTGTTGCTTCCAATGCAAATGAAAAAATGAAGTGAAATATTGGCTGTACAACTAATTAATTTCTTATTTTTTGTTAAAAAAAAACATTTATTTAAGTATAAAAGTAAAAAATATTTTATTCAAAATATTGTCCATCGGAAGCCGCAACTTTTTCCCATCTTTCGGGCAATTTATGGATTCCGTCCCAAAAAAACTTCTCACCTTTTGCGCCGAGAAAGTCATCAAGTCATTTTTTAATACCTTCAACATTGGTGAACCGTATTCCAGAAAGGTGATTCTGCATCGACCGAAACAAGTGGTAATCAGAAGGAGCTATATCGGGGCTATAAGGCGGGTGAGGTAGAATTTCCCATCCGGCATTTTCCCAATAATTTTTGACCGGTACTGCAACATGTGGCCGAGCATTGTCATGATGGAAATTTTTCGTGTGTGGCCGTTTTTCGGCTATTGCTTGCTTCAAACGTACCAATTGTTGCCTGTATAGCTCTCCCGTGATCGTCTGGCCCGATTTTGACAGCTCATAGTACAGCACACCCTTCTGATCCCACCAAATACAGAGCATTCAAACCATGAATATTCGGCTTTGGTGTCGATTTGGCTGGTTGGCCTGGCTTCACATAAGATCTTTTGACAATACGATGCAAACACGATTTCTTTTTGTGGCGATTAAGCAGCATTTCAGACATGCAAAATCGTCTCTCAACGTCTCTCGGCTTCAATTCGTGTGGCACCCAATTTCTTTGTTTGTGAATGTATCCGGTGAATGTATCCTTTTAAACGTTTAGAAATTGCTTCTTGCGTGACTGCCAATGTTTTTCCAAGTTCTTCTTGAGTTTGACATGGATCTTGATCGAATAATGCCTCCAATTCTTCGTCTTCAAACTTTTTTGATGGACCTGTTCGCTCTTTGTCTTCTGTGTCAAAATCACCACCTTTAAATCATGCAAAGCACTGCTGGCATACTCTTACCTCAGGATAAGCTTCTGAAAGTAAACGATGTGCTTCTGTTGCACTTTTCTTTAAATTAAAGAACAAAAGCAAACCTCCCCGAAAATGCTGTTTTGTTGGAACGTAATTTGACATTTTGACTGTAATAAAAAAAATTTGTGTGTTTACTAATATTCACTGTGGTGACATATCAAATTTACTTGATTTTTTGGCGTGCTTTAACATAAGTAGTATGTATATTCCGGGCTACAACGCAATATCAAAAATATTAAAATTTTAATATTTTTATCATTTTAACTCAAAAATTTAACATTTTTACCATTTAACTCATTTTTTTAACTTACAGTTACTCAAAATTTTAACATTTTTTAACATTTAACTCATTTTTTTAGCTTATATTATCTCAAAAAAAAAGTTAAAAATTTTGAGTTGGATCGATTTAGTCCACCCCTAAATTATAGTTACTCGTAGTTAATATTTTTAAGATATTAAAGATATCTATTTTTGAAGTACTCGTAATCAATATTTAGGTTGGTACAGTTAAAATTTTGTGTTGGGTCGATGTCTATTAAGTGAAAAAATGTTAAAATATTTATTACAAAATATTTAAAGTAATCTATTCAAACAAAAATAAAAAAAAAAGTTAAAAATTTTGAGTTGGGTCGATTATTATTGATTGATAATTTTAAATATTGATTACAAAATATTTAAAGTAATCTATTCAAACAAAAATAAAAAAAAAAGTTAAAAATTTTGAGTTGGGTCGATTATTATTGATTGATAATTTTAAATATTTATTACAAAATATTTAAAGTAATCTATTCAAAAAAAAAAAAAAACAAAAAAGGATACATTTATTTTTTAAAGTACCTTTCAAAAAAAACGACGAACTCCTCAAAACAAGAGTCTTTGAGTCAGATTTGAACTTGCAACAAAATTATTGTTATAATTCCAACTGCTTAACCAACTCATCTAAACATCATATTCTGAAGTAATGTAATTACAGCTGAGTAGTATGCAAAGCAAGCAATGCTGATCTTATCAACATTGCTCACAATCTATAAATAGAATAAGCATAAGCACAAACCAAAAAAAAAAATGAAATACTGTTGAATACGAGTCACAAACTGCAAGATAAGCATAATATTTGATAAGCTTTTATACATCAACACATGTTTCGACTCTGTCGAAACCGTTTGACTTTGTCAAACATGGTTACAAGTGCAGTATGTATTTAGCGTTAGAAGAGGGTGGACGCAAAATAATTGAAACTTCAAATTTGAACTCTTTGAAGTTCAAATTTATAAAATTTACCCAATATTGGTTCATAATTTAAATCTCTTATTAAATATGTTATTGGATTAGATGGATAAATTTTACTAATATAAAATATTTCTCGAGTCCAATTATTTTTATATTTGTTTTCAAATTGTTTTTTATGTGATTGAATTCTTACTTTTTCTCCAATTTTAAAAACTGGTTTTTCTAAATTGTTTCTATTAATTTTAAAACAATTATCAAAAATTAATTGTTCATTTTTTTCATTTACTTCACAAGGTTTCATACCAATAGTTCTATGTACATCTTTGTAATTATATTCATATAATATTTTATCAATTACATCAATCCAATTAGTATTTTTCTGAATTTCAAATCGTATTTTTAGTTTTTCATTAATGGTTCTATTAAATCTTTCTACAATTGATGATTTCTTTTCACTAAATGTTTGATACATGTTAATATTGTATTTATCTAAAACTTCTTGGAAATGTTTATTTAAAAATTCTTTACCAGAATCTGTATGAAGTAATTTTGGTGCACAACCTGCTTTTTTAATAATATTTAAAAATGCTTCAGAAGTTGTTTTTCCATCTTTCTTTTTTAATGGTTCTATATAAGCAAATTTAGAAAATGTATCAATTACATTAAGCATATATTTGTATCCTCTATTAATTCTAACATTAACTGTTGTCATAATTAGTAAATCTGCTGCCCACCATTGATGGATTATATAAATATAGAAAAATATTAGATATAGTTTTTGATGAAAAAAATGAAAAATATAAAGATTTCCAAAATAAATGGAAATAATAAAAAATAAAAATCTTATTTAAACAAAAATTCAAACATTTTTTATATTGTAAAGAAAAATTCAAACATTTTTTTATATCTACCATCATTTGTTTCTTGTTCTTTATCTATTACTAAAAATCCAAACTGTTCTTTCCAACATTGAATACACATATTTTTTAAAATATCATAATCAATATCATTACAATGATCATTAAATATGTGTTTCAGATTAGTCTTATCTTGTTTAAATAAAATTATATAGTTTGCATTATCTCTTATCAATTGTTTAGGTATTTTTGAATATGTTTGACATAAATAAAAACAAGAAATGTTATTGTGTCTACCATAAGCAAAATAATTGGCAATATTATCTTGTTGTTCTGTAGAGATATCGTCAAATATTATTACAGAATATGGTTTAATATTTTCAGGTGTTGGTAGAGATTGAATTGATAAACATTTTATATCTTTAGATTCCAAATCATTTTTAACACACAATTTATTGAATTGAATTATCATATCTTCCAAAAATTTATATTTTTCTTGATAGCAAGTTTTTGAACAAATTATTATATCAGAATAATAAATCTTTGATAATATATTTAATAATACATTTGTTTTTCCACAATTACTTGGTCCACAAATAATTGCTCTAATAATATTCGGAAATATTTCATTTAATCTTTTTATTGGTTTATGAGTATCAAAATTTTGAATAGTTAATTTAATTTTATTATCTAATTTAGTAACTTTTAAATGACCATCCATAATTTAGAATTTTAGATAAATTTTTTTAATCTATTAATATAATTAATTACATATTTATTTCAATTAATTTTTAGTTAATTTTAATTTTATAAAAATTAAAAAAAACAAGTCAAACATGCATCACTTGATTTGTTAGTGGATTATATGAATAACTATCATCACTAATAATTAAACAGTGAACGACTGTATTTGATGGAAAATCTTCTGTCCATTTAAATTCAATTTTAATATCAATAGCAGCCTCTTTAATTACCTCATTCTGTTTAGATGTATCAATGCATATTATTGGATATTCTTTTAAAAATGTATCATAATTAACTATTGGTAAATTATTTATACTAGAACCATAATATGAATTTTTAAAATCTAGAAACATATTATATAATGTATCAAATTTATTTTGATTAATAGATAGTTGCATATCATAGTTTGGATATCTATTTGTATTTAATTTAACTACAACATTTTCTAAATTACAATGGTCAAATTTACTATTGTCTTTATAATTATTCTGATTTCTTAATGTTTGAAATGCAATAAGAAAATATCTAGGTTTAGCACTAGATGATGTTATATTCCAGGTATAAGTCTTTACAGCTGGAATTGCAGTAGTACAATAGTATCTCCAATTTCTAAAATACATTTGAAAGTTTGTATTATTTGAAATTTTTTTATTAATTTCATGATCAACTTCAACTGAAAATTTAACATGAGGCATTCTCCATATAATTTGATTAATATCAATAGAAAAAGTATGATCACTTAAACTATTATCAATAATTAAACAATTTGTATCATCATTTGATCTTATTAATTCTAATTTTTGATTAATTCTAAAAATGAAATTTTTGTAATCATCAAAAAACCCAATTAATATACATAATGGAATGCTAACAGAAAAATAACCTTTCTTATTACAAACACTACCTTTATTTACAATTTGCCAACCAGCATTATTTAATGATAAATCATTAGAAAATGATGCTAAGCCTTTAATTGTTGTTGTTATTCCAGGATTTTCAATTTTATCAATTTCAACTGAATTAATAAAATATGTAATTTTACTAAACAGATTTATTATACCATTATTCACAAAATTTATTTTATCAGGATTAAGTTTATCTAATATTTTACCATCTTTATCTTTAGCAATAATTTGACCTCTAATATTAAGTAAACTTTTTGATGGTAACGTTTTAATGTCTTGATTATTAATATTTATTTCTATTGGTCTTCCATATTCATTTAATAGTGTAGAATTAGATGGCAAATGTTCATAAAAGTCATAAGATTCGATACCTTTTTCTTCTTTCATTTATTTAACTAAAAAATATTATTAAAAATTTACTAATATGTTTTGACTAGGTCGAAACCTATGTTTAAAATAATTGTAGTCTTGTATTTAATTGTCTTATCAAATTATAAAAAAACATTATTAATAGAATAATAATTAGTACCATTGAAATGTATTCATTTTGCATTATTTTATCTATTCCATTTGAAATAATAAAATCTATTTTTGATAATTGATTATTTTTATCAAAATTGTTTTTACAATTATTCATTTAATGCAATAGAAAAAATCCTAAATATTTTTAATATTTTTTTTTTTGTTAATCTTTTTACATTCATTTTCAATTACCTTTTTTTGTATATCTAAATATATTGCATAAAATATAAGAATTGCAATTACAATAAAAATTACAATAGAAATTAATTTTAATAAAGACGGATCCATTATGACACATCTACATCCTCCATTATATTTATTATTAGCATCAATTATGTATAACTGTGATATACAATCATTTTGATATGGAATAATATTAACACAAGTATTCATTTATTAACAATATTTTTTTTTTATTTCATTTTACTTACACTTTTCAATAAATCATTGAGTTTTTGTGTTGTAATTTTTTTATTTACTAGTCCAATCTTCATTGTTTTAGATTCTTCAATAGCTTTTTGTCTTTTAATAAAATTGTTCTTATATTTTTCAGCTAATGCAGCGTTTTTATTTTCAATGCTATTTATAAGGTTATTATGTTCTGATTCAAGAATATCATAATTTACTTGTAACTCATACATATCATCATTTAATTTGCCAATAATTTCTTCATAACTCATTAAACTAAATTCTAATATAGCTTTCTCATTTAATAATTCATTTACTAATATTTTATTTGATTCTGAATGTAATTCAATATTATAATCTTTAATATTTTTAACACTTTTCATAATACAAACAGCATATTCATGCCATACATGATCATTATTTTTAAGTGCATCATTTAAACATTGAACAAAACCACTTCTATTATTAAACTGAGATTTATGTTGCCTAATAAATTCTTGTGTTTGTTTAACCTCTTTTTCTATTTCTTCTTTATTTAATAGTTTTATACTAGATCCTCTTAATTTCAAGATAGGCACATCAGTATTTGTTTTAAATTCTTCAATTGTATGTATATTCGACATTTATTATAATAAAAATTTTTAATATTTTTTTATATTGAAACACTAAGAAAAATATAATTATTTTAAAAAATTTTTTTATAAATAAATTAAAATTAATAAAATGTATAAGAATATAACTAATTTATACAATCATCCAAGCCCTTCTACTAAAACTGTTTCACCACTTGTATCACTACAAGGGAAAACAAAAAGTTTTAGAAATTCAAAAAATATTCATATTCCAAAAAATGCTAATGAACTTAAACAAATTAGAGAAAGAAATTTAGCTATTAATTATTTAGAACAAGCTAGTACTTCAAAATTAACTAAAGTAAAATTTTGCGAACAAAATCATATTTCACGCGATTCTCTTAATAATGGACTTAAATTACTTGGTATTGAAATTATTGGCAAAAACACTAAAAATGAAGACAATTCTCGACAATTCTCGACAAAAGAAGACAATTCTCGACAATTCTCGACAAATGAATACAATTCTCGACAGACTAAATCAAATAGTTTAACAGAGGGATTTTTAAAGAATGTAACTAAAATAAATAAGAAAAATAAAAACGAATTGTCTAATATTAATAAAAAAGTTGATGATGATATTTCAAGTTTACCTTCAGTTCATGATTAATAATTATCCAAATAAATAAATAAATACATCACATTTTCTATTATAATAAATGGTACGATATTATGGTAGTGGTATTATAAATAATCTTATAAATAATCTTCCATTTCACGTTTAGAACTTTTGTCATTATTTTGCATGTAAGCATATGTTGATAATATAATTTCTTCATAATTTTGTAAATCATTATTTGTTACAGCTGTTGATGGTTCTTTTAAAGTTATTAATTCCCATAACCCTTTTGTTCCATTATAAGTTTTATTACTTAAAATAATATCATTATTACTAATTTTTACTTCAGTATTACCAATCCATAAATCTTTTCCATCTTCAGATCTTAGACCAAAAATATTGTCACATAATTTCATATCAGAATTATTTAAATTTAAATATTTCATTGCCATATTTCCAATTTTGTCTGAAATAAATTGTACTGGTGTAGATAACGTTTCATTTGCACTACGCAAAAGAGCGTCTTTTGATGTTGATGGAGTCAACTGTTCGCTCCGTGAACCTGTGCTAGTTGTTGGTGTACTTTCAACTAATTTTTGTTTGTTTGTTTTTCTAATTGGTGATAGTTGCTTTTCGTTAAATTCATTAGTTTGTAAATTCATATTATTGTCAAACGGTTTCGACTCCGTTGAAACATATTCACTTTGTGAATGTCCATCTATTGTTTTTTTATATGATTGATTTAAATCTACTATTAAATTTTTAAAGCTATCATTTAAATTGTGAACATTAATAACTGATTGATTTAATGGTTGAATAATTGCTTGAAGATTTTCATTAATTTTTTCTTGTTTTATTACTTTGTTTAAATTAAATTGTTGAAGTTTATTTTTTAAGTCTTTTTGTGTTTTAATATATTCTTTTAAAACTTTATCTGATATCATTGTTATTTAATTAAAATAAATTTTAAATATTTTTGAAATGGATAAAGATGAATTTATTGATACTAAAAATAATGATTTTAAAATAGCAAAAGAGTTGCATAAACCAGTAAGAAAAAATTTTGAAAGAAGAAAAATTATTACTAAAGGCATAAATGAACTATGGGCAGCAGATTTACTAATTATGACAACAGTTAATGTTAGAATTAATAGAGGATACAAATATATGCTTAATGTAATTGATACATTTTCTAAATTTGCTTATATAGAACCATTAAAAAAGAAAGATGGAAAAACAACTTCTGAAGCATTTTTAAATATTATTAAAAAAGCAGGTTGTGCACCAAAATTACTTCATACAGATTCTGGTAAAGAATTTTTAAATAAACATTTCCAAGAAGTTTTAGATAAATACAATATTAACATGTATCAAACATTTAGTGAAAAGAAATCATCAATTGTAGAAAGATTTAATAGAACCATTAATGAAAAACTAAAAATACGATTTGAAATTCAGAAAAATACTAATTGGATTGATGTAATTGATAAAATATTATATGAATATAATTACAAAGATGTACATAGAACTATTGGTATGAAACCATGTGAAGTAAATGAAAAAAATGAACAATTAATTTTTGATAATTGTTTTAAAATTAATAGAAACAATTTAGAAAAACCTGTTTTTAAAATTGGAGAAAAAGTAAGAATTCAATCACATAAAAAACAATTTGAAAACAAATATAAAAATAATTGGACTCGAGAAATATTTTATATTAGTAAAATTTATCCATCTAATCCAATAACATATTTAATAAGAGATTTAAGTTATGAACCAATATTGGGTAAATTTTATAAATTTGAACTTCAAAGAGTTCAAATTTGAAGTTTCAATTATTTTGCGTCCACCCTCTTCTAACGCTAAATACATACTGCACTTGTAACCATGTTTCGACTTTGTCAAACGGTTTCGACAGAGTCGAAACATGTGTTGATGTATAAAAGCTTATCAAATATTATGCTTATCTTGCAGTTTGTGACTCGTATTCAACAGTATTTCATTTTTTTTTTTGGTTTGTGCTTATGCTTATTCTATTTATAGATTGTGAGCAATGTTGATAAGATCAGCATTGCTTGCTTTGCATACTACTCAGCTGTAATTACATTACTTCAGAATATGATGTTTAGATGAGTTGGTTAAGCAGTTGGAATTATAACAATAATTTTGTTGCAAGTTCAAATCTGACTCAAAGACTCTTGTTTTGAGGAGTTCGTCGTTTTTTTTGAAAGGTACTTTAAAAAATAAATGTATCCTTTTTTGTTTTTTTTTTTTTTGAATAGATTACTTTAAATATTTTGTAATAAATATTTAAAATTATCAATCAATAATAATCGACCCAACTCAAAATTTTTAACTTTTTTTTTTATTTTTGTTTGAATAGATTACTTTAAATATTTTGTAATCAATATTTAAAATTATCAATCAATAATAATCGACCCAACTCAAAATTTTTAACTTTTTTTTTTATTTTTGTTTGAATAGATTACTTTAAATATTTTGTAATAAATATTTTAACATTTTTTCACTTAATAGACATCGACCCAACACAAAATTTTAACTGTACCAACCTAAATATTGATTACGAGTACTTCAAAAATAGATATCTTTAATATCTTAAAAATATTAACTACGAGTAACTATAATTTAGGGGTGGACTAAATCGATCCAACTCAAAATTTTTAACTTTTTTTTTGAGATAATATAAGCTAAAAAAATGAGTTAAATGTTAAAAAATGTTAAAATTTTGAGTAACTGTAAGTTAAAAAAATGAGTTAAATGGTAAAAATGTTAAATTTTTGAGTTAAAATGATAAAAATATTAAAATTTTAATATTTTTGATATTGCGTTGTAGCCCGGAATATACATACTACTAACATAGAATAGCTGTCACTGTCAAAATATTGACTACATAAATAGAAATGAGGTTAGTAACAAATACTAAATTAATTATTTGTACAGCCGATCATATTTTAACTGCCAAACAAAATCCTGCAATAGCACGTCCAAGTTTGGCTAATTTTATTTTTATTTTTTTTTTTTGTACTTTCATTATTTTTGTATACAAAGATGGTTCATTGTCTAACAAAACTCATATAAATCCAAGTTTAAAACCGTATACAAAAATTTGAAAATTTCCACAAATTTTTCAACCCAATTCCAAGGTTTTTAATTAGAATTTCTAGAATAATTATTGGCATCAGATTTATCGTTTAAGAAATTTCAGTATGAGAAAATACATTTACAAGTTGCTAAAAAATACCTTAGATTTGTTATAATTTTTTACCCTCACGATGTTACGCATTTTCTTCATCTAAGAAATGCGCTATAATTAATAGGACTATGAATAAGTTCGTGCGGTTTTTTTTTCGAAATTTGAAACTTTATTGACGTAAAATGGTTACAAATTTAATATTCAAAATATTGTCCATCGCTTACTACTACTTTCTCCCATCTTTCTGGCAATTCACGGATTCCCTTTGTGAAAAATTCGGTCGGTTTTGCCGCAATCCACGAATCGATCCATTTTTTGACTTCATCGTAATTACGGAAGTGCTGGTCAGCCAGGCCATGTTGCATCGATCGGAAGAGATAGTAATCGGATGGCGCAAGGTCTGGACTATACAGCGGGTGGGGTAGGACATCCCATTTGAGCGTTTCTAAGTATGTTTTGACCACTTGTGCAACATGTGGCCGAGCATTGTCATGTTGCAAAATAACTTTGTCGTGTCTATCGGCGTATTGCGGCCCTTTTTCTCGCAGTGCTCGGCTCAAACGCATCAATTGTCGTCGGTAGACATCCCCCGTAATCGTTTCATTCGGTTTCAGTAGCTCATAATACACAACACCCAGCTGGTCCCACCAGATACACAGCATAACCTTCAGGCCATGAATATTCTGCGCCGACGTCGATGTTGAAGCATGGCCAGGGTATCCATACGTTGCCCGACGTTTTGGATTGTCGTAATGGACCCACTTTTCATCGCCAGTCACAATTCGATGCAAAAAACCCTTTCTTTTGTGCCGTTGAAGCAGTTGTTCGCATGCCATAAAACGGCGTTCAACGTCTCTTGGCTTCAATTCATACGGCACCCAATGGCCTACCTTTCGGATCATTCCCATGGCTTTTAAACGTTTGGAAATGGTTGATTGATCAACTCCCAAAGTTTTTGCAACCTCTTCTTGCGTTTGAGCCGGATCTTGATCGAGCAATTCCTCCAATTCGGTATCCATGAACTTTGGCGGCGCACCCTCGCGTTCTTCGTCTTCCAAGCCAAAATCACCACTTTTAAAGCGTGCAAACCACTTCTGGCACGTTCGCTCAGATAGAGCATGCTCACCATAAACTTCCACCAAGATACGATGACTTTCGGCTGCTTTTTTCTTCATATTAAAATAATGAAGAAGAATTCCCCGCAAAAACACATTATTTGGCACGAAATTCGACATTTTCAAGTGTGGTAAAAATATTGTTGTTTACACTTCAAATAAAAAACTTATACTGACGTTTGTGCCTTACGACAGTAGCTCTCCAATGAATGTTTGGAAATGTGGATCGATGGAATAATAATCAAGTTACGCCATCTGTTGTAAAACCGAAACGAACTTATTCATAGTCCTTAACATAAAAAAAAGAAAAATAGTAAAAACTTACGGATGAATCATAGACGCTCGTAGGTTCTTCTAAGGCTAACCAAGCCGCAGTTCACGAATTTTATGAGCGCACTTTCCGAAAATTGTCTTTTAGACTTCCACGCGGTGGGATTTGGCATTACATCAAATCCAATTTGCGGCAGCAGCTACCTTGAGGATGAAGTGGAGTCGTCTCAGCAGCTCCTCTGCTATCGAGAAGCTAAGACTTAAGCATCTTGGCACTCGTTTTCTTGCTGCGCCTACATATATGACCTATCAAATGAATTTAGTCATCGTTCGGTCTTTGCCATGCAACTGCCACAAAGTATAATATTTAGAAGAATAACTGCGCTGTTGCCAAATTTCCATTTTTATTAGAGGTAGTACAAATTGTAAATATTGTATAAAAAGCAGTTTCAAGAGCTTTGAAAACAAAAACAAAAAAATGTTAAGCGTAGCAATTGGATTAATTTGAAATTCTTATATTACTTAAACTTAGGAAAAGCCGTGAAATTCCAAAAAATGCATCACTTAATAGTTTCACACAGCCTACGGGCATTCAGTACATTTTCAAACTCCTTCAAATCAATGCCCTTACACAACCACAAATTGCAAATAAAAGGCGACCAAATATCCAAGACAACAACAAAAACATTGCCATACCAGGATATTAAAGCTGTTAACGCTATTAAAACGTCTTTGTGGTGGCTTATTGCGCGCGAAGCGGTGTAGCTGGCAGCCGTATTAGGAAGCATGCGATGGTCGAAGCCTTAAAGTAGTCTATATATGTATGAAAGTACATTAGGACGTGTCAGTGGGTTTTTTCGTTATTGCCCCTAGCAAATGCTGATTCTACATAAAAGTGGAATATTGCAACGTTTTGACTATTTATTTTTTGTTGAACTTTTTTCTTTCACTAAACTTTTTATTATTTAATATTTTTTGTTGAATTTTTTTTATTTCATTTTTTTTTATGAAATTATAGTTTATACTGCAACAAAAAATTGTAAAAAACTTAAAAAAGCTCGAACATTTTTATCAAAATTCCCAACTTTTTAATCAAAATCTTAAGAAAAAAATTACAATATGCATTTTTATATTCCACTTCATTTTGGTAAGATAAATTGGCTGGAAGTGGCTCCAAAATTGTGTTAATTTTAAAAAAGGTTTCTTTTTGAAGTGGAACTTCTTAGGCGCCAATGGACGCCGTGCAACGTGTTGGGCATTTTCGTTCCGCGAGAGAGAAAAAAGATATAACGTAGAGGAAAAGCGAGAGAGAGAGCTATGCCTTATATACATATATCTTAGATACACTCTAGGCTATTTTTCCTGAGTTTTTCCTTGTGGTTGCTAATTTCTAGTGAGAAGTAACACTGCCTCCTTTTTGGCGCTTGTTTGTTGGAGCAAACTTGTAGGAAATATATGTTTAGTGCCTACTTTTTGTCGTTATATTTCCTTGGCGCCTGCTGTTTGGGGCATTTTTTGGTCCCAATTTTGTTGGCGTTTTTTTTTTGTGCCTACTTCTTGGCGCTTATTTCCGTCTCCTGGCTAGCGCTTGTGCGGACTATAAAGTGCTATCCATTCCGGTGTCGTATTTATTGGTATTGCCTTGCGGTAATTTGTGCCGTTGGTGCGCTCCTGGAATCGCTGCGTTTGTGCGGGTGATAGACGCTCGGAGTAGTGCGCGTTGTTGCCACGGTTTGTGTCCGGCGTTTACCTACACCGGTCGACCATTCTCCGGTTCTCTGCAAATGTTGTGAATTTATTTAGATATATATTCATTCTCTCCCTCTCTCTCCTTGCTCTCTCATTCTCTCTCGGGTCTCTCCCTGTTTCTTTATCTGCCTTGAAAGTTTCACTTCTGTTATGTGTACTACGCTACACGCACTTTTTTTCTGGCGGTCTTGTGCATTTTCTCCACGAGAAAAAATTTAGTGTGTTTAAGTAAAATTGGTAAATAATTGTTAATTTTTGTTTGACTGAAAAATAAAACTCAATTTTTAACAGCAAATTGTTTTCAAATAAAATAAAAACCGAAAAGAACTTTTCTTTGAAACTTTTGTTATGAAAGTCTAAACCGGTTTGGTCATTTAAGAAAATGCAGAACAGCGTCAACAAAAAAAATTTTTTAAACCAACCCAAATTTTGGGTCACTTTAGACCTGCACCGTTTTAGACCAAAACTGAATGTGCTACAAAACTGCTTACCCAACATTTTTTTAGAATATTCGGATTAAAAATTTTGAAAAAACTAATTTTTAAAAAGTTTTATTTTGGCTAAAAAGTTTTGAAGTTTTGAAAACTTTTTTAATTTTTTATATATTTTGTATCTGTTTTTGTAGTATGAACTATATTTTTTTAACCAAAAAAAAAAAACATTGAAATACAATAGTTGTTAACTAATAGTAAAAAAATTTAAAAAAAAGTTTTGATCCGAAAAATACTAAATTTTTTTAGTTCTAGCAATTTTAGTTTGGTTAATGCCATTCAAATAAAAATTCAAAAAATTCAAAAAAAAATTTTGATTTGAAAAAAATTTGGAAAAAATTTTGATGTGAAAAAAATTTCGTAATTTTTTTGATTCGAAAAAAATAACATTTTTTTTAACTCTTTAGTTTGATTAATGCCATTCAAATAATTTACTAAAAAACTTTTAAACGAAGTTTTGATTCGAAGAACAAAATTGTTTTTTTTTTTTAATTTTTTGCTATTGGGTTTGATTTACCACCATTCAAATAAAATGTCGAAAAATTAAAAAAAAAAGTTTTGATTTGAAAAAAGTTACCCAACTTTTTTTTTCAATTCTCTGCAATTTTAGTTTGATTTATCACCATGCAAATAAATACTTAAAAAATTAAAAAAAAAATTTTGATTCTTAAAAAATTACCACATTTGGTTTAATGCTTTGCAATTTTATTTTGATTTGTTAATATTTTTTTCTTAATTCTCTGCAATTTTAGTTTGATTTAGCGCCATTCAAATAACTAGTCAAAAATTTCAAAAAAAAATTTTGTTTCGAAAAAAAAATTAAATTTCTTTTAATTATTTGCAATTTCAGTTTGATTCATTCCATTCAAATAAATACTCCAAAAATTAAAAAAAAATATTTTTATTCGAAAAAAATTACCAATTTTTTTTTTTTTTAATTCTTTGCAATTTGGGTTTGATTTAGCGCCATTCGAATAAATAGTCAAAAAATTGTAAAAAAAAAGTTTTGGTTAAAAAAAAGTACCACTTTTTTTTAATCTTTCCAATTTTAGTTTGATTTGGTAATATTTTTTTCTTAATTCTTTGCAATTTTAGTTTGATACTCGTAACGTAGCGAGTGACTAGACTGTCGCACTCAATACGAAGCGAATTTAAATTGTTTCGGCCTTACTTCAAAGGGCTGTGTTATCACTGTGGATCAGCACCGGTCTAAGTCAGTTGGTTTAAAGACCGACTGTCACTTCTACCGACCTACCTACATATGAAAAATTACATTAGTTTTTCCCACTGAAATATTAAAAAATTATCTTAGATAAAATTTGCTTTTTAGCGCCATCTTGAGCGTATTTAAAAAAAAAAAAAAAAATTAAACAAATAAATGTTAAAAATAAACTATTCCTTGAAATTTAATTCTTCTTAATTACCAAAAAAGGCATTCGTAATACTTTAGTAAATATTATTCTTCATTTAACTTCGCATTAATTAAAGAGAATTTCTTAAAAAAATTTTAGAGCCTGAAATGGACTTTAAAGCTGCGCTCTAATGTGTTTTTTTTTTTCTTACAATTTTATGCACAATCCGAAGCTTTTATGTAGAATCGTTTCTATGTCGAATAAAAGTCGTTGCGTACAAATTGACCCGCCCTAAAATGTATACAAATTCTTTGCACATGCACACTTACACACACACTTACCCTGCTGCTCGCCTGCCACTTCATTTCATCAATATAAACGTACAGTGCCACAAGTGTAACTAATCACCACCAAAGGACCAACCAACGGCGCCACGCATCGGACATCGACTAAAAACGGCAACGCACAACAACGACAATGACAACAGCAAAAATGCAACCAACTAGAGGTTTTCTCTAACAGCTAAATCATTTTGCGGGTTGCCTTAGCCTATGTAAGCTTTTAGCTCGTAGAAGTCCAACAACGAGCGTATCGCCTACAACAACCAGCCACTTTGTCTTTCAACTACTTTGGCTCGTTTCTTCTACACGTTCACTTGGATTTTAAAAGCATTCGCACGTACTTGCAGTGTTTGCCATTTTTGTTGTTGGTTTCCTGCTTCATTTATTGTTGTTTTTTGCATTGTAGTTGTTGTTGTTTAATGCGTACGTTTTGCATGCGTCGCTTACTTGTGGTCGCATCGCATGAGTGCCACCAATTACAATCATCGTCATTGCCGTCGTCGTAGCCTCCATTGCCACCATTGTTGCCCACAACCTGAAAACTGGTATGCACCTTCTTTTTTTTTGTTTTGGAAAATCCCTAGCAAAGCCCAAAATGCCATCATACTAGAATGACTATTCCTGCTAAGTACCTGTGTATGTGTGTACGAGTACACATAGTCAATCTCTACTAATGCCAGCATCTTGCAACTTTGCCTAATAGCGCGCCCAGCCCCCGCCCATGCACAGCAGGCGTATGGTTCATTGAATATTTTAGCGCTGCACAGTAAAAGTGAGCAGCCCTCAGCAGCCACAGAAAATGTTGCAGTTGGGCAAGAGAATGGTGGGTGTGCATCAAGGAAGTTGGCTGCTGAAATAGCGGCGATAAGTGTTACATGCCAATTCCCATTTCCACTCGGCCCAATATGCATCTCTCAGAAAGGTATGATTGTTGTTGTTGCATTTTTGTACAGCATGTACGCCTACATTGATATATTTTTGGTGCTTTTTGCTTGAGTCCCAATCAATAAATTCGTATTTTACCTATTCTCTCGATGAATTTTCCAGTCCAACTCTTACCTAATCATGACTACCAAAGGGCGCAGGCTCATACATACTTACCTGCATAAATATATAGCAATGCAGCGCTTACCAGCAGAATTGTTAAAAGCGGTAGACAAAGAACTGATACGGCACTTGTGCTAATCGCTTAAAAAATATGGTTAACTTCAAGCATTCGCAATCCTGCTTCAGCTGGCGCCGTATTTTGTTGATTTTGCTAATTGTGATGTACGTAATCAGCTCAGATTGATTGCTGCTTGTCCAGGGATTTGTGGCTTGTGGACCACAGGTCCTTAGAGTGGAAGCAAGAACTATTATTTAAGTTAAAGTACAGCTAAATGTACAAGTTTTTCATTTGTTGCCTATTTAGCTGTGTATGTCAGATCTGCAAGCTTCGAAGTGGATCGCTAAAGATCCTTACTTTAAAAAAAAAACGTGAGTGAGGATCTCGTGACACTTAGCTCGGTTCTACTCCTCTTTATATTTATGTATTACTACATACATTACGGCACCCAAAATCTTCTTAATCATAAGCAATTATCATTACTCCAGTGACACAAATATTATGAGTAAGCAATTTTGTAGCCCTTTAAATTTTGCCATAACAAAGTTCAAGTTTGAAGCAGCTAAAAAATCACGTTGATTTTCCCAATTTTTTTTCGCTGGTGGCTTGTGCATTTTCTCTACACAAAAACACAATCGTTGGATGAAAGAAAATGCTTAACACTGTCAGTAAAACAAACGTAACCATAAATCAACACGATTCTTGAGCAACTTCAAACATGCACTTTATTATACCAAATTTAATGGGCTATTAACTGCATACCCAGAACTTTTCACAAAATCTGACTAAACAAAAAAAAATGAAATTTCGATCAAAATTTATTGAATTTTTTAAAATTTAGTATATATTAATTTTTTGGAAATATTTAATGTTTAAAAGTTTGAAACTTATTTAAATAGTATGATTTTTGTTGTAATAATACCTATATTTGTATATAATATAAATAAAACTTAATATATAGTCAAAACCTCTTTATTAATATATAGTCAAAACCTCGCAGTAGAACAATGCAATAAATTGTGTGCACCTCAATGGAATGGAATAGTATAAAATTGAACTTTGAAATTTTGATTGTTTTTTTAATGCCAAGTAATATAAAAACTTATGCAGCAACTTAACCTAAGGCTAAATTCCATCAACAGAACAAACCGAAACGTATGTGGTTACCAGAACAATGTATTGGTGTTCAATGGTGTTCAAGGTAACGAACTGGACGATGAATTGGCGAAACGCTTATCTGTGATTCAGCCAATTATTGGTACTGCTTCAAAAAAAGTAGAGCTTTAAAGCTCTCAATACAACCACTTTTTTGCATTCAAATGAAAAACTAAAAATATTTGAAAATGGATATTTATTAAGATATTAATAAACTATTTAGTAAAAAAAATTAAAAAAAATATATTTAATAAAAAATATTTATTAAGATATCAACGAAAATACTAAAATAGCTTTTACTTAATATAAAAATATGTATCTAATAAAGAATATGTATTAGGGCAATAAAAAACATTTGGTAAGAAAACATAAAAAAATGCAAAAACCTAAATTAAAATTAAAAAAACATAAAATCAAATAAAAAAATATTAAAAAAATAGTATTGACCCCGATAATAAAAACAAAAGTAAAAAAGTTTTACATAGAAAGTTATATCTAAATTAAAACATTTAATAAAAAAGTTTTAGTAACAAAAGTATAGATAAAATGAAGAATATTTATTAAAATAAAAAAAAAAAGTTTTATAAAAAATTTAAATGAAAAATGAAATGTATTTAACAAAGAAAGAAGAAAACAGCGCATTACTTGCATTGTGGCTGCTAAAATAAACAAAGAAAACGACACATTACAAGTTACACAGTTGCGACAAGCGGGCAATCGCGGTACTAGCGCAGACACACCAAATTTAGCGAAGTCCTCAACCATCTGTGCGATCCTTCTGACAGAAAAATGTGAGACACAGATGGCGCTCCAAGCAGTAAGAAGGCGTTGTTCCTTAGCAACGACAGGTGGGCATTCCCACTAGCGGCAGGCTAATCACCTACCCTCTCCGAAAGCAAAATAGATTAACGAAACCAACGCAAGACTGAGTCTTGTCGAGGCGCTATACTCCCGGGTTGCGTGAACAAGGAAAAAAAAATTATTCATATAATAAAAAATTTAGTAAACAAATTTACTGAAATAAAAATAAAGTATTCAAAAAACAAAATTTTTTGAGATAATAAAAAAAAATATTATATTAAAAAAAATTTAAATTAAAAAAATATTCAATAAAAAATTAAGAAACTATTTTTCTCATTTTCTTTACGAAATTCTATTAAATAACAACCATTTTTATTGAAAGTATTCCTAATTAGAAAATCGAACATGCATCCACTTCTCATCAATGCGATTAAAATCTATCTAATTGCTTTAATCTGCGTCAAAAAACAAAAGAGCTTTAAAGCTCTCAATGCAATCACTATTCTGCAGGACTATTTGCTTAGGCGACCTAAATTTTGCCACAAAAATGCCTAACAGAGCAATTTTATATGTCAGTTGCACATACACACGAACACAGGCACATTAGCCAATACAAGGAAGTTAAGCTTCGATATTGGATTGAACCACAGAAAGACATAGGCACACACACACAGACATACACATACACGCAATAACCTTCAGCATGCGTATTTATACCAAGGCAATGGCGTACGTGCAGCCGACAAAAAAGCACAAGCACTGGCAACACCCACGGTGCGCTAGTGCCTTAAATTATGCAGGCGGCCAAGCAGTAGCAGCTGCAGTTCCAGCATAAAGTTATCAGTTGAGCTACGCCGAGGAGCTAAGGCTTGAGTGCGGGTGCTGCTATTTGTACACTTGGACGCGCTCGATATGCCTGCATGAGCGGTACCTGTTTGCTAGTAGCACGGATTACATTGCCAATGCCGGTTTTGCTTGCTTCCTGCAACCTGCAACGTGTCTAGCTGTAGCCACTAAATATTCTAGCTTGTCGCTGAGCTGTACTTATGGCACTTTAGGTGCATTCAAAATACAGGTTAAGCAGCCAGATGTATGCTAGGTTTTCAATTCATGTGATTTTGGTGTGGTTTTGCTTAGCTGGATGCTATATGGCGTTTGCATGGAGTGACATATCTTACAGTAAAATTTATTAGCTTCGAAGTGGACTTCGTTTAATGCATTGTAAACTATTTATGTCTAGTTGAGATCTCTGCTTTTTTTCGATTCATGTGCGTGGATAATTTTGCATGGTAACGTTCGCCTCCCCTTTATCTTGGGCTAAAAGTTTCAAAGGACTACATTTTGAAAAAATTATTTTAAATACCTAGATCACTCTAGGAAACTAAAATGGTTACCAAAACAAAGAAAATATATCCAGCGCTTGAAAAAAATTATTTCCAAATCCATGGCGGATTGCTGATCCTGTAATGCATGGTATCATTCAAGAGATGGAAGAAACCAGAACCAAGGCTGCTTAGTCTCCGCAAAAGACTGAACGGCAATTCTGAGAGGAGCCGAAAATTCTCACTAAAAACAGAAGCTATCAACTCGGAGATCAAAGCCTGTTTTACTACTGGATTATTCTGTTATCAAGTAGACCACTTAATAATATATTAAAGAATTTTATGATAGGAGTCTTCAAGAAGGAAACTTCGCCTTTAACGAAGTTAATGCTATTCACCAGGAAATACAAGCCTCCGCCTTTTAAGCTTCCAAGACTAAACAACCAGTGTCTTACACTCGCACCGGAAGTCAGGTATCTTGGTGTAATACTTGACCCCAAGCTCCACTGGAAGCTGCACATAGAAAGTCGAGTTAAGAAGGCCAATATAGCCTTCTACGCCTGTAAATCTATGTTCGGCAAAAAATGGGGTCTCAAGCCACGTGTCGTACTTTGGATGTACCAACCTAGTTTGGTGGGTAGCTCTTCAGAAGAGCTAAACCAGAGAGAGTGCAGAGAACCACACATGCAGGGCATCACTGGTGCTTGTAGAACATGTCCCACTGCTGCGCTCTTTCTTCTGCATTTACTTACTTCCTGTGGATCTGCAGGTTAAATCCATTGCTGCTCAGAGCGCTATTAGATTGAAAGAGCTTGGCCTCTGCAGACAATTTCCTGTAGGACATAGTAGCATCTTGAAGCAGATCTCCCCTTCCTTGTCTGTTCTTCGCACTGATCTCTCCATCCGCAAACTGGATTTTAAGGGTTGTGCTAGGGCTATCTTTCCGAGCAGGCAAGACTGGAAGGAGGGGAGAGTCGGCACGGATATAGGTACCTCCGTCTTCACGGACGGATCCAAGATGGAATCTGGAGTGGGAGTGAGGGTTTTCTCTAAATCAGCGAGCATTTCGGTCACCTTCAAACTGCCGGAAACAAGCAGCGTTTTTCAAGCAGATGTCTTCGCGATTCTGCAGGCATGCAAAATGCTTCGGGATCGCTGTTGGAAGGGAGACATTAATATTTTTTCCTATAGCCAAGCTGCGATCAAGGCACTGTCGTCGCCGTATTGCAGCTCTCTTCTGATGAACTCCTGTAAGGAGGAACTCAAACATCTCGATCGAGCAGGAAACATCTCTCTTATCTGGGTTCCTGGGCATATGAATATAGAGGGAAATGAAATTGCCGACGAGCTTGCCAGTAAGGGGTCGACTGAACTGGTTTCAGCTGTCCCCCTCTCAGACATTGGTGTCCCTTTGTCCGTTGTTAAAGGGAAACTACACAATTTCTTTCTAAGAAAAGCGCAAGACAGATGGAGGTCTGTCTCATCGTGTGCTATGGCCCCAATACGATAGAAACAGAAAGTTTAAGGTAATGGGAATCCCCCGCCATTCAATTTCCAAACTCATTGCGGTGGTCACTGGTCACTGGGTGATCGGTACTCATGCGGAAAAGCTTGGATTTCCGTACAACCCCTATTGCAGAAGCTGTGGGGATCCTGCAGAGAAAGAGACTGTTGAACACTTTCTCTGCAAATGTCCGGCTCTGGTGGCTAGGCGCTTGAGATTCCTTAGCGTGCCCTTTGGGGATGACTTGAAGAAATTCTCCAGCCTAGATTCATTTTCTCTCCTCCACTACATCAACAGCACGGGATGGCTGTAGACGGTTTTTTCTCTTAATCTTTTCACAGTTGGTGGTCCACATTATGGTATCAAAACGGCACGTAAGTGCTACTTGAAGTGTGGCTGTGGTACTCTTGCCATTTTAACTACCTACCTACCATGGAGTTGTGATGAAGAGTTTGTGGAATTTATCTAATTTTTCTATGAAATTCAAAAATTGTATGAATTTGGTTTTTACCAAACAATGAGCTATGCTTTTATACAAAAATAATGCTCATCAAAAAGTAACTGGAAAATCTGGTATAAAATGTTTATGTGCTTAGTTTGTGGAATTTTTCTCATTTTTCTATGAAATTTAAAAATTGTATGATTTTGGTTTTTATCAAACAATGAGCTATGCTTTTATACAAAAATAATGCACATCAAAAAGTAACTGGAAAATCTTGTATAAAATGTTTATGTGCTATGGTTTGACGCGGCCTGCATTCTCGCATTGCATCCTTGCGGCCTACAAAGAAGAGATCTGTTTTCTGGCTTTGATGGTGACTCACGTAAAATCACAAAGCTCGAGGGCAACACCGCAAAAAGCTATGCAATTAGATTTTCATTTGAAAAACGTTGTACTCGTTATAACAAATTGAACTCTATAAATTAAAAAACTTTAAAAAATTTATAAAATTTTAACTCTCATAAATTCCAATCGCACAAAATGCACAAAAAATTATTGCATATTTCTCGTTTAACGGTTGCATAGTGCTAAGCTCATACTCACGCAAACTTAAACTTTATTTTCTGAAACTAAAATTCCATTTTCTGAAATAAAATTTAATTACTTCATAGAACTCAGTTGAAATAAAACTCAAATACCAAAATCATTAAAATGTCACTCATACGCACTGTACACCACAGCTAATTCGGTCGCCACTTTTTTGGTTTGGTTTTTGTTTTTGTTACTTTTGTATGCGTATTAACACATTGTTTGCGCCTGCAGCTACTGAAATTTACCAACAAACCAAAAATGCACAAACAATTAATTTGCAAAGCAAATAGAAATCAGGGCAACATCTGTATGAAAAATTTAACATACCACTGCATGTCGCCGCATGTGTTAATATTTCAATAAAAGCAAATGTACTCTACAATCTACGCGCAAAATTTCCCATAACAGGCTGGAGCGCCTAAAATGCGGCAGCAACAATAGCGCATATCATTTTAGAAATGAAAACGCAAATGAAGAGATCAAATATTGTTTGACGCATAGAAGAGGGGCGAAGTAGGAGGAAGAGGTACCATAATACACACTTACATATCTGCAAGTAGCGTCCGCATGGCTGTTTTTAACAGTGAAAATTGCAAAATTATTGCCGAACAAGCGAGTATACAAGTACGAGGAATTTTCGCCATGACCAACTGCAATTGCATTGATCGAAATCACTGAATGAATGCGAAATGTGGCAGCGACATTTGTGACAATTTTTAAAGTTAATTTTTTTTGCTGTAACTTTTTTTTTTATCTTTGCCTTCTGCTGTCAGCCTTTGTTCGACGCGTCAATATGGCAATTGCAAATGCAAACATTTTCACAAATCAATTTCACTCATTATGAATGCAAAATGCAAAGAACAAATAGACAATGCAATAAGCAAAAAGTAGTGTGTGTGTGTACGTATGAAATGTGCAGCGGTGCTATAGAAAGTGGCACGCAGAAACGGCAAATAATAGAAGCCTATCTTGTCTACCAACATACACGCACACATACATACAAGCACTCAACAGGCGCAAGCAGATTGGCGTGAGTGGCATTTAGCGGATAGTTGAACAAATAGACAGACATTTCTGGATAGCTGCGCATAGCTAAGCAAACGAACAAATGAACAATAAAATTTTCAAAATGAACCGAGCGCACCACAAATTGGAAAGACTAAATGGACACAGTGCCATCGGTTAAAGGCGCAGGCGGCAGAAGGTGGCCAACGCTGGCTGGCTGCAATGATTACAAATCAAAATGTATAAATTCATGAGTGGAAGGAGCGAACATATTTGTTGCGGCTATAGCGCGAGTGCGGGAATATTTGAATAATAGCCGTTTGAGCTGCATAAATCCGCAAACGCTCGCACACACACATACACACACGCACGCATGCATACGTATATTTATTAAAAAGTTACCATATAAACGGAATTCGCACCAGAAAATCGTTTCAACCGTCAAATGTATGTACAGTTAAATTTAAGTGCCACTAACTGCAGCTGCATACATACAAACATTTAGCTGCAAACTTTTTAATTAAGCGAATGAATGAGAGGAGTTTTCGGAAACATATTTTCTATCAATATAAAGCTCACACAACTATCTGCTATGGATGTAATTGACAAATGGCTACGCATTTTTCCAAAACTAATTGCCAAACTGCGCAACCTGGTGAATTGATTTGGAGTAAATTAATATGGATTATATTCTTAATTACCAACGAAACAAAAATACCAAAAATTCAATATTTTCTCGGCCGATGGTTGTAGTGATCGATATCTCGTAAAGTATCGATCAAAACGAGTATATACATGTCTACACTATAGTCAAATCTACAGAAACCGCCTTACACTAACTTGGCGGGTGTTGGTGGAAAAATATTTATCAGCTAAAGAGTTTACCTTGGTTGCCGTCATAGATATAAAGGGTGGTTAAATTTCAAAGGCCGGTGTTGATTTTGAATAAAATACAATTTTTTTAGGAAATTATTATCATTTCTCTTTATTATGATAATATTGGTATGGCGCAATTGCGTATGGAATACAATATTGGCCAAATGGCCGCCGCGGCGGCCTCGGCGGCACACCTCCATCCGATGGTCCAAATTTTCGAAGACGCTGAGGCATAATTGAGGTTCTATGTGCCGAATTATCTCATCCCTTAGCTCTTGAATTGTTGCTGGCTTATCGACGTACACCTTTTCTTTCAAATAACCCCAAAGAAAGAAGTCCAACGGTGTCAAATCTCATGATCTTGGCGGCTAATTGATATCGCCGCGACGTGGGACAAGTGGAACCGTCCTGTTGAAACCACATATCGTCCACATCCATATCTTTCAATTCGGGCCATAAAAAGCTCGTTATCATCTCACGAAAGCGAACACTATTCACAGTAACTGCCTGACCGGCTTAATTTTTGAAAAAATACGGCCCAATGATGTCGACGGCCCATAAACCGTACCAAACAGTCACTCTTTGTGGGTGCATTGGTTTTTCGGCAATCACTCTTGGACTATCATTCGCCCAAATGCAGTAATTCTGCTTATTAACGAATCCACTGAGGTGAAAATGTGCCTCATCACAGAACATGATTTTCTTCACGAAGTGCGCGATATGCATTTTGATTTGAACGCCCGTTTTTATAATAAGTCTGAATAACTTTAACGCGTTGCTCGATTGTGTATCTTTCCACGGTTCAAATTGAATTAGTGTGAAATTGAAAAATGTCAAATGAAATGCAGAAAAAAACTTGACGTTTAGGTGTGGTTCACATTCAACATTGGCCCTTGAAATTTAACCATCCTTTAGAAGGCGCCTTCAACAATATAAAAGCGAGCGCTATAGTTAGAAGACCTTGGAGTTGAACCACACGTTGTTGCCCTGAAAGAATCAGTACTCGTCAGAAGGAAGGTAACGGCTCATTTAGGCAGCTTTGTTCTAAACAGACAGGTCTACAGAGGCACACCTTAAAGTGGGGTCCTCACCCCCCCTCCTCTGGATTTTGGGATACGCAGACAACCTAGTAATATATGTTAAAGGCAGATATCCCAACACCCTTTTGGACATTCTGCGCTCTAACATGGCCACGCTTAGGAGCTGGACTGAGAGTAGGGGACTCGCTATAAGTCCCGCAGAAACTAAAATAATTCTCTTCACAAGGAAACATGGGCTTCCTATAATCTCCCCGCCGGCTTTCAAGGGTGTAGAGATTCCTTTGAGAGAGAATGTCAAGTACGTAGTAATCATATTACATAGGAAACTCACATGGAAACCTAATATTGAGGAAAGAGTAAAAAAGGCCAACGTTGCATTATATACTTGCAAAAAAGCGGTCGGTTACTCATTGGCTACATACGAGTGATTTTTTAGCTATTATCTTTTTAAACAGTTGGTTTAAACAGCTGACGCACGTTTCGTATTTTGTTTCACTGTCAAACATCTTCAGTTTGGTCTATAATTTAACCATGAATCGTCTTACAAACGAACAACGCTTGCAAATCATTGAATTTTATTTAAAAATGCGTGTTCTGTTAAGAAAGTTTATCGCGCGCTTCTTCCATTTTATGGTCAATTTAATCGACCCACTGAAGCGGCTATTCGAGCTATTGTGACTAAATTTAGAACCAAATTTACATTATTGGACGTCAAACCACCAACACGCTTACGTAGAGTGCGAACTGAAGAAAATATCGCAGCTGTATCGGCCAGTGTTAATGATGACCAGCAAATATCGATTCGTCGCCGTTCGCAGCAATTGGGCCTCTGTTACTCAACAACGTGGAACATTTTGCGAAAGGATTTAGGCGTGAAGCCTTTCAAAATACAGCTGGTGCAAGAATTGAAGCCGAACGACCCACCGCAACGCAAAATTTTTGGTGAATGGGCTCTTGGAAAGTTGGCCGAAGATCCACTTTTTTATGGAAAAATTGTGTTCAACGACGAAGCTCATTTTTGGATCAATGGGTACGTAAATAAGCAGAATTGTCGATTTTGGAGTGAAGATCAGCCAAAAGAACTGCAAGGTCACAGTTTGGTGTGGTTTATGTGCTGGAGGGCTCATTGGACCGTACTTCTTCAAAGATGCTGCGAATCGTAACGTAACCGTGAATGGTGAGCGCTACCCTGAAATGATATCCAATTTGTTTTGCCCAAAATGCAAGGGCTTGACTTGTTTGACAAGTGGTTTCAGCAAGACGGTGCCACATGCCACACAGCACGCGTAACAATGGACTTGTTGAGAGGCGAGTTCGGTGAACATTTTATTTCACGTTCAGGACCTGTCAATTGGCCACCCAGATCGTGCGATATAACGCCTTTAGATTATTTTTTGTGGGGCTATGTTAATAAAGCTCATGTCTATTCAGACAAGCCTGCTTCAACGAACGCATTGGAATACAACATTAAAGCATTTATATGTGAGATACCGACCGAAACATTGGAAAGAGTATGCCAAAATTGGACTAAGAGGATGGACCATTTGAAGCGCAGTCGCGGTCAACATTTGCACGAAACAATCTCCAAGCATATAATTATATGGACTTTACTGTCGATTTAAATAAAAATTGCATGCATTTTTTTTAATGTTACGTGTGTTTTTTGAAAAACTTTCCTATAGCTCTTAAAAAATCACCCTTTACTTCGATAATTAGATCAATCTTAATATATGAAAGACTTTTATGGTGGCCATCCGTTCAAAAGGCGAGTTACGCTAAAATCATGAGTAAGATCCACAAAAAAGCTTTTATATGCATTTGTGGTTTCCTTAAGGGGGGGTAGGGTTAATTCCACTAAAAATATGCACTTATTTATGCATTTTTTTTTTTGGAAAGATGATTCATGTAAATTTATTTATCCAATTAGTATACTGTAAACTCATATTTCAAAAATATTTTCAAAAATTTTCACAAGAAAATATACAAAATTGAGCCGTTGACAGCAGATCTACGCAGACGTCTCGAAAAAAAGGCAATTTGCCGTGGACAGTTTTTCTCAGCATTGGATCATCTGAAATCAAAAAATCAAAGAGTTTTCATTAGGTAATCAAAAATCCGAGGTAACCCTGTCGAGTTTTTATTAAAAAATTTTTTTTTTCAATTTTTTCTAACATTTGAAGTAGAAGTGCGATTTTTAGACGATAAATCGCATAATATTGTTTATTGTAAAATAAATAAAAATTGAAAAAAAACCTCCCAGGGTTACCTCGATAATTATCTAGAGAAAGTGTGTACAAAATTTCAGGAAGATCGGTCGAGTAGATTCAGAGAAAAAGTGTCCACCGACTTGAAAAACGTCGTTTTCCAGAAAATGTGTCAATGGTGTTCGACCATAGCAGGTAGCCGAGTCGGAGCGGCCAACGGTTATAATACTCTAACTTTGTGAGTTTTGCACCGATTGACTTAAAATTTGGACACAACATTCTTGAGATTATGTACATTCATTTTCTCAAATAAACCAAAATCGATTTTTTTTTACCCTAAAAACCCATATTTCTTTACCACAAATCGTTTTTAGCTTTAAGGGGACAAAGACCTGTAAACGGCCATATTTTCTCTGACTTTCATTCAAATTATTTAAAATGAAGAAGTCAATATATTTTTTTCAAAATTTGCCAAACAGTTTGTTTATACATAAAAATAATATAATTTTTTTTTTTTTTAATAATTTAAAATGGCGGATGTACACTCAATTCTTCCAGGGAGGTCGCTGCGGGGCTTCTCAATCGGCGGGCATTGCAGCATCAGCGTCAGTGACCTGAATACAAAAAACCAAGCATTTTTTTGTTTATTAATGTCATAATTTCTATATGAATTAAACAAAAATGGGGGAAAAAAAATTCGCGGAATAAAATGCTTAAAAAATATTAAGTTTGGGGCGAATTTTCCTACCATTTTTGCTTCGAAAAAATTATTTTTTCAAAAATTTTTCGAAAAATTGTAAATTCACATAGAAAGTAATATCATAATAGAAAATATCGAAAATTCGAAAAATATAGTTTGAAAAAAACGCGTCTAAAATTTGAACCCTAGTTACCTATAAAATGAGACTTTCAGCTATTAGTCCATAGATGTCGCTAGGAGTATTTTTAAACCTTCCCAAATGGCTTGTGTTTTTCGTCTGTCATCTGTCAACAATATTCAGTTCATTGTTTGTTACGTTTCATACAACAATGCATTTTTGTCGCTCTTAAAAATGTCGAATTTCGTGCCTTCAAACTACGATTTGTGGGCATCGTGAAACCACTTGTGAAATGCTGCTCTCCCGGTTCAAAAGGAAGTCTTTTTTGCATCGAATCGTTACGGGTGATGAAAAATGGGTGTATTTCTCCAATCCCAAGCGTAAACGTTCGTATAGTCCGCCCGGCCACAAGCCAAAAACCACGGCCAAACCAAATCGCTTCGGCCGTAAGGCAATGCTGTGTGTTTTCTGGGATCAGCGTGGTATGATTTGGTACGAGCTATTAAAACCAGGTGAAACAGTTGACGGTGCACGCTACCAACGACAATTGGCCGATTTGAACAGCGCTATGCACCGAAAACGCCCAGAATATGCCGATCGGCGTCACAAAGTAATTTTTCTTGCTGACAATGTACCGCCACATCGAACAAGAGCGACCCAGGAATTCGTGGAGACGTACGATTGGGAACCGCTGGTGCATGCAGCTTACTAACCAGACTTGGCGCCTTCCGATTATCATTTGTTTGCATCGATGGGCCACGCACTTTCCGAGCAGCGCTTCAATTCTCACGAAGAAGCCTTAAATGGTTCGATGAGTCGTTTGCGGCCAAAGACGGCCAATTTTTTTTGGCGCGGCATCCACAAATTGCATGAGAGATGGGAAAAATGTGTCGCTAGCGATGGTTATTATTTTGAAGACTAAATTCGTAACCATTTTGTGTTAATGAACGTTTGAAATTGAAAAAAAAGTCTCATTTCATAGGTATATACCTACCGCTCGAACGCAAAGAATAGAGTCGCCAGGGTTGACGATATATAACATAAGAAATACTTAAATTTACGTTCTAAAAATTTTTTGACATATTCTTAAAGGATTATATTAACATTTTATGAAAAACAATTTTTTTTTTTTTTGAAATTGTACTGGTATCTGTCCCCTTAATAACTAGCAAAACTTAAACTTCTTGCTCAGCACTCTCTCTCTCTCTCTCTCTCCCTCTCTCTCTCTCTATCTCTCTCTCTATCTCTCTCTCTCTCTCTCTATCTCTCTCTCTCTCCCTGTCTCTCTCTCTATCTCTCTCTCTCTATCTCTCTCTCTCTCTCTCTCTATCTCTCTCTCTCCGATATGTAATACGCACTTCCTGCTGTCACTACAAAAAAAAATATTCTTTAATCCTATTTGGCATTAATTTCGCTTACCCAAAATAACTTTTCGCCAATTTTGAGGCACAAATATTTATTGTAGTTATACTCGCAGTTTGACTTGCTCGCACATGATGAGAGATAGGTGAAACTTTCGCTTTATACGCTCGCATAAATACACACAGCCATACACACACACACACGCACATACATGTATGTGCGAAAGCAGTGCAAATAAATTATCGTGAAAATTTTAAACTTACACATACCAGCACTTACACATGCACATACACAAACTCGTTAAGTAGCGGTACATGTGTAAAAGTCCTGTGTTGCAGAGTACCTTTGTGGTCTAAATGCGTTCGCATCGTTATTTTTGTTTGTTCGGAGAGCGTAAAAGTTGCAACGGAACTCTTGCGTTGCAAAGACAAAACTCCTTTACGGACAAACTTTAACTACTAACGCCTAAAAGTATACAGTTTAGTATGGACACATGTATGTGCGTGTGTGTGCCAAACGTTATCGCCATGCGCTTGTGTGGATGCGCGCACAGAATTAATTGCCAAGTTATTTGCACAGTGCAGGCTGTGGTGATGTTGGTATATTTGCTTTGGTATTGGTACTCCAAAATTCGCATCCAAAACTATTGAGAGTGCAAAACTTAAATTAGCGTAATAAATTTTTGGATGCTACTCAAAAGTTGTAAAATGTGTTAAATTGTTTGGCGTACATTCTGAGTGAATGCAAAATAAAAAAAAAACTATCCAGAAATTATGTTTGAACTTTTGCATTCACTTTAAATGTAGTCGTAGGCACAGTGCGAAAGCGCATACTCATCTTTACATCTCTTAAAAATAAAGTCACAAAATTTGTATGTATGTATGTGTGCTAATAACAATGCGGAGAATGCTCCAATTTGCGCAGAGTTTTTTGTATTTTGAAGTTAATCACTTATGAAAGGTTTTTTTCTTCGACATAAACTGTAGAAACTTACCAAAGGGGCGTGTCTATAAGTCAAAATATGTAAAAAAAATCATGAAAGCAGGTTTCTAAGTGCAACAAAACAAAAATTATGCAACCGATTGGAGTGATCTTACTTTGCTATAAAACTGTGAAATATTTACTATAAATCTGCATTAAAAAGCGCATCAATTATTTCCTATTACTATGAAAGTTTTGAAAGCGAAAGGAATTTTTTTTAACTGCTGGCTATACACGCAGCCTGTGTGCCTAAGCGAGAATTGGCAGGCAAAGCAAAGAAAAAACGTACGGTCTCTGATTTCTATATCTGCAGATTTGTTATTGAGCTGCTCAATATTCCTCCTTGTACACTTTGCCTTAATGGGGGAAGCTGGTCTAGAATTTTGAAAAAATCGAAAAATTTTTTTTTGTCTTAAAAGGTGCTTTAGGGTCTTAGAAATAATATACCAAATGAGGGATGCCAGCAAAAATGTCTAAATGCCCAAATTTTTCATTCGACGGCAGTGCCTCGCAGGTATGCCCCGAACGCTACTTACAACTTTAAACGCGTTTTTCTCGAAATCACTTTTTTTAAACTGGCCGAAGACATAACTCGAACAAATCTTTACCGATTCTTACGAAATTTTGACAATACATTCGAAATACCTTTCTCCGGAGACGTACGTAGGATTTTTTATTTATATTACATAGTTTTTTTTTTAATCAACAATTTTATGTCGTTCTTTATAGTGAAAATTGTAACTTTTTGTTCAAACGTGCACCATTTCGCGAAAAAACAAAATATCGAAAAAATCCTACGTACGTCTCTTTCTGTTGTTATATAGAAACTAAAAAATTTTATTTTTTGATCCAGGACAAAAATTAAGGAGTTTACGTCTTCGGCAATGGACCCACTAGAAAAAAAGGCGCCTTAGGAGAACTGCTGGACAGCGGCCATTTTGAAATTAATTCAGACGAAAAATTTTGTATTTGTACCATGAAAGCTATATTATTAAACCTATTTCACAGATTTTCGATTGATTCCTTTGTTGAGTCAAAATAAATTCATAAAATATGCCCATTTTTTGCGCTCTAGACCAGCTTCCCCCCTTAAGGGGGCAGATACCTGTAAAATTTCGAAGCAAAAATAGTAGGAAAATTCGCCCCAAAATTAATTTTTTTTTTCTTTGAAGCATTTTATTCCGCGAATTTTTTCCCCCCATTTTTTTTTTAAATTCGTATAGAAATTATGACATTAATAAACAAAAAAAATTCTTGGTTTTTTGTATTCAGGTCACTGCCGCCGATGCTACAATGCCCGCCGATTGAGAAGCCCCACTGCGACCTTCCTGGAAGAACTGAGTGTACATCCGCCATTTTAAATGATAAAAATATAAAAAAAAAATTATATTATTTTAATGTATAAATAAACTATATGCCAATTTTGAAAAAAATTTATTGACTTCTTCATTTTATATAATTTGAATGAAAATCAGGGAAAATATTGCCGTTTACAGGTATCTGCCCCCTTAACTGTAGAGCAGCGCATGGCTCTATATTCCACTTCAAATATTCCTTTCTATAGGAATTCGTGTGTTTAGGATCATTTTCTTGCTGGTAGACTCATTTTATTGGCATTTCCTCCCTGCAATACGACAACATAACATGCTGCATTATTTCCACATAAATATTCGTGTCCCTAATGTCATCCATTTTGTGCATGGGACCTGCACCATAATATTAGAAACATCCCTGTTCCATTATTTTTGAGCCATCATATTTAATGGTTTTTAGTGTGTATTGGGGCTGGTTTTTTTGTGTCAGGTTGACGTCTAACATATTGTCGTGGACCGCCATGCCGCCAGCCAAAACTATATAAGACTCGTCAGTCCATAAAATATTACGTCACATGTCAGCTTTACAATTTTTTGCAGCACCTTACAACTTTGCGATCGTCTTGCAGGAAAGTTTTTTGTTTATCTGCTTATTTCTGGTTTTTCCACAAATTTTATTGCATTGGAATTTTTGCAGATCATGAAAAAGGAATATTTTATATTTCTGTGTAAGATCTTCCATCTGCTCTCAGTTTCAGTTCCGCTTTCGTTGTTTTTTGGTGCTGTGCTTCGCTCGACCCACTAGATTCAAAACATAAGAAATATTTGCATGACACTCACCAAATGTGTTTTTTGTTGTAATACATGTAGTTATTTGCTTCCATCTTCTTTCGGCTAAAGCATGATAGGGTGAAGCAATGGATGCTTTTAATGTGTTCAGTGGGGGTGGAGACGGCCACCGCCTCTGCTAAGTCTAGTGTCGAACCTTTTCTTGCTCGCTCATCCGCTATCTCATTACCCCGTATGTTCCTATGACCGAGAGCCCATATCAAAGTAATTTCAAGCCAAAGACTAAGCAATTCCAGCTCTTCTCTACACTATAAGACCAGTTTGGATGAAATGGAATTGGGGTCCAAGGCCTTTATAGCTGCTTGAGTGTCTGAGAAGATAGCTACTCTTGCACCAACTTCCTTATAGAGCTTTAATGACTTGCATGCTTCTCTGGTCGCTAAAAGTTTTGCCTGGAACATGCTGGCGTAGTCAGGAAGACGAGATAGGTTGAGTGGCTCCGAACGGAAGCCAGCTCCCACACCACAGTAGCCAGCTCCCACAACTGCTTAGTGTCAAACAAAATTTTTGCTCTTAACAAAGTCGAATAATTTACCATTTTTCCATCAGTATTGGTTTTTCGAATCTCAGTGCATCGTTGACACCACTTCCTCCTATATCTTTAGACTCAGATAAAGTCAGCTTAATAAAGCATTAAAAGCAGCTCATAAATTTGTTCTTATGCTACATCTCTTTGTACTTGCACATTTGCTGCTGTGACCAGTTTGTTAAATTGAAACTCATCCATTTATGCCCAAACTCAACAGATCTCACAAACACAACATTTTACAAATGCACATTTATGCGCATAAATATATCGCATATTAAGACTTCATAAAACAAATTTATCAAATAAATATTCATCAATCGCATAATACAATTTAAATATCTATGTAGTCTGCTTGCAGGCGCACCTTTGCACTTCTGCTCTGCACTTTGTGCAGACAACAGCAACTTCAAAAATGAATTGCAGATAAGACTGTAAAATAATAATAGCATGAAATTCCTTAAATAAATGGAGTTAGGTATGTATGTATGTGCGAGTGTGTATGGATTGCATGCCGAATGTGACAGCAAACAAGCAGTTTGAATGAAAATTTTCTTTGTATGAATGAAATTTTCTTTGTAGATTAAATAAAAAGACTTTTCACAAAATGTTATCTCAACATAAATCTCGAAATAAATGCAAAATCTATTTGCAAAATAATTTGGACTAGATAAAGGAGCCTGCAGTATACACACATATAGTACATACCTATGTACATACATAAGACAAAATAGAGCAGTCTGCGTGCAGAGATTGAAGTGAAAGAAATAATATTGAGTTGCATATTTTATCAACAGAAATGGTGCAATGAGTGTTGATATGTAAATTTCTAGTTGGAAGTTCAATGTCTACGCATTAAAATGACAAAATATATGTAAATGTTCATATGCAAGAAATTTGCTTACTTTCTTTAACACAAATTTGTATGTATGCAGCGTTGGATGTTCGAATGATAGATTGAATTATATAGAGTTGGGCATAGCGCTGTACTAAGGGTTGTAGTTGTTTGAAAGGGCTTTTCATTTTTACGCATATGCGTACATATGCAAACGTATGCATACATATACAAGTTATAGTGCATAGCATGAACTTTTACACGTACATACATACATATGAATTTACAAAGACAAGCCATCCTTAATTTGACATACATCGATTGGGCATTAATTGAGTTATAGAACTTTTGAATGTTGTAGTGGAGGTTTACAAGTTTTGCCATTTTTATTATAGACATTAAAATAAAGAACAAATTAAAGATATCCAGACATTACATAATATATACAAATAAATACCAGAAATACTGTTGATACATAAATAAGTTATAGGATGGTATTGATACAAGAATGAATACAGCAAATTAAATCTCAAGGTACGCCGCATACTTGAAAATGAAAATGGCTGTGCATTGACTAGCGAAGGAAGGGTTTTAAAAATTATTTGAGGGTGATAAATATCTAAACAGCAGATAGTGTACCTTAAACTGCGTATCCAGCGGGCATACGATGTAGTACCGCTAGCCAACAAAATGAGAAAAAAAAACATTGCCGAGCTGCGATCTGCAAACTTCTAAAATCGAGAAAAAAATAGACTAATGAACCGATTTTCATTTTCTTTTTTTAAAAATTTGTGTTATCGCATTGGCTATCGTTGTACGTACAAAATTTTGAAAATAACTATTTTTTTGGGCCTGCTGAAAATTAAAAAAAGGGTGAAAAACACTCATCGAAACTCAAATCACCACCATTTTTTCAAAAAAAAAAAAAAACAAACAAACCAAAAAAAATGGCTACGTACAACGATAGCTACTATTGTCTAGATTAATAAACTTTTTGGTTTTTTGATTTCAGATGATTATTCATTGCTGTATCGCTGCCACCACACGTCATTTTTTTACGTTGATTTACATAAATGTGTCTATTTTCAATATATTTTAATAAAAATTGACAACAACATATTTTAATACATATATTATATAATAAATTGCCTTTTGTCCGATCCTCGAATAATCATTCCTACTTACAAAAAAAATTCCCAAAACTCGACTATTTTTTGACCCACACAGTGGCGTTCCCCCTTAAATATAAATTTTTTCAGTAATTTTTTTAAATACAAATATTTTTAAATATAAGTTATAAAAAATGTGCAAATAAATACATTTTTTTGGTATTTTTTTTAATAAATTTTTTTATTGTAAATACATTTTTTTTAAAACATTTTTTAAAATAATTTTTCAAATAAATACATTTTTTTGATATTTTCTCCAATACATTTTTAGAAATAAATTTTTTTTATAAATTTTTTAAGATAATTTTTTTAATAAATCTTTTTAAATAAACTTTTTTTTATATCTTTTGAATAAAAAGATTTAAAAAACATTTGTTTAATACTTTTTTTTTTAATGAAAATATTTTTAAATACAATTTTTTAATATTTTTTATATACAAATTTTTGTAAATCTAATTTATTTAAACATAAATTTTTTAAAATACAATGTTTTTAAATAAATTTTTCTTAATAAATTTTTTTAGATAAATTTGTTTTAATAAATCTTTTTGAATAAAATTTTTTTTTTATTTTTTGAATAAAAAGTTTAAAAAAACATTTGTTTAACACTTTTTGTAAATGAAATTTTTTTAAGAGTTAATTATCCAAACAAGTTTTTTTTAATACTGTTTTTCTCTCGAAACTCAAATATGCCACTGCTCAACAATCGCCACTGATTTATAGAGATAAGGTATTGCTCCAAGAAAGCAACTTTTTAGCTCCGCTGTAGTTATTTAGATATATATTTTTTTAATTTTTTTGTTTGTAAAAATTTTCTTAAATGTATTTTTTTTTTAAATAAAAACTTTTTATTTAAATTTTTTTAAGTCAAATTTTATTAAACATAAATCTTTTAATATAACTTTTTTAAATACATTTTTTAATACATTTCCTTAATTTTTTTTTACTTTTTTTTGTAACATAAATTTTTCTCAATATAAATTAAGAAAACAATTTTGTAAATACACTTTATTTATAAAAATTGTTTGTACCCATAAATTAAACAAAAAAAAATTTTTGAATTAGAGGTTAACCTTTTCAAACGCAACTTCTTAAAACACCACTACCCAATAAACGCAATCGTTTCATAAAAATTATGTATTACTTTGACAACGCAACTTTTTAGTTTCGTTGTAGTCTTTAAATACAATTTTTTCAATATTTTTCTTTAATAAAAGCTTTTTAAATACAAACTTTTCCAAACATAATTTTTTTAAATATAAATTGTAAAAAATGCAGTATTTTAATATATCAGAATTTTTCTTAATACTTTTTTATATACAAATATTTTTAATATAAATTATAAAAAAAATATTTTTGAAAAGTTTAGTCTAGTGCAACTGCCCAAAACGCAACTACTCAACGAATGCAATAGGGAATTTTTTTCTCGTATGCCTCTGCATATGTAGTTCAATAAAAATAAAAATTTTTGATATTTGGTTTTTATTTTTTATTTATTTTTTTTGTAATAATTACATTTTTTTGGTGTTTGGTTTTATCGTTTTTTGTTTCTCAATATTTGATATTTTTTGATATTTGATCTTTAGTTTCTTTTCATAAATTTTTTTTTTTTGTTATTGTTGTTTTTTAGTTCAACTTTTTTATATAAATCTAATTCAATTTTTTTCTTTTTGTATTTTTTTTTTTAATTTTTTTAAAATAAATCATCATAAACCTGTGGATAAATTCAAAATCTTAAAATCATTCAAACCATAACATTCAACTTTAAAAAGGTGAAAATATGAACGCATGTGAATTCTTTGCAGACTCATATTTTTTGGATTAGATTTCCTAGCGTTTCGCTCTTACTTCAGGGCTTTCTGCTTCTTAATGGTCTTTCATTCGATAAAAAGCACATACTAAGTTGTTCAATAAGTTTTGCTATTCGACAAGAAAAACAAAATTTTATGGTTTGAAATACACTTTATCGTTCTGATGAAAAATAATTTATTTCTTTTGCAAACTGGGTCTGTTTTACATTTTTTCCCCTTCAGCTGGTCAAAAAGGTTCCAATAATTTTTAGAATTTATTGTTTTACCAAATCCCCTTTTGCATCCCAAAAAACTTATGTTTGGAAAAGTGCGAGGACCGTGCTTTACGTAAAAAGTGACTTAATTATATAAGCATGAGTGTACTTCCTTTATATATAGCAGCATCTGTCTTAATAGGGGCCGTGCCTCGTTTACCATATAATAATTTAAATTAAAATTTTTAATTTTGTTGCTAGTAAAAATCTTACGATTTTATTTTATTTATTTTATTTGATTTGATTTCATCCATTGACATCACATGTGCATTTCTTTTGTGCAATTCACTTGCAATTGATTGCATTTTTAATGTATTTTAAATATCTTTCGTGCATTTTAATTTTTTTTCTCATTGATACACATTTTATTTCCCTCATTGCTTGCAATCTATTCTTTACAAATTTTCTTCATTAAAATCTTCAATCATCACCTTTCTCCCATTTAATTTTTTTTCAGTTATTTTTATTTCTTTCGTACAGCTCTGCAGCTCTTTTATTTATTAATTTTCTTTTAATTTTTTTATTTTTGTTTTTGTTTTTGTCAATCCATTCTTTCATATTCCTATACAATTTTCTGCACTTCTTAAGTCGCTGCGGCTGCAACTGACTTTTCGCGATTTCTTTCAATGCATTTCTCTCGACCACTTTGACCTTTTTTTGCCTGCACTCAGGCGGCATTTAGGAATATAGGTTTGTATGTGTGTAAGCGTATATTTTTAATTAGCAATTAATGTACAGCGAGCAATACTATACCACCTTCGCCATAAATTGATTTGCCCATTTGCCTGTCCTAACCCAGCAGGGAAAACTTGAACGTTTTCATTAGTTTGCCGAAGCAGAATGGTGCGATTTCGCGTATTATGAACCATTTCGCTGCTCGTTTTTGTGGTAATAGTGACATCTATGATTATATCATACTTTAACAGTGTCAAAGCAGAAAAATATAAAGTAATATTCTCCCATGACTACTGCGACGTCATGTGATGACTACGATTTCTTACGCATTAAGTTGTTGCTTAGCAAAAGGAAAATCGCAGAAAAATCGACTCACCAGCTGCTTATGGGGAAGGTCATATGATACTTAGTTCTAAATATAATATCAAAGAAGTATACCAGTTCCCGGCACTAATAGATTTCCCTGCATGGTATCATTTGCTAATTTGCAAGTATTGGTTATGTTTGACGTTTATGTGGCTAAGTATGCGACTGTAGATGGGTGTGTGTATACGTATGTATGCATGTGTACGCTTCAATTGCATTGCGGTTCTTTTGTTTCCTCTTCCGTTTCCTATACGTTTGATGTGGAGGAAGTGGTTATATGCTTGGCTGATTGGTTGACTCTCGCTCTGCCTTAGCTGTGCCATAGCCGACAATTCATACTCGTAGTTTGGTTGTTTGATTGGGATTGACTTTGGGTTTATGGGGTGGCTGCTCTGTCTACCTGCCACTTGCTTGGCTCAATGAAACGAGAACGTATTGATTTGGGTCTCCGCTTCGCTCGATTTTTAATTGCACGTAATTGATGCTGCGGTTACGCTGTAGTGGCATAATGACTAATTGAAGTTAAAATAAGAAATGACGAATATATTCAATGAAGATGAGTGCGCGACGTTGAAGTGGTCTTACAGTGAAATCAAGCAAATAAATCGACAAAAGAGGTATGAAGGATGGTGGCAGTGGCAGCAGAAGCAGCAGCAATTCATTGAATGTCTTTGTAACTGAATTAATTTTTGTGTTAATAAGGCAAATAATTGATAAAATGAGATTGAAATGTATTCTTGGCGTCCTGTGAGGATCGTCCAAAGGGTTGCTTGCCCTGTTGCTGAAATGTATAATATTTAATTGAATTTTAATGGCATGATTGATGGATTGACGTATGAGGTTGTACCATATGTATGTGTCTGGTGTTTGTGTGTGTGTGTGTGTGTGCAGAAGTTGCTTGCAAAAGAAAAAGTTATATTTTTTTTTCATACACGCAAACAAAAATGTTGAAAAGTGGAATTTCTGTTACATGAAACATTTTTTTATGAATGTATGGAAGGTGTACATATACATCGGCGTTCAAAATAATAGCAGCACGAGGAATTACAAGGATTTAACAATCTTTTATTTTTTTTTTCATAACTCAGTTTTTTATATTTTTATAAAAATGTTATGCATTCTACAAATAAAAACCATATAACCCAAGGTCAAAGCTTTTCACGAAAATGTAGACAAAATTTAAATTTTTTTTTATTTTTTATTAAGAATTTTTAGTATCAGTATACAAAATGTAAGTTTCAGGTACATCAAAATTTTTGTGAATTTAAAAAAAAATTCTCTCTGAGGCCTTAAGCCTTTTTTCCATATATAGGGTGGTTAAGTTTCAGGGGCCGGTGTTGATTTTGAATAAAATACAATTTTTTAGGAAATTATTATCATTTCTCTTTATTATGATAATATTGGTATAGCTCAATTATGTATGGAACAAAATATCGGCCAAAGGGCCGCCACAGCCTCGGCAGCGCACCTCCATCCGATGGTCCAAATTTTCGATGACGCTGAGACATAATTGAGGTTCTATGCCGTTAATGTGCCGAATTATCTCAACCTCTAGCTCTTAAATTGTTGCTGGCTTATCGACGTATACAATTTCTTTCAAAAAACCCTAAAGAAAGAAGTTCAACGGTGTCGTTGACGTTTAGATGTGGTTCACATTCAACATCGGCCCTTGAAATTTAACCACCCTTTAAAAGACATGTTTAATATGGAAAAAAGTACTCAACAACCCGATTTTTTACCCCTTTCAAACTTACGCTAAAAATACTTAAAATTTTGATGACAAGATTTTTGAAAAAAAAAATTCGCTGAAGCATTGAGCATTTTTTCCGTATAAAAGACGTGGTTTATGTGGAAAAATTTGTCAATAACGCAAAATAATGCAAAAAAAATTATCAAAACTCAACGTGATTTTAAAGCGACTTCAATCTATCACTTCTTTTTAAAAAGTTGAAAATTTTGTTGATAATTTTTTTAAACTTGTTAAATTTTTGTGAATTTGGTAGAAAGTTTGGAGCTTTCAGATATATGGTTTGTATTATAAAACGTACAATATTTTTATAAAAAACAAAAAAATAAAAAATGCAAAAACAAAAATTATAAAAACTTGATAATTAATCCGCTATTACTATTTTGAGCACAAGTTCTTGTTAACATTACCACGAAAAATGATGCCAGAAAAAATGCTAAAAATGATATTCGTTTTCACATTTTAACATTCACCTTTTCTATTTAATCTAACTTACAGAAATGGAAAGCGCGCCACGCAATGTACAAGTCCGTCCACTGAGTTCCTCAACAATGGTTATAACGTGGGAACCGCCAGAGACACCAAATGGACAAGTGACCGTAAGTAGAATTTTTTTTAAATATTTTTTCTTTTGTAGAATTAAAAATTTCACAGTACTTAGACAAAATTTTAAAGTAAAATTTGAAAAAATAGTATTGCGGTTAACTAGAAAACTCAAAAAATACAACAAAATCTTAAAATAAGATTTCGAAAAAAAATTAACAATTAAAAATAGAGTTATTCACAGTGTTATACAATATAATTATTATTATTAGGATTTGAAAAAATTTGTATTTCGAATAACAGGAAAAAATAACAAAATCTTAAGGGAGCGCAAGGTGCCGAGCTACATAGTGCAGAGCACAGAAAATATTTAAGTTGACTTTGTAACAGCTGCTATCAGCTAGCAACGCATAAGCAATCATTCATAAAAGCCATTGGCAAATATAAAAATATCAATCTCTTCAAATTTTAGAATAAAGATTCAAAATATGTTTATGCGATAACAACTGTGCAGAAAATGCTCGAATTTGCACATAGTTGTTTAGAGTTCGAAGCTAATTCCTTCTAGAAAGTTTTTGTTGGACTTAATTTGCATAAACTTACAAAAGAAGTGTGTCTATAAGCCGAAATGTCTTAGGTTAGGTTAGGTTGGCCTGGCTAGCCGAAAGCCATCACATAGACCTATTGGTCCTTAGTGGTACCAGATAGAGCTTAATCCTTACGTTTCCTTGTAGTAGGCTTCTTGTAATAAGCCTGCGTCTTTACGAATCTAAGTAAGCTCTGAAGCTCTAACGCCGAGAGGCATTCTAACCTCTCATATTATAGAACTCCTAACATTTCATTCGGGTTCTAGCTAATACAGGGCAAGAACATAGAAAGTGTTCAAGAGTTTCCCTCTCTTCTAGTTCGTTGCAAAATCTACAGCTATCATTGTTTGCAATTCCCATCTTGTATACGTATACCGCTAACAAATTGTGGCCTGTCAGTATACCTACGATAGTTCTGCTTTCCTAATTTTGTATTAATAACCATAATATTACAATATCCGGTATCCGTTGCTATGCCTCGTTGAATAAAATCAAAGCAACAAATCAAAAAAATATCAAGCAAAATTATCTTTATTAATTTTCTCTCTCAAACCGTTTTTGAACTTTGCATTTGCGTCATAGTTGAACAGCTTATGCGGATTATGAAGTCTAGAGTGTGCTATAAATAGTAGGAAATAGGAAAAACTAAGATTTTTTAGATTAAATTTAAGAAAATATTCGATTATTAGTGACGAATGAGAGTGGTGGCGCGGCCTGGGGGCTGTGGGAAGGGAGTTCCATCATAAAAACATGCCTATAACCTTCATTGGGTTAAAATATGAATGTATAAAAATGTTTACGTCATTTGGTGTTGTCGTTTCGTAGTGATGCGCGGACAACGTACAGATTTTCACCTTTATAGTATTGATTGGTCGTATACTTTTTTCGATCTGTAGATTTTACTTTTCTTAGTTCGCCTGAAAATTTCTCATGTGACGTATACCGAAAGTTTCAAACTCTATACATACTTTATAAAAATTCAACAAGTTTTTCTCAAAATTTCAAACTTTATAGTCAGAATTGTTGGAAAAATTCTGGGTGTGCGATTTAGTGCAGGTGCAAGTTTAAAGTGGCTCAAAATTCTCGTTGATTTTTGACAGTGAAGTGCTCAGCACTTTCTCCATTATAACAAATGCACGATATTTTTTATGTGGTAGAAAATTAATTATATTTTGATAAATGTTTTTTTTTTAATAAAAAAACTAAATAATTTTTTTTTACAATCACTTTTAATACTTATCAGGCTGTTAAGCCCGAAAAAACGGACGATTGTCATAATTTTCTTTTAATATGTTTTGGAACTTTTATTCAAATGAGGCATATATCATACTCAAGGGTAACTCTCGAAGAATACATTTTGGTGTTTTATTTTAAAAAATGTTATTATTTATTGTTGATATCGCCCCTTCCCCGAAACGCCGTTGAGGATTGCGGTGATTGCGGTAGTGCTTGAGCATCTGAACTGAAATCAATAAAATTTTTGTAGAAAAATGTTTTTTAATGAATCTGAACGGTTTATTTACCCAAAAAAAAATTTCTCGATATGAAAACCGCTTTGCACCAAAAAAAACGATTTTTGAGGGGTTGAAAATTTAAAAAGATTAATTCCAGCGAACTATGCAAATTTTTATAAAAAGTGAAGCGTTCAGATTCACGAGGTGGTTACTTCGAATAATTAAAAAAAAAGTTTATTTTTTATCGGTCAAATAGTTGTTGATAAATAATATTCACCGCGACGGTAATTTTCAAAAAAAACGAAATAATTATATTCATAGGTATATCTACCAAAAATATTTATGCAGCTGTGAAGTTTAAAACTTCAATTCGAAATCCAAAAACAATAAATAGCAAATATCAAATGTTTCCCCTTCCTTTTCCAACTGTTGTGCGCCCATTTCGATTACTGCTTACGCTCACTCTCTCCTCTGCATGCGGATGTATGGTCACCCCTGTGTTCCCTCTGGCAAACAGTTGACTGTTTTATTTGATAGCTCGAATGGTTATTGCCTTACAACGATTTTGTTGTGTGCCAACACATTTTGAGGTTTATTAAATTTGCATCAAATAGCTGAAATCACTTCATAATAAAATGAAGGTATGTAAATAATAAAATGAAGAGAGAAAATTAAGTGTTGCACATGGGAGTAAATCATAAATATGAAATGGGCGTAGAACAGTGAAGAATTTTATTTAAAAGTTATAAGAAACAAAAGTAATGTGATTCTTTCTAACTGTTGAAGAAATCCACATGAAATACTGTAAACAAAATAAGTGTTTTACTTATAGTCTCTTGACGATCTTGGCTTACAATCTTACTTGTAAAGGGTGATTTTTTAAGAACTATAGGAAAGTTTTTCAAAAAAACACACGTAATATTCAAAAAAATGCATGAAATTTTTATTTAAATCGACAGTAAAGTCCATATAATTATATGCTTGAAGATTATTTCGTGCAAATGTTGGGCGCGACTGCGCTTCAAATGGTCCATCCGCTTTGTCCAATTTTGGCACACTCTTCCCAATGTTTCGGCCGGTATCTCACATATAAATGCTTTAATGTTGTCTTCCAATGCGTTAATTGAAGCAGGCTTGTCTGAATAGACATGAGCTTTATTAACATAGTCCCACAAAAAATAATCTAAAGGCGTTATATCGCACGACCTGGGTGGCCAATTGACAGGTCCTGAACGTGAAATAAAATGTTCACCGAACTCTCCTCTCAACAAGTCCATTGTTACGCTGCTGTGTAGCATGTGCCACCGTCTTGCTGAAACCACAAGTCATGCAAGTCAAGCTCTTGCATTTTGGGCAAAAAAAGTTGGATATCATTTCAGGGTAGCGCTCACCATTCACAGTTACGTTACGATTCGCAGCATCTTTGAAGAAGTACGGTCCAATGAGCCCTCCAGCCCATAAACTGCACCAAACTGTGACTTTTTCTGGATACATTGGTAGCTCTTGCAATTCTTCTGGCTGATCTTCACTCCAAAATCGACCATTCTGCTTATTTACGTACCCATTGATCCAAAAACGAGCTTCGTCGCTGAACACAATTTTCCGATAAAAAAGTGGATATTCGGCCAACTTTCCAGGAGCCCATTCACCAAAAATTCTGCGTTGCGGTAGGTCGTTCGGCTTCAATTCTTGCACCAGCTGTATTTTGAAAGGCTTCACGCCTAAATCCTTTCGCAAAATGTTCCACGTTGTTGAGTAACAGAGGCCCAATTGCTGCGAACGGCGACGAATCGATATTTGCTGGTCATCATTAACACTGGCCGATACAGCTGCGATATTTTCTTCAGTTCGCACTCTACGTGTGCGTGTTGGTGGTTTGATGTCCAATAATGTAAATTTTGTTCTAAATTTAGTCACAATAGCTCGAATAGCCGCTTCAGTGGGTCGATTAAACTGACCATAAAATGGAAGAAGCGCGCGATAAACTTTCTTAACAGAACACGCATTTTTATAATAAAATTCAATGATTTGCAAGCGTTGTTTGTTTGTTAGGCGATTCATGGTTAAATTATAGACCAAACTGAAGATGTTTGACAGTAAAACAAAATACGAAACGTGTGTCAGCTGTTTAAACCAACTGTTTAAGAAGATAATAGCTAAAAAATCACCCTTTATATGTAAGTGTGAAACTTTGTTTGTTTGTAATTTACTGAGCATTTCTATGCTCAATATCTCGTCGTTGCTCAGATTCCAAAGATCGGTGGTCGAGAATAGATCCATGAGCTGCGCCAGGCGTTATTGTTTGTATTTTATTTTCTGGCCATCTGGTATGTCGTACAGCAGTTCACGCTCACTCAGGTAACTCTGGAGAATCCTTAGCAGGTATGCAGGTATTCGAAAGCTTTCTCGTAGTGCCTTTATAATGTCAATCCATTCATACATCAATTCGTACATCAAGCGTTGCTAGGACGGTGAGCGCTGCTTACCACCTCCTCTATGGCGTAAAGGGTTATTCTTCCGCGTCGGAAACCGTATTGCCTTGCTGACAATCCCCCTGAACTCTTAACAGATTCTGCAAGCCTGCGTTGTATGAGTTTCTTAAGCGATTTCCCGGCGCTGTCCAGCATGCAAAGCGGACGCCAAGCAGACGGTTGCGTTGGGTCACCCATACCCTTACTTATCAGCGTGCGTCAGTTTAATGACCATATGTGTATATATACTTTCCAATCATAGCATATCATATGCATATTTTACTTATATAATCTTTCAACACTTAGCAGCACTCAAGTGAGCGCCCGGATGTATGCTAAGCTAAGCTCCCAAAATCGATGTGTTGAAGTGTTTTGTGAATACCGAAGTGAATGCATTGTATGTACTTAAGCAATATTGTTTTATGTAAATAGCAAAGTTATGTGCAAGATTTACACAATATTTGATGCTTTCAAGTTATTAAGAAATATAGGAAATTGATGCAATAATTTAGCATTGCATTTTGATTATGATGGAAATGTTGCTCTTCGTTTATTTTGATAAGTTTATTATTCCCATCATTATGGCTACACAAACAAATGCAAGCAAAGTGTATTAAATTTGTGAAAACATTTTCGGTTTATCTCATTTGCTTTGATATATTTATTAATGGCTTAATAATGAGTAGAAATAGAATGTTTATAATTTCAGTTTAATATTTGGGAATTTGCGTGCAAAGTTATGCAAATCAGTTATGAATAGTGAGGTAATGTAGATGACGGTAATTTTGAGGTTTAGAAATCTCTGAGTGTGCATAGAATAATAACAGTGCATAGATTGATGATAAGAGCTTATTAAACTGAATAGAATTATGCCGGTTAAGTGGATAGTATGAAGTGTAAGTCCATGGATATGCATATGACTCACGTGACATTTGTCTTTAAACGTTTGGATGCCGGCTTTGGAAAGGAAAATAATAATAATAGTATTTTTGGCGAACTTTCATTCCTATGTTGTGCATCTGCATATTTTCCTTTAAAGAGCGGTAGTGATTGGAATGCTTGACGCCGTTTTGGTGCATTTTCTTTTCCCCTTTCTCTCTCTCTCTCTCTCTCTCTCTCTCTCTCCCGTTCCTACGGCATTCGCTTCTGCGTTACCAGAGCGACCCGGATGTATGTCCGACCAAGGACTGTCACTCCAGCAGCATTTCCCATACATGCATGGGGAAAGTTTATGCTGCTACAACAACAACTATAACATTCACTTTTTCCCGAAGCAGAAACCGACAAAAATCGCTGGAAAAACTATTCAGTTCTCTATAATAAAAAACAAAAATAGATTTACTTAAAATTCAGTTCACTAAATCCGAAGATAGTGACAATTTTAAAAACTTACCATATCTTAAAATTCATAAGACCGAAATTTTGAAATACTGGAATCGCGATAATCCTTCTACTTTTGTGACATTCGACTAGCCTTTTTAGAGTCAGCAAAAAATTTTACATAAAACTGATGGCATTTGATACGTCTTAGGTTAGGTTAGGTTGAAGCGGTTGTCCTGGGGGACACACTCAGGCTCATAGCCCATTTTGATGTCGCGTGGGGAGCTTTTCCTTATCTCTCCTAAAACTAGTGTGTGCTTTTCAAAAATTTTAAAATATCTCTGATTTCTGTAGAACTGAGATCTTCCAACTCATCAAAAAATTGTTCACCCAGAATAGTAAACCTGCGACTGGATAGAGCACAGTAGGTGCGAGATTGTCTCTTCTTCGTCCTCATCTAGACAACTTCTGCGGGCAACGGGCAATTTTGATACGTCTTGGTTATGAGAATTTTGCAAAATTGTTTGTCTGATGATAATTATTGATAAAAAAATGCTAATAATGAAATGAAGCCCATATTTTTAATTGTTTTTTTTTAGTACTTGCCTCGGTTTCACTAACAAATTTCAATCAGGAGCTCTAGGTTGTTAACCTAGGATTGCTATCCGCACGATGGCGCTGGCAGTTAGATTTAGCTGGTGGGAGCAGCATGTCGTTTTTCAGCCGCTTGCTACGAGACAGATACTGTTTTGAGCTTAGAAATGCTTATTGAAAGGAGACGCTTCCTCGCCAGTGTCGGTGATGGATTTGCACTTGTAGTTTTTATATTTTTTTTATTTTCTAATATCAGAGCCGCTTGCCCAGCATACTACGTTCGTATACCCCATCCGCTGCTTGTCTGGAACTGCTTATTTGTTGGAAAAAACTTATTCGCAGCTAAGCTCCATATCTGAATGCAATTCGCTATCCGAAATCTGTGATACGTCCGATTTTTGTTGATGTTTACCATTTTTAGTAAAATTTTACTAATTCAAGGTATTCACAAAAGTAAAAAAAATTGTTTTCGTTTTTTTGAAAAAAGGTAAATTTTCGATTTTTTGAAAAAAACTAAATTTTCGATTTATGTTGTAGAAATGTATAAAAAAAAGCTTTTCGATTTTTTTCTCTCATTTGTTTAAACTAATATTTCTAGGAAAAATGTAAGGTAGAATTATTTTTTTTCTGAAAAATTTTAAGTTAGAATATTTTACACATTTCTTCAAAAAAAATTTCTAGAAAAATTTTAAAATACAATAGAATTCTTTGTGAAAAATGTTTGGATAGAAAAAGGTAAGATAAGATTTTTTGTGAAAAATTTTAGGATAGAATTTTTCACTAATATCTTTACATTAATATTTCTAGAAAATTTTTAAGATGGCATTTTTTTTGAAAAATTGTAAGATAGAATTTTATACACATTTCTTCAAAAAAAATTTCTAGAAAAATGTTAAGATAAAATTTTTTGTGAAAAATGTTTAGATAGAAAAAGGTAAGATAAAATTTTTTGTGAAAAATTTTAAGATAGAATTTTTCACTAATTTCTTTAAATTAATATTTCTAGAAAATTTTTAATGGACTATGAATAAGTTCGTGCGGTTTTACAACAGATGGCGTAACTTGATTATTATTCCATCGATCCACATTTCCAAACATTCATTGGAGAGCTACTGTCGTAAGGCACAAACGTCAGTATAAGTTTTTTATTTGAAGCGTAAACAACAATATTTTTACCACACTTGAAAATGTCGAATTTCGTGCCAAATAATGTGTTTTTGCGGGGAAAAAAGCAGCCGAAAGTCATCGTATCTTGGTGGAAGTTTATGGTGAGCATGCTCTATCTGAGCGAACGTGCCAGAAGTGGTTTGCACGCTTTAAAAGTGGTGATTTTGGCTTGGAAGACGAAGAACGCGAGGGTGCGCCGCCAAAGTTCATGGATACCGAATTGGAGGAATTGCTCGATCAAGATCCGGCTCAAACGCAAGAAGAGGTTGCAAAAACTTTGGGAGTTGATCAATCAACCATTTCCAAACGTTTAAAAGCCATGGGAATGATCCGAAAGGTAGGCCATTGGGTGCCGTATGAATTGAAGCCAAGAGACGTTGAACGCCGTTTTATGGCATGCGAACAACTGCTTCAACGGCACAAAAGAAAGGGTTTTTTGCATCGAATTGTGACTGGCGATGAAAAGTGGGTCCATTACGACAATCCAAAACGTCGGGCAACGTATGGATACCCTGGCCATGCTTCAACATCGACGTCGGCGCAGAATATTCATGGCCTGAAGGTTATGCTGTGTATCTGGTGGGACCAGCTGGGTGTTGTGTATTATGAGCTACTGAAACCGAATGAAACGATTACGGGGGATGTCTACCGACGACAATTGATGCGTTTGAGCCGAGCACTGCGAGAAAAACGGCCGCAATACGCCGATAGACACGACAAAGTTATTTTGCAACATGACAATGCTCGGCCACATGTTGCACAAGTGGTCAAAACATACTTAGAAACGCTCAAATGGGATGTCCTACCCCACCCGCCGTATAGTCCAGACCTTGCGCCATCCGATTACTATCTCTTCCGATCGATGCAACATGGCCTGGCTGACCAGCACTTCCGTAATTACGATGAAGTCAAAAAATGGATCGATTCGTGGATTGCGGCAAAACCGGCCGAATTGTTCACAAAGGGAATCCGTGAATTGCCAGAAAGATGGGAAAAAGTAGTAGTAAGCGATGGACAATATTTTGAATATTAAATTTGTAACCATTTTACGTCAATAAAGTTTCAAATTTCGAAAAAAACCGCACGAACTTATTCATAGTCCTATTAAGATGGCGTTTTTTGTGAAAAATTTTAAGATAGAATATTTTACACATTTCTTCAAAAAAAAAATTCTAGAAAAATTTTAAGATAGAAAAAATGTAAGATAGGATTTTTTGTGAAAAATTTTAAGATAGAAAAAATGTGAGGTAGAATTTTTTTTTTTGAAAAATTTTGAGATAGACAAAATGTAAAATGGAATTTTTTGTGAAAGATTTTTAAAATAGAAAAATGTAAGATAGAATTTTTTCTTAAGACAGAATTTTTCACTCATTTTTTTAAATTATGTAATATTTCTAAAAAAATTTTAAGAATGAAAATGATTTTTTTGTGAAAAACTTTAAGACAGAAAAAATGTAAAATGGAATTTTTTGGGAAAAATTTTAAAATAGAAAAAATGTAAGCTAGAATTTTTTTTGCGAAAAATTTTGAGATAGAATTTTTCACTAATTTCCTTAAATGAATATTTCTAGAGAAATTTTAATATAGAAAAAATGTAAAATAGAATTTTTTGTGAAAAATTTTTAAGATAGAAAAATGTAAGATAGAATTTTTTCTTAAGACAGAATTTTTCACTAATTTCTTCAAATTATGTAATATGTATTTCTAAAAAAAATTTTAAGAATAAAAAAAATTTTTTTGTGAAAAATTTTAAGGCAGAATTTTTCACTCATTTCTTTAAATTATGTAATATTTCTAAAAAAAAAAATTTAAGAATGAAAAAGAATTTTTTGTGAAAATTTTTTGATAGAAAAAATTTCTATGAAATTTTTTTGGTTATTAGTCAACTTGAAAGATGGCATTCTTTGAAAAGTCCAAGTAGAACAAAAGGGATTTATTTGAAATATGTGGATTTTCGTATTCACCGATCGATTTTACGTGAGAATTGGAAGGTTCGAATCTTCTAAAAAATAACCCATTAATTATTTATAAACTTGTGAAATAGGCCCAAATATACAGGTCACTTCGATGGCAGCTACTACAGCCTGACCTACATTATATCTTTAATTATTAGGCTTTGGTTGATAACAAAACAAGAAATTATAAAATATTTGTTTCCCTACTTACATATTTTTAAAATTTCTATTACCTTCCATTTCTGGAACAAGATCAGGATACACGCCACAACACCCAAAAAGGAAGTGAGCGCCAGTTATAAATAAATAAATAAATTTGAGTCTTGCCTGTTTTTAGGCGTGCGAACAAAATCATTCAAATTTAACTCAACTGTCAACATAACCGCCTTATTCGTAGCCATTCAACACAAAAACTATTTAGGCGCATTTCCAGTGTCACACATGAAATCTGGCATTTCATAGTTGCGCACCTCTTCCACCCCGCTCCACACTTTGACAGCTGTCAACAGGACTGTCATTAACTAGGCTGCGACAAATGCAAGCAAATTTGGTTCGGTATATTAGCAGAGTCAACTAAATACACTAATGTATGTAATGTGTATATGTGTGTGTGTGTGTGTGTGTGTTTGTACAATGTACATCCTACTACATACGTGTAAGTGTCACTTATGTCATACAAATATTTTAAATGTCAAATTCATGCGCTACCATGCGCCAATGCGTGTACAAGCAGCTAAGTTAATGTTCATATGCACGTGAATGTGTGTGTGTGTGTGTGTGTGTGTGCTGCTGATTATATAATGTACATATTTGAGTGTTTTAGTGTTGTTCAGCTGACATTTATGACACTCATACCGTCATGCCATGACACTGATTGCAAAGTTCAACGAGGCCAAGCACTCACACACGCACGCACACACACACAAGCACTCCCAAACTCGCAGCGATCAAAAGATGAGTAGAAACTGGCGATGACGTAGATGAAGACGCATGAGTTGAAGATTTATTTTTCGTAGCATATTTAGACGCTCTCTAACACACACACACACCACCACCAATTCATAAATATGTGTGAATTTTGCAGACTTTTGTTGTAGCCTTTTCACAGTCAACTGCTGCGAATGCTTAAAAGTCGACTCTGCTAGACAGATAGCACATAATTTGTCATTTCAATTGCATACACGAATGAGCAAATAGTAATTAATGTGTTTTTGGTAATTCATGAATGGAGGCGCGCACACACGCACGTACATGTATGCATAGACTTGCTTTGTACATCACTGCCTGCCTGTTTGTATGTGCAGAGATATTAATTACAAATTGATATAAACGACCGTATAAATGTCTGCCCTAAAAGGCGCTCCAGGCCCATTAAAGAAAATTTGTGTGAAAATCCATAAAGGAAGAATAGAGCAGTCACTTTTGTATGTCAGATCGTCTTCTGAACTTGTCTCCTGTTGCTATTCACTGTTCGAGTGCTTCTTTTGTTGGCGTTATGCTTTCATAAGAGGGCAACAAGAGGACACACCATCTTTTGTTGCTACTCAAGTTTATGAGTAGGTGTAACCAAAGTGTGCGACATGAAGTGTGTTAAATACAGACACCGTTATCATATTCGGCAGTCTTGTTTTGTAAACGTTTTTCAAATTCGTTAAGTCTTAAATATTATACAATATGTATTAAAAATATATAATTTTAGTACTCAAATTTGTCTTTATGTTCGGTCTAGACGCCTTAATTTTAATATAAGTATTTTTAAAACTAAGTTTAAAAAAATGAAAAACATTCTTACTATCCATTTTTTTATGGGTTTTATTAATATTGGAAAAGAATATGGAAGTACAGGTCGGCGGACTGGGGGCTACATAAAAAACGGTGACATGATTCCAACCCTTGTAGTCATCTACCTTCTGCTCAAATATGAACGAGACGTTATCAATAAAACGGTCCGCGGATGACATAAGGCAAAAATAATTTTTTTGTTTTTTGGTAGGACTGTTATAAGCTTACATGGCAAATTTCAGCGTGATATGTCACATAGTTTGTTTTCTGTGCTACTGTAAACAAGTCAAGCTCGAGTGTGTTCTTCGAATTTAACGATGGAAATTCAAGTTGAACAAAGAATTTGTTTGACATTTTGTTATTCCAACAAAATTTCGGCTTCAGACGCCTTAAAAATGTTGCAGAAAACCTATGGGGACTCTGCTCTATCGCGTGCACGTGTTTTCCAGTGGTACAAATCGTTCAAAGAGGGCCGTACATCGGTTGAAAACTTGCCTCATGAACGTCGTCCAGCAACATCAGTAAACGACGAAAACATCGGAAAAGTAAAGGAAATTGTGCTTGAAAATCGCACAAATCGCAAAATCGGTTAACGCTGAATATTATTTAGACGTTTTAAAGCGTTTGCGCGAGAACATTCGTCTTAAAAGGAAGGAATTGTGGGACAACAAGTCATGGTTCTTGCATCACGATAATGCACCAGCTCACACATCACGTCTTGTTCGCGATTATTTGAACAAAAATAATGTTAATATCGTTCCGCAAGCACCGTATTCGCCTGATATGGCTCCATGTGACTTTTTCCTGTTTCCCAAGCTCAAGTTGCCGCTCCGTGGAAAACATTTTGAGACAATTGAAGTCATAAAAGAGGATTCGAAGAACACACTCGAGCTTGACTTGTTTACAGTAGCACAGAAAACAAACTATGTGACATATCACGCTGAAATTTTGCCATGTAAGCTTATAACAGTCCTACCATCGAACAAAAAATTTATTTTTGCCATATGTCATCCGCGGACCGTTTTATTGATAACATCTCGTTCATATTTGAGCAGAAGGTAAAACAAACAAATTAAAAAAATTCTTCATTAGTTTGGATGTCGCTATCGGACTACGCCAAATCAAAGAAAAACAATAATTCACTAAATGGCGTCAACTTGAGAAAAAAAAATTTGTTTTACCCTCTTTTTCTTTACCTTTTCAAATTTTTTAAAAATACTTCAAACTTAAATTTTTAAAAATCCGAGGCAGACGCGATAGACAGATGTATAATAAAAAATTCTTATCAAACTTCAAAGCGATCGGTCAAGCAGAACTTGAGATATCATGACGACCATCTCAAAAAAAAAAGTTTTGAGAAAATTGCGTTTGAAGTTTGAGAAACAATTCCAACAAAATAACTTACTTCATAATATTTACTACTCACTCACGATTAATCGGCGATATATTTCCAGGTATATATTATAGAAGTATAAAGTATACATATATGTATAGAATAAAGGTTGTGTGGGATACAAAAGATTTTCTGGAAAGAACGAGTCCCAAAGTCGTCCGGTAACATCTGCCGTTCATTGTGCGATTCGCTCCACTCGGCCGGCTTAGGGGCCACGTCACAAAATCCGCTGTATCTCCGAAAATAATTCGAATTTTGAAAAATCCGTGGAAGAGCATATTTTTGAAGGTCTAAACTTTGAAAATATGCAAAAAAAAATCTTTTTTTTTTTAATTTCTAAACCAGAATACCCCCTTAAAAACAGCAAATAAAAATTAATTATGTTTTCCTACTTTTGGTGCGGTATAATTTCTACACAAAGTTATGATTAATTTTGAAAGCATTTCCTCAAACGGGCCACAGGCGGGAATCAAATCCAAGCAATCGGTTGAAATTTCAACAAATTTATGTGTGTAGCGCAGTTGGCAAACCGATCGAAAATTGTTAAAATTTTTTGTCAACTTGCAAACGGTTGCGTGTGTGTGGCGGAGTTGACGATTTTTCTTATTTCTTTTGAAATTTTGAAGTGTGCACATGAGCGGGCAAATGGCAACAATAAGCAGTCCTGCACCCAAATTCATCGCCTATATTTCCTCTTCTTTTCCACCCTTCTTATCATGCACAAATAAATACCATGCATTATAAAAATTTATTTCCCGCGTTCCATGTTTACTCATCGACGATAAGCGTGAAACTAAAACTGTCAACAAAACCGATCGTTTTGATTTGTTTTCCGTTTGTGGCCCGCATTAGACTACTTCAGCTCACATAAACTTACTTTTGTTTCTTAAAAAAACATTGTTATGTTATTGCTTAAAAATGTTAATTATCACTAACGATTTTCACTGTCACACTAAATATTCAGTGGTGATAAACATCGTCTTTTAACTATCACTGCAGAAGCAGTGAATCGCTTATTGCATTTATTTTTTTTGGGGCATTATGTACTCGAATATTATTTTACCCTCGTTTCCTAAATGAATGAGATGCCAATTTTTTGGGCCTTAAGCAGCTTCAGTTATTTTAAGGCAAATCAACGTGTCAGTCCAATGCATAAAACAATGATTTGAATTCCCATTTGTCTTAGGAAGTTGCAAGGTATGTTTTCTTGTTGTTGTAGTAGACATCGCGAATGCAATAAATCAACATGACCTGCAATTGAAATGAATTTGCAATAGCACACAAGCACAATTATGTGTGTATGAGCAATGTGGGAGTTAGCGCACACTCACACACACACATACGTATGCACATGCGAAGGCACCTACACTTACGTACAATATATTTATAACGATGAGTACATGAAATGCAGTGTAATTAATGAATATCAATTACCCACATAGGCATATTATTGAAGAGCAGGCCAAGTGGTTAGTAATCGATATGCAAGTATGCACATTAAGGTGGGGCTATTGTGGGCAAATAAAAATCCACATTTTTAATATATTTTTTTTTTGTGATAGCAGCTGCCTTTTATAAGAGTTAATAAAAATCACGAAATATCATCTTCTGAGGATAGCGTTTTGAGGTACCTCCAGCCCCCAATAAAATTTGGAAAAATAAGCGAAATTTTACACAGCTATCAATAAACTTCATATATTAAAAATTTTACTAAAGTAAAATAATAATAATAATGACTTAAATAAAAACAATAATAAATAATAAAAATCGTCACAACTTATCACCAACACAAAGGAGGAATTTGATTTCATCATCCAAGTGGGCCCGCTCTTTGGGCAACCATTTTTACCTATCACCAAAAATGCGAGCTCGACACTGGAGATCTTTTGAATGACAAAATACACCAATAACACTAAGTTACCTTAGTTAGAAGGCCATAAAAGCACTTTGAAATCAATCTAAACACCAACAACAACCAAAAAGTCAAGTTTATGTATAAATGTACGCATGTACGTACCGCATTTTGAGAAGTGAAAACGAAAAGGTTGAATTTAACTTTCCTTCAAAAATGAATGGTGTCGAGGGTAACTCCTTACACTCGATGAAGCAAATAATATTTTGCACCCTTATTTCTAGGATAGAAAGCCAACTTCAAGCAGATCTACCAAACGCGGTTGAATAAAAAAAATTCCCTCCAAACTAATATACAAGATGGCGCAAAATTAATCACCCCATTGGAAGATTTATAATTTTTGCAAGTGGCGTCGTACGGCAATCATACTTGTGAACTGGACAGCTGCAGTATACAGATAAGCAGTGCAGCGTGTAAATGTCAAAATAAAGATTTTCACCACCCAAAGTCATTTTTTTATTCAATAAAACAGTCAACGGGGGCCACCGTAACCGAATGGGTTGGTGCGTGACTACCATTCGGGAATGTGTATGCTTAAAACAGGCTTACAGTTCCATTTGTGGAGCACCATCAAGACGTTAGGCCAAACACCGAACCTGTTCCACTTAATAGCGCTCAGTACTAGTGTTCCTTGGGTTTAAAATTTTTTATTTCATATTCAGGATGTAAAATTTAGAACGTAGAAAAAAATAAATTTTATAAAACAAAAATAAAAATAAATAAAACAACAAAAAGGATTTAAAATAATTTCACTGGATTAATCGAAATACTTCCTTAGCTTAAGTTTAATGATTTATTGCGAGCTTTAATTTAACGACATTGGGGTAGAAATTGGGATTTAGTGGGTAAGTACTTGAACGGGGTATCTGAGGTCAATGAACTTTGAAACAAAAAAATGTTCTATAATTTAAAATCGGAACCTTATACCGACACTACATTCGACAAAAAAAAATATTTTTTTTCCAATTGCCTTACTTAAAAATACCTTGAAATAAAATTGAAATTTGAAAAGGTCGTGCCAAGGAGCACCCAGAGATTTGGTGGCTCCTAAAACACTCCTAAAAAGCCCTGGAAAGGGGGGTAGATAGTCAAGGAGGGAAGGAGAAAAGTATCAGAGAAAGAGGTAGGAAAGAATATTGAAAGAGATAGAGATAGTTAGTCCTGTGAGAATTTTCCAGATTCTTTGACATATCGCACCCTAATTACAAAAGGGTCACAACTCAAAATTTTCCACACTCGAGCTTGACTTGTTTACAGTAGCACAGGAAACAAACTATGTGACATATCACGCTGAAATTTGCCATGTAAGCTTATAACAGTGCTACCAAAAAACAAAAAATTTATTTTTGTCATATGTCATCCGCGGACCGTTTTATTGATAACGTCTCGTTCATATTTGAGCAGAAGGTACATTTTGAGTTGTGACCCTTTTGTATTTAGGGTGCGATATCTGTAGTTATCCTCCAATTTTCGAGAACGAATATTACTCATTCTCATGACATCGGAACCCAAAACTCGTAGCCGTGCTCTAGCAAAGGCCGGACACTCACAGAGAAAGTGCTCAGTGCTATCCGTCTCCTCCAAGCATGACAGGCACATTGAGTCCTCAATGATTCCAATGGTGGTCATATGCTGACCTCATGGGCTGTGTCCAGTAATGATGTCGACCATCAACCGAATATTTTTCCTTCTAAGTTTTAGGAGAAAGTTTGACAGTTTTCTGTTCGGGCTTTTCATGAAATATTCCTCAGTTCTGCAGTGTTCTAGACCGGACCATCGCTCTTTATGTAGATTGCCTACATAATCGCTGATCCAATTCATGATTCCTGCGGAACTGATTCCGATTATTGGCTCTGGCCCTTGTGGGGGAACCGCTGATCCACGGTTGGCCAATTCATCGGCAATTTCGTTTCCTTGAACACCGGAGTAAATATATCTTAAACTTCAGATTTTGGGGTGTACGCAGAATTTGTTTTTTCTTGCAGCGTAGTACGCTCTAATAAACCTATAAATGGAAGGGAAGTTGCATTGCCTAACGTGAAATATTTTTTTGGAAAAAATAAGCCGGTTGTGTGCTTTTAAATGAAAACCTCTCTTACGGGCGGGGTAACGAAATATAAACCTCTAATATTACAATGAGTTTATTTGGATACAAGTATATGTATGTATAGGTGGCATACATCACACACGCCACACACACACACGCACACACACACACACACACATACACACACATACTATAGTAAGCGCATTTCGAAAAACAATAGATCGCATTGCCTTTTGTGAAAGCTGCTCAATTTCTAATATAAATAAACACAATTGTAAAAGCCAACAATACAACTACACTCAAGCAATCAACAAACAATAAACAGTGCAAAACAATAATAAAATACAACAAAACTCAAAACAAGAACTTAGCGAACAATAAACTGCAGTACAATAAAGAAAAGACTTATGGAAAAGGCAGAAAAATAACAAAACACATGGAAAGAGGGGGGGGAGTGATAGTGATTAAAAAGTAGGTAATATTGGAGGTTGAATTAGTTTTAAAGGTGGCACACAGATGGCGCTATTTATCACTTTATCGCGTTGGCAATACTGAATATATATTCATGACAAAGCCTCATCCCTAGGCTTTGTTTATCAGTATCTGTCATTTCGCTGAAGTATAAACAACGCAGTGTTTTCGTGCTCCGAGTATGTCAACTTTCGTGCCGTCGAAACGCAATTTGCGGGAAGCTTTGCTTTTCTGCTTCAATTTGAAAAAAAATACAGCCCAAGCCCGTGAATTGCTGCAGGAGGCCTACCCAGACAATACTCCGTCGATTTCAACATGTGAGTACTGGTTTCGACGATTCAAAAGTGGTGATTTTCACACCGAAGACAAGGAGCGTCTTGGCCAGCCCAAAAAGTTCGAGGACGCGGAATTGGGGGAATTGGTAAACGAGGACTCGAGCCAATTCCAAGAAGAGCTTGCTGAATCATTGGGCGTTGATAAATCAACCGTTTGCAAGCGTCTAAAAGCGATGGGAATGATCCAAAAGCAAGGACATTGGATCCCGTACGAGTTGAAGCTGCGCCACGTCGAACGGCGACTTTTTACGTGCGAATTGCTGATCGAGCGACAAAATCGGAAGGGTTTTTTGCATCGGGTGGTGACTGGCGACGAAAAATGGATCCACTACGATAACCCAAAACGCAAAAAATCATGGGGTTTGCCCGGCCACGCATCAACGTCGACGGCCAAGCAGAATATTCACGGCAAGAAAATCATGCTCTGCATTTGGTGGGATCAGGTCGGCGTCGTATATTTTGAGCTGCTCCAACCGGGCGAAACAATCGCGGGGGATCGTTACCGACTGCAATTGATGCGTTTAAGCCGGGCATTGAAAGAAAAACGGCCGGAAACGGTAAAAAGGCACGACAAGGTTATTTTGCAACATGACAACGCTCGGCCGCATGTTGCTCAACCTGTCAAAAAATACCTTGGAACGCTTGGCTGGGAAGTGTTACCCCACCCGCCGTATAGTCCAGACATAGCTCCCTCCGATTATCATTTGTTCCGGCATATGAGTCTCGATTTGGCGGACCAGCGGTTCTCCTCGTACGAGGCTACCAAAATATGGGTTGAGTCATGGATAGCCAAGCAGCGGCCAGAATTTTGGAGAAACGGCATCCGGAAATTGCCCGAAAGATGGGCGAAAGTTGTAGCTAGCGATGGCCAATACTTCAAATAAAATATTTTGTACCGTTTTTTCACAGTAAAGCCCCAAATCTTCGAAAAAAACCTTTAAAACTAATTCAACCTCCATAGATTAGATTATATTACATTTATTTTAAGGTTTGTACTTCGACAACGCAGTCTTCTGTATCCTCTACTCATCACAGTTAATGGTTAAGGCTAGTAAAGGGTATAGGTATGGGCCTTTAACACTGCGACCATTTTGACCTATTGTGCACCCTATGCTGTCTATTGACTATTAAGTATGCTTATGAATTGTACCAGCTCCTTCTGAGGGAGTGATTGTAGGTCTTCCTCTATAAGCATGAACTTGTTTAAAAACTTTTTCCTTCTATGCGTCAACTCCGGACATTCGGTGATGAGATGTTCTATAGACTCCTCATCTTCGCAGCAAAATCTGCAGGTGCTGGTGTTAGTTATGCCTAATTTATGTTAGTGTTTGTTGCAAGGTGAAATGACCCGTGAGGGCGCCTGTGAGAGTGCGAATGCTCTTTTTGTTTAACGTGAGGGCCATGTTAGCTCTTTTGGCATTGAAACTTAAGAACTTTTTGGAGTGTCTAAGACCCTCTACGTTGTTCCAATGCTGATTTATTAGAGTTTTGGCCCAGTATTTTACTTTTTGTTTTAGGCTGTTTTTGTTAAATCCAAACATGGGACTAGGTCCGATGAAATTTACATCTGCCCCTGTTTTGGCTTGTCTGAAAGTCTGCCTTTTCGTTGCCGTCATATCCCTCATGTCCTGGTACCCAAATTAATGAGACATTATTATTATTATTAATGAGACTCATCACAGTAACTCATTCCCACCCAGTTTCCACATTAAACTAAAGGTAGAGCTGAGTTGGACTAAGCGCATGAGCCGCTCTCTTCTGGCCGAGAGGGATAAGTATGTGCGAAATCTAAAAGGAGGTGCTATTTGAGGCGCTGACATGTAATCCTTTCGAGGCATTTCGCTTCGAGTTGAGTACTCAAGTCACTGTCATAAATCAATTATCCTTAAACGATTTAAATGAAAAGCAATGAAGGCCAAGTGCCTACCGAAGTAGCTCTGGTGGCAAGTGACTCTTTGTCGCCATTAATTTGCGGCACACAAAGGTGTATTTTACGCACAGCTACATATGTTTACACCTACTCATTTACAAAGCAGAAATCAGTGCGAGTGTGTGTGTATGGGTGTGTGGGTGTGTATTATTTTGACGATATACGCAATAACTTACATAGCTGTTTATCTTTCATACGCTTGTTTGCCCACGTAAGCGCTTGTATGTATAGGTAATTAAATTAAACTACAACCTATTATATCAAATGCACACAAACATACATACATACATATGTGACATACATATGTATGTGTGAACTAACAAGCAAATATACGGAGGCATGATTAGATATCCAACCATGATTAGATATCCAGACAGTTCTATAGCAGCTTATTCGTATGTAAGCGTACCCTTAGACAACTCTGTTACTATCAGACTTGAAATTGAGCTGCTAACGCCTAAAGTTATACCACATATAATCAACGTACAAAAGCTTCATTACATTGTGGTCGCATGCTGGGAGACAAACGCATGCACAATTTCTCACACGCACCTAGTACGCATATAAATACATATGTATGTATGAATGTGTGTGTGTGTGTGTACATTTGAAAATATTGAGGTATTTCAAATGAAATGAGACAGAAACGCAATCTTGCACCCATCCAAAACGCTCATTACTCTGTTGATTTAGGCGCGTCTATAGTTAGGTTTTTCGTAGTAGACTTGACAGTAGCAGAGGATATATCCCTTATCCTCTTAGCAGTACTTGTACATCAGAGCTAGAAAAATTGCCCAAGAAAATCGGTTCTACGTAGCCGGAACGTTCCTGATTTATAACCGGCTAACGACTGTCACTTCAACAGCATTCCTCGTATATGTATGAAGAATGTCTATGCTGCTACAACAACAACAACATTGGAGAAGTTTTTAAGGCTGAAACTCTCAATGATTCAAGCAGTAGTGACTCAAAAAAGGATATTGCGACGACTTATGACTTATGACCACCGACGTCTCGTGCTTGGGTACGAAAATTCAAAAAAATACTTTAACAAATTTTCGAAATGTAAAGCGTAACCTGCGGCCACCGTAACCGAATGGGTTGGTGCGTGACTACCATTCAGGAGTGCGTGGGATCGAATTTTCGTGCATGAAACAGCAAAATAATAGAAAAAGTTGAAGGAGGAGCTGGGGCAAATACATAATAGAAGTGTACGCGCCAAATTTTATTTTTTTTTTAATTTTTTTTAAGTAACCCACCAGAAGAATTGGAAGATCTTAAAGGCACATTTTCAACCCTTTATAAAATAACAAAGATGTTGCTCTGTGTGAGTAGGTATCGAGTATTTCTCTCAAACACCTTTTTCAGTACCTTGTCAACCAAAAAAAAAAAAATTTAAGATATTTCCAACATTACTCAGCTTTTGACTAACTCATAAGTAATGAGTAAAAAATATTCGACTGTTTTGACAGTGCAACTTTGGTGACTGGTAATGCCACTAGGAACTTTTTAAACTCTTACTCCTTGAATTATGGATCACATAATCGAAGATATCTGGACTAGAGTACTAGAGCTACTGTCCATCTTGGATAATTTGGCTGGGGTTAGGTTAGGTTAAGATAAATTGCTGCCCTTGCGAAGGACCCACTTGAACTGATATTCAAAATTGGTCCGTTGTAATACAATACAGGCGGAGGGAAGGGGGCAGGAAAGCGGGCAGGAAAGGGGAAGGAACCAGCTTTGTATTAGAGGATGCCGACCAACAGTGGAGATTTAAATTCGTGCTAACCGCTGCAAGCTACTGATGAATTTCACCAGGTGTGTGATATTTAAACCCGCAATATCCGCAGGTGTAGCGAAAAAGTGAGAGCGCAGATGCACGCAAACTTTTGCATGGCGAGAGCAGGGCAGCTGAGAAGAAGGTGCTGAGATGATTCCACTTAGTCCTCCAGACAGTTTCTGCAGGACGGATTTGAAGCAAATTCCAAGCTTCATCACATGGACACCTAACGGACAATGTCCGGTAGCTTTAGAGTGAGTTCGCTCGAGTGAGGTTCTTGAGTGCATAAAATTATTTGAGTAAGAAGCGCAAAAATTTCGCTAGGTTCTTAGAATGGCATAGATTTGGTTAAGTCACTTTGTTCAGATTAAGTTTGGTTAGCTTCAATGGCAGTCCCCAAATAATACACTTAGGCAGTTGAGTAAAAAAATCATCCACTGTAGTAATACTAAAACCAAAAGTGGATGAAGACAAAGGATGAGTTCGAACTATTTACTAACGACTATGGGGAATTAGGGATGCCAAAGCTCTGCGTGCTGTGCGTAAAACTCCACAGACGCCCAAATTTTCAGGCATGATAGTTCTTTTGTTTTTTTTTCTCTGGAGGTGGCAAAAAGCATTGTCCTTCGACTCACCCACTAAAAACCCACCTCAGCCCCGTTTCCCTCCAGCGGGATAATCGTTAGGTAGCACTTCACGGGAGAGGGAGCGGTCTATTGCCTCTACATGAAAATTTGCGCTGTTGTTCAGCACGACGTTGTTTGGTAATTACCATTCTTGCCATATTACTGACAGCGGACCAATGTTCTTCTGAGTCAAGCATGATATCTACTACGTTACTAACCATTATTGGCTTCCCAACCCTATCACTCAAATCTTCCCTTTACAGCTCAAACCGGGGACAGACAAAGGAGATATGCTCTGCATCTTCAGCTGCAGTATGGGTTGTCCTCATGCTTAAATCTATGCAGATAAACTTTAAAGCATCCATGTCCACTAAGTATTTGGGTTAGGTAGAAATCTATCTGTCCGTGTTTTCGATTTATCCATTTGGTGATATTCGGAATCAACCGATACGTGCATCGTCCGTTCATTGAGTTCCTCCATTCCTCTTGCCACGTACGAATGCTTCGCTTCCCTTCAGTTTTTCGGTTAGTCAGCCACTTCCTTTGGAGTGTGTCGAAATTAGGAGTCAAGATGTTTGACTTTTAACCTCTGAACAAAACAATGAGCAGCTGAAGAGAAGAGTAGAGGCTAAGAAAGTAAGAGCCAATATGTTGGACTCTTAACTTCTGAACGAGTAGAGGACAAGATTATTCCACCTAAACATCTTCCATGCAGCTGGTGCAGCATTAACGCAAAGTTATGTTGCATCTCATCCATCGCACATCACTCGGAATGAAGAGTGTATGATTAAGAGACAACGCGAGATAACAAGAGGTTTAACTTTGTTAGCTCCTGAAGCACGCTCGACTATCGCCGATCCCCTCATGGACAAACTACCTTTTAAAGTCTACAAGGCAGTTTTCTCAACCAGCGTTCGCTGAGCTGGCTCGAAGCTCACGAGGTACTTACAAGAGCAGAACGCAGGTAACTCAAATAACTCCTCGTTCCTTTCTTTGCAGGTGTGGTATTTGAAATGTTTAACTCGAAGTGGGTCACTGCAGCAATGGATTAGAGCAGAACTTTCACTTTGTTTTGAATTTAAATTTCCAGATTTCGGTATGTTTTGCTTTCAAGCCTAAGGTAATTGCTGCATATCATCGAGGGTATCTACGAGAGAACGAACTAAGAATTACTAAGATTCTGGTCGTTTGACTCGGAAGGAAATGCTTTTCGTTGTTTTCAAGCTCATTGTCACATTTTAGCATAGAGATGATTTGGGTATCAGAATTAGGCATCATATAAAATATACCTATCAGTTATTTCATAGATACTTCGGAAGTGCATAGGTTCGGATCTCCTTGCATGCAACACCAAAATGATAGAAAAGTTTTTTCTAATAGCGGTCACCCCACGACAGGCAATGGCAAATCGCTGAATGTATTTCTGCCATGAAAAAGCTGCTCATAAAAAATTTCTGCCGTTCGGAGCCGGCTTAAAACTATAGGTTCCTCTATTTGTGGGACAACATCAAGACGCATGCCAGAAATAGGAGGAGGAGCTCGGCCAAATAACCAAAAAGGGTTTATTATTATTTATCTATTTATTTTTATCAGTCAAATCTGCTAGATTCTATACCGACAGACGATTTTACGCTACCGGAACGACTATCCGTTTGCTTCACTTCAGCAGCATTCTCCAAAATGTTATCGGAAATATTTTATGCTGTGAAAGCAGCAACAGTTGAATAATATTTAGCTTTCGAATATGGTGCCAGATGAGACATTTAACCTATATTCCCCAATTGTTTTATGTAGAAGTTAGATGAGTCTGACTAGATTCCAGAATAACTTGAGCTTCAACACTTTGGGATCAGTGATTTTCTCTGCTGCGACTAGTGTTTTGTTGTTTACACTTTGTTTGTACTTTGAATGTATAGATAAATTTACATGGGTATGTGTGTATGAATATCTTTGCATTCGCTTTTGTTGTCACCCTTGTTTTTGTTATTGCTCTTACACTAGTCAACCCTGCTGCTTAGCAAGCTTGTTGGCAACTCAACACGGGTTCAACTAGTCACTTGGCTGAGTTTAGTTTGATAGCGCGACACTATCGCTGTTTACTCATGTACGAGTTGTTTTAGGACAGGAAACAACAAGAAAAACACTACAACATATTCATGTCGACATTGTCGCTATTGGCGTCAAGTAAACACAGCAAATTGATTAGATAAAGGCAATGGAACACAAGCGCAATTTAGTGTATTTGGGCAGTCGTGTGTGAGTATGAGAGATGTGTATGTATGTGCTCGCTTTCCAGTTGACTTCAAATGATGCGTGCAGATACCTATGTGGTGCGATATGTATATAACGTTACATATATTCTCTCATTTCTATAGCTGAGTTCTCCATAAAGGCACCGCGAAGTTTTGAAAATTTATTTATTTTTAATAATTTTTTTTTTTTTTTGCTTTTTTGTTTTTTGAAAAAGCATAGTTTATACGGGTATTACAATAAAAGCCATTTAATTTAAAATTTCAAGCTTTGTGTAAGATTACAACAAAAATTAAAAAAAATGCATAAAAATTTCAAACTTTTAGGGAGAATTTTTAGAAAATTTTCGAAAGTGCAGTTTTTTTTGTCACAGTATAGTTTATACGAGTGTTACAAAAAAGACCGTTTAACTTAATGTTTCAGGCCTTACATAAAAGTTAAAAAAAAATTTAAATTTGCATTGAAATTTCAAACTTTTTAGGCAGAATTTTTAGAAAACTTTACACAACAAAGACCATTTATTTTAAAGTCTCACGCTTTGTATAAAAATAAAAAGAATTTGAAAAATTTGCATCGAATTTTCAAACTTTTTAAGCAAAATTTTTAGACAATTTTCGAGTATGCAATTTCGTTTATTTTTTATCTTTTCGCCTGATTACTTCTTTAAGGCGTTACATGGGTTTCGTGGGTTCAAAAAATCGATTTTTTTTTGTACTTATTAATTTCTACAACATCTCAAGAATATTATCTTAAATTTTCAAGTCGATCCGAATAATAGTTTCGGAGATACAGGCTTTGGAAGGTGTGCACTCCCAGCCACTTTTATTGTTACTCAAAACTTTAAGGTAGTAGTCTGGTAACTTACACGTTTTTTGAGGCCATGTCTGGGACATTTTTTGGAAGGGAAAATAAAATTCAATCTGTTTAATTTTCTGATATGTTATTAAAGGTATCAGAAGGTGTACAAAAAAAAATTTTTTTTTTAATGTTTTGATACTATTTTTGTACACTGCAGCAAGCGGCAAAAAAAAGAGGTACAGTGGCTGGCCTTCGTGATTTCGTCACTTGTGGTCATCTGAAACAGGAAAAGCAAATTGCTTATTAATCAGTGTGCTTGTCGTTCTGGCGGGTAGTAAGATCAAATGATTTTGACAAAAAATAACAAAATGGCGGACTTCGTAAGAAAATTGCCTTTTTTAAAGTGAAAATCGGACTAAAAAATGGAAAGTTAGGGACGAAATAAATTAAATCTACTACCCGCCTGAACTATTGATGTGTAGAAAAACCTATCTAAATTTTAGCTCAATCCGTTAGATAGAAAATTTGTTTTCACGACGGCCATCCGGAAAACGTTGTTTTGAGAAAAACGCGTTTAAAGTTTTAGCGGCTTAGCGCGCGCAAATACGAGCCGCTCTCATGTATGTGCTATAATTTCGTCAATATTTCGAATTTCGGTCTAAAATTTGTCCAGTATATTACCAATATATCGCACTTTCAAAATATGTAAAAAACCGAAATTCAAAATTTTCAAAATAAGTTACAAGACTACTACCTTAAAGGCGTTTTTCTCGGAACCGTGTTGTCAAAGTCGGTTGTCAAATGTTCTCGAAAACTACTCAACCGATTTTGATGAAATTTTACACAGGTGTTCGAAATACAATTTACTCGTGTTTGAACGAAGGATTTTGTTTTTTTTTTCAATTACAACTATTCAAAAAAAAAAAAATGTCAAGTAAATTTGACCGAAATTTTCATTTTTTTGCAAAAATGTCTGCCAAAATTCCAATTTTTACTTTTTTTTCTTTCCTTCGTTCAAACACGAGTTTATGGTCTTAACTAAAACACTTATTTTTGTTTTTCCATTTTTTATGATCCTGTCAGGAGTTATGCTGACAACGCGGACGCACCTTTTTTTCGAGGGATCACCGGAAATGACGTGACAATGGAGGAGTTTTAATTGTTTTTTTTTTTTGGAAAATTTCAGAAATTATGCTTTAAATATGTGTCTATAATACAAAAAAAGGTTTGAGTTAAATAAATAATGTTTTACATAGAAAAAAATATTGAAAATAGGTCTTTTTTTAAACGACGAAACCCATGTAACCCCTTAAAGAGCATAAGGCCTCTACAAGGCTTCTCCAATGTACGCGGTTAGATGCTATCGTCTTTTCATCGTCCCAGCTTGTATTTATAGAGGATAAGTCAGGCAGGATTGACCTTTTCCAGATGTTCTTTAGCCATCCCCGACTTCTGATTCCCTGAGAATTGCAATCTATGGTCATTTTTACGATGCTATGGGGTGGTTTTTCAAGAGCGTGGCGTATCCAACTCCACTTCCTTCGTGTTAGCTTCGTTTGTCTCCACAGCGCTCCGTTACTTATTTTGTTGGGCAGGAATATGTTGCATATTATCTTCAAGCATTTGTTGGTGAAGCATTGAAATCTCTGCGTGGTCGTTTTCGAAACAAGCCACGTTTCACTTCCATATAGCAGCGCCGACTGCATATAACAGCGTCGACTGGTCCATTAAATTTTGGTATACCAAAGTGCAAATTTAAAGCGGCGCAAAAATAGTACTGAATTTTAAAAATTCTTTTGCGGGCTATTTCGCCCATTCGTTGTATGAAAAAAAATACATAAGAACTTCAATAAAAAAATTATCAAAAATCAATGCGAATTTTGAGCCAATTTAAACTAGCACTTTGTTATATCAAAATTGATTAGGCTACAAAACTGCATACCCAGAATTTTGCTAAAAAATCGCATTAAAAAGACCGAGATATTTATACAAAATTGTTGAATTTTTTTAATTTTCTTCAAGGTATGACAATTTAAGTTATGTGGTTTGTGTTATTTTGCAAACTATATTTTTATTATAAAAAAAAAATTTTAAAAAATACTCATATGTATATAAATCGTCAAAACTTCTCAATATGTTGCGCTGCTATTTTTGTGAACGCAGCTGTATACAAGTATGTGGTGCAAGCGTGAAACAATTTGCAATTTGAGAACTTTATTAATGGAATTTTACTATTTAAGGGAAAAAGTTAAATTAGTGGTACTTTTAAAGACTATTTTATAGATTTGGCAATACAAAAATACCATCAGATTCGAAATTTTCATTGGCTTTTTTGGCTTTCCTACAACAAATAGTCAACATTCGCATAACTGAATAGCAAGATCTGCTCGCAATCCAGTTTACTTGTAGCATTTGAAGTAATAACCAAATTCCCTAACCCTATGCGCTTTCGTCATACCTCGCCTTACCAGTTCATCTGTCAGATATTTTACTAGCAACACACAGTACTTCAGCTCAGATTAGGTTACTCGGATTTATCTTTAAAATGATGCCTTTCAAAGTTCACAAATGCTTAGTGTGACGGCCCGCAGCCCTCCTTTTCTACTTCTTGATTTGCGCGATAACCGCTTAAGCGATTTTGGCCGCTATTCAGTTCTTTGCTTTATTTTTCATTGAGGGAGGATTTTTACGTGGCGGACTCCAAACCCAGTGTACAACCAGAGATTCTGGGTTGATTCGCCTTCTCATATAAGTTCACTCTCAAAGGGATGTTTGGAAGTTACCCAGAGTATACTTAGACGAAGCCCAGAAATAGCGAGTTGCTTGGACCGTATGGAGAAGAATTGTACGGCCACTCGCAAATAAATAGCAATTAGGAGCTTTCCCTTATCCTGAGTTGCGTGAACTTCTGCACGAGGAACTGTCCTCCCTTTACATATACTTAAATATTTCCGAGCTCTAGGCGAAATCAACCAACCCTTTAAGCGGGAATGTGTCTAATAATTCCATAATTTCGAAGAAGTGGTTCATCTAAAAAATTTGTAGCCCACTCTTCAAGGAACGAGACATTTGCAAAGGATATTCTGAACACGTTCTACCCCTTTCTCATCCCAACTCGTACAGCGCTCTTAACCCGGTCATTTAACATTATTTCTGTGGTATGTATTCCCGTGAGTATCCATGTTGTATCCATTTTAGAGCCATAAAGCTATGACAGATTTGGAAAAAAGAAATTCGACTTTAAAATACTCTAACTTATAAAAACTCTGTATTTATCAAACGCACCCTTATAACAACCCTTTTGAACACCCTGTGTATCACATTTGTTGCTTGTCAGCTAAAAACATTACATTGGTAGTCCTTTTGGTAAACCGAGAATCCAAATTTCTCCAAATCGATATACCCAATTAAAAAAAAAAACTGTAAAACTTGTAAAATGGGAAATATAATATCAAATCGAATACAAGTTTTTACTTTTTATTTACGTAACTTTTTTTATCAAACTCTTTTGCATTTGTGTACAAGTACTCATTCCTTTTGATGTTTCTTATCTTCAAATAACAAAAATTCCATTTGACACTCAACTTCTTTTCTATATTTCGACACACAATGAATCCTTTGACCCAGAACCGTTTTAGGTAGACTCTTGTGAGCAAATCCATTGTATGCCACATTGGCTATTTCCCCTTTGGCATGCCATTCCCCCGCGTACATTCATGAGAAATTGTATATGTAACTGAGGCACAGCGAGTAAATGTATGGCCGGAAGGAAATTCACTAACAAGTAGCGAACTGGTTCGTTTCGCGTGAATTTGGAGCTGTTGTATGACCAGTTTGAATCGCTTCTATTTGCTATGAAAGCCCGATTCCATGTCAAGTGATGAAATTATTTTAAGAATTGCCACCGATTCTTCTGAAAATTGGAGGATTTGTAGGCTTGCGTATAATAAGAAGTAAACTGGAAAATTTCGAAAAAAGTTTAATAATTTTATGATTTATTCAACGTTGGAAGTTATGGTATGGAGTTTGTCGAAGTGAAAATCATTTTCAGTTCTTTTTCACATTAAACAAATTCTTTTTTTAGTTACCGAAATATTTTTAAAAAGTTTTTTGAAGTAAAATATTTTTGGATCTCTTTAAAATTTTTATAACAATACCTTTTTTAGTTTTAAAAACACATGCGCTTAAAAAAACAATTACTTATATAAATAAATATATTTTATAACATAAATAAAATAAACATACATAAAAAAACGTTTGAAATTTTTTCCCACAAAAATTTTTTTTCAGAAATATATTCCATAAAAAAATTAAAAAAAAAAGATTTTTAAATTACTAAAAATATGTATTTTTTGAAAACTATAAAAAAAATTTAAAAAATTTCTTCAACATTTTTATATTATATTTTATAAGAATGAAAGTTTTAACACAAAATGTTCTCAAAACTATAACAATTATTTAAAAAATTTTTTTTTTTGAACAATATAGTTATTTTAATTCTCACTTTTGAGTTTTTTGGAAGTTAAGGTAATCAATTTTTCGAAGTGAAGTAATTTCGGTTCATTTTTATAAAAAAAAAATTTCGTATATATATTATAATTAGTTGCACTTTAAAAAAATTTATTTGAGAACATAAATATTGTATAATTTTGAAGTCAAAATATTTTTAAAAGTTTTTTAGGTTAAACATTTTTGGTATATTTTCATATTTATACAATTTTATTTTTTTTTGTGTTTTTTACATAAAATTTACTTAAAAATAATTTAAAAAATATATAGTATTTTTAGTAAAATATATTTCTTCAAAAAATTAAAAAAAAAACATTTTCAAGTGACTTAAAAACTGCTTCATAATTTTTGACAACCTCGCCCCAAAATTGTAAAGGGTGGTTAAATTTCAAGGGCCGATGTTGAATGTGAACCACACCTAAACACCGTTGGACTTCTTTCTTGGGGTTATTTGAAAGAAAAGGTGTACGTCGATAAGCCAGCAACAATTCAAGAGCTAAAGGATGAGATAATTCGGCACATTAACGGCATAGAACCTCAATTATGCCTCAGCGTCATCGAAAATTTGGTCCATCGGAAGGGGGTGTGCCACCGAGGCTAATAAAGAGAAATGACAATAATTTTTTGAAAAAATTGTATTTTATTCAAAATCAACAGCGGCCCTTGAAACTTAACCACCCTTTATAATAGGACTCTCATAACATTTCGAGTTATATTCAAGTAAAGCGGATAATACAAAATGCCGTTCTAGCGAAGCAAATAAAATAATAAATTTTACTTAATAACCTTAACCTTAACATTTTTTATTTTCGACATAGTCTCGTTTTAGGGTAATACACTTCGTTCAACGCTTTTCTAGTTTGTTGATTCCTTCCGAATAGTAGAATCTGTCCAAGTTTGAAAAAAAGCAAACTAGCCATTCGTTTCTGCAATCATCCCCTCGTTTGAAAAATTCTTTTTCCCACCAGCCATTTCTTCAAATTAGGGAATAAATATTAGTGCGAGTGATACGAGGAGGCAAGTCTAGATAATAGGGGGAAGCTAAACGAGTTGGCGCCCTTCTTCTACTTCTTAATTGCCGCGATAACCGCTTACTCGATTTTGTCGTTCCTTTCTCATGCTAACCGGCGTCAGTTGGACACACCAAGTAAAGCCAAGTCCTTCTCCAACTGATCTTTCCAACACAGAGGAGCCCTTCCTCTTCCTCTGCTACCACCAACTGGTACCGCATCGAATACCTTCAGAGCCGAAGCGTTTGTATCCATTCGGACGACATGACCCAGCTAACGAAGCCACTGGATCTTTATTTGCTGCGCTATGCCTACGAGTATGTCGTCGTAAAGCTCATACAGCTCATCGTTCCATCGCCTGCGATATTCGCCGTCGCCAACGTGCAAAGGTCCACAAATCTGGCGCAGAAGCTTTCTCTCAAACACTCCAAGCGTCGCTTCATTGGATGTTGTCATCGTCCACGCCTCTGCGCCATACGTTGGCACCCTATTTACATTATTTTTGCGATGACAACTGCTGAGGTGTGAAATTCCACACACGAAATTCTTATTTGGCCTTTTTTTGAAAATCACTCAACTTTCTCGATTCAAACGCATGCCAAACAGAAAGAAATGGACTGATGTGGCTGCAACTTGCCAAGAGATGCTGCTAACTAAATATAACCTCAATACGCGCCTTTAGTGTGATCTCTCTGACTTTGCACAGACTCTTCAAACGACCCTCGAACAGAATTTAAATGAGCAAACGTTCTGAGTATAAATCCATTAAAAATTGCTAACTTTACAAAGAAAATGTCAGGTTTGAAATAATCCGGCAGGTATTCATATATAATATCAAAATTTAAATCGCAATCCTCGTAGAAGGCTACTGTCTAAGAGTATAGATACTTTCTTCATTTTTTACTGTCACACTCCCAACAAGCGCAGCAAAGTGGTGCGCAATCTGTGAAATTGTACCAGTTCGGGTCCAGAAACATTTTTCATTACTTCAGATTTCCCTGCTGAGATATTACAGCATTTTGCGCAATAACTTCAACTTAAGCTTTCCTCATGCGGGAATATTTAAGAGAGCAACCAACATTCAATAATTGACCTATTGAACTCTACAGTCTGGGGAATGAATGTATGTGTATGTGTGTACCGCAAACTACGTATACATACATACATCCCGGCGCTGCTATGTGTGTTTGAAGGAATGGGGAATGGGGCTTTTCAGCAGACGAAAATGTAAAATGCCACTTGCACTGAAAGATTGCTGCTGCGGTCAATAGGCATATAAATGTTTGTGCATAGTTACATACATACATAAAAACACATACACTTGTGCAGAGGGATATATTATTCATGTAAAGTATAGGTCAATCCCATAAATCAATTGTTGGTGTGATGGCCTAGCAATAGCGCGACGAAAGAAATATAGAGAATTTAGAGGATTATTTGCATACGAATACACACACACACATACGTATATAATATAAGTAAATACATACATTGACAATTGGCTATTGTTAACTCAAGACATACATTTATACATACATGCATTCATATATATATACCCTCTACTTATTCACTCATTCTTCTGCTATGTTTTGCTTCTTCTCCATTTACAGGGCTACAAAGTCTACTACACCACAAATCCCAATCAACCGGAAGCATCTTGGGACTCACAAATGGTGGACAATAGCGAATTGACAACCATTTCGGAATTAACGCCGCATGCCATTTACACGGTTCGTGTTCAGGCATATACCTCAATGGGAGCCGGTCCCATGTCCACGCCGGTACAAGTGAAGACACAACAAGGTGAGTGAGTGTGCGTGTGAAAGGTTAAATGTTTAAATAGTTAAAGAGTTAAAGGGTTAAAGACTCACTGAGCAAAAGGGTGTATCGATGTGTTTAAAGGTGTGAAAATGTGTTGTAATAGCGATTTTGTTTACAGTTAGACACATACATATCGCACCCTAAATACAAAAGGGGCACAACTCAAAATTTTCCACACTCACAGCACAGAAAACAAACTATGTGACATATCACGCTGAAATTTGCCATGTAAGCTTATAACAGTCCTACCAAAAAACAAAAAATTTATTTTTGCCATATGTCATCCGCGGACCGTTTTATTGATAACGTCTCGTTCATATTTGAGCAGAAGTACATTTTGAGTTGTGACCCTTTTGTATTTAGGGTGCGATATGTAAGCTGCTCAGGTGTATGAGTATGTATGTATTTTTCAAACTAAACTGGATGAGAAAGGATTTTTGTGGTTCACTTCTTTTTCTTTTTTGAAAATACCTTTTTGGTAATTTTCTCTTGGTTTTTGTTTTCTTTAGTAGAATTTTAAAAATGTTTATTAAAAAAACTAGTATCGTTTGTCAGTGGCAAAACAAGAGATTGCACGTAAATTCCCTAAATGGAATTTTAAATCTCTAAGAATAGGCGTGTGTGCGCTTCAATCAGAAAGTATATGGCACTCTGTAAGGTTAGGTAGAGCTGGCTGATCTGCAAAAAGATCTGACTTAGACCTCTAGAATCCATTGTGTTACCAGTGCTATGTATTTGGAGTCGAAGTATTATTTTATGTAATTCGTGATGCACGTTTCCGCACTTCCGTCGTTCAGCCTTTTGTCAGCAATATCCTTCAAGGATGAAAATTATGCTGATCTTAGGTACATTTATTAAGGCCTACACAGAGCAGGACAGTGGCAGTGTTCCAAAGTACTCCTGGCATTCGCTTCGTTGCATGTATTACACGTTTCGCTCTAAACTAATCCCATTTTGGCTGCGTGATGTGGGGTAAAACGGTGATCCATCAGTACGTCAACCAATATTTTGCAGTCCTTTCTAGAGAGTGATAAAATAAAGCTTACAATTTTCGTATTCCAAGTCCTTAGCATAGTTTTGGTAGTTTTTTACGAGTTTGAGTATTCCCATATCTACTGCGTTTCCAGAGCTGGTTCTCACTTAGTTCCGTTTTCTGAACGGAGAGTGTTGGTATATTTCTGACGTGGCGCTCTGTAAGCACCTTAAAAATTTCTCGATGTGTGTCGATGTCATAAATAGTTACAAGGTGGCGCAAAATTAATCACCCTATCAGAAGATGTATAATTTTTGCAGATGACATCGGCATCAGCTATTGTATAACCAGACAGCTGCAGTATACAAACAAATCAGCTATGGAGCGCCTTAAGGTCAAAATAAAGATTTCCATCACTCAAAATATTTGGTTTATTCAGTAAAAAAGTTATTAAAAAGAAAATCCGATAAATACCTTTGCCCCACCTTATATATTATTTGTCTAAGGCCTCATCATCATCGATGTTTCCTGCACTATTTTTAATTAAGCAGTGTTTCTAAACAAAATATTAGATTAAAAATTGCCAACTAAACTTGTCAAAACTTCCTTGGAACCTAGCCTATACCACATGATTTTCCGGGGAACTTGAAACTCTTCAAAAATTTCACATTTTTCTTTCAAATTTTCACTCCAGCATGATGAGGTGAGAATAGCGATAACGCGGCTAAAGAACAACAACGCCGCGGGCGCCGACGGACTGCCGGCTGAGCTATTCAAACATGGCGGCGAGGAGCTGGAAAGGTGCATGCATCAGCTCCTATGCAAAATATGGTCGGATGAAAGCATGCCTGCCGATTGGAATTTAAGTGTGCTCTGCCCAATCCAGTGCGGAAAGGAGTTACTTGTATGCCGCGATGTCTGAATTTGGTATCCCCGCAAAACTAATACGGCTATGCAAGATGACGTTGCTCAACACCAGCAGCGCCGTCAGAATTGGGAAGGACCTCTCCGAGCCGTTTAATACCAAACGATGTTTCGGGCAGGGTGACTCACTGTCGTGTGACTTCTTTAACCTGAAGTTGTATATTATTTATAAGACCGTACAATTGTTGGATAAAGAGGCAAAGCGAATAGGTTTGGTGGTGAACGAGAACAAAACGAAGTACCTCCTGTTGCTACTTTGGACTAAGTAGGCAATTGAGTAGTACATACTTTCCGTGTAGGCAATGAGCATCACGACGACATAAACATAGCGCAGCGAATAAAGATACAGCGGCTAATTTCGCTGGTCATGTCGTCCGAATGGATACAAACGCCCCGGCTCTGAAAGTATTTGATGCGGTACCAGCTGGTGGTAGCAGAGGAAGAGGAAAGTTTCCTCTGTGTTGGAAAGATCAGTTGGAGAAGGACTTGGCTACACTTGGTGTGTCCAACTGACGCCGGTTAGCACGAGAAAGAAACGACTGGCGCGCTTTGTTAAACTCGGCCAAAATCGCGTAAGTGGTTACCGCGCCTATTAAGAAGAAGAAGAAGTTACTATTTTCAGTAAAGAGTAAATATTATTCTGATAATGCAAATTAAATTATGTACATTATCAGATTTCTTTCAGTAATCAGTAAAAAATATTTTTAATGCAATTTTTGTCAGTATTCAGTAAAAGTTTACTGGTAATGCAAAGAACATTTCAGTATCACTAAAATTTTAGCGATTACTGCTATTTGTAATATATAAGCCTGGAACAAAACTCACGCACCTAGAGGCTGTCCCTCGAAATGTTCGAACTCGTTCGAATCCTCCAATTATAGGCTCGCGTTCACAATGAGGTCGGACCGCATTGAGGTCTTGGTCCACTATGACCCAATACTAACTAAGCAACTAGCAAAAATATATTAGCAAATTATCAAACGTAATTCAATAAAAATTATAAATTCTCATCAAAAAAATTCCGCTAACAGCTTTTGTAGCCATCTTTCCCCTTTCCATTTTACGTTTCTAATAGAGCAACATTTTGCTCAGCATACATTTAGAGGCATGAAATATAACAAAAGCCGACCGCGATGAGCCGCATTTTGGGGTTGACGCCATAAAGCGTTAATGACGATTTAATGTGTGTTTTGTAAATGTAATAAGATTTGTGTGCACACACACACACACATAGACTAGTGAGTGTGCGTGCATGCGTGCAAACTAATTGCATGCAATGCACGCAATTTAGTGTGAGTGCTTTTCGCATGCATGAAAGCCTAAAAATGTACATGCATTTGTAAATTTCTACCCATCATACACACACACACATACATAGCGCGCATGCAGGCATACAAATAATTTACGAGTACACACACATACACACTTAAAAGCTTACATCCTTATACATGCATATGTGCGTATGTTTGTATAAAATGAAATTTGGCACACAAATATGTAGCCTAGTTTGATTTTCAACACTGCCTCATGACCTCTCCCCCCCCTGATGTTTCTCTGCATAACGCATCGAAATACATAACATCAACAAGAATGTTGACAACCATCGCATAGGCAAGTGTTTGTTTTTGTTGTTGCGCATAGTTGTAATGTGGCTATACACGCAATTGCAGTATTGTTATCGTTGGCTTTGAATGTTTTTGTTGTTATTACTATTTAAGTCACAGTTTAAAGTGATAAACATGGGGACTTTGTGTGTGGGGGTGTGTGTGTGCGTGTGTGGGTTGCATTATTTTTTGTTTTGTTTTATTTTAGAGTGGCCGTAGTTGTTGGTGAAAAGGTCACAGGAGTGACGGAAAAACGGTGGCGTGCAAGCGTTCCAACCCACACACGTCTATGTTCGGATGTAAAAGCGTACTTTAGGCACCGATGTTCAAAATAATAGCAGCGTGGCGTATTTTAAAGTTTTGAATATTCATTTGTTTTTTATCTATTTTTTTAATTTTTTTTATAAAAATATACTTCACTACAAAAAACACACAAATTTGCAATAAAATTTAAAATTTTTTAATTAAAAGTTTTAGAAATTCTGGGTATGCAGTTTTGTAGCTCATTCAATTTCTTCTATATTTTCTATATTTTTTATTTTATGTAATTTTTTTATAATTTTTTTTATAATTCATTGTTTCACACTTTTTCGAAATTTTTAAAAATTCCACAAATTTGCAATAAAATTTAAAATTTTTTTATCAAAAGTTATATGCCGTTTTGTAGCGCATTCATTTTTTTTTTTTTTGAATATTTATTTATTTTTTATGTAATTTTTTTATAATTTTTATTTTGTAAAAATTTACTTCATCTTACAACAAAAAGCACATAATTCATTGTTTCACACTTTTTACAAAATTAAAAAACAAATCCACAAAATTGCATCAAGATTTCAAATTTTTTAATCAAAAGTTTTAGAAAAATTCTGTTTATGCAGTTTTTTAACTCATTCAATTTCTGTTTGAATATTTATTTATTTTTTATGTTCCTTTTTTATATTTTTTTATAATTCATTGTTTCACACTTTTAAAAAAAATTTTGAAAACTCCACAAATTTGCAATAAAGTTGTAAATTTTTTAATCAAAAATTTTAGAAAAATTCTGTTTATGCAGGTTTTTAGCTCATTCAATTTCTGTTTTTTTTATCAAAAGTTTTAGATCATTCAATTTCTTTTTAAATATTTATTTATTTTTTATGTACTTTTTTTATATTTTTTTTTTAAATTCATTGTTTCACACTTTTAAAAAAAATTTTAAAATTCCACAAATTTGCAATAAAGTTGTAAATTTTTTTATCAAAAGTTTTAGAAAAATTTTGTTTATGCAGTTTTTTAGCTCATTCAAATTCTTTTTGAAGATTTACTTATCTTTTATGTATTTTTTTTTATATTTTTTTTTTTGTAAAAATTTACTTCATACTACAACAAAAAGCACATTATTCATTGTTTCACACTTTTTACAAAATTTAAAAAAACTCCACAAACTTGCATCAAGATTTCAAATTTTTTAATAAAAAGTTTTAGAAAAATTATGCGTAAACAGTTTTATAGTTCATTCCACTTCGATCAGGTATGACACCGCGGCATTGTAGTGGAATTGACGCTGGTGTTCCACAGGGCAGTGTTCTAGGTCCTATTCTATTATATACATCTGGCATGCCAACGACGAGCGAAACAATGGCATCAACATTTGCCGCTGAAAGTACAATACTTTGCACTCACACAGATCCAAAAGTGGCAACGTCTATGCTACAATGGCATATAAATGCAATAGAAGCATGGCTTAAAAACTGGAGAATCAAGGTTAATGAAACCAAATGCGTGCATAGTACTTTTACTGTAAGGAAAGAAACTTGCCCTGCAGTTACAATTAGTGGTCAGAAGATATCACAACAAAATGTAATAAAATATCCCGGAATGCACTTAGATAGAAGATCCACAGGGCGGAATCATATTGAAAGGGTAGTGACTAATACCAAACTCAAAATGAGAAACCTATATTGGATGCTTAATTCGACATCAGCATTACCTCTAGAGTACAAACTGCTAATATACAAAGTGAAATCCAAATAAACGTGACTGAGTTAAAATAGAAACGACAAGAGCTTTGTTCCCATAACTCCGCATTTATTTATTTAAAATAGTGCCCTCTGGCCGCGATATAGTGTTTTGCGTGATCGAAAAGCTTTTCGAAAGAGTATTTCAGGCCATTGACCGGAATGTCCTTCTGGATGTCGATACAAGCCTTTTCGATGGCCTCTACGAACGCAAAACGTTTTCCTTTCATGGCCAAATGAAATTTTCCGAATAGGTAGAAGTCACAGGGAGCCATATCAGGCGAATACGGTGAGTCTATTGATGGTTAAAGTGCGATTTCTAGTCAAAAAATCAGTCACAATCCTCCTTCGCGGTATTCATGGCGAATGCAACAAACGTCTCAAAACGCCAAAATAGAAAATTGCATTGACGGTTTGGCCCATTGGCATGAATTCCTTGTGGCAATTTCCCTTGGAATCGTAAAAAGAAATGAGCATCGACTTGATTTTTGACTTCTCCAAACGCGAGTTTTTGGGTGATGGCTCGTTGGGGGTCTTCCATTCGGCACTTTGACGCTTAACCTCAGGTTCATTTTGGAAACACCACGTTTCTCGCCACTTTAATGAGATCTTTCGAATGTTGAATTCTCAGCAATTTTTAGTCCTCAGTTAACTTGTGCGGAATGAAACGTGCACAGACCTTTCGTAAGCCCAAATTAACAGTTAAAATGCGATAAATCGACGTTTTGGAGATATTCAACTCCGATTCCATGAATTTCAACGACGGCTTCGGTTCGTTTCTGATAAATTTACGATCAATTTCGATGGAGTTTTCCGTGATTACTGATTTTGGGAAGCCCGTATGTTCATTGTCATTTACCATATGTCCTCACAACCATCTCTGAAACGTGTAAATCATTCATGAACTCTGGCACGAGATAGACAATTATCACCATAAACTTCTTTCATCAATTCAAATGTTTCGGGAAACGTTTTACAGATTTTAAAACAAAATTTGATATTAGCGCTTTGTTCGAAACTCATTTTTGTACCGATAACACAAACATACTGACACTTTGAACCGAAAGTCACCAAGTCAGTCACGTGGAAGTCAGCTAGGGATGAAACTTCGCACAAACTCATTAAAAAGATGGCGGCCTCAAAAAAATGTGTATGACGCCAGTCTTGTTTATTTTGGACTTTACCTTGTATAAAGCCATGCTGGAACCAATATGGACATATGGTATACAAATGTAGGGAACTGCTACGCCTTCAAATATCGAAAAACTTCAGAAAGTGCAATCTAAAGCCTTTTACGGGCGCTCCATAGTATACTCGTATAAGAAACTCTAACAATCACAGATTCATTTGCATGCCTCGTTTAGCCGATGAACTAGTACGGTTGAGCAAAAATTGCCTACAAAAGCTAGAAGGCCATCCCAATAAACTAGCCCGAAATCTACTCGTACTTCTAAATGAACGTCACACACGATTGAGTAAAAGAGACCATCTTCAAGTCTGCACTATCTTAATTATCTCTTTAACCCCTCTAGCATAGAGGCATTAGACAATATGGTCAATAGACTGACTAATTGCTGCAACCAAGCCCTGCATAAGGCTTGTCCGGCAGCCAGGTATAGAGGGAAGAATAAGCCACCCTGGTGGACACCCGAACTGAAAAAGCTACAAAAGAATTGCAGGAAACAATTCAATAGAGCCAAATTCTCCCAAAGCGAATGTGAATGGGACCTATACTATGACAAATTAAAAATATATAAGAAAGAAATAAGAAAAGCAAAAAGGTCTTCATGGAGAACTTTTTGTGGGGAGATCGAGACTACGGTGGAGGCATCTCGACTGAGGAAAATCCTAACCAAGTCTGCTCAACCCATAGGGTATCTTCAGAAGCCAGACTCCAGCTGGACAGAATCCAGCGAAGAATCATTAGACCTATTACTAAATACCCACTTCCCAGGTAACTTAGAGGAAGCGATAACCGCCAATATTCCAACTTCGGATGCGGTACTAGGTACCGACATCCCCAACATTGTCACAGAAGCCAAGATAACTTGGGCTGTAGAAAATTTCCATCCATATAAAACACCGGGACCAGACAGGATAATCCCTGCGCAACTACAACAAACATTGGACAACATTATGCAATGGCTGATAACCATATTCAGAGCAGCATTACGACTAAACTACGTCCCCCTAAGATGGAGGGAAGTCAAAGTAGTTTTCATACCAAAGGCTGGTAGGAGCTCGCATACAAAGCCTAAAGACTTCAGACCTATTAGCCTTTCCTCATTCCTATTAAAGACGCTAGAGCGATTAATAGACGCCTTTATAAGGGAAAACTTGACCCCGTCGCTACTGGCGAGATCACAACACGCTTACTGTAAAGGTAGATCCACAGAGACAGCATTAAATTCACTAGTTTCAGAGATAGAGAAATCAATAGAGGACAAAGAGTATTCTCTGGTAGCCTTCCTAGACATAGAAGGCGCTTTCAACAACATCCTACCGGAGGCCATAACAAGCGCAATGACTGACTTGGGTGTCGCCGAGGGCCTTGTGAAATTTACTAAACAGTTGCTACTAGGCAGGTTAGTAATTTCGACGTTGGGCCCCTCGACGATACGCAGATCCGTCAGGAGGGGCACCCCTCAGGGCGGTGTACTTTCTCCTCTGCTGTGGATTCTGGCAATGAATCAATTGTTGAAGAATCTAGAGGAAAGGAGAATACACGTAGTGGCCTACGCAGACGATGTTGCAATATTAATAAGAGGGAAATTCCCAGATACCCTCTGCAATATAATGCAAAATGCTTTGAACGATGTAAGCCGGTGGGCTGCATCGAGTGGTCTTGGGGTAAATCCCAGCAAAACAGAACTAATCATGTTCTACTCCCCCTACTCTTGAGGGTATCACACTATCAATTGGGGAAGAGGCGAGCTACCTAGGACTGATATCAGCTAGGACTGATAGGAAGCTCTCGTGGAAACAAACGATTAATGATAGAGTAAAAAAAGCAGCCACAGCACTCTATACATGCAAAAGAATTGTGGGGGCAAAATGGGGCCTAACCCCAAAAATAGTACACTGGCTATATACAGCAGTGGTACGGCCTATCATGACATACGGTGCATTGGTCTGGTGGCCAATACTCGAGAAAAGAACAACAGTAAAACGCCTAGAAAGTATTCAAAGAGGTGCTAGTCTCTGCATAAGCGGGCACTAAAGACTACACCCACGGCAGCGATGAATGTCATGCTGCATTTATTACCGATTGAGGCCTACAGCAAACAGCTGGCGGCGAAATCGGCACTTAGGCTAAGAGAATCTTCTAACTTAGCCACTAACAGAAGGGGTCACGCTAGAATACTAGACGAATATCCCTTCCTACATCAAGCGACAGACTTTTGTAGCTCAGTAGAGTTGCACTTAAACACATCCTTTACCATAACTTTCCCAACGAGGGAAGATTGGGACAATGGGGTAATGGACAATAAAAGCGGAATCAGCATCTATACAGACGGTTCCAAGCTAAATGATCAAGTAGGCGGAGGCATTTATTCTGAAGGAATGTATGCCAACACCTCATTCCGGTTACCGGATCACTGCAGTGTATTTCAAGCTGAAATTTTGGCTATCAGGGAGGGCCTGCTAGCCCTAAATAAAAGTGTCCTCACCACAAGGGATATAAACATATTTTCAGATAGCCAATCGGCCCTGAAAGCTTTAAAATCGCCCAATATTAACTCGAAGACAGTAAAAGAATGTATCGACGTTTTGACAGAACTATCACAGTACTTTGCAATAAACCTGCTCTGGGTGCCGGGTCATAGAGACATAGAAGGCAACTGCAAAGCAGATGAATTAGCGAGATTGGGGACCAGGTTACCGATCCAACCAGACAAAGCGGACATTCCTATACCCTTAGCAACTTGTAAGATGCTTATAGATAAACACACTATCAGTGCTGCCAACAGGCTGTGGTCTCAGACCTTGACCTGTAGAACTAGTAAAATGACGTGGCCGGAATGGAACATGGGCCGCACAAACCGACTGTTAAAACTAAACAGGAAAAATATGAGAAATCTACTCGGGGTCCTAACAGGGCATTGTCTGATTGGCAGACATGCCAGTAGGCTGGGAGCGCCCTATAACGACTATTGTAGAAGCTGTAACGATATTGAAGAAGAAGAGACTATAGAACACTTTCTATGCGGGTGCATGGCTCTGGATGGAAGAAGGTTCAATATTTTAGGAAAAAGTTCCCTGAATAACTTGGCAGAAGTAGCCAATGTAAAAATAACAAGTCTTGTTAAATATATTAAAGCCATAGGTTGGTTCAATGAGGACAATGTAGAGTGAGGAGAGGGGACAGCCCTGGTGGTATCACAATGGGCCTACAGCAGGCCTAGGTGTGTCAACCGACAACCACTATACCTACCTACCTACCTAATTATCTCATCTCGCACCAGGGTAAGTCCACGAAGGCAACGGAATCTCGGTCATTCCGGCTTTCAGTACGGCCTCATCGTCATGAGAGATAAAGGCAATTTCAAGGGAGACTGAACGCCTTAGGCCTTTGCTGCTCCCTTCATCCAATTTCAAACAAAATTCGCACATAATAACACAATCCAAAATATTACGAAATATAACAAATGCTGGTTGGTTTATTTATAATGAAGCCATACATCGTGACTTAAACGTAGACACTATCCAAGAAACAATCACAAAATGTAGCACTAAGCATATACAGCGACTGTCAGTCCACCAAAACGAAGAAATGCGTAAAATAACCGGCAGAAAATATCAAACGAAGATTAAAGCGACTCACACCGACTGATCTAACCATAAGATTTACAGTGTAATCACAAAAAACAATAATAATAATAACAGATTCTTCTTACATTGGTAAAAGAACATAATAGACCCTAATTGTACAACAATTACATATTGTTAATATATAACAGACTGTAATAAATAAAGGGGAGATATAAAAAAAAAAAAAAAAACATAATTGTCGTGAGGAACAACGGAAGCTTTAAGGGAAATTGGAAACTAGGCCTTTCCGGCTCCCAGCTACGAAAAATCGTAGACTGAAACATCGACCTTTTCAGCTCTCTCCATCCACTGTCTGTCGATCCACTATCACACCCGAAAAAAAAGCGCAATCGTCGTGAGGGATAGCAGAAGCTTTAAAGAAAACTGGAAACTAGGCCTGTCCGGCTCACAGCTATGAAGAATCGGAGACTGAAATCCCGTTCCTTTCAGCTCCCTCCATCCACTAAACATCTCTTTATCTACCCACTATCACTCCCGAAAAAAAATTGCACAATCGTCGTGAGGAATAACAGAAGCTTTAAGGGAAACTGGCCTTTCCGGCTCCCAGCTATGAAGAATCGGAGACTGGAAACCCGTCCTTTCTGCTTCCCTCCATTCATTTACTTCCATCACATTCACATCCGATTTAATCATATATGTAAACGTATATTTTATTTCTACAAATAATTAGATTCTTAGCACTGGTATGAAATCATATTACTCTGGCACATAAGATTTGTACACTTACTGTTAGTTTCTTAGACAAGGAAGATTCAATAAATAAAGAAATTGAAAAAAAGATTCACTTCCGGTATAATATTGCGCTACTTTAAAGTGACCTAAAAGATTTGTATAACTTTTTTTTTGTTGATGCTGTTATGTATTTTCTTTCCGTGCGCGATTTCTAAAAACTCTGAATAAAAAGTTTGAGAGTGCGAAAAAATTATTTGATTTTTTTGAATTTCGTAAGAAGTTCGAAAACTTTATTTGTTCGAGAACTTATATTGTTTTGTTTGGTTGTATTATACATACATTCTGTCAAAGAAGTACCGGAAATTGTTCAATAAAACGTAAAATTGTTGTTTAATCATCAAAATTTATTTTGTCGTCTTCAAAATAGGCTCTATTCGAAGCAATACATATATGCCAACGATTAGTTCAGTCATCAAAACACCTTTTAAACGCGTTTGAAGAGATCATCTTCAGCTTCTTTAGCGAATTCTCCTTATTGGCCTCTATCGACTCAAAGCGGCGTCCGCGGAGTGGCAATTTAAGTTCTTTCAAAAGTCTCAGGGGGCTGGTTGTTCGATGATATCTGTCGAGTGTTTCGTCAAAAAAAGAGTTCACAATATGAGCCTTGTGGGACGGTGCGTTATCGTGGTGCAGGATCCATGAGTTTTCTTCCCACAAATTGGGTCGGTTCCTACGCACATTCTCTCTCAAACTTCGCATAACTTCCAAATGATATTCTTTATTTACCGTAGAACCATTTGGAACGAAATTCGAGGGCACAACACCATGGTAATCATAGAGCAGGAGTAGCAAGACTTTCCCCGATTGACTTTTGACTGATTTTGATGTGGGTTTTTGGGTTTCGGCTCATGGGATAGCACCATTCAGTCGCCTGTCGACCAGTTTGCATGTCAAACTCATATACCCACATCATGCACCCATCACCTGTTATGATGCGCTGGATAAACATTGAGTCCGAATTCACTTCACAGGCTTGACTGTCTTCAGCCACCTTCTTCCTATGAATTTTCTGAAAGAAATTGAATTCTCTTGAAACGAGTCGAGCCACAACGAGCCACGCGTCTCATGCCGTTCCCACGACAGTTGGCTTTACGTAACCGGAACGACCCGGATTTACATCCGGCCAATGGCTCCCACTTCAGCAGCATTCCCCGTATATATATGGGGAATGTTTATGCTGCTACGACAACAACAACACGTCTCATGCTCAATTGATGGTAGAAAATGTTGCGAATTGATTCGTGAGACACGCTAAGGTCACGAGCTACCTCCCTTTAACTTAAATGATGATTTTCCAGCACCATTTCTTTGACTTTGTCGACGTTTTCATCCATTGAAGACGTTGATGGGAGACCAGATCGGGGCAAATCTTCCACGACTTCTCGGCTCACTGCAAAATCCTTATACCACTCGTAGACCCGTGTTTTTGATAAAGCATACTCGCTATAGGCTTTCTGCAAAATTTTCAATGATTCGGCACACGGAATCCCGTTCAAACACACAAAATTTAAAACAAATTCTGTGTTCGATATTTTTATCCATAGTGAAAATCGCAGATCAAAACTGCGGTTGACTGATAAAATTAAATGCCAAAAACAAGATAATTGACAGGTCACGCTCAAACTCTGCGGGACTATAGAGGGCAGTTGTACCAGCATGGACTGGGCAAAAGTGGTTTCAAAATTCCGAAGTGGTAACAGCGACGTGGAGGATGCCCCACGCGCTGTTCATCCTGAAGTCTTTAACTCCGACGCTTTGCGCGAACTCGTGGAAGCTGAGCCAAATTTGACAGTCGATGTGATTGCTCAGAGTTTAAATTCATGGATTAATCGCATGGAACAGTTCACAGGCACCTGCTTTAGTTGGGAAAGGTTTCAAAGCTGGGAAAATGAGTTCCGCATGAATGAGTGAGTGTGTGTTCTCAGCTGCTGCAATGGCTTGAAAATGAAAGTTTTTTGAACCATATCGTTACTGGTGATGGAAAATGGGTCCTTTACAATAATTCTGTTCGCAAACGCCAATGGTTAGATAAAGACGAAACACCAGAACCGTCCCCTACAGATGGCCTTCACCCGAAGAAGATTCTCCTGTCTATTTGGTGGGATATGGCCAGTATTGTTTATTATGAACTTCTGGAACCAAACCAGACGATAACTGCTGATTATTATTCCCAACAGCTATCAAACCTGAATGAGGCACTTAACAAAAATCGGCCGTCTTTAGTGATGCAAAGTTTTGTTTCACCACGACAACGCAAGCAAACATTAGGCAAGCGGCACGAGCTCGGATGGGAACTAATGCCGCATCCACCATACTCTCCGGATATTGCACCTTGTGATTATCATCTTTTGCGCGGACTTCAATACCATATGAGTAACAAGATTAACTCCTCAAAAGAAGCTATAAGAAGGGATATCGAAGCGTATTTTGACTCCAAGGACAACACATTTTTTGAGCAGGGAATTAAAAACTTGCCTAAACGTTGGGGAGGCGTTGTAACTAATGAAGGAAAATATATTATTGGTTAATAAATACTTTAAACCTCTTTTTTAATAATTTTAAAACCACCTTAAAAAAACGCAAGAACTTATGGACTGACCTGATATATAAGGCGTTTTTCAATAGGTGCGCTTCAACTTTTTTCCGATAGGGAGGGCGAACGACGCAATATTTTTTATTTTTCGCTTGTCATTTGTAAACTTCATTAGTATACATTTCATCATGGAACGCTACACACTTGAACAACGATTGCAAATCGTGCAAATTTTTTATGAAAATAATCGTTCTGTTGCTGCTACTTTAAATCCAAATAATTCCAAAAAATCATCTTCAGTGATGAAGCTTACTTTTGGCTCAATGGCTTTGTCAACAAGCAAAATATGCATTACTGGGCAGAAAGCAATCCACACGTGATTCATGAGGCACCGTTGCATCTCGAAAAAATCACTGTTTGGTGCGGTTTACATGCCGGCGGCGTAATTGGCTCATATTTTTTCGTTGACGAGAACGATCGCCACGTTACTGTGAATGGAAATCGATACCGCGACATGATAAACGATTATTTTTGGCCGCAATTGAATGGTATGGACTTAGACGACATGTGGTTTCAACAGGACGGGGCCACAAGCCACACAGCACACGCTACAATTGATTTGTTGAAGAGTAAGTTCGATGAGCGCATTATTTCCAGAAATGGACCGGTCGAATGGCCGCCGCGCCCGTGTGATTTGACGCCTCTAGACTATTTTCTTTGGGGTTATGTGAAGTCATTGGTCTACAGTAACAAGCCGGCGACGATTTGTGAGCGCAGAGCCAATATTGAACGCGAAATTGCTGGAATTTCGGCCGATTTATGCAAAAGAGTGGTCGAAAATTGGGTTCAACGATTGGACTTCGTAAAACGTGCACGCGGTGGTCATGCAAAAGAAATCGAATTTTATACTTAAATGTAGATGTTCAAACTCGATAATAAAAAAAAAATCAGTCAAAAAAGTCAAACCGTTTGTGTTTTATTCAAAAAAAAAAAAAGTTGAAGCGCTCTTACTGAAAAACCCTTTATATTTTTGTAAAAAAAAATTTTAAATAGAAAAAAACGAAAATTAAATAAATAAAAAATAAATTAATAATCAAAACTTTGCAATATGACGCGCTGCAATTATTGTGAACACAGCTAAGCATACATACAAACAAAATATATATAGTAATTTATGCATTAGTCATATATATCTGACATACATACATACAAACATACGCATCTACATACTTCACGTTCGCTGCCTTTGCATGCATGCGTGTATGTATATCTACTCGCTTTTATTGCCAAGAGTACGCCGCTGCAACATTCAACTACGTGACTTATAATAAATTTTCCCCACACCATCGACATTGGCAACTGTTGTGGCATGCAACATTTGATGCCTTATGTTTGTCATCTCATGCACTTATTCTCAATTCCAAAACACCACCCACTAACCTCAACTGGCCAGTCAGCCACGCACCGAGCCAACCACGTCGCTCAACCGCTAGGCAAACGACAGTGCCATTTTCTTCTGACGAGCTCGTGCGTGTGTGGTTATATGTATATATATATATATGAACAAGCACGCGTACGTGTGTGTGTGTGTGTGTGTGCATGCATCGTGCTAAAATGGCAAAATTGTATGGAAAACACGTGACACTATTAAGCAATTATGTGAGAACATTTTGTAAATTGTTAGGCAGACAAAAAGCTTTTAAAGCCTCATGGCATTTGGGGCTAAATCGTTGTAGACAACGCATCTCTCGTATCACTAAACAAAGTAAGTAAAGTGCATGTATGTATGTATGCATGTAAGTACAAAATATTTGAAGCGAATTTCAGTTAAGTGCATAAGCAACTTTGGTTCTACTGAAATATGCACAAAATGTAGGCAAAATTATTAAAACAAAATAGACTAACATGGCCAACGCCAAAGGTATTGTCTTAGTTGTGCATATGTATGTGTTTACTCATGTATGTGTGTGTATGCACGCACATTTAAGTATGCAGAGTTTCATGCAATGTAGCAAAATTTGACTTGTTGCCATCTCTACTCTGCAACAACAATGTTTTGTCAAGCTCACCAAAATGCCGCAAAAAACAAAATGTGATGCATTTTGCATTTTGAAAATGTTTACCCATACCAAATTCGTGTATAGCTTTTGCGTGATACATTTCCGGCACTCACAAGTATCATGCGTTTCTTTGTATTTGTTTTTGCTTTAGTTGTTTTCGGGGAAAATTCCTCTTGTATTTTGTATAGATATACCTACAACTCTTTTGTCGATTAGTGTTGAGTATACACAAATTTTCTCCAGTTTTCTCTTGTTTTACGAAAGTCTCGTGTCATTTATTCATACCAAATGCGGACTGGTCTATCTTAACACCTAAATAACCGCATATTATTTCCCGTCGGTTTACTTTAAGACAGGCGATTTTCTTATTTGAAAATGAGAAATAAATACATATGGAATTAAAACTCCACATTTATATTAACCTTATAAATATATTAGTTATAAAAAGCAACAAGTCTATGCTGTTCTTTGACTTTAAGAAGGCATTCGACATAATCAAACGAGACTCAAGATGGCCGGGAGTTTCCGCTAAGATAATCCGCCTCATCAGAGTCCTTTACGAGAACTCCGAACTGACAGTGCTGCATAACGGCAACAGCAGCGCCCCTTTACCACCAACGCAGGTGTAAGGCAAGATTATCACCTGTCACCTCTTCTTTTCGTCATCGTCCTAAACGACGTTATGTGCCAATTTACCCTATACAAGAGAAGCATCATATGGAGTTTCAGAGACATGAGGAGTTTATGAAGACCTGGACTTCGTCGATGGCAACTGCCTTCTCTCTCTCACAAACTCGTTAACATGCAAACGAACGCGGGCAAACTAGACACGCTAGACTGGAGGTCAACATCACCATGACGAAGGCTATGAGAATCAACCACAATAAAGCAAGACTTATAGTGGTTGACGGATGCCCGAGGGAATTTGTCGAAAGCTTTTACTACCTCGGCTGCGACAGACGGCGGAGCAGATGAAGATGTCAACTGCAGGCTAAACAAAGCAAGGACGTCGTTCGGACGAATACATACAGTATGGGGGAGTTCTGGTCGAACACCATCGACGACGCGATGTGGAGATTGACGAATGAGAAGACCAATCTATGGCATATCAAACGCAGAAAGTGGCGATGGATAGGTCAAACACTTAGAAAATCACCAGATGGCTTTACGAGAAGTCGGTTCTACGTTACCGAAACGACCCGGATTTACTATATATTCGGCTAAGGACTGTCACTTCAGCAGCACTCCCCGTACATGCATGGGAAATGCTTTTACTGCTACAACAACAGCAACGAGAATGGTATTGGATGGGAACCCGCAAGGGAGCAGAGATCGCGATCGGCCAAAAATTACTTGGAGAACAACAGCCCAGAACCGTGTACGATGCAAGAGTCTTGTCAAGGCCCTAAGCTCCCGAGCGGAGTGAGCAAGGATATAAAAACAAATATATAAATATAGTTTTTACAATTCTTTAGGGTGGCCGCCGTAGCCTAATGGGTTTGTGCGTGACTACCATTCGGAATGCAGAGAAAACGTAGGTTCGAGTCTCGGCGAAAGACCAAAATGAAGAAAACGTTTTTTCTAACAGCGGTCGCCCCTCGGCAGGCAATGTGTATTTCTGCCATGAAAAAGCGCCTCATAAAAACCATTTGCCCTTCGGAGTCGGCTTGAAACTGTAGGTTTCTCCATTTGTGGAGCAACATGGAGACGCACGACAGAAATAGAAGGAGAAGCTCGGCCAAACACCCAGTACGCGCGAATTATATATTATATACAGTCTGTGTCAGAAGAAAAGAACCGGTTTTTTTCTTGTAACTTCAAGATATATTTCGTTCTGCTTTTTGCTGCGTAATAGTCCCACTCAAGGGTTACACGTCGTCAGTGCTAACTCAGGTTAGCGTCGTTCGAAACTTTCCCGTAAACGCAACCAAGCAAAAATGGCTGAGAAGTACGCGAAGCATTTTGAGGCGGTATTTTTATGCACGCATTCAAAAAGGCCGAACTTATCTTACGCCGCGGCTGCAAAAGTAATTAAAAAATCAAAAAGTTTTGTTGTGATGTGAATCAATGGTATAGGGCGTACAAATATGTTGAAGACTTTTCCGAGCACCGCTTGAAGCGAGGGATGACAAAAAAGCAAGATAAAGTGATCGTCAAACTTTTTAAGCGGGACTCTTCTTTGTAACTGCGCCAAGCACGATTAGTTCTTGCTAAAAAGGGAATATATGTGAGCATCTACACCATCGAACGTCGACTGAATGAGGCGAACATATCCTACCGTCTCACAGCATCAAAACCACTGCACTCAGAAAAACACATTGAGAAACAACAAAACAAGAAAATGGTGTCACAGTATTGGATATGCCTTCCCAATCCCCAGACGCCAACACCATTGAAAATGTGTGGGGAACTACGCATCTTGCCGGAAGGCCAGTCCATGAAGTACGAGGGGCGCCTTATATATGTCGGGATTTGGCAACCCTGGTGTTGCAATCTGGCAACTGACAGCTGTATCGCAAAGTTTGACATTTTTTGGCTTTTACGTACTCAGAACGTTTTGAAATACCAGCGCTATTTGTGTTGTTGACAGTAACTTAAAAGATTCATCTCGGTCCAAAAATGGAATTAAATCGTGAACATTTTCGTGCGATTATTTTTTACAACTTTCGACGTGGATTAACTCAGCAACATTGCATGGATGAACTTAATTCATTTTTTAGCGATGAAGCTCCATCAAGGACCAGTGTTTATCGATGGTATGGTGAATTCAATCGTGGTCGTAATTCACTCCAAGACGAATTTCGTGAAGGTCGTCCAAAATCAGTTGTTGTTCCGAAAACCATTGAAGCTGTGCGCGAACTGATATTGCAAGATCGGCATGTGACCTATCGTGAGATTGAGACAATCTTAGGCATTAGTGGGACCAGCATACATTCAATATTGCATAAACATTTGACTGTCAAAAAAATTTGTTCGCGTTGGATCCCACACAATTTGTCAATCGCTCAAAAAAAGGCTCGTGTCGATTGATCGAAGGAAATGCTCAAAATATACGATCGCGGGGCTTCGAAACACGTCTATGACATCGTGACAGGTGATGAATCATAGATTTACGCGTATGAGCCCGAAAGTAAACAGCAGTCGACTGTATGGGTGTTTCAAGATGAGCCAAATCCAACAAAAGTTGTTCGCGCATGAAGCACTTCCAAGCAAATGGTCGCTTGTTTTTTCGGAAAAACTGGACATGTCGCAACCGTACCACTAGAACAACGCAGAACAGTAAATTCTGAGTGGTACACAACCATTTGTTTACCAGTTGTCTTCCAAGAAATTTGGGAAACCAATCGCCAAAGACGGATCACTCTTCACCAGGACAATGCGAGCTCTCACACATCGGCTCAAACAACTGTATTTTTGAGCACCTAAAACATCGAATTAATGGGTCATCCGCCGTATAGTCCTGACTTGGCACCGAATGACTTCTTTTTATTTCCGTACGTAAAAAACAAACTGAGAGGTCAACGTTTTTCGACACCTGAAGAGGCGGTTGCGGCATTCAGAATGCATGTTTTGGAGGTACCTCATTCAGAGTGGCAAAACTGCTTCGACAATTGGTTTAAACGCATGGAAAAGTGTATAGATCTTCAGGGAGAATATTTTGAAGAACAAAAAAGTGATTTTCGATGATTAAAATTTGTTTTTGTTCTCTAATCCCGACATATAAAAGTCATGAATAAAGGATTGTTACTAGTTTCTGCTCAGGGAACCTGATAAAGACGAAGCCTTCTTAATGACCGTCCTTGGTGCGGAGTTAAGGAAGACAGATCAGTTTGGACAGCTAATACTAATATCTACGCTTGCTAATATTTTCTGGACGTCTGGCCGAGCTACTCTTCCTATTTGTGGTGTGCGTTTTGCTGGGATCTACAGCTTTATGCAGTGTCAGAAGGGCAGATGGTATTTTATGTGGAGCTTTTTCATGGCAGTAATACACCCAGAGGCCGCCGTAGCCGAATGGGTTGGTGTGTGATTACCATTCGGAATTCACAGAGAGGTCGTTGGTTCGAATCTCGGTGAAAGCAAAATTAATAAAAACATTTTTCTAATAGCGGTCGCCCCTCGGCAGGCAATGGCAAACCTCTGAGTTTATTTCTGCCATGAAAAAGCTCCTCATAAAAATATCTGCCGTTCGGAGTCGGCTTGAAACTGTAGGCCCCTCCATTTGTGAAACAACATCAACACGCACACCACAAATAGGAGGAGGAGCACGGCCAAACACCTAACAGAAGTGTACGCGCCAATTATTTATTTTTTTTAATACACCCAGAGGTTTTTTTTATTATTATTTTTTAAATTAGAAAAACTGTTTCCATCATTTAGTATTACACATCCGTAGTTTCGAACTCGGTTACTAATTCAATTATTTTTATTAAATTCTTAAATGCATCCATCGAAAAGCAGCGAGTTTGCCATTAACTGCTTCCACTTAGCGTCGCATATGCGTAATCAATTATTTTCTTACTCTTCTCTCAATTTGAAAGCGATTTTTCTGTTTTTCTGCAAATGTCCTCACAGCCTTGCATGCCATGCACGCATTTCGGTATGCCTGACTATTTGCACGCGTATGCTTGTGTGCATATAATACTTGATATGCTGACCCAGAAGCAAAGTTTTAATTGTATCACACGTTAACATGTTGTTAACACCAATGAAATGTTGTTGTCTGAATGTTAACGAATATCACCGTAGCACTCGGCTGCTGTTGTTGGTATTTCTGTGCGTCCATTGGTATGTACTTATGCAAATAATTTGTTTCAATTTACGCTCTTAACTTGGAGAGAAAAATTAAAATAAAGTTTTTGTGGACAAAAATTTCGCACAAGCAAAATAAAGCAGAAGAATATAGATAATATATAAAACACACGCACACACATTTAGCTGGCGAACAGCAGCGTTCCTCACATAAAAATGCCGAATTAAGTTGAAGTGAGTGCGTGCAGAAGTTGCAGTTTATGGTGGTATATCTTTGTTATACGGTGTATGTTTGTATGTATTAAGCATATTCATAGGTGTGTGTATATGTGAATGCATGCAATAGATTCGAATAAAAGCGTTCAAGTGCCTGCGTTTGGCGTAAAAATCGATGTGCGCGCTTAAAATTCCAAATAAGTTTCCGTACGTATCGGCATGAAAACTCAACGCCTCACAGTAGCATCTGTGCATATATATATGTGTATTATGTATGTATGTATGTATGTATGTATGTGTGTATGTATGTATATGTTTGCTTATGCCATGCATTTTCCATGCTTCCTCATCTGCCAGCATTCGACAGTTGTAGGAAAAAATGTTCTTCGGACTTTTACTTCTTCAATTACCAATGATGGTTTTGCTTTCTTGTTTTTCCTACATTTTTATTTTTCTATTTTTTACATTTTTTTGCTTGTCACTCATTTGCAGTGACATGGGAATTTTTTTTTTTTAATTTTTTTTTTTAATTTTCTGTTCTTAATTTTTTCATTCACTGCTTGTCATTCTTCTCCGATCTTTTTAATAAATATCTGCTTTCCATCCATCCTTACTACTGCCACTACCCAATTATAATTATTGTAGCATGCGATATTTCTCTCTCATCTTCATGTCAACTTATTCGCTGCCATTATTTGCTGCCTTTCTTCTTTCCTTCTCTCTGTGCACACTTCTCAGCCTCTTGTGTGCATTTTTATTCTCAATTATGCAAGTTGACAGTGGCAGGAAATTGTATTTCTTTCATAAGCAAATATGAGTATTTCCCACTTATGACCGACAGCAACAGAATCAAGTTGTGTGTGCGTGGCAACAAAGGACATCACATTTCGTTCTTTTGCGGCACACTGTTACGGCATTTTTTGCATTGCTTTCGTAATTCGGTTTTTAATTATCATTATTTTAATTTTTTTTTCTGTACTTTCAGATAACTTTTCACATAATCAATATATTGAGAATGAATAGTGTAATTGAAAAAGTAGGCTTATATGCCTGCCATTCAAATGAACGATAATGCTACCATGAGTTGAATTTTGCAGATTTTCATGGAATTTATTTAAGTACAATGAGGATTTAGAATTCAAGTCACTTTCAATGTAAATATGCTCGACCGAAATTTTTATTTAATTCCCTTAAATTTGTGGAGGTTATGTGCTCGACTTCTACTTCGGAAAATAGAAAAATTGCTTTACAGACTCTTTCAATTTTTAACATATTTTTATTTTTAACTTTAATTATCGCAAAATTTTTTTTTTGTATAATTGTTTGAATGAGCTCGAATAGCAAAAACTATGGGCTTACATATGTGCATGGGGATTTAGATACTTTCATACTGTGGGTTGGTGCGCGACCACCATTCCGAAGAGCACAGATTCGAAACCCCGGATACGAAACTCCAATTTATAGAAAAGCGGTCACTCACCGGCAGATAATAGCAACCTCCGAATGTATTTCTGCCAAGAAAAAGCATCATTGAATAGTTAAAAAAATGTCCTTTCCAAAAGAAATTTTTTTAAATCAACTTTCAAATAGTGAAAAACAACTTTTAATTAAATTTAAACAGTTCCCGTCGAAGGAAATTCTTTTAGAAATATTTCAATTTATACCGATCGTTAATTAATCGCATTTCGCTGAAAATTTCCGCCATAATAAAAATTTCCCCTACAAGGGAAATTTTTTTAAATCCATTAAGCTGTGATTTTTTTTATTTTAATAGCTGGAAAGAACAAAAATATTAGTCTGAAAACTTTTTATTCCAAATTAATCAAAAATTTCTTTTCCTTTCAATAGTAAATTTTGAGAATGTCCTAGATTCAAAAATACCATATATGATATATTTAGAGTGAGCATCTTTGAACAGATTCTACTGAGTTTGACTGATAATTACCCCGAAAATAAAAATTAGTTTTCCGAGGGAAATTTTTTAATTCCATTATTTATTTTATTTCTGAATATTAATAGATGAAAAATACAAACAACTTTTTATTCAAGTCAAATTGAAAAATTATTTTTCTTTCAATAACAAACATAAGGATAAGCATATAATATCCTAGATCCAAAAATCCCATACCTCGCTTTATTTGGAGCATCTTTGGACAGAAAATAACAATTGAAAAATAATTTTTCTTTCAATAACAAACTTTGTGCATATCCTAGATCCAAAAATCCCATACTTCGCTTTATTTGAGCATCTTTGGACAGAAAATAAAAATTTCCTTTCCGAGGGAAATTTTTTAATTCCATTATTTCTTCAATTTCTTAATATTAATAGATACAAAATACAAAAGTAGTAAGCCAATAACTTTTTATTTAAATTAAATTAAAAATATATATTTTTTTTCAATAATAAATTTTGTGAATATCCTAGATTCCAAAATACCATATTTGAATTCATATTGAGGATCCTTGAACAGAGTCTACTGAGTTTGGCCGGTAATTACCATGAAAATAAAAATTTCCTTTCCAAGGGAAATTTTTTAATGCCATTATTTAAATGCAAAACACAAATTTAGTAAACAAACAACTTTTTATTCAAATTAAATTAAAAATTATTATTATTTTTTTTCAATAAGAAATTTTGGGGACATCTTAGATTCAAAAATACTATGTTTCAATTTATATTAAGGGGCTTTGAACATAGTCTATTGAATTTTGCCGATACTTAGCGCAAAAATTAATATTTCCTTTTCGAGGGAAATTTTTTAACTCCATGATTTTTTTATTTCTTAATGTTAATAGATAAATAATAAAGTCTTAGGCACACAACTTTTTATTCAAGTCCAATTAAAAAATTAATTTGCTTTCAATTATAAAATGTATTGAATATACTGAATTCAAAAAACAAACGGAAAAAGGCTGAATGTAAAGCCAGAAATTTTCAGCTTAAGATAAAAGCTTTCATAGGTTACATAAGATTATAATTGTATTATTTTATGTTCATAATTTGGAAATATTCAAAATTTCCCATTGAGGGAAATTCTTTTACACGCATTTTAATTTAAATTGAGCATCTTGCAGGTAATTATAACGAGTTTTACTGAAAATTTGCTCAAGAAGAAAAATTTCCCTTCGAGGGAACTTTTTTATATTAATTAGTTTTAAGGGCTAATATGTGTTTGTATCTCACAGTGAATAAATATAGTGACTTCCCAGAGTTTCGTTGAAAATATACTCAGAAATATATAAAATAATAATAGGACTATGAATAAGTTCGTGCGGTTTTTTTTCGAAATTTGAAACTTTATTGACGTAAAATGGTTACAAATTTAATATTCAAAATATTGTCCATCGCTTACTACTACTTTTTCCCATCTTTCTGGCAATTCACGGATTCCCTTTGTGAAAAATTCGGTCGGTTTTGCCGCAATCCACGAATCGATCCATTTTTTGACTTCATCGTAATTACGGAAGTGCTGGTCAGCCAGGCCATGTTGCATCGATCGGAAGAGATAGTAATCGGATGGCGCAAGGTCTGGACTATACGGCGGGTGGGGTAGGACATCCCATTTGAGCGTTTCTAAGTATGTTTTGACCACTTGTGCAACATGTGGCCGAGCATTGTCATGTTGCAAAATAACTTTGTCGTGTCTATCGGCGTATTGCGGCCGTTTTTCTCGCAGTGCTCGGCTCAAACGCATCAATTGTCGTCGGTAGACATCCCCCGTAATCGTTTCATTCGGTTTCAGTAGCTCATAATACACAACACCCAGCTGGTCCCACCAGATACACAGCATAACCTTCAGGCCATGAATATTCTGCGCCGACGTCGATGTTGAAGCATGGCCAGGGTATCCATACGTTGCCCGACGTTTTGGATTGTCGTAATGGACCCACTTTTCATCGCCAGTCACAATTCGATGCAAAAAACCCTTTCTTTTGTGCCGTTGAAGCAGTTGTTCGCATGCCATAAAACGGCGTTCAACGTCTCTTGGCTTCAATTCATACGGCACCCAATGGCCTACCTTTCGGATCATTCCCATGGCTTTTAAACGTTTGGAAATGGTTGATTGATCAACTCCCAAAGTTTTTGCAACCTCTTCTTGCGTTTGAGCCGGATCTTGATCGAGCAATTCCTCCAATTCGGTATCCATGAACTTTGGCGGCGCACCCTCGCGTTCTTCGTCTTCCAAGCCAAAATCACCACTTTTAAAGCGTGCAAACCACTTCTGGCACGTTCGCTCAGATAGAGCATGCTCACCATAAACTTCCACCAAGATACGATGACTTTCGGCTGCTTTTTTCTTCATATTAAAATAATGAAGAAGAATTCCCCGCAAAAACACATTATTTGGCACGAAATTCGACATTTTCAAGTGTGGTAAAAATATTGTTGTTTACGCTTCAAATAAAAAACTTATACTGACGTTTGTGCCTTACGACAGTAGCTCTCCAATGAATGTTTGGAAATGTGGATCGATGGAATAATAATCAAGTTACGCCATCTGTTGTAAAACCGAAACGAACTTATTCATAGTCCTATTAATTTTTACGCTCGCTTCTGTAAAAGAGTAGTATAAAATTTGTTTGGAGCAAATTCGTTTCAAATTAAACAAACATATGTATACATAATTTATATGCATCTAAGTAAATTTCCATTGCGAGGGTTTCTTCTTTCAAAAATATGAGTCTTTAGAAATTTTTTAAAATCAAAGCGCATTTGGTAACGCTGGAGACTTGAGAATGGTTTGAAATTGGTTCTCTAATCAACTTCAAATATTATATATCGAATACTATATCGAATTCATGAAATATACGAATATTTGTGAAACATATAATAGGTCTATTAATTTTTACGCTCGCTTCTGTAAAAGAGTAGTATAAAATTTGTTTGGAGCAAATTCGTTTCAAATTAAACAAACATATGTATACATAATTTATATGCATCTAAGTAAATTTCCATTGCGAGGGTTTCTTCTTTCAAAAATATGAGTCTTTAGAAATTTTTTAAAATCAAAGCGCATTTGGTAACGCTGGAGACTTGAGAATGGTTTGAAATTGGTTCTCTAATCAACTTCAAATATTATATATCGAATACTATATCGAATTCATGAAATATACGAATATTTGTGAAACATATATTTCATATTTATTTTCCAGTTTTGTACCCTTAAACATGTTCATTTTAATTATTAGTATTACGCAAGAACATATAAGAATAATAAAGTAATTTTTGAGTCTGGATAATTTAATAGATTTTCTTTGAAATGTAAACTAGAAATGTAATATAATTGAAATGAACCTTAAATCTAATTCAAATTCCAGATGCAAAATTAATTTTAAATTTTCAATATTCAAAATATTTGATATCAAATTAAAAAAACCAAATTTCATACATTTGAGCCTGTTTACTAGAATGCCATATAACGAGAAGCTTCTTATAAAAAGCAATAGAAAACTGTCTTCTGCATTTACATTAAAAGTTAAAAAAAAGTTTAAGTGGGGGCTAATTCAAGTAATATGTAAAACCATCATCCTTACATAACAGTTAAAATGACCTAAATTTCCAACGTATTCCCTCGAAATTTTAGTGATGTAGCAATAATTCAAATGCCAACAATGCTAGCGGCATTTTAGGCGTTCTCACCACTCAGCTATGTCACTTGTGCCACTCAACTCAGAGCCACTGGCGGTAAGCAATATAGCACTGTTACCGCCTGCCAGCCAGCCTGTCACCGGCACTGACATTGATGATGATGTATTTCCGCTGCCCCTTCAACGCCTCCTCGCAATGTATGCTTACATATCTGCTTCTTCTTTTTTGGCGTAAGAATGCGCGCTCATTCTCAACTTTTTTCAACGATTTATGCACAGTGCTAAGCTTTTTATTAAAGCAGTTGTGTGTGTATGCGAGCACGAATAATAAATGCTATCATTGTATTACGAAGATAGAAATGTTGAGAAAATCGAGATGAGCAGAAAGTTATTTAAAAAGTCCCTACGAATTTAAATTTGCAGAAGACACCATTGGCAGATACGAGTATGGTTATGGTTTAAGGGGATGTGATTGTACTTTTTAACGAATTTAATTTAATGCATGATCAAATATATCTCACACCACACAAGGCACGAACACGCATACACTCATGTCAGCATACAAATACATTTGATGTATTATATTAAAAAAAATGTCATGCACTCAACAGTCAATAACTCAATGATGGAAATCATGAGGTTGACAAACTCGTAGTAAACAATAACTAAATTTGCACCAAATTGCTTGCTTTTGGGGAAAAAAAATTTGCTTTTATTATTTTGTTCTATTTTAAGGAAAAACATTTGGAAGCTTGCCATTTTTTTAATTTAATTGAAAACCGAATTACACAAACAAAAAAGAAAAAAATAAAGAACTTATTTAAACTAATATAAAAATCAAAGTAAGCTCTTTAGCTGAATAGCCTCTCCATACGTTAGGTATAGGAATAACAAAATTGTATGGAAATTCCAAAAATACTCCAATTTATAACTTAGTATTCGTTTTTTACTAGAAGCCCTCTTATAACAGAAACTTGATGGTGTGACACATATGCGATAATATTTCTTAAATTCAATGTCGCCAGTAGACTGAGGACAAAGAAATTATAGACATTATGAAACAGTCAAAATACTTGTTTAAGAATTGGATTGGAAAAAGCAAAAGAAAAAAGGAAAAATTAAAGGGTAAAATGTGGATTCGTTTAGCGCTCCTAAGTTTTCGGTAAGTTGAGCATTCCATCTCGTTTAGCAATAAATTTTGTTTCTGTAAAGTTCAATAACACTAATAAGAGTAATAAAAATGGTAATAATAAATGAAAAGATCACTAAAACAGGAAAACTTAAGCATCTGCATTTAACGAAAATATGAAATTTTCAGAACACTTGCACTGCACATTAAAGTTTTGAACCACTTCGCCAATACCAAGAACTGGTTTTAGACTGGCAAATCGCCAACCACTTGGTGTACACCAGTAGACCCAGCTCAATTTACTCGCAATGCTCTCGATACAGGTATTTAATATTTTCATGGCTTGAGCAGTAGGCCATTATCACCGCAGCATTGCAAATACAGCGTTGCCCATGTTCGACGGACCCATCTGGCGACCCTGTATCTTTTGACAGAGACGGCAGATCGCTTAATGACATACCGCGTTGGAAGCGTCAGTTCAGTTCATTTACATTCAAAAACTACGAAAAAGTCACTGCTTGGTCAAGCTGTTACCGTCAATCAGGAGCGTTATCGCGATATGATAACCACTTTTGTGATGCCAATTATTCGTCGAAAGCGTATGAGTCAGTTCTGGTTTCAACAAGACGGCGCTCCACCACACACAGCTCGCACCACAATCGATTTTTTGAAGAAATTGTTTCCTCGTCGTTTGATGTCGAAAAATGGCGATTTTGACTGGCAACCGTAATCGCCCGATTTAACGCCACCTGACTTCTTCTTGTGGGAATATTTAAAATCAAAGGTTTATATTAATAAGCCAAAGACCATAGAAGAGCTCAAGAACAACATCCGTGAGGAAATAGCCGCTATTCCAGCCAAAATGTTAGCTAAAACTATGAAAAATGCTGCAAAACGGACACAATACGCCGTACAGGCTCAAGGCGGCCATTTGAGAGATGTCATATTCAAAAAGTGATGTCAACAAATCTACTTGAGCCAAATAAAATGATTATTATCGTCAACATCAAAAAAATTGTGTTTTTCTTTAATTAAAAAAAAAAAACACACATGGGTCCGTCGAATATGGGCAACCCTGTAGATATCAGAATAAAAACAGAGGGGCAATCGTCAGTTCCTTCGGATATAGCTAAGTACATATGTATAGGGGAACAGTCGACACCTCAGCATTGCACTTTTTTCGTCTTTCATCAGTCTCTTTGGAAATAGCAAAGTACATATAGAGAGGCAATCGCCACCTCTGCATTACACTTTGTCCACCTATGGAACTTGCAACGTAGGTGAAGGGGGACAGTCGCCACCTCTGTATTGCAATTTTTTTCGTCTTTCGTCAGTGCCTTCGGAAATAGCTAAATACATGAAAGAGGAAAAGCAAAGTAAAAGTACTTAAATTATGTATGTATATTCACATTTAATTTATTTTTTCTTTCTGTTCAAATAGTTTAAAAAACCTGTTCTTTTAGTTGGGCTATAATAAAAACACAAATCATTAATTGCACTTCTAGTCATAAAGCTGATGATATCACCCCGCCAAATAAAATTTTCTTCTTGGAATATTTTCGAAAAGGCATTGCGTATGGAAAATATTTTTACGACTTTTTTTTATTCGCCATACTCATTTTTTATCTCCTCAACTTTTTGGACTATAAAAGATATAATTTCTTCGTTATTGAAATTAATAAAATTAAAAAAAGCAACACATACCCCCGAACGGCATCCGCGTTGTATACGAAATTATAAAAGTCTTTTGCAACCGCACACTCTGAAGGTGCATGCTTCTTTTTCTGTGACTAAATATAACTGCAGTGGCAGAATGACAATAGGTTAGGTTAGGTTGGTATGGTTGCCCAAGGAATGAGCACACTTGGACGAAGAAAGATTCGTCCTTTGTGATACCATTATGAAGGAGGTGAGGTAAAAGGGGAAAGACCAATGGGATGCAGGGAGAGGGTGGGGAGAGATGGTACTGGAATGGTTAGGAGCGCGCGGATTACGAACGATGACTATGTTTGCGTCAACCTCTTTGTGCTGCTGATGAAATTCATCAGATTTTTAATGTCAGCGCCAGCGAAATCAGTAGGCGTGACAAAGAAGTAAGAGCCAAGATGCCTTAGCCCCGCCAAAGCAGGGCAGCTAAAGAGAAGGTGCTGAGATGATTCCACCTTATCCTCCATACATCCAGCGCAAAAAGGACTCGAGCTGATTCCAAGTCTCACAGCATGCATTCCTCGCGCATTGTGTCCTGTGAGAGAACCCACTAGATTAGAGAGCTGATATTTTGGCAGCATCAGAAGCTCGTCCGAGCGCATGAATTTTCATAAGCTATTTACTTGCATATATTGACTTTATCTATGATTTTTACTGAAATTTATTTCAACGCATTTTTGCATAGGCTTTTGCGAATCTTCATATTCAAGTTAATTTAATAGATGCATATATATAAGTACAAGTATTTACATTTGCAGTTGAGAAACCATTTGGAATTTTCGGAACATTCACTTTTAACATTTTATCAAATTTTTTGAAAGTAAAAACAAGAACATTATTTCATGTTTTCAAAAGCATTTCTCACTGACTTATTGATCGGCTTTATGCATGATTTTTACTCAAAGTTATTTCTATCGACGCAATATTTATATATTGCAAGTTGCATTGAAATTTTATTCCAGAAATAAAAGACATTCACCATGCAAGTCTATACAAGAAAGTACTTGCCCAATTTGGAACGAAACATTTTATTTAGTACTAACATTGTGTTTTGCGTTGAAAAATTGTTAAAGGAACAAAATGGAATTTACGAAACGCTTGCGGAATTTTCGAAACACAATGCTAATTCAATCCAAAAGTAATTATGTACTACAAAAAATGTTAAGTAAAGAATGAAATTTTCAAAATCTTGGCATTTTCATGATTTGGCAAATTTGGAACGAAACAATTGGTTTATTGCTAAAGTTGTGTTTTTCGTTGAAAAATTGTTAAAGGAACAAAATGGAATTTACGAAACACTTGCGGAATTTTCGAAACACAATGCTACTTCAATCATAACCTAATCATATAATACAAAAAATGCAAAAGGAAAACTGAAATTTTCAAAATTATTGTATTTCCATGATTTCAATGATAAAAATATTGCTAGGATTGTGCTGGATTTCCTATTATGAAGCTCTATTTATGCCAAAGTGCATTACTTTAAGGGGTTATACGCAGTTATGAAGCAAATAAAAGACGGGTTGTCAAGGATTTATCCTGAAGAAACTTCAGAATATTTTAATTTGAAAATTTTTGGCGGTTATAAAAGCATCCTTCAAGAACGTAACAAAATTTTTTATTTATGAAAATGTTGATTATAGAGCGCGCTGCAGGCGATTTCTGGAACCTCCTTTAAAAAAAGACGATTTACGGTGTACATCGTAACTCAGGATTGGATTATCTGAAATCAAAAAACCAAACAAATTTTGTTAATATATTAGATTATCTAGTAATTAATCGTTCGGCTAATCAAAATAGTGAATTTTCACAAAATGGCAGCTTTTAAAAGAAATGATTTCGATTTTTACGTTAAAATTTGGCCGTAAATTGATTATAAAATGGAAAATAAGTATCAGATTTACAAAAGGAACGATTAATTACTAGAAAATGTATCTTTAAAGATTGAGTTAAAACGGTTGACCGATCAAACAAGCCGTTTTCGAGATATCGTGTACACCGACTTGAAAAATGCCGTTTTGAAAAAAAAACACTTAAAGTTTCAATACCTACCTTAAAACGTGCCGAGGCATCTCTACATATTTAGGTATAACTCCGAAAGTATTGCTTAAATCTACTTCAAATTTCGTGCGTATACTTTTGAATATATGTACATTACAAAAATGCAATAAAAAAATCGATTTTTTTGAAAGTCATAACTGCGTAACCCCTTAAAGATACATTTTCTTAAAAAAAAATTGGAATACAAAAATTTCAATAAAAAAAATTAATGCTAGAAATGCGCTGCATTCTCTATTATTCCAAATACTCAATACACCGTTCAATCGCATTAAACTACTAGTGGCCTGTTTATATTGCCGCAAATTTTATAAATTCTACATTTGATTTGGAGCAGCATTGATCCACAGCCACACAAATGTCAAATATGAAAAACAAATGTCAAAATGCCAACAAACATTCCTAAATACCGACGAATTGATTTCGTGCTCTCAAATAAACGCTTCACGTGTATGTGGTGGAATAGCCGCATATCATACAAATTTCCAATTTTATTACTGTTTTAGCAGAAATTAATGTCTAATCCCATACCGCAAAATCCTTTGCGGAAATCCTTTAATTTATTAAATTTCCTCTCAACAAACGGGGATTCGATTAAATTTGTTATTTGTTTCACGTTATGCATTTTTGGTTTTTGTTTTTTTTACTTTTGAACGGTGCTTGTTGCTGTTGCTGCTACACAAATAATTTCCCCAGCGTGTAAATTCTTCATTTATAAACAGAGCAGAAAAAGGAAATTTGTTTTATTTGTATGTAACTAAATTTACTATGAGTTAATATAATTTTATACTGTTATATCTATGTAAATAGTTGTAGGAAATATAAAATATTTTATTCAATTTTATTTTTTCTCTCTTTTCTTTCCACACTTCGCCTGCTCGCTCTCCCTCGCCACCTCGTTATCGGTGCATGGCTTTTCATGGCTGTCTGTATAATTTCCGTTTGGCTGGCGTAAATATTGACGACATGCACCGCTGATATCGACCAACCAACCAACCAACGAACCGGCAATGATGTCGCTGCCAACGCTGATAATCTTGATGATGCCGATGATGGCAATAATGACACCGCCAACAAACCTCTTCACCATCGCCAATGCACCAAACAACAACACACAACCAATATTAACAAATTCTCTTCATCTACTTACATGCCCGTGCATCCTTCTGTTTGTGTGACTGTTTGTGTATGCATTTGAATTTGTTGTGACAGGTGTCCCTTCACAGCCTAGTAATTTCCGGGCCACCGATATCGGCGAGACCGCAGTCACATTGCAATGGTCAAAACCGACACATTCCAGTGAGAATATCGTACACTACGAACTATACTGGAATGACACATATGCAAATCAGGATCATCACAAGTGAGTATAACGAATAAATGCACGAATGCACATGAATACGTATCCACATACATAAAGGATATTGGCACTAATAACTGCATATACGAGTATGTATACATATGTAGGTATGCGTAGCAACAAAATTGCACACACTCGATTACCCTATCTAACAACATACTGATAGAATAGATATTTGGCACGTGCATATTGATTTCAATTTGCCCATTTTTGTTACTCCACGTGTGTATATTTAGGATGCGCATACATACCTATGTATGTACGAGCATTTCCACGTAGTAATTGTTGATTGAAATCTTGGCAATAAATTGAAACATGTGTGCATTATTGATAAAATCAGCTGTCATTCGCTACTAATGTGCAGGAAAGAGGTAATAAATGTAAATGAAATGTGAATAGTAGGTGTAGGGGAAAGTCTCTTTAAAATAAAGAAATGTTAATGAAAAGAAAGCTAAAAATTTGTTTAAGAAAAAATATAAAAATAGACGAAAATGTTGGCTAAAAGAAAAATAAATAACAACAAGTATTCAACTTGGGAAACTTTTACCATCGGCGGAAAAAATTAAAAAGAAATTGTGCGTCAACCTCAAAAATTGCTCCAAAATTTTGATGAGTTTATTATTAGTCAAAGAAAATTGAGTGAGTAAACTTAAAAAAACTCCAAAATTATGATGAATGCATTATTAGCAAAAATTTCAAAATGTCTATATACCCAGTACAGTTTTTTCAAAAGTGCATAAAATTTCCCTCCAAAGGGAAACTAGGAAAATTGCATACAATTAATAACTGAATGAATTTTACAAAAATTTTAAAACAGATATTTAGCAAAAATTTCCCAAAGCAGAAAGTACTTCCTACTACAGGGAAAATTAAGGCAAATAGCGAATAAAAAGTGATAAATTCATTATTACTACAAATTTCAAAGTTAAATTAAGGATTAAAATGAAATTTCCTGTGAATAAAAAAATATCCCTTTTGAGGGAAATTGAATAAAATGCAGGTGCCAGTTATTGAAAGCTATTTAGCTTATTTGAAGGACCAAATATTAAACATGAGTAAAAAATATCCAAATGTACGAATAACCAGTATCCTTTGTCCAGAAATAAACACTAATTGAAAATGTGGAAATTTGTGTGCAATCGATAATTAAATGATATTTTGAAAACAAGGAATAGATATTTAGTGAGAACTTTACGACGTAAAGAAAGACTTTTCCCAAGGGAAATTTAAGGAAATTGTGTACAAAATGTGGTAAACTTTATTTAAGTATAAATCTGAAAGTTAATAAATAATTGAAATAAAATTTCCCTTCGGAGGGAAATTTTTTACATTGTATAGAATACAGAATTTTTTGTTTAGTATAAATCTCAAAGTTAATAAATAATTAATACAAAATTTTCCATCAGAAAAATTTCCCCATAAGGGAAATTTTATAAAATATGTAGAAAGTATGTACAACATCATTTACATACATGCATACATATCTAACATAAACATATATGTATTTAAAATCAAATGCAAAGAGTCAATTAGCGCAAAATATGAGGCAAATTGTTGGCACAAATCAAGATAACTAAAAAAATTATGGAATCAACTTGGGAAAATTTTGTTGAAGGAGTCAATTTTAGAGATGGGCATACAAATCGGTAGTACTAATTACTACAAGATTATATTATATACAAGATTATATTATATGTACATATTGATATTAAAATGCGTAAAAATAAATCTGTTTGCATCAGGGAACAGTAAAGCTTTCCGAGTAGCTCGACCGAATGAAAAAAAATGTGTCCATTAGGTAGATCAAAAAATAGAGTATAGAGATATGTAAGTAGCTAAGCAAAGGTTTTAAATTTCAGAGGTTAGTAAGTGTAGCTGTAAAATAAAAGCAATATTTTCGTTTGAGTAAAAGATTTGTTCTTTAAAAAGTGCTGCTTTAGTACAAAAAATATATATAAAATCTCCAAAAAAAAAATGCCAAAAAGGAAATTTTGAATAGGAAATTCCCCCAAGGGAAATTTTGAATATATTTATTAATTTCAGCAAAATATGTGTGCTCGTAAAGTACACTAGTAAAAGAAATGTTGAAAAGTGAAAGAATTGATTAAATTTCTTCCACAGCTTGAGAATAGTATAGTATACCTTAAAAATTGCCTTTGTAGGGACGTGATTTGTTAAAGTTTTGCTTAAAATGAAAAATTTGCTCTTTAAATAGCTTAACCAAATGCTGCTTTAGCGCGAAAAGTATATAAAAACTCTCCCATAAAAGGAATTTCGAATATATTTACTAATTTCAAAAACAAATAAGTGTATTCGTCCAGCAGCACGTGAAATGCACCAATGGCAGCTAAACAAATAAAATTTCCCTACGGAGGGAAATTTTTTATATTGCATAATAGTGAAATATACTGGTAAAACAAATGTTGAAAAGTAAAATAATGATAAATTTGAAAGCTAAGAAAAAGCTATGTATATGCATAACCTAAATTTCTTGCACAGCTTGAAAAGTGTATTAGGCCTTAAAACTTTCCTTCCTCTCTAATTTGCTTGAATGTTCCGCTGAGTGAAAGATTTTCTCTTTAAAATTTATAACCAAGTGGTGCTTTAGTACAATAAAATATATAAAATTACCCGAAGGAAAATTCTCAAAAGAGAAATTTTAAATACATTTGTTTATTTCAATAAAAGAAGTGTGTACGTAAAGCAGCACGCCAAATATAACAGTATTAACTAAAAAAACAATTTCCTATGGAGGGAATTTTTTGACATTGCTAAAAATATTAAAAAATTTCATAGAAAATATTTTTTCACGTAATAAAAGTTTTCTTACTAAAACATAAAATTTCCCTGCGGAGGGAAGTTTTTTGCATTGCTAAAAGTATTAAAAATGTTCACAGAAAATATGTTTTGGACGTTATAAAAGTTTTCCTACTAAAACATAAAATTTCCCTACGGAGGGAAATTTTTTACATTGCTAAAAATATTAAAAAAATTCATAGAAAATTTGTTTTTAACATAATAAAATTTTTTCTACTCAATTTTTGCATATCTATTTCAATAGATAGATAGGTTTGAACTGTGCAAATCAAAAATTCTAATTAATTTTCCCCAATCTTTCTAAGGCGCATTTCGAATACTGAATCCTATACGCTTGATGGTCTCTATCCTGATACCCTGTATTATATATGGTTGGCGGCGCGTTCACAGCGCGGCGAAGGTGCAACAACACCACCAATACCCGTCCGTACGAAACAATATGGTAAGTAGATTTCTCACAATTCCCACTAAATTATATAAAGAAGTAACAATAAAACCTGAAAAAAAAACATTTAAGCAAAATTATATTCCTTATCAGTATGCAATAAATTATGCAAACTAATAATATTTATGAACAACTACTAACTAATAAAAAAAAATATGCATACAAAAATTAATGTGTAAAAGAAAAGACTTGAGCTATAGTAGGCACATTCTCACACACTTATCCACGAAAGTTTTTCTCAATGAATATGTATGTAGAAACGAACATCGAACACACATTTTAGAACAAATTAGTCTAAGTAACTTAAAAATGCAAAAATATCTAAACAACTAAGCTCCCGTAGTGTAAAGATATTGTACGAGTATGAAACCCAATCCCATCCATAGATCTTTCCTTCCTGCATTAAAATAAACAAACAAAAAATGCTTAAGTACAAAGACCACTTAAGTTATAAACTAAAGCCTGCGTGGAAACTAAGGTAATCTCTAAAAAAAAAAATATTCTGTGTTATTTGAGTGTGCGAATTTTAGACGTGAGCAGTTTGTGTGTGTGTGAGTATGAATTGGAAAATTAAGAATTTTAATGCTGAGGAAACTCACTAAATTGTGTGTCACTGGACTTGAATGTGTGTTTGAATATTTTACTGAATGATTTTTTTCTTCTTAGTTAAAAATATTATTGTATAAAGACTTAATTTTAGTATTAGAATAATGGAAAATTGAGAAAATATTATTTTGATTATTTTATAAAATTATTTTTATTGTATGAGTGCATTTCTTTTAAGTTGTTAGCACTAGTTTTAAAAATAATTCAAGCACCATTTATCATATTAATATTTTTTCTATTTTATTTATTTTGTGTACTTACACTTATGTATACATATACATATATACATATACGTTTTCCTCTAACTCCTAGTGGAGCCTATGGCGGCACTACACTTAACTGTACAAATGCAGCAATAATCATAATCAAGCTTTTTAATTTGAACCTATACTTTATGCGTATTTGGTTTATATTTATATTTATATTTTGATACATACATATAAACATATCATAACATACAGATATACATATCATTATCATTTTAAACCTAAGACATTTTAGTATGCATATCAGCATAACAACATAAGCGCTACAAAAGTACCTACACCGCGCGCCAAAGCGATAGCTTCTCAACTTTCTGACCAGTGTTGACTATTTTTCTCTTTGTTTTGTAAATTTTCATTATTTTTTTATAAAACTAAAGCTCATTTTCTAGCAAAACCCATAAAATCCAAATTTAAAATTTTATACAAAATTGAAAAAAATTCCTAAATATTTCCATCACAATTCCTTAGTTTCTAACAATTATTTATTTATTATTTCTTTCAACTAACTAGAATTTCTAGAAAAATTTTAGGTATGTAGTTTTATAGCTTATTAAATTTTAGTATAACAAAATGCATTTTGAAGTTGCTGGAAAATCCCGTCGATTTTTTATAATTTTTTTCCTTCACGGCGTCGAGCGTTTTCTCCAATGTAACAAATGGGCGATACTGGTCAAAATGTTGATGTGTTATCGTTTGTCGCGTGCTTTATCTATACTTATACATAATTCATGCATACATATGCAATATTTGCGAAGCGATATTCTTTTCTCAAACTCAAATTCGTTACTTATTTTTCCGCCTGGTTAAAACTGTCGAGTAATTAGCTCTGGTGCATATCCCACTAAAACACTTCACTTACTTTTGTCATTGCATTTACATTTACATACATACGGGTTGCCCATATTCTACGGACCCATGTGTTTTTTGGGCCCATTCCAATCGACGAGGCTTGACCGCAGGCAACAATCTTTGCGTCAATTGAATCTTATACGGGAATAAATGCAAATCAATGCGTATAATTCGTTGTAAAGTGGTCCGAGCAATGCCCAACTGCTGAGGACGGCGATTTTAGGATGTCCTTGGCGCCGTCTCAACACTGGCCCGTACAAGAGCAATATTTTCATCCGATCACCTTGGTCGGTTTTGATTTGGCCTCTTTGCATTAGAAAGAGCATCACCATTTTAATGGTGTTCTTAGAAGGCGCACTTTTCACATTATTTAATTTTTTATACGCACGTTGAGTTTTCACAATTTACTTCTTTTGTTGAATGTAAATTTCAACAATTTGGGAGCGCTCGCTTGGCGTGTATTGTTCCATGGTAAAAATCTGCTTGGACTGACGCTTCCAACGCGGTATGTCATTAAGCGATCTGACGTCTCTGTCAAAAGATACAGGGGTGCCAGATGGGTCCGTCGAATATTAACAACCCTGTATAAAAAACCAAATAAACAGTTCACATGAGGGAAGTTAAGAAGTGCTTGAAGTAAATGGGCACGAAATTCTATTCCTTTTCGATAAGTAGATTCGAAGGATATAAGCACCATACAATTTGTTAAAAACGGAGCAAAATGAAACAAAAATTCAGTTTTTCAAAAACCAAATGAGCTACTCCGAAAACCATAATTTAATAGAACGTTTTCCGGTAGGTTTAATACTAAAATGGAAAAAAGTATTTATTTCGCACAAAAGAAAAAGCAGAAGAGGTAAGCTTAATAAAGGGTGGTTAAGTTTCAAGGGCGGTGTTGATTTTGAATAAAATGCAATTTTTTTAGGAAATTATTGTCATTTCTCATTATTATGATAAGATTTTGATGGCTCAATTACGTATGGCATAAAATATCGGCGAAATGGCCTCGGCGGCACACCTCCATCCAATGGTCCAAATTTTCGATGACGCTGAGGCATAATTGAGGTTCTATGTGCCGTTAATGTGCCGAATTATCTCTTGAATTGTTGCTGTCTTAACGCCGTACACCTCTTCTTTCAAATAACCCCAAAGAAAGAAGTCCAACGGTGTCAAATCACATGATCTTGGCGGCCAATTGACATCGCCGCGACATGAGATTATTCGGCCATCAAATTTTTCGCGCAAAAGAGCCATTGTTTCGTTAGCTGTGTGACAAGTGGCACCGTCCTGTTGAAACCACATATCGTCCACATTCATATCTTCCAATTTGGGACATAAAAAGTTCGTTATCATCTCACGATAGCGAACACTATTCACTGTAACTGCCTGACCGGCCTCATTTTGGAAAAAATACGGCCCAATGATGCCGCCGGGCCATAAACCGCACCAAACAGTCACTCTTTGTGGGTACATTGGTATTTCAGCAATCACTCTTTGATTATCATTCGCCCAAATACAAGCCATGCCACCAGGCTGAAATTGTGAAAGGTGTTTATGGTGCCGATACTGCGAAACAGCTAATTACGTGCACTTGTGGTTTCGTCGATTCCGTTCAGCCATTTTCTATGTTAAAGATATACCTCGCAAAGGGCCTGCCTTCGTCGAAAATGTCGAAAAAATGACTGAAATAATCGAAGTTGACCGGCATGTTAATAGTCGTAGCTAGCATCGCCCAGTAGCTAAAGATCGGTCCTAAAACAATTTTAAACCATTTGCGTAAAACTTTGAATAATGGCCTTCACCTAACTAACCCGGATGTTGGACCCCCGGTCTAAAGTCACTATTTGGTACTTTTTCACGACTTTTCAAATTCACTCGGTAGGATGGCGTAGATAGTAGTAATTTTTCCGAAATTAAAGTACTCCAAATTAGCGATTGTTGTTGTTGTAGCAACTTAAACATTCCCCATACATGCACGGGAGTGCTGCTGGAGTAACAGTTCTTGTCTGGATATAAAACCGGGTCGTTCCGGTAACGTAGAACCGACTGTCGTGGGAACGAGCTCTCACGTATTGGCTCACACAAAAGAGCTTATGAGCACTCAAAATATCGAACTAATCCTCCTGATTTGACATCTAATGATAACCTTTTGTTCTCGAACTTCAAATATGAAATGAGAGGTCAACGCTTTTTAACGCCTGAAAAAGCTATTGACGCCTTTAAGCAACTCGCTTTGGAGGTATCCATTTCTGAGTGGCAAAGGTGATTTGGAAATCGGTTCAAGCGAATGTCGTCCAAGGAGAATATTTTGAAACAGAATACATAAAGGGTGATTACTTTAGGGGTATCGGATTTTAAATTGAAATAAAACAATCAAAATTCAACCTGATTGGGCAATCTTTATTATTTTTGTGTAGAACCATTAACGGTTCAACATTTATTTTTAAAGATAATCCCTCTCAAATGTTGTCCGCAACTGCGCGGTAATTCTGCCATCTGTTAACACCAATTTTAAATGAGAGCTATGGTTGGTCTCGTGAATAATTTTAGTAATGTTGTCTTCCCATACCTCAATCAAAGCTGGTTTATCCACAAAACATTTCGACTTTACATATCCTCACAAATAAAAGTAGTCTTGGTGGCCAATCCACTGGTCTAAGACGAGAGATGAATTGCTCACCGAACCGACAACGTAGTAAATCCATTGTTGCGCCGGCTGGATTGCAAGTAGCGTCATCTTGCTCGAGCCACGTAGTGCCGTGTTGTGGAGATCACGGGTTTAAATTTCCGGCATCAAAAAGTCGTTTATCATGGCGCGATAGCGTTCGCCTTTCACTGTTACATTGGCGTCTTTGAAGAAATATGGGCCGATAATCCCTCCAGCCCATAGGCCGCACCAAACGATTGTTCTTAAAGGATTTATGGGTTTTTTTGAATGGTTTCGGGTTGCTCTTCAGCCCAAATACGGCGTGTTTGCTTATTGACGTAGCCATTAAGCCAAAAATGGGTATCATCGCTGAACTCCATAAGTTGCACACTTTTCAAAGAGCGTTGATTTTCTGAATGCAATTGTACGATTTGTAAACTTTGTTGAGGCGTAAGTTTTTCCATGATGAAATGTCATTTAATACTGAAATAAACCATGTATTTAGTTTGACAATTGTCACGGGGGATTTGTCAAAGAAACCCTGTTGGAAAAAATACCTCCAAGCTGATCACTCTTACAAATAGGGCAAAGTATTTTTTTTATTATAAACCTAGATTGGAAGAAGGTTTCAAATCAGGTTTAAGCCATCAATTCTTGTAACAAATCTTTGAAATATCCGGTTATTTTATTAGTTTCGAGCTCTTTATTCCCTAGAACATTGTAAGGCAGACACATTTGCGAGAGATGGCACTACCACTCGCCTACCTCTTGGTATGGATATTATAGGTATAAGCCACTCAACCTACAAACGACCGTGGTACAAGCAGCATTGTCACTTCAGTCTGAACGAGATGGGTTGATAGTCTGACATTTAACGCTGCAAAACAAATTTGGCCAAAGGGGGAAGTTAGACGCTCAAAGACGCTATTTAATCAGCCAAACATGCTCAATGATTGAACGTGCCTCATTTTAAGTACGTTTTTTTACTTATTACTTATTCTCTTAAAAAAACTTGGTTCGATCCAATACCCAGCAAAAAATATAATTTTGCCGTATATTGCAATGAATGAACAGTAGACTCAGTCACCGGCGCTCTATTAGTATGCATTTTCTCCGCATTTCATATATGACGCCCTGCGAAAACATCTCCAGGTTTCAGTATAACTATCTATACGAGATATAGACGCCTCTCAGTAGCATTTTTTGTGTCTCAGAGCAAATTTTTAAATAAATAAAAAACAGGTGTCGAACGCAAAAGTTTAAGGTTAGACTAAAACACAATTTTGTGTGAAACCCTTTTTTCATTATTCAACAATCACCTTATGTTTTTCCACTACTTATTCCGAAAGTCACAGCAGTATTCTAAAACCTCACTCACACATCCATTTATGATACTTGAAAAATTAAATGTACGTAAATTCACCGAAGCCATTCTTCAAAACTACATACAGATTTTACAACAATTGAAATTTTTTTATTTTCATTCTCAACAATGAGTACAAAAATGATTCGTTTGTTTCAAATTTCCTTTCAAACTTGATTTATCATTTTCTTTGCTTTCAATTTACCACTTTTCAGTGAGCAAATTGTATGTGTGCGACTGTGTGGAAATGTAGAGCGTTATTTCAGCACCTACACCTTAGCGAAGCAAAAAGTAAAACTAGAAAATTTTCAAAAAAAAAACGATAAATGCATGCGTGTAAATAACTTGTGCACAAACAGCAAACGAAAACGAAAAAATGTAGCAAAATATGAAGAAAAAAAAAAATTATTTTTTTTCTTTGATTTTTCTCGAAAAATCAATTTCACCAAATATTGTATGTAAGTTAAGCGAAAAAACCATATATTTAAAAATATATCTATATATTTATATGAAAAATAATGAAATAAAATTTTTAAAACACCAGCACTTGCACCAGCACAAAAAAGCAGCACCCACTCGCACCCACTTATGCTATCTTTTTTTCATTCAATGTGTCCTTTCTTTCTTACTTTTTTGTATTTGTATTTGTATTTGCAATTGTATTTTACCAGTAATCGAAATGTTATCATTATATGCTTGAATGATTGTTACAGCATGCGATTTGCGGCACTCGAAGCAAGAGCTAGAATTATTGTAAGCCATACGCCTATAAGTATGCCTTTTGATGTAATAAAGTAATGCACTTTATAGTTTAATTTTCCATAGAACGCTTTAATTTCGAAATTATAATTTGAATGGCATTAAATTTTCTGTTCAAAAATGCTATACATTGTTATACCATACTTTTAGGCGATTTAAATAAAATCAGTTAGCTTGTGGGAACTCTAAAATTTACTTAACGGAGAAGACAGAAATTGAATGAAGCTATTTATTAGCGCTAAGAGTTTCAAAAACAGAATACGTTGTTTGTTGCACCTAAAATTAGGCAATATACGCGGCTAAATGCTGTTGCTTCATGCGCATATGCAAAAATTATATGCAGGTTTGGCAGCTTCTTTTAGGCGCTCGATTTAACAACTATTTGTGGATGAAAGTTTACGCAAGCGAGTCTGAGACTAAAAGCGCAAGTTTTTAAGTGTTTTCGGTTTAAATATTATATATATATATATATAATTGGCGCGTACACCAGTTTTGGGTGTTTGGCCGAGCTCCTCCTATTTGTGGCTTGCGTCTTGATGTTGTTCCACAAATGGAGGGACCTACAGTTTCAAGCCGACTCCAATGGCAGATATTTTTATGAGGAGCTTTTTCATGGCAGAAATACACTCGGAGGTTTGCCATAGCCTGCCGAGGGGCAACCGTTAAATATTAACCACTTTTATAAGCTTCTTAAAACTGATTTTTGTATGTTAGCAGATGTGCCTTAGGCAGATGTGCCTTCTTTATCTAAGCTTCTTCTAGGCTGTCATAAGCCGCTATTGAGCGTTAGTTGCGGTTTGCTTGCTCCTAAATGCCAAATTTCGAATAACTTGTGTGATTTCGCTTCCTTAGCCTACTTTTGAGCACTCAAACGCCCTTAAAGCAATAGTTTCTCCTTCTATGATTATATTTTCTTCTAGGCATTTCTACAAGCCAATTTAAGTGTTTTCAAATTTTAAGTTAAATAGCTCCTCAACATTTTCCACCAGTTTTGTTTATTTCTTTCCATAATAAAAATTAATTTGTAAAATTAAATGCGAAAACAGAATTGATTGCTCTACTGCTTCAATGTTTCAATTACATTTCGACGCATTTGGAGAAGGTTTTACCTATTTACTCAGTCGGGTATTCATCTAACATTGCTTTTTACCAGACCACAGTATGCATTTAGGCGCACAAACATTTATTTTACTCACCAACTAAAGCTACCTGCGGAGATTTAACATCTCAAGTCGTGCTAATATTTCACTTTGCATATTTTTAGGAAGCTTAAAATAATTAAAGAGCTTACTTTTAGGCGCTTTCCACGGTGAGTATGTAGCTCACTTTTCGGCGCATTTTGATTTCTCATGTTTTTCTTTGCAAATCATGGTAACACAACGATCTATATATAATAGGAAACTTTCAATGGCTAAGTAATCTACTTTTAGGCGCTCTTCAGAGTACGTATGTAGCTCGCTGTTCGGCACATTTTCGCGCTTATTCTTGCCCCCTGAAGTCGTGGCATCTGTTACGAAACTTTCTCATATATAAGTAATCTACTTTTAGGCGCTTGTCATAGTAAGTATATAGCTCGCTGCTCAGTACATTTCCACTGCTTAGTCTTACTCAAGTCCTGGCAATGTCACGATCGGCATTTGTGAAGAAACTTTCAATAACTAAGTAATCTACTTTTAGACGCTTGTACGGCACATTTTCGCGCTTGTTCTTGCCCCCTGAAGTCGTGGCATCTGTTACGAATCTTTCAATATATAAGTAATCTTCTTTTAGGCGTATATAGCTCACTGTTCGGCACATTTCCACTGCTTAGTCTTACTCAAGTCCCGGCAGTGTCACGATCGGCATTTGTTAAGAAACTTTCAGTAACTAAGTAATCTACTTTTAGGCTTTTTTGGGAGTACGTATAAACCTTGCTTTTTGGCGCATTTTCGCTACTCATATTTACCTTCCAAGGTAATGGCAGTATTACGATCGGCATTTGTTAAGAAAAATTCAACAACTAAGTAATCTGCTTTTAGGCGCTTTACAAATTTCTTACATAACTCGCTTTTCGGCACATTTCCACTGCTTAATCTGGCTTTCTCAAGTCCTGGCAATAATATGACCGGCATTTGTTAAGAAAAATTCAATAATTAAGTAATCTACTTTTAGGCGATTTTCCTATTTCTTATATAATCGCTTTTTTGTACAATTTCGGTATTTATTTTTGCCCTTGCAAGCCAGGGCAATATTACGATCCAGATTTGAAGAGAAACTATTAAAATCTAAGTAATCTACTTTTAGGCGCTTTTCAGAGTACTTACATAGCTCGTTCCTTAGCGCATTTTCGCTGCTTATGTTTACTTTCTGAAGTCGTGGCAATATTGTAATCCACATTTTAAGATTAGAAAGAAGAAAAATTCAATAACTAAGTAATCTACTTTTAGGCGCTTTCCAAATTGCTTATATAACTCGATTTGCGGCACATTTTCGCTGCTTATTCTTATCTTCTCAAGTCAGGCTAATAAAACGATCCACATTAGGCACTATTAAGCCCTCCGCAAAGCAAATGTAGCGTCCTTCGCTGTCAGCGCTTCTTATGCCATTAAAGTCAAATTAAGTCCATATAACTCATTAACGGCCTTCATTGCATTTTACAAATTTTGCTTGAAAGCGAATTAAATTAAAGTCAGAGAGCTTTTAAAAGAAAATTACTTTTAAAAAATTTTAATTTACCAAGGCAACAATAATCGCAAAATGAAAGAGTTATTTTACAACTCGATTTTTTTTTGCTTTAAAATTGTTGCGTGGTTTTCAATGGATTAATGCGAAAACAAAAACTATAACCTTTGAAGAAAAAATTCTGAAAAATTATAATTACATAACAAGGTGTCTAGTAAGCACATCGAATAAAGTTCAGCTTTTTATTGCAATCAAATTTTTATTTCTCTCTGCGTATTTATCAGCCACGTCGCATTCATGCCATTATTTGAATTTTTTTGGTTACCCGCTTTTGTGATAAGTTTGTTGTACCTGTTGTTCGCTCTTTCAGCACTTCATCAATATGTTGTGCGCTTTTTTCATCAATTATAAAATTGATTTTCAATTAATTTGCAAGTTTCGGCAGGAATGGATTAATTAATTTAATTGTTATTTCCCCCATAAATTATTAATAAACCAATTTTATCTACTGCTCGTGCATTATTTTATTTTATTATTTGCGTTTTTTTTTTTTTTTTTGTTTTTTGCTACTTTCATGAATGCAAACATTTGCGGAGTTCAAAGTTCAATGAACATTTTGTTGAAAAAATTTGTTCACTGACTGCTGTTATTTTTAGCTTTTTTGTAAATCCCATTTTTTTACAATCGTTCACATAAAATTGTTGAGTTAATTAGCTGTTATTGCATACGTTAGCGCATTTTTGATATTTAAAAATTAATTTGCTAAATGTTACAGTTGTTGTTCTTTGCCTATTAACTGCTTGTTTAATTATTTTTACAATTTTTTTTTCAAATTTTTTCCTTTTCGTATGCTGCATGGCTTGTTGATACGAGTAGTGATGATAAGGATGGTACAAGTTTTACAGCTTGTTTAACTAATTATTGAGTCATTCGTGTACTTTAAAGCTCATTAGAATGGAAAAAAATATTTTTAATTTTTTTATTTGTTTTTATAATACTTTGTTTGATGCTGTGGAGTTGAGGAGACATAACGCAAAAAAAAAGCCAAAAAAATATTAAAACCGGGATTAATTGGGGTAAAAAAAATTGCTGATAACTTTGCGGTTGTAAAGGATGATATCTGTAATTGAAAGCAATAATCACTTAACCTAAAATTAAACTCCATTTAACTATTTCACTCCGGTGTGTTTTCTTTTTTTATGTTCTAACATTTTTATACTTCTTGCCTCATTATTTTAAAGCTAATTAAGATCATTTGTAGCGCTCAGTGGTCGAGTTCAGGTAAAAATAAGATGGACCTAAGGTGAATTTTTGTATTATTACTTTAGAAAATTGTGTACGAACACGAGATTATACAGGGTGAACGATATGAAGTGTTACCTGTTCAAAACACCATAACTTATTTGTGTGAAATCAGTTTTTATTGATTTCAAAGACAAAATTGTTCAAAAATGATTACAATTTTAAAATATATTCACTTTAGCTCGATATGACCACCTTTTGCCTTGACCACCTATAGTCTTCAAACGGTCAAAAAATGAGTTGCATGCTGCACGAATGTGATCTTGAGGTATTATGGCCCATTCTCGTATAATCGCTTTTTTCAACTCATCCATACTGGCATATTTTTTAGTCCTCACCTTGTTCTCCAAAATGAACTAGATGGAATAGTCCATCGGATTTGCGTCTGGCGAATTCGAAAGCCATTCTGTGGACGAAATGAAGTGTGGATCATGATTTTTTAACCATTCTTGGTTCACACGAGCTTTATGAGACTGTGCCGAGTCCTGTTGGAACGTCCATGGTCTACGACCGAAACGTTTGCGTGTCCACGGCTCTAAAGCAGCTTCTAAAACATTTTCCCGATATTTAATAAGTCGCATTCACTTTGACACCAGGCTCGATAAAAACGATTGGAGAGCGTCCATCAGTGGTCACTGCGGCCCAAACCATTTCTTCCGATGGGAAATTGCTTCGAGTGGCCATACGTAGGCTCAGATTCTCGTATGAGCGTTCGGTCAAGTAAACACGATCGTTTTGAGTGTTTATGAACTGCTCAATTGGGAAATTTTCTTCATCAGAAAACACAATGTTAGGAGGTTCGCCACGTTCGTGCAAGCGCAACAACTCCTTTGCTCTTTCGCACCAAACTTTTTTTTGCTAGGGTGAAAGATCGTGTGCTTTCTGGAATTTGTAAGCCTTGACCTTGAGCTCTTTTTTCATTATGCTTTTCGAATGCAATCTGCGATATTTTCAGTCCTTTGGCCATTTTTCTTCCACTTCGTTCATTTCGTTCAAGTCGAGCCTTCACTTTCCGAACTATTTCTGGCGTTGTTGCGGTTTTTTTTTTGTCCACCTCCATAGCGTTTTGCAATGCTACCAGTATCATTGTAACGTTTTATAGTGCGATACACAAACATTTTATTCACTTTGAGGTGACTGAGCTCACGAACAATGGCAAGTTGTGATTTTCCAGCCAAAATAACGCAATCACACTATTACGTTTGAGTTCCATCACAGAAAAAAAATTCAACAAAACTGAGACGCAAATGCTTTTTTTGATGGCTTATAAACAATATATTGAACTGTCATTAAAACAATTTTGACGTTGATGTCATGAGCTGTTTTACAGATACAAGCAGTGTGAAGTTGGTAACACTTCATATCGTTCACCTGAGCTGTATAGGTAAAAAGAGAGGTAAAGATGTGTGTAAGATCCCATTAGCGTATTAATAAAAAGATAAATGAGTGCTCATACACCAGATATCACATCACTTTGATAGTCCATAATAAAGTGCAAGTTTCAAGTGATCTCAAAAGTCTTTTGTTGACTTTTGGCAAATTTTTTTTGCTGACGGTGTTGGGTATTTTCTTCATTCCTTCATACCCTTCTTCAATGAAAGACACGCGCATTTTTTTTTAATTGAAAAAATAAATGTCGTTTTCCATATACAAAATTTACTTTACGAATTACCCAAGTATTGTATTTTTGGATTTTTGAAATGTTTTAAAATTACCGCCAAATAACAGCTGAGTGTGATTAGTGTTCCATTTGGCATATTTTCATTACCAACCTGCCAGAAGAGATGACAACTCTGTAGAGATTTTAAAAAATCGAAAATATTCAGGCAGGAAAAATATTTAAATACTTCTATGATATTTTTCGACCCTTGTGGCGCCGGGAGCGGCCGCCGCAGTCGAATGGGTTGGTACGTTTGACTTCTATTAGGCCTCAAAGCATTTAAATTGCATATTTTTATTTGAGCTCAAGACTTGTTTAACAAAAAAAGTAGAAATAAATTTATTGGTTTTATTTATTGCGCCGTCGACCAGGCCCTGCCAAGAGTTGCTGAAGATGGCTTCTAGTTAATGTCCAAATATCGTTAAATAAATAATACTTTAATTGTTTGTTACTTTAATTTGTCGTTACTTAAATATAAAAAATATTTTAATATTTTATTTAAAAAAACTTGAATGTTTTATTAAAAAAAATTTAATGTTTTATTAGAAAAGTTAATATTTTATTTAAAAAAATTTAATGTTTTATTAAAAAAAAAACAATTTAATATTTTATTCCAAATTGAAATATTTTATTTAAAAAATTTAATATTCTGTTAAAAAAATTTATATTTTATTAAAAAAAACTGTATTTTATTAAAAAAACTTAATGTTTTTTACAAACAATTTAATATTTTATTAAAAAAATTCAATATTTTATTAAAAAAATTCAATATTTTATTTTAAAAATTTAATGTTTTATTAAAAAACTAATATTTTATTAAAAAAATTTCATATTTTATTACAAACAATTTAACATTTTATTACAAAATTTAAATATTTTATTAAAAAAATTTAATATTTTATTAAAAAAATTTAATTTTTTATTTAAAATTTGTTTAATATTATATTAAAAAAAACTTTATATATTATTAGAAAAATTTAATATTTTATTAAAAAAAACAATTATAATTTATTAAAAAAAAATTAATGTTTTATTAAGAAAAAAAATATTTTATTAAAAGCAATTTAATATTTTATTACAAAATTTAAATATTTTATTTAAAAAATTTACTATTCTCTTAAAAAAATTTATATTTTATTGAAAAAATTTTATGTTATATTAAAAAAATTCATACTTTATTAAAAAAATGTATTTTATTAATAAAATTTAATGATTTATTAAAAACAATTTAATATTTTAATAAAAAAATGTAATATTTTAGTTAAAAAATTTAATAATATAAAATAAAATAAAAGTAGTATTATATTAAAAAAAATTTATATATTATTAAAAAAATTTAATGTTTTAATTAAAAAAAACTTTTAATATTATATTTAAAAAAAAAAACATTTATAATTTATTAAAAAAAATAATATTTTATTAAAAAAAAATTTAATATTTTATTACAAAATTTTAATATTTTATTAAAAAACTTTTATATTTTATTACAAAATTTAAATATTTTATTCAAAAAATTTAATATTTTGTTAAAGAAATGTAAATTTTATTAAAAAAAATTTTTTGTTATATTAAAAAAATTAATATTTTATTAAAAAAAAGTATATTTTATTAAAAAAATTTAATATTTTATTAAAAAAATTTAATAATTTATTTAAAAAATTTAATAATTTCTTTAAAAACTTTAATATTTTATTTAAAATTTTTATTTTAACATTTGTTTTTTAAATAATATTTTATTTAAAAATTGTTTTAATGTTTTACTAAAGAACATTTTTTTTAACGCGTTGAAAATCTATGGATCCCTGCATGTTGTTACCATGGCGCATGCTCGTAAAAGCTGAATTTGGCTGCATGTAAATACATTTTTTTCCATTCAATTAATTTATTTAACGTAATTTAATTACGTGTTTATGTTACTGTTTAGTGTAAATTTGTAAAGTTACTTAATTTTAAATGTGTTTAAATTTTTTTTTCATTTTCATATTTCTTAAATAGTTTAATTTATCGATTCCCCTTCCCCCACCCCCGAACTTATATTACCATCTAAAATTCCCTTTAAATTAAGTTCGCTAAGTTTTCTACCAAATTTCGCACCCTTTCTCTAAAATGGTTTATGCAAAATGCAAAAAACAAAAAACAAGCAAATAAAGCAACAAAAGTTAAAAATTATATAACAAAAAATTTAAACCACCATCCAACTAATGTACAGTGAAGTTGATGTGCCAAAAGCTCTTAAGTTTTTTATTGCTTCATACAAAAAATATGATTAAGTTGAATTTTAAAAAAAGTTTTGTTCCTCAGCCCCGCTTTCAAATGCCCTGCCTTGCCTTGCCTTGCCTAGCCTCAATCACATTACTTTTTCGTATAATTTGATTTTCTTAAAAATTGCACAGTCTTTCTCTTTCTATTTTGCGTGCTGCATGATTTTTTTCAAATACGCATTTATTTCTTTTTACTAAATCCTGTATGTTTAAATATGGAAAAATTTTATAAAAATGTGTTTTTAGCACCCCCAAACAACAACAACAAGCCAGCCCATAAGCAAGCGTGTGAAAAATGCTCACCCCATTTGATTGATTGATTTTTTAATGATTTTCTAGCTTAGACGCACCAATTTTTTAGCTCAATTTTATTTGAAATGTACAATATGAAAAAGAAAAAACAAAAACAAAAATTAATGTGCATTTTATAATACAACAAAAAGTTTTAAACGCAGTTTACTGCTACATCGTTCGAGAGCAGAAACCTCAACTAACCAACAAAAAAAAACCAAGAAGGAAACAAAAATTATAAAAATGAAAACCAAAGGGTTTTAAATGGTAGGAAACCAAAAAATATGCGCAAAATTTTCATGTACACAAAAATTTGCAAAATTTAATAAAAATCGAAATTGAAAAAAAAACTGAAAAAATGAAAAATTTCGGAAAAGCTGAAAATGAAAATGTTGAAACTTGCATAAACCATTGGTGATTTATTTTATATTTATCTTTGTATAAGTTCATGTTTGTTTAACATTTTTTCTTAATTCTATGCATTCAATTTGTTACAATTACTTTTGTACTTACCATATTTTTTGCTAATTTGTATGTGATTTTTTTCTTTTCCATTTCATTTCATTGCTTTTATGTTGCTTTTGCGATCCATGTTTTTGCGTTTGCGTTACTCTTATGCTGGGAAAAAACAACAAAAATTACAACATAAATAATATATAAATATTAAAAAAACAAAAACATTTATCTTATCAAACATACATATATACTAAACCACAAAAACAACAACATTGGAAAATATACCCTTCTGGCTGCTATCACATCAAAAACGAAAACAAAAAAAAAAACAAAAAACAATAACTATGTACTCAACCGCAATCACACCAACCAACCGCCATCAACTCACAATCCATATACCAAAATTTACCAATGAAATTAAAACTTTTGCGGCATTAACTGTACCACAAAAACTTAATGAAAACAAAAACGAAAAACAAAAAAAAACCACAAACAACTGCAAAACAAATGTCACAAACAAAAACCTGCATTTAAAAAAAAAAAACGAAAACCAAACTTGTACGTTCCATTCCATTCCGTTCCGATTTCCTCCACTTAGTACCAGGTGCACCGCCACGCAATATCACTGCCGTCGCCACCAGCCCCACCACAATTTCCGTCTCCTGGCTGCCACCGCCAGTGGAGCGCGCCAACGGACGCATCATCTACTACAAAGTCTTCTTCGTCGAGGTGGGCCGTGCCGATAGTGACGCCACAATAACAACGTTGAATAAAACGCACATCGTGTTGGACGAGCTCAAGCGTTGGACCGAGTACAAGATCTGGACGCTGGCCGGCACCTCTGTGGGCGATGGGCCGCGCTCGCATCCGATCATTGTGCGCACACATGAAGACGGTATGTATAGTAGGCGAGTGCTGCTCGTATAAGTATTTTTAATTTTTATTTGAAACGAAAGAGTTTTCTGTAGTGCGGAATATTTAATTTTTCATTTATTTCGTTTTTGGATTTTTTTTTTTCAAATTTTAAAGACTGTTTGTGAAAACTTGTTATGCAAGAATTTGAGTTATTTTTTCAAGAAACAATTTTTTCATGCCTGTTTTTAATGTATGTTTTATGTTTTAAAAAATTAATAATTTTTTTCAAGAACGTTTTATTCAAAACCATTTTTTTAACAAATTTATTATTATTTTTAACAAAAAAATTTTCACATTGATTAATTTATTATTATTATTTTTGATTGATTACCCATGTTTATGATCGATTATCTTTGTCTATGATTATTTGCTCAGATTTTTTAGTATCTTTAAAGTTATTTTGTTGTTTTTTATTAATTATTTTATTATTAATTTATGCCCAAAAACACACGAAATTTTTAACACCCATACGTGGATACATATAACTTAGTTTATTATTGGAATTGGTTTTATCTTCTCAGAATATTTTATTTTTAAAGATTCAGCCTCAGTTTTTTACTGAAACACATACATACATACAATTTTTAACACCAGATAGCTGTTTAATTTGGGTGCCAATTTAATTTATTATTTTTTGAAGTGTTTCATTTAAATAACTCTTTTAATTTTTGTCTCCGAGATTTTTATATTAAAAAAATTATAAATATTTTTATTTTTAATTTTTTTCTTTTTATTTTTTTATTTTTTTTATTTTTATTTTTTTTTTAATATAATACATCTAAATGTATGTATTAATTTTTTCCATTTATACAAGTTTATTATACATCTGTTTAATTGATTGAGAAAATTGCTTACTCCCAAAAATTGTTTAAATTTTTTACGAAAATATTCAATTTACCAAAGTATGTACAAACAATTTCTCACTTAAAATTTTTAATTTTTTCTTAAATACTTGATTTATTTCTCAAAACTATTTCAGTCTAAAAGTTTATACATTTTTTTTTATTTTTTTTTTATGTAAGTTGATTGAGTAGTTGAGAAAATTTTTTCGTTTACTCCCAAAAATTATTTCAATGTTTCACCAAAATATTTTATTTACCGAAATATGTACAAAAAATTGATCACTTAAAATTTTCCAATTTTTCATAAATTCTTGTTTTCTTTCTGAAAAATATTTGTGTTTAAAAAATTTATAATTTTTTTTTTAACAAATTTACTTGAAATTTTTATATCCATTACAGCCTTTTTAAGATTTTTGTTTTATAGATTTTTTAATATCCCAATATTTTTTTCTGAAAACTTATTTAAATTTATTTTCTAAATCAATTTTAATAATTAATTTTTTTTGATACCCGAATTTTTTATTTTTTATGCCATATTTTTCTGAAAATCCTTTATTCTCAAATTTTTTCTTGATTTTTTTACTAACATTTGTTCATTTTTAACACTAAAATTTTTAGTTTTTTATTTAAATTTTCTTTTTGTCGAAATGTTTCATTCTCAAAAATTACTAATTTTTTTACTAAAATACACCCCGTTTTTCGCCCTGCCAATTTTTAATTTTTACAATAACTTTTTTTTTTAAATAATAACTAACATATTTACAGTACGCTGATAATTTTTAATATTTGATTTAATATTTTTTTCTCTAAAATTATTTAAATTTGTTTACTAAAATGTGTACATATTTTGGCACACAAAGTTTTTTTTCTTATTTTAACATTTTTTTTTCAAAATATTTTACCATGAAAAATTGTTTAGGCTATTTTACGAAAATTTTTACATATTTTGACACTAAAAATCTGAAATCTATGTTTTAACGTTTTTTCTCAAAAATAATTTAATTTTTTTTTTACTAAAATTTATAAATTTTGGACACCCAAAATAATTTTTTTTCAAAATATTTTACTCTCAAAGTTTATTTCATTTTTTTTTTAACATTTTTTTCAAATTTTTTATTCTCGAAAATTATTTAAATTTTTTTACTAAAATGTATACATTTTTGGACACCCAAAATATTTTTTTTTGACATTTTTTCTGCAAATATTTTACCCTAAAAACTTATTTAATTTTTTTTACTACAATATATAAATTTTATTACACTCAAAATTTTTTACATTTTTTTTTTAATTTTCATTCTCGAAAATTATTTAATTTTTTTTTTTTCTAAAGCTTAAATATTTTTTCACACCCAAACTAAATTTTTTTTTGGTTTTTTTTTTCTGAAAATATTTTACCCTCAAAGTTTATTTAATTTACTTAAATTTCTAAATCTTATTGCATTCAAAATTTTTAACATTTTTTTTTAATGTTTCATTCTCGGAAATTATTTAATTTGTTTTACTAAAATTTATACATTTTTTGACACCCAAAATCATTTTTTTTTTTTTGACATTTTTCTCAAAATATTTTACCCACAAAATTAATTAATTTTTTTTACTCAAATATACAAATTTTATTACACCCAAAATTTTTAGCATTTTTTATAAACTTTTCATTCTTAAATTTTTTTAATTTTTCGACACTCAACATTTTTAAAATTTATATCATCTTTTTCTCAAAATGTTTTAGTGTAAAAAATTATTTAGATGTTTTTACTAAAATTTACACTTTTTTCGACACCTTAAAGTTTTTTTTTAAGTATTCAGTATTTTTTAATAAAATTTATACCGTTTTTGGCATTAACAATTTTCAAATTTTGTAGTAACTTTGTTCCTAAACATTTAATTTTTTTTATAAAATATTTACCGTATACTGACAACGTTTAATCTTTGATTTAATATTTTTCATCAAAAATTATTTTTTTTATTTTCTTTTCAATACAATTTTTTTTATTAAAATTTAACAATTTTTGACACTTAAAGTTTTTAATTTTCATTTTATCATTTTCTTACAGTATTTTTGTTTCCAAAATTTATTTGAATTTTTTTATATTTTTCAACACTCAAAATTGTTAAAATTTATATCATATTTTTCTCAAAATGTTTTATTCTCAGAAATTATTCAGATATTTTTACTAAAATACATACATTTCTGAACATCAAAAATTTTCAAATTTTTTGTTAAGATTTTTTTTCAAAGTATTTTATTCTAAAAAATTATTTAATTTTAATTTATTTGGAAAATATGTACAGTTTTTGGCAGTGACAGTTTTTAATTTTTGTAGTAACTTTTTTCCGAAAAAAACATGTTTTCCCCCGTACAATATTTACGGTACACTGACAACTTTTAATCTTTGATTTAATATTTTTTTCGAAAATTTATTAATAATTTAAAAAAAAAATTTTTTGTATACTATTTTTTATTATAGTGGTTTTATTTCAATATAAACAGCATGAAAATTTTGAAATTGTTCAAAAACAAATATTTTTTAAATTTCTGCATCATTACTTTTATAAATTTTTTTTTTTAAATTTTTTGAGCCATACAACACACAATTTTTTGAAGCTTTAATTGGAATATATTTCGTGCCTAATTTTTCTTATGTCCTCTTCCATTTACTGTATCCTAATTTACTAATGAAATGATGACATTTTTTGAATTTTGTCTCGACGTCACCAAATGCGGCAAACATTTTTGGATACAAATTAAAACAAAATTTTTCACTTGTTAATTAATTTTTTATAGGCATTTCAGTGTTTGGATGGCGCGCTGACAACCGAATTTTTGATGTCAACGTCATAAACATGAAAAATATTTACATATAAACATACTTGATATATATAACCCAATTCATATTTAATATAATCACATAATCATATACAAAATAACCAAATATTCATATTTTTGTAGTTGAAACAAATTTATAGTTATGTTTAATTTTTTTTTTTCTAGTTTTTTTGTTAGAAATCGCCAGCTTCAGTTTGTGTATTTAGTTTTTATTTACTAGTTATTTAATTTTTTTTTATAAAATTAAACTCTTTGGGGAAAACGTTTTTATGAACAGATCAGAAATACAGAATTTTAAGCTGGTCGACTCAGAACTTAAGGCCTCGCGACATGTTGGCATTCCAACCAAAGTATTTCAATAACCGATGAATGATAGGGGCGATCGCAATTTGAATAGGTTTAGATGAAGGTTATATAATCTAGGAAATTACTTCACATTTTAAACTTTATGTTAATTATTTTAGGATGTGTTGAAGCATTTTTCTTCAGGTGGTACTAATCTCACAAGAAAGAATCCTATGCTGCCGTCTGGTTCAATCTGCAATAGTACAGATATATCGGTATAAAACAGCAAATCTCTGCCGTTTGCAAGAAATTTTTAAATATTCATTAAAGTATTCAGAACTCACCTTATGATCCTCACCAATGGAATAATCGTCTAAAGCTCCTTCACATCATCCAAGCAACTCAAAAAAATGCTGAGAATAAAAATTATAATTAAACTGCTCGCAGGGTTAGTAATTTCTAGCGCATTTCTTCGAGCGAAAACCAGGCTTAATGACTCGTCCCGGCTAGTGAAGCACTTCATAGATATTTTTTCAAACCATGTAAACAATTGATTTAGCAAAGGGTAACCTTAATGAGCCATTTGATTTTATGCTCCATTTGATTTTATGCCAAGGTTTTAGCTCTCTTTTTAACATTTTTGATATATCGGACTCGCTTTTAACCATTAAACTTTGTCAATAACTGATTGAAATTTATATGTCGCTAATTTTTTATGCAGCAAACGATTTTTTTTTTCTATAGCTAAACAGTTTTAAATTTTCACGCTTAGCAAACTCTTTTCTTGCTTGTTCCGGCACAAAAATTATCCGTACATCAGCGACCTTAGCCGCCTCTCGTGTTGGTTGAGCAGGGGCAGTTCAATCATTAGGCTTATTATCATACTATTGAATTTCGCTCCCATTAAACTATGGGGTTAAGTCCAAAAAGTGCTGCTACTCAACATCATAACCCACGTTGGAGCATTTCTCATACATATATTTACGAAATCAGGTGATTTCCTTCAAATTGCTCGTTATCGCTATAGATTTACTTATTGCAAATGGCAAACCTTCAAGATGACTTAAAACTCGAAGCGATAAGAAAAACTTTCAGTGCACCTGTACAGACTCTTTCCTTGTTATTAATTTCGCAGATAATTCTCCCCTCGTTGTTGTATTTGTTTCCATTTCGGAACACAATTTTCTCACTATGTACACAAAAGAGATAAATCTCGCTAATGCTCAATTTTGCATCCATTATCCACATGATACAGGGCTTAGCAAGAAAATTTAACACCTACCTTTAAGCTCTCAATCTAGCACTCCTATTGAGCCTAAAGTGCCGATCAGGATGGTCTTATAATTTGAAGCTATTAATATTCTACTATTTCATTATTGAGAGATCAAGTGTCAGTTCAATGGTTCGCACTCACGCGTGGAAAATTGTCAGACAATAAGGCATCTTCAATGCTATTCATTGCCCTTGACTTTTCATGCTGTGTCTCCGAACGGCAAATATTTTGTTATGAGAAGCTCTTTGATTGCAGTAATCAGGGTTCGGCATTTTACACTACCCTAAAATTGCACTATCACTAATTTTTTAGTGGTTGTTAAAATAAGGGTTTCATTGTCACTAAATCTTCAATTCACTAAATCCGCTTACCAACCCTGGCAGTAATACACTCGGAGATTTGTCATTACCTGCTGAGGGGCGACCGCTATTAGAAACAACTTTTTCTATCATTTTGCTGTTTCATGCACGCAGATTCGAATCTACGCACTCCCGAATGGTAGTCACGCACCAAACCATTCACCAACCATCAAGCATAAACAGTTGTGCCTCCAAACTTGCTCACTACTTTATGGAGAGAGAGTCTTGCATATTTTTGCCCCAAATCCAAGACGACTTCCTCTCCGTTTAGTGAAAGAGGTCAAAATGTAGCTTGTTGCTAAAGTTGATAGCAGACCACTTCCGCATATCATAAACGGTCCAAAGCTCAATTACAAAAACGTACTGCTGGTGAGATATCTTTCAATGCATCAAACTGTGATGCCTCCAGATATTTGAAACGTATTTCGAATAACGCAAGCCATCCGCAAAAGAGATGATTCACAGTTTCCCTTGAGCCCTGCTCCCTACATTTTCTGCATTCCTTATTGTCTGTGATTTCTATCTTATAAACACATGCTGCTAACGGGCTGTCGTCTAGTTCGTTGCATCATATGGTATTTCGTTGACAAAGTCCGAGTATAGAAATAAAGGAAAGGGAAAAAAAATCTGTATAAAAATTTTACCACATACAACTTGAGTTTATGTGACTACCAGAAAATAGGTTGTAAAGGTTGTTCGAAAGGAAATTCGAAAAAAAAAATGATAATAATGTACAAGGTGAAGTCCAAAATAAACAAGACTGAGCTAAAATAGAAACGACAGGAGCTTCGTTCCGATAACTTCGAGTTTATTTATTCAAAATAGTGCCCTTTGGACTCGATACAATGTTTTATGCGTTTTAAAAGCTTATCGAAAGACTGTTTTAGGTCATTGACCGGAATGTCCTTCAGGATGTCGGTACAAGCCTTTTGGATGGCCTCTACGGACGAAAAACGTTTTCCTTTCATGGACAAATGCAATTTTCCGAATAGGTAGAAGTCACAGGGAGCCATATCAGGCGAATACGGCGAGTGATTAATGGTTAAAATGTGATTTCTATTCAGGGCGAATTCGACGAATGCGATGCAACAAACGCTTCAAAACGCCAAGATAGAAAATTGCATTGACGGTTTGGCGCGCCACGAACAATTCCCTTGTGGACAATTCCCTTGGAATCATAAAAACAAATGAGTATCGACTTGATTTATGACTTCTCCAAACACGAGTTTTTGGGTGGTAGCTCGTCTGGGGCCTCCCGTTCGGCACTTTGACGCTTAGTTTCAGGTTCATGTTGAAAACACCACGTTTCATCACCAGTTACAATGTTGTAGAGGAAGTGTTCGCCTTTTCTCTTTAATGAGGTATTTCGCATGTTGAATTCTGAGCAATTTTTAGGTCTCAGTTAACTTGTGCGGCGCCGTAGCCGAATGGGTTGGTGCGTGACTACCATTCGGAATTCACTGAGAGAACGTCGGTTCGAATCTCGAACTTTCTAATAGCGGTCGCCCCTCGGCAGGCAATGGCAAATCTCCGAGTGTATTTCTGCCATGAAAAAGCTCTTCATAAAAATATCTGCCGTTCGGAGTCGGCTTGAAACTGTAAGTCCCTCCATTTGTGGAACAACATCAAGACGCAAACCACAAATAGGAGGAGGAGTTCGGCCAAACACCCAAAAAGGGTGTACGCGCCAATTATATATAGTATATATAGTTAACTTGTGCGGAATGAAATGTGAACAGACCTTTCGTAAATCGATGTTTTGGAAATAGTCTACTCCGATTCCATGAAGTTCATTTTTGATAAATTTACGAACAATTTCGATGGAGTTTTCTATGATAACTGATATTGGGCGGCTCGTACATATGTACATTGTCATTTATGTCCTCACGACCATCTCTGAAACGTGTAAATCACTCATGAACTCTGGGACGAGATAGACCATCATCGCCATAAACTTTGTTCATCAATTCAAATATTTCGGTAAACGATTTTAAACCGATTTTAAAACAAAATTTGATATTAGCTCTTTGTTTGAAACCCACTTTTGTACCGATAACACAAACATACTGACACTTTAGATGCAATAACTTCGCTTCCACTGAACCGAATGTCACCAAGCTTTCACTGGAAGTCTGCTAGGGATGTAACTTCCAACCCACTAACTCACTAAAAAGATGGTGCCATCAAAAATATTTTTATGACGTCAGTCTTGTTCATTTTGGACTTCAGCTTGTTTATCGAAAATCTGATGTTCTGAACTATTCTTAGCACAGTTCCTGATTCAGCAGGTTAAAAAACTCGCTGTACTTGGTTCAAACTGTGTGTCGACCTGTATTCGCTACTATTCGATGCTGGGGCTCAACGGAGGGCGGAGTTTATAAAAATGTTTGTTTTATGTATTGTTGTGTTTTTGTTTTTATTTTTAATTTAAGTAGTAGTTTTGTTAGTTTGTTTTATTAATTAAATTCTTAAAAACTCATTAATTAATTTCTCAAATAAAATAATTTATGTTGCTGCACTCTTACTTGAATGCTTTTCATATAAATTTACACGTTTCAAAAAAACGCCAAAAATATTTACACATTTTGTTTTTTTTTTTTCAATGAAAAATATTATATTTGCAGCGAAGTGAATTGGAATTTGTGCGAACCTTTTATTAAAAATATTTCTTTCTTTTGCACTATCGATGCGATTTGTTGGCACGTTGCAGCATAAAATGAATTTCTGTGTTGAGAACGTAAAAAAAGGTACCGAAATTCCGACTGCCACTTTTTTTTTGGAGAAAATTAAACCCGAAAGTAACTGTTTATTAACTTAAACTATTAACTTTCTGCGATTTATTAATTTGTACAAATATTTATTGCAGCCACAGCGCATTGGAATGCGCAGTGGTTGTTGGAATTTTTTTTTTTTTCATACTTCATTAATATTATTTTAATAAATTTTAATAAATTATTTTTTGCTTTGATTACATAATTTTACAATTTTCCGTTTCTTGTTTTGTGAATTTTTCATTGACTATTATTTTATTTACTCAAAAAAAAAAGCAAAAATAATAATAATACTCGTTACATTGGCACAAATTGCATATTTTTTGGCGCAATCACAAATGAGTTTTTGCATTTTACGCATTAAAACGCAACAAATGTTACAAAGAAATAATACAAAAAACAAAAAACAAATACTATTATATGAATTGTATGTAGTGATGAGCGAAGGTTTTGTTAAAGAACGCATAAAATTTCCATTTAATTGGAAACTATTTTTGAAATGCACTTTATATATCTGTATGTATGTACCACCACCAGCCATATGTATGTATATATAAATATATCTAACATCTCATATTTTTGTGGTTATTGGTATAGCACTAAGTTAATATAGTAAAAAAAAAAAAAAACAATATTTAAAAAATACAAAATAATTTTTTGTATCGATTTTACACGCAACCCACAGCACAGTTTTTACTTTTCTGCTTCTACTCGTATGTCACCTTTTTTTAATACTCACTATTATCTCGTTGTATGCCTGTATGTGTACACATGTCTGATTATTGAGTTTTGCGTCCCTCCCGCTCACCCTCTCACGCGCTCACTCCTCGCTCACTTTTCGTACACTCTCAACTTAATTGTAATTGTCATTTTATCTATGTATTTGTTACATGCACTTGTCTCATTTTTATCATTTAATAAACATTCAATGTAACGGTATGTAATTACAAGTAAGCTCCTCATATTTACGTATACACTGACATTTACGCATCTGTATGTATGTAATTGAGTTAATTATTTCGCCTGCAACTCTAACAGTCATTGTCATTTCGTAAAAAGTAAATTCATTCAATTTAATTACAATTTTTGTGAATGTTTATTTTGTTCGCCCTTTTAAATATTCGAAGTATTGTATGTGTGTATATCACTATTTGTGTATGTATGTGTAACATATAATTATGTTGCTGTCACTGTTATGTATTTTTTATACAGTCCTTTCACCCTTCCATTCATTTACAGTAGAATGCATAAACGCATACAAATCCTATTTCTATAAAATTCTATCTAATATCAATGAGAAGATTTTTATTTTAGATGTTTTTGATTTTGTTATTGTTATTGTTATTTCAATACACTGCATTTGAATTACCTACCAGTGCAGAAGTTTGAGTAGCGGCATAGAGGCTGATGAAGTTTTAGAAATGCCAAATAAAAAACATCAAATAAAACGGTAATCAATACAGGTTGAAGCATGAAAAATAATATCAAAAATTTCAAAATTAATTGAAGCCATTTTTGCATTGAACTACAATCACTTTTCCTTCCATTTATAATGAACACACATTGCCACGATACCTTACTGTTGTCCACTGCTTTGCGAGATCCAAAGGTCTTCGAAGTACAGTGTTATCTCTCTAAGCGGACATCTAAGGGACTGAGAAATTTTTCCGCGTATGGGAGGTGACCGCTTATGAAAAAGTGTGAAAAAAAGTTAATAATATCTTATGGCGAATTATCTGCTCAAAAGAAAAAAAATTTTAAATCCTTAGAGTTTTGTGAAATATACTGAAAAAAGTGTCCGCTTAAGGCAGGTGTCCGCTTAAGGCAGGTTTCCGCTTGAGAGAGTTATCCGTTAGGAGAGAGGTAGGTAAGGGTTGTACGGTAACCCGCTAAGGTCTTTATGCACTGCGACCAGATTGATCTATCGTGCGCCCCTAATTACTTAATTATAACTATTTAGTATACCGAGGAATCGAACCTGCTCTTAAGAGGGAGCAATTGTAGATCTACCTCCTCTAATAGGTACGAGCGAGCTTGGCAGGCTGAAAGAGGCTGCAGATGAACGAAACTGATGTTACCTGTCATGTCCGATCGACTGTCGCAAACCCTCCTGTCATTAAGCAGAAGGGAGTGCAGACAGCTGGTTGGACTGATGACGGGCCACTTTCTGTGGGTGAAACATATGGAAAGGGTGGGCATCTCAGACAGTGTACTCTGCCCAGCTTGTGAAGAGGAGGATGATACGGCGGACCACTTCTTGTGCGTCTGCCCCGCCTACGCTCGAATCAGGTTTGAGGTCTTTGGCACTGCAGTATTAAGAAGCGACCACCTTGGCTCCTTGGCAACACACGATCTACTCAGATTTCTTCGGAGATCGGGTAGATTTAAAGAGAATTAAAAGGGAATCCAAGTGTAGTACAATGGACTTCGTTAATGTCTGAGTGCTGCACTTGCTAGTTGTCCCGACAAAAACAAAAAAATAAATAAAAAATAGTTACGATCTCAGGATTCTGTGTCTCCTGTGGCCTAATGCCTCACAGTTGGTGATTAAGTGTTCCAAAGACTCCTCTTTATCAAAGCAGAACCTGCATAATCTTGTAGTAGATAATCCTATTGTGTTAAAGCGTTCCTTACAGGCAACGTAACCTATAAGTGCTCCATAGGGTAATCTGAAGCCATTTTTATCTAGGGTTAGAGCAGATTTTGCTGTGTTGACATTGAAGTTCAAACACTTTTTGGACTGATTAAGGCCCCTTGTGCCGTTCCAGTGTTCCCTGATTTTTGTTTGGGTCTATTTTTTTGGTTTTCTGTTTTATATTATTTTTGTTAAAGCCGATAAATGGGATTGGCCCAATAAATAGCTCGTCTGCCTTTTTTTTCGCATAAAAGTCTGCCTTCTCGTTTCTTTCCTGTCCCTTATGTCCTGGTACCCAAATCAGTGAGACCTGATTATGAGTGGCCAGTTTGTTGGGAGTATTATTACAATCCCTTAGGACTTTTGACTTGAATGTGAAGCTATTCAAGGCTTTGAGAACCGATTGACTACCCGAAAGAGAGAGTATATTGCATAAACCTCCATTTACCCTGCTCTCGAGCTTTGAGCCATCTCTTTATGGAATGATGGACTCGCCCTGTCTTACATCATCTCGTTCCCACTCTTCCCTTGAGCGTAGCAAGATCGTGCTTATTGTAATGGCAATTGGGCGCATAGTCTACCAGTCTGGGAAGGTCCGAAATGCTTTTTAGGATCTTACCATGGTCATATCCCATATTTGACCACTTACTTAAGGTGTTCGACCTTATTGCCGGGCTGCGAGCGATATATTTTGCCTGCAGATGTACTAGAAGAAAGATTATTGTTGTTGTTATTGTTGTAACAGCATACACATTCCCCATATATAGACGGGATATGATGCTGGAGTGGAAATTATGCTGGCCGGATATAAACCCGGGTTCTTCCGGTGACGTAGAACCGTCTGTCTCGGGAATATTTAAATGCGACTTTAATGGTGTCGATGGCGTGGTTGACATTGCACCGGCTATGAGAACAGATGCGAATCTTTGAACTTTGTCAACTTTTTTAATGCTCACACCCTTCTCAAGGACATTCCACCATACTAAAAACCATAATAGAGAACTGCCCTAATTACCGCCGTATGAAGGCAATGTATTATTCTTGGTTCTAAACCACATTTCCCCCTACTTGCCACAGACAGTCCCCAATTTAGCTTCCTATTCAGTACAAGGTGAAGATATTTAGCCCTTTCTGTTACTCCCACTTTCTGAGCCTGAGCATCGCCATATGTAGATAAAGATTTAGTGCTCAAAATCACGTTTGGCCACCAGAGGCCCTGCTGATGAAATTGAAATTGAAATTTGAAAGCAGCGAGAACTTTGGTAACTCCAAAACGGCCACTGTGTTTAAAGCTCTGGTATGTAAAAGGGTTGACAATCAAGGAGGAAAGGAGACAAGTAACAAAAAGAAACCGATAGGATAGAATAGAGACGGAAACAGAGATTGCTAGACACCTGTGACATTTTTGCAGACTCTTGGACAAATCTGAAAGCATCCTCCAGTTTGAGAGAACGATTTTTACTCAATCTCATGACATTGGAACTCAAAGTTCGGAGCCCTGCTCTAGCAAATGCAGGACACTCACAGAGAAAATGCTCAGTGCTATACGGTTCCTCTAAGCATGGCAGGCACACTGGGTCCTTAATGATTCCAGTGGTTGTTTTATGCTGGCCTCGTGGAATGTGTCCTGTAATAATACCGACCATCAACCGAACGTTTTCTTCCAAGTTTTAGAAGAAAGATCGGCAGTTTTCTGTTCGGGTTTGTCAAAAAATACTTTACAATTACGCAGCGTTCCACCGCGACCGGACCATCCCTCCTTATGTAAACTAAATACATAATTGCTGATCCAATTCATGATTTCTGCAGAACTTGCTGATACTACTCATATATTTTCGATCACATTAAACTATTTGGTAAAGTTATTTATACCTGAATAACGTGAAATCTCCTTTGGTACCAAAAACATTGAAGACACCAACTCAGACTGCACTGGTATTTCGAGAGCGATGCGCTAAAAATCCAACACTAATCGTCCTAAAACGAATTTATGTGTCACCGTGTGACTTCTCTCTATACCCCAAACTCAATAAGTCGCTGCAGAGATACATAAAAATCATTTCGAAAGTCAACTTTCTGCAATTGTTTCCAGGCATGAGATTTAGGCCGATTTCTTATCTTAGAGGACGCTTTACAAACCGAGACAATAAATTATTCTTCACTTTAAAGTGCCCTTTAACTCTCTTCGTTCTTTCAACATTCCGTCAAAAGATATTGCAATTTGAACTCAAATTGAGTACTGCCATTTTTTTTTTGTAGTTGAAAATATTCAGCAATGTAACTGCTTCACTGTAAAGCCAGCTAAAAAATTGCAAGGGGAATATCAACTGGCCTTCAAATAGCAAGAGAGTTTAGTAAGCGTGAGATAAAGTGGCCAGTAGAGTTAAAGGCTAGTTGAGAAAATCTTCCCCTGAGGAATAATTAAAAACTTGAAAAGTTATAAGCAATTTCAACATACTTTTAGAAAGCAGTACATTGGAAATTCTACAAAAAAATATATGTGAAAATAAGAGTACAAAGTGGCGCAAAATTAATCATCCACTTTGTTTGTGAATAATTTTTACAGTAAATAAAAAAAAAATATATTGACTGATGGAAATCTTTATTTTTACCTTTACGTTTCTTTGTATGCAGCAGCTTTCTAGTTCACAAGTGTCAAATATGACTGAAATTCGACGCCATTTGCAAAGATTATAAATCTTCCGATGATGCCTTGACCACCTTGTGCATATAATTGAATTATATCACATTTCTCGTTTTTCTATAGCAACCGCATTTTTTTTTTTTTGTTTTTTACAATGCCTCAAATTTCATAAGAGTTGAAGAAACTAAAAAATCATTGAAATGTTTAAAATCTACATGAATGGTGTAAGGCAAAGCGAATCTATTAAAGGTGGCATAGGTAAATCAGCTGGTTTGTTTTTTTTTTCTTTCGCCGTGTCCATGTGGCTGTCAGCACAGAATGAAACAAGGCGAATTAGTTTTTTCTTTTCCACTTTTTCAATACTTTGCCATGACAATCAAACACACAAAACATTGTTGTTACTCTAGTGCCACCACCTTTAATGAATACGCCTTGGTGTAAGGACATACATAGGTACCAGTCAGGTAGTGAAAGTCTTGACACATTGGAAATATTCTTGCATTAAATTTGTTCAGTAGGAAGCCTCTGCCTCGGTCAACAATATGAAATACGAAAATAACTCTCTATCAACAATATAATTTGCTTTTTCTCAGAACAAAACATAAAATAAAATTCAAATAAAAATATTTATTTGCTTGAACCAAAAACTTTCAACAGAAATTTTTGTTTGTCTTTAAGTGAGAGAAATATTTTATTTTTCAACACAAAACATATCTATTGAATAAAATGAAAGACAGATATTTGAGAAGGCTTTCTTTGAAAATGTTTAATGCAAACGCACATACAATGACTTGTTCAAAGTTTTTCTGTTAAAAATAAATTTCAACGAACAACCGAAAGAAACAAATAACAGCATAAGGTTTTTCTCAGACAGAATTGTCAAAAATAAAATAAAAATTATTTTTGTCTTTCCCTAAGTATTTCATATTTTTCTTAGAATTTGTTTTATTTTAAACATCTTTAAAAATGTTGACAAACATTTCCAAAGTCTGGTAGGATGCCACCCACCAATTCAATTTCACGTCAAATCTTCACACAAAATCAAAACTTTATGTGCAGCTGCTTTTATTTAATATGACTTGAACGTTAGGAGTGTCTGCTTGTCCCACTCAAAAATGTAAATTCAAAGTCTTAGTAACCTTTTTCATTATTTTCTTCTACATATCTTCTTCATATGTACATATGTAAATATATGTAAATTCATCTTTAATTCTCTCAGCAAACTTAAAATTCTCGCAGGTTTCGCAACTGGTTATTAACATATACAAACACAGCATTCAAATTGGAGACCAGAGAGAGAACGAAGCTGTTTGGTTTCTCGGTCAGTGAGAAAGAGCATTAAGGACTTAGGTAGTTAGGTTGCTAGCCGATGATTTTAACGGTCACAATCAGCTGCGCTTTCACACGAACTGGTTGATGATTATGTCTACTAAGGTGGAAGGATGCCTTAAGAAAGACATTCAGTGTGAATGTCCGTCATTGGCCAAAAAATATTCTAACACTTCTACTCTTGCATTGTCGAGCCGCCTACGCGTTAGCATTTAGTCTGCCGAGGATCTTTTATGTATGCAAAAAACGGGTACTGGCAGTCTGAATTTGGACTGTGTGTCTATCTTTTCCATTAAAGTTAGTTGAAGTGTTCAAGCAATCCAGATTATGTTTAATATCAATTCCTTGGGTGGTTATTCAAATCCCTTCCTGACTTGATTTTCATTTCTATTCTATGCTCGTTTTGGCAATAATTTTCTCGCATTAAGAGGCTTCTTCTTTAGCTACTCAGTATTAGGAGTTTAAAAACGTTCATTTTACTTTCGATTTCCTTTAATTTTGCTGCATTAATTCACTAGTGAAAAGAGAGGCTAAAAGGAGGAGGTAATCGATATCGCTTCTGTATTTGTTCATTATTACATTCACTCGATGAGCGAGTCACAGAATTATTGTTGGGACTTGCAAAAACGAGACCTAGACCTTTTATCATTTAAATGATAAAAAAGCAGTGTTTGCGCACCGAATTTCTGTAGAGACAACTTTTTTGAGAGCCTGAATAATTTGTTAGAAAAGTTGAACACTTAGGCAAGAAATTCGGTTAACTTGAAAATTTATTCTTTTTTTTAGCCACAAAAATGAGAGATCTAAACTTCTTACCTAAAATTAAAACCTAAAAACTAAGAACTAGCAATTCAATTAATAAATTAAATTTAATATCAAAATTAGATTTATAACTGAAATTAAAATGTATATTAAAATCTTCAAATGAAATTAAAATTGAAAATTAAAAATAAAAATTTCAATTAAAATTAAAATCAGAATTAAATTAAACGTCACACATAACTCAAATTTAAATTTAAGTAAAGTTAAAAATTATCAAAACTAAAATTAAAAATCAATGAAATCAACTCTAAAGTTAAAACTAAAAATTAAAAATTAAATCTAAATTAATTTTGAAATCAGAATTATAAGAATGACTTGAATTTAAATATAAATTAAATAAAAAATAGAAGTAAAACTAAAATTAAGTTAAATAATAAAAAATAAATTTAAAAATCGAAAATAAAAATTACCTTCGAAACTGAAATTAATTTAAAAATGAAACTCAACTTTTTTATATTTCAAAATTTAATTGTATTTAATTGAAACTGAAAATAAATTGAAGCTTAAAAATGACTAAATTTAAAATATAATCAAAAATGGAAAGTCAAACTCAAAAATTGCACTTAAAATTAAATGCGATATCAAACATTACCGAGATTCAAATTTATGTTGAGTTAAAAATTACAATCAAATCAAAACTAAAATTACAAATTAAAAATTTAAAGTCTAAATCTAAATTAAAGGGGGAACCAAATGTAGAAGCCTCAAAATCGGTCATTTTTTAAACATCTTTTTAAAGGTGATAAAATAATTATATTATTTTGAAGCTTTAACACTAGTTTATTTCACCTTTCGAGATAACAAAAAAAAATGTTTTTAATTTTCTTTTTTCAAAATGGCTGCTCAGGATCATTTCTTGTCGGCTGCCTACGGCGCGAGGTCCCAAACTGCTTTATTTATTACTCTTAATCTATCGATCTGAAACAAAAAAATGGAATTGCTTTTTTTTATAACATATTAACGGAAAGGATGAACCTTTAAAATTAAAAAACAAATATAAAATTAATTATAAACTAAGCTTTTGAAAAAAAGTCAGAATTTAGGTTTATTCAATTGACGTTTTTAACCGACAAAAAGTAATTTTTTAACGCAAAATATCTCAAATTTTGTATCCTTCCGATAGTAATGTACAGAAAGGTCTCACCAAACTTCAAACAAATCGGTCGATAACTTTTTGAGTTACAACACGAGCAATTTTTAAAAATACAGCTTCGAGATAAATGAGTTTAAAGTTTGAGGCACAGGAGCGCGCTGACCGCTCTCTACATAGTTAATGGGCTATAGAAACTATAATATTATATAAGGAATTTCCGCATGAAAATTTCACAGTATGTTCTTAAGATTCTACACTTTCGAAATATCGAAAAAACAAGAAATCGATTTTTTGAAAATTTTACATGGACTTCCCCCCTTAAATTGAGAATCAGTATTAAAATAATAACTAGAATTTAAATATAAATTAAATTAAAAATAAAAGTAAAATTAAAAATAGATATTAAAAAATAAATTTAAAATTTTAAAATAAAAATTACCGTCGAATTTGAAATTGGAACTAAATTGAAAATTAAAACTCAAAATCAGCCCTTTTTGTTTAAACTCAAACGCGATTTGAATACTGAAGTTAAATTGAATTAAAATTAAAATTTAATCAATAATTAAACCTAAGACTAAATTGACGTTTAAAAGTTAAATTTGAAAATATAAAAAATTAGAGTTAAAATTAAAAATGAAATTAAACTGAGATTAAAAAATATTTAAATGAAAATTTTATTTTATGTAATTAAAACCAGAACAAAACTGAGGTATAAAAATTAAATGCGAGAATTAAAATACAATAAAAATTTGAACTAAAATAAAGGAGAAAATAAAATTTTAAATATCAAATTCAAAATTAATTTTTCAAATTAAAAATAAAATTTTAAATTAAAATTACATTAAGTTAATTTATAAGTTCAAAACGTTCCTAGCCGAAACTTATCACTCACCATTTATTATTTGTAGAAATAGCTGAAATCGTATAATTCATCTCATTTTCCTTACAAGCATTACATTTTGAATCATCTTATTAAGATATGACCGCCCAGTCTCGCTTGCATCGCCTGCATGTAATATTTTTTGCCTGACAACTTAATTCCAGAGACAAGTGCAATTATGTATGGAAACAATTTTTACACTTTTAAGCTGGCTATTATTTGTGCATGTTTTTCATACTATCACTTTTCATGCAGAAACTTTTTCACAGCACCCTACTTACTTGCACGCTACGCCCAATTTTTTGTATTTGGAAAAAACAAAAAAATTGCGCAGATCAACACGAAAAGCCAATCAACTCTGTATGTATTTAACTAACCGGTGTATCCATTAACCTCGAACATAACCTTACATTTTTTGACAAACCAAAATGCACAGCAATAATTTTGCACAATTTTGTGTAGCATAAACTGCACCGCAGAAGCGATTTTTTTTTGTTTTTTTTTTTGCATGATCTACAAAAATATTTTGCACAAAAATATTTTTTACAGCACAAATTGTGTGGACTATAAATTTTTTGTCGCCACAGATATTTTTTTTTATGGTATTGCCTGAAATTCCTCATTTGATATTTCTCATTTTGCAAACACTTGTGATTGTTTTTGTTTTAAATTTCAAAGTACATACACTGAGTTTTCATAAACCACGCTCCAACTTACAAAACACTTTTGTATATTTATTTATTTTCCTTTGATTGAAAAAAAGAAAACAAAAAATATGAATAAGTTCGTGCGGTTTTTTTTCGAAATTTTAAACTTTATTGACGTAAAATGGTTACAAATTTAATATTCAAAATATTGTCCATCGCTTACTACTACTTTTTCCCATCTTTCTGGCAATTCACGGATTCCCTTTGTGAAAAATTCGGTCGGTTTTGCCGCAATCCACGAATCGATCCATTTTTTGACTTCATCGTAATTACGGAAGTGCTGGTCAGCCAGGCCATGTTGCATCGATCGGAAGAGATAGTAATCGGATGGCGCAAGGTCTGGACTATACGGCGGGTGGGGTAGGACATCCCATTTGAGCGTTTCTAAGTATGTTTTGACCACTTGTGCAACATGTGGCCGAGCATTGTCATGTTGCAAAATAACTTCGTCGTGTCTATCGGCGTATTGCGGCCGTTTTTCTCGCAGTGCTCGGCTCAAACGCATCAATTGTCGTCGGTAGACATCCCCCGTAATCGTTTCATTCGGTTTCAGTAGCTCATAATACACAACACCCAGCTGGTCCCACCAGATACACAGCACAACCTTCAGGCCATGAATATTCTGCGCCGACGTCGATGTTGAAGCATGGCCAGGGTATCCATACGTTGCCCGACGTTTTGGATTGTCGTAATGGACCCACTTTTCATCGCCAGTCACAATTCGATGCAAAAAACCCTTTCTTTTGTGCCGTTGAAGCAGTTTTTCGCATGCCATAAAACGGCGTTCAACGTCTCTTGGCTTCAATTCATACGGCACCCAATGGCCTACCTTTCGGATCATTCCCATGGCTTTTAAACGTTTGGAAATGGTTGATTGATCAACTCCCAAAGTTTTTGCAACCTCTTCTTGCGTTTGAGCCGGATCTTGATCGAGCAATTCCTCCAATTCGGTATCCATGAACTTTGGCGGCGCACCCTCGCGTTCTTCGTCTTCCAAGCCAAAATCACCACTTTTAAAGCGTGCAAACCACTTCTGGCACGTTCGCTCAGATAGAGCATGCTCACCATAAACTTCCACCAAGATACGATGACTTTCGGCTGCTTTTTTCTTCATATTAAAATAATGAAGAAGAATTCCCCGCAAAAACACATTATTTGGCACGAAATTCGACATTTTCAAGTGTGGTAAAAATATTGTTGTTTACGCTTCAAATAAAAAACTTATACTGACGTTTGTGCCTTACGACAGTAGCTCTCCAATGAATGTTTGGAAATGTGGATCGATGGAATAATAATCAAGTTACGCCATCTGTTGTAAAACCGCACGAACTTATAAATAGACCTATTAACAAAAAAAACACACGCACTCAGAGTCAAAAGTTTAGTTTTCAACACGAAATGTTTATGTGTTCGTAATTATTTATTTCCATCGATACGCAAAATCACTTTGTGTATCCGCATATTTGTATGACTGAGTGTAGCACATTTATTCATTGCACTAATTTGAATTTTATTTTAAATAATTTATGACTATTTGCGTATAGCGAATATTATTTTCTCTATGCAAAAAAAATACCAAATCACTAGAATAAGCACCTAAATGTTTGTATGTATGTGCAGACTCGTATGCAGTCGGCAGTCACATTTATAGCACCACTTTTATGCTAATAAAAAATATCTATCGCTATTTAGTTATAAGGCGTATGTTGGTTATGCTAAGTACTGTTTATGAAAAAAAAACTATTTATTTATATGAAAATTATTTTCTTATAAAAAGCACTATTATAGTAATTAAATATGTTTCCCACAAGCAGCACCCTGTGTCAGTGTGTAAATGGCACTCAAAGCACTCTGAGCACTCTGCCAGCATCACAATATGACTTTTTATAGCTTTGTAGAAGCTTTAAGCTTTCTAATGTCTAACTTTAACTAACTAAGTAAAGCTATAAAATCTTAATTTCTTAGTCTTAAGATGTATTTTCGCACTTTAATATATTTTCTCAGAAATAAACTGCTGTATTGATCGGTAGATTTCACTCTATCAGCACCGAAATATGACTAAATACAACTAACTTTTCTTAAAGCTTTAAGGTTTTTTTCACAAAAAGCACTTTAGCTGTAATTTTATATGTTCCTCACAAGCCACACCCTATTTCAATACGTAAATGCCACTCAAAGCACCCTGCCAGCACTCGAAGATCACTAAGCAAAGCTTTTTTAAAGCTTTAGGTATTTTAAAACTTAACTTTAAATTAACTTAGAAAGCTAGAAATTCAGCACTCGCATATCACCAAGCCAAGCTTTTTAAAAGCTTTAGGATTCCTAACACTTAAATCTAAATTAACTTAAAAAGCTAGAAATTCAGCACTCGCATATCACCAAGCAAAGCTTTTTAAAAGCTTTAAGATTTCTAACACTTAAATCTAAATTAACTTAGGAAGCTAGAAATTCAGCACTCGAATTCAGCACTAAGCCAAGCTTTTTAAAAGCTGTAATATTTTTAACACTTAATTCTAAATTAACTTAAAAAGCTAGAAATTCAGCACTCGCATATCACCAAGCAAAGCTTTTTAAAGGCTTAAAGATTTCTAACACTTAAATCTAAATTAACTTAGAAAGCTAGAAATTCAGCACTCGAATTCAGCACTAAGCCAAGCTTTTTAAAAGCTGTAATATTTTTAACACTTAATTCTAAATTAACTTAAAAAGCTAGAAATTCAGCACTCGCATATCACCAAGCAAAGCTTTTTAAAGGCTTAAAGATTTCTAACACTTAAATCTAAATTAACTTTGAAAGCTAGAAATTCAGACTCGAATTCAGCACTAAGCCAAGCTTTTTAAAAGCTTTAGGATTCCTAACACTTAAATCTAAATTAACTTAAAAAGCTAGAAATTCAGCACTCGCATATCACCAAGCAAAGCTTTTTAAAAGCTTTAAGATTTCTAACACTTAAATCTAAATTAACTTAGAAAGCTAGAAATTCTTAGTTTCATAGCCTTAAGTTCTCACAAAGAAATTTTCGCACAAAAAATCTAGAGCACGAACTGTGTAGCCAAGTAACAACTAATTTCTGTGTATTTATTATTTCAACCCTCCGTTGGACACCTTTTTTAAAACCTTCAGTTAGGTATCCGGGTCTGACTTTTTTTCGTCCTGTTCGAGGATACTTGTTGAAAGGTTATAGCCATAAATCGGTAGAAAATTAAATTTTGGGAAGCTACCTAGAAGCTCAGATCGTAAGCTATATTAGAAATATGTTAAATTCACATACCAAGACGAAAAAATCTGGCCAGAAAAGGCTGCTAATTTAAAAAAAATAGCTATCATTTATATAATAATCGTTTTTTTTCTAACTGCAATCAATTTTCAGCGACTATTAATAAACAACCTTATTGGTTTGGTCACTACGATGCCTTGTTGTATACTTTTAGGGAGGTCTCATAAAAAACTAAAAGCTTTAAAGTTTCGCAATCGATACTGCGACTTCGAAACAATTTAAACATTTTTTAAATATCTTTCTTTCTTTATGACTATTTTTGTGGCCTGTGAAGCGGACGCATATTTTTGCGTTAATAATTTTAAGAAATTGTAAGAAGAAGCTTAATTCTGTTGAAAGACATAATAAGCTCGTACTTATATGGGCACCAGGGCACTGCGATGTTCAAGCGAATGAAATTACCGATGAATTGGCCAACTGTAGATCAGCGGTTACCCCACAGGGACCAGAGCCAATAATCGGAATCAATTCTGTGATCCCAATTGGACCGGTTATGTATGCAATTTACATAAAGAGCGATGGTCCGATCGCGGTGGAACGCTGCACAACTGCAAAGTATTTTGTGACAAGACCGAACAGAAAACTGTCGAACTTTCTTCTAAAGCTTGGAAAGAAAGACGTTCGGTTGATGGTTGGTATTATTACAGGGCACAATCCATGGGATCAGCATATGAAATCATTGCATATGGAATCATTGAGCACCCGATTTGCCTGTCTTGCTTAGAGGTACTGAGCATTTTCTCTGTGAGTGTCCTGCCATTGCTAGAGCAAGGCTATGAGTTTTGAGTTGCGACCTCTTGAGAATGAGTGAAATTCGTTCTCTTAAACTGGAAGATATTTTCACATTTGCCAAAGAATCTGGAGGATTTTCATAGGACTCGCTATCACTATCTCTGTCTCTATTCTATTCTATCTCTTTCTCTCTGTCTCTATTCTATCCTATCTCTTTCTCTCTGTCACTTCTCTCCTTTCCTCCTTGACTATCTATCCTTTTACTAAATCTCTCGGTGTTTCTTAGCTCGTTTTTTTCAAATTTCAATTTGAATGCCAGATATCACAAAAATTCTAGCTCGCAAAACGAAAAACTTAAAATCGGTGTGAGAGTCCGAGAATGTAATCGAATGTGTCTCAAGCATCGAAAATAGGCAGAAAATTTAAGGGCTCATGCAGTTGGGCATCGGCCAGCAGCTCTGGCTGGCTGTAGATATCTGCCTGTTGGCGGTCTCGAAATGGTATCGAAAAGGCGCTTTAGTGCTACTTGAGATGTGCCAGACTGGCACTTCAATCATTTCACCTACCTACCTACCTAAATTGTATGATCCGGTGTCAATTAAGAACTGAATTTCGTAAAATTATGCGATGAGAAAATTTCGTTTGCAAACAATTCATAGATTCATAGGTGACATCTGGCGCTGTCCTGTTTGCAACCACTTGTCAGTGATATCCATTCCATCAATAATAGACCAAAATGTAGTTCTTAGCATCTCTTGTTATCTGATGTTATCAACCAGCATTAGATCGTAGTCGGAATTCCAGCAGAGTCTCGAAGAAAATGACCCAATCATGCCTCCAGATCACATAGCGCAAACTTAGATTTTTAAAAGACCACTTTCATAGTGGATTTTAATAATTTTAATGCGATTTTTGATCCAAACTGTAAAATCAACAAATGACAAAAAATTAAATGTCAAAAAATTGAGTCTCAGAAAATCGAATCTCAGAAAATCTAATGTCAAAAAATGTCAAAAATAGCCATGTTATTAAACTTAATGCCTATTGAAAAACAAAGTTAAAGTATTTTTAAAAACGGCAGGTGAAAGCTCATTAGCTGCTCTACTGCCCATTTTGCCGCAGCTTAAAAAGTCAGAAATATTTCGCTGTTATCGAAATTTGTGTAACTAACTTTACCCTAAACTTTTAAGTTTCATTTGTTTTTGCTAAAAAGCGTTTAATTACTGACTTGTAGCCGCTGGAAGCGAAATTAGCGCCACTAAATAGTGAATAAGTAAAATTTCGTTTCTACAAAAAGCACCTGCGTACTAACTTTGGCAGCTCTCTGAAAGCTTCAGCTTGCTTGCTAAAAGCTTGAGACCTCCATATAGATTTTTTTGGTACAAAAATGTGGTGTATTCTGTAACAAATTCGAAAAATTTTCCGCAAAAACTTCAAAATTTTTAAGGGAAATTTAAAACAAAAAAATTGGGATGCAGTTTTATAGCACATAAAATTTTAATATAACACATGGACTGAATAGTCCCGAGACTAACAAAGATAAGAGGTTTTTTTTTTGTTCAAAATTTGCCTTATTCAACAACGTAGTTTCCATGAAGAGCAACGCAATCATTCCAACGCCACTCTAACATTTCAATACCGCTTTTGTGGGACGATTTATCTTTTGCCTCAAAATAGGCCTCAGTTTCAGCGATAAACTCTTCATTCGAGCGAAATTTCTTACCGGCGAGTATTTTTTTAGGTCTGCGCACAGCCAGAATTTTTATAATTTTTGTATAAAGTTGTAAATTTTTGGGATTTTTATGGTAAAAAAAAGAAGTATTAAAAATTAGTTAAAATATTTTTTTTTATAGAGATGCTATTGTTTTCTCACCTTCTGATATGTAATAACAAAAAATTTTAAACTAGCGACTAAAAATTTAAAATTGTAATGCTAAATATTTGCATATTTTGAAGTGCATAACATATTTCTCGTTATTTAAAAATAGAAAGAACTATCACAACTTATTTCATTGCTCTAATCGCACATTTCAAGTTACCGCCTGTGCAGTGTTTAATTGTCGAAAGCTCTAAATCTCTGCATAAATATGATAATTTAAACCACCGCGCAGCATTGCACCAGCTCCATAAGCTTCTTCCAAAAATTAGCATACGTTTAGCAGTAGTATTCAACTTAAAGCACTACGCCTAAAATGCTGCAATGAAAATCCACTTAAACTTAGTTAAAAGCACCAGCAAAAGTAATGAAGTTAATTTTGTAAGATTTAAATTTTTTCGTTTTATTTCAGTTAGTGCACTCGCACTCTCGCAAATATATAAGATGTCGCACACTCTTTGCACCACCACAACTAAGCACTTTTGTTTGTAGTATTCATAAGTAAAATTACGTCCTTGCACTGCCAGCACTGCAATTTTCGCCGAGTGCTCACATAAATGAATATAAATACTTCGCACACTCGTATGGGTGTATGTATGTGTGCATGTGTTTATGAGTGTGTGTAGGGTTAAGCACTTGTGCATTCATAATTGTGTAGCCATATTTACGATGTAATAATTTCTTGAAGCGCTGCTGCCAGTTAAATGAAATTGTAAAATACATCCATACAAAGGGCAGTGAATGTTTGTGTGCAGACGCATATACGTGTGTGTGTGAATGTGATTGTATTAGTATAAGTATGCCTTTTAACTATGCATTGCAGGCGTCGGTATGCGTTTGTGTGTGTGTGTCTGAAGTATACTTCTCCCAGTAGCATCCTTAACTCTGCCACCACTGCACTTCCTTCGATGTCTTTTGAGTGAAACAAAAAAAGAACAAGAAAAAAACCAAGCGCAACCGATAGAGAGCAAAAAAGAATGAGAGGAGTTTTTCCTTTGAATAAATGTAAAATGTACATACACACATACATATGTACAAAAAGCGCATGCATGAATATGCTGCTGCTGCATATCCGCTCTTGGCCCACACAATGCAATTACAACGCGCACCACTACAATGCATTCACAAGTACGTTGCGATGTCAGTATTTGTGTGCCCTTTGGTACTTAGAATCCTTCAGGCACCAGTCACGACGCTTGATAGAATACGACGCGATGGCGTGGTGCTGAGCTTTTTGTGTGTGGCGTTAGCAATGGCAACACATTTTAAGTGTTTCCGCTTTAAATGGCTTTATGAGTATGTGAATACGTAACTGCACAAATGCGCAAATGTGTATGTATGTATGTATGTATGTGTGTACAACTCTCGCAGTTTCTGTCTTTTACTCTGTGCATACATTTTAATATAATTTTAATTGTACTCAATTACACTGCAACTGCACTTCATGGTCTGCGAAGTCCATGCATACATACATACATATTTATATACATAGGTGTGTATGTATGTGGCAAAGGTCAGAATGGAACGGAGCTTGCCACTACATATACTCCTTAAGTTCAATGCAGGAGCACCACCCCGAAAGAGATAGTAGAAAAAGGGGAATTAGTAATATAAAATTGCTAAATCTGCAAGGATATTTCAGTCTTAGGCTATCCTGCGATTTATACTAAAAATTTCTATCGGACAAGGGAGATACGCGCCAATTATGTATAAAACCATGCAGTTATATATATATATATATATATATATATATATACACGCTTTTTGGGTGTTTGGCCGAGCTCCTCCTCCTATTTGTGGTGTGCGTCTTGATGTTGTTCCACAAATGGAGGGACCTACAGTTTCAAGCTGACTCCGAACGGCAGATATTTTTATGAGGAGCTTTTTCACGGCAGAAAAACACTCGGAGGTTTGCCATTGCCTGCCGAGGGGCGACCGCTATTAGAAAAATATTTTTCTTAAGATTCGAACTAACGTTCTCTCTGTGAATTCCGAATGGTAATCACGCACCAACCCATTCGGCTACGGCAGCCGCCAAAACCATGCAGTTGGGGACAAAAAAATAGTCACCCTAAGTCAAAATTTCACTCATTTTTTTATTTCAAAAAGGAAAAAGTTTTGTCGTTGATTCCATTCAAAATTGTATTTCATTTTATACTTAACAAAATTTTAAAAAAAGTTCAAAAAGGTCTGCAAACTTTTTATAAGACTTGAAATACTTATCTAAAATTTCATGGGAGAAAAAACTAGGATCAAAACAAGAAAGTATGGGGTATTTTTTTTAAGAGCTTAAGGGGACTGATACCTGTAAACGTCCATATTTTCCCTGATTTTCATTAAAATTATTTAAAATGAAGAAGTCAATATATTTTTTTCAAAATTGGCATACATTTTATTTATACATTAAAATAATATAATTTTTTTTTTATATTAATCATTTAAAATGGCGGATGTACACTCAATTCTTCCAAGAAGGTCACAGCGGGGCTTCTCAATCAGCGGGCATTCTATCATCGGCGTCAGTGACCTGAATACAAAAAACCAAAAATTTTTTTCATTTTTTTGTCATAATTTCTATATGAATTAACAAAAAATGAAAAAAAAAATCGCGGAACAAAATGTTTAAAAAAAATGAATTTTTGGGGCGAATTTTCATACTATTTTTTCGAAAAATTTTCGAAAACTTGTAAATTCACATAGAAATATCATAAAAAAGATGTGTGCACAATTTCAGGGAGATCGGTCAATAACTTTTCGAGTTATCGTGTGCGCCAATTCGAAAAATATAGTTTTGAGAAAAACGCATCTAAATTTTGAATACATGAAAATTCAACCTCTCCCAGCGCTCGAACGCAAAGAATAGAGTCGTCACGATTGACCATCTATAATATGAGAAATTTTCGAAATTTTACAGGTATCCGTCCCCTTAAGAACTTAAAATGATAATACAAAACAGAAATATTGTTGAAATGAATCTCTTTTTATTATAATCTGGTAGATAGGTAGGTAGGTAGGTGAATTAGTTGAAGTGCCGGTTTGGCACTCCTCAAGTAGCACTAAAGCGCCTTTTTGAAACCATTATGAGGCCTCCAACAGGCAGATATCTACAGCCAGCAAGAGCTGTTGATATAATGGAGTAGATTGATTAGACTTAGGTTGGCAAACTGTCCCAGGCTGTCGAAGAAAGGAGCGCCCAGTGACCTAAGTTATCTAGCTGCAAAACCCGGACATTTACAGAGAAAATTCTCAACAGTCTCCTTCTCTGTAGGGTCCCCACAGCTTCTGCGATGGTGGTTAAATAGTAGGGTGGTTAAATGGTAGGGCTTTTCCGCGTGTGTGCCGATCGTCCAGTGGCCGGTAAACACAGCTACGAGTTTGGAAATCGAATGGCGAGGAGTCCAAAGGACTTTCTGAGTCCTTCGTATATCGTATTGGGGCCAAAGGGGTTTCGAAATTGCACATGAAGAAATGAAGCTCCATATTTTCTGCGCTTTCCTGAGAAATAATTTGTGCAGTTCCCCTCGTCAACAACTGTCAGGGGGATGTCGATGGCCGGGTAGAAGGTCTCTAAGGCCAGTTCAGTCCGCTCCCTGGCAAGCTCATCAGCAATTTCATTTCCCGCTATGTTCCTATGTCCTGGCACCAGATCAGAGTAATGTTACCTGCACACCCAAGAGATTTGATCTCATCCTTACAGGAGTTTACTAATTTCTGGTAGATAATTTCATCGCATTTATTTTTTTAATCCGATGTATGATCGCTGCGGCCGGTTCAATTTTTGACTACTTTTTCCAATAAATCTGGCCGTACGGCGTCAATGGTGGCTTAAATATTACAGTAAATCGGTTGTTAAATGTCTTCAATGTTTAACTGAATAATTTTTGAAAACAAAAATTCAATCGGCATAGTTCGATAACGCTCGCAATACAACGTAACGACAACTCCTTTCTCATTTCGAAAGAAATAAGAACCGGTGATACCACCAGCGTGTTAACCAAGCAGCCAATTTTAATGGATGTAATGGCTATTTCTGCCCAAATGTTAATCAAACAAAAATTTCTATAAAAAATATTGCCAGCATAAGTTAGCGTATGCTGTGAAATATACATAGAAAATATTACAGGTTGGCCAAAACAAGCGCGATATGGCTAGGGAAACCACGTATTTGATTACTAATTTTGCTTGGCTAATACAAATGGAATGAATAAGTTGTAGCAAAACTCATCCATGTGTCAATTTTTGCCCAAAAGTGGATAGCTCCAAAACAAGCTAATTAAAAGCGTCAACTGCCTCTTCAAGCACTGGAAAATTTTAACCTCCAATTTTATTTTTGAAGCTCAAAAACAAAAAGAGATCATTATGCGGCAAATCAGGGCTATAAGGCGGATGACCCATTAATTTGATTTTTTGAGTGCTCAAAATCTCTCTGAGAGAGCCAATATGTGAGAGCTCGTTCCCACGACAGTCGATTCTACGTTACCGAAACGACCAGATTTATATCCAGCCAAGAACTGTCACTCTAGCTGCACTCCCCTATGTATAGGGTTTGTTTATGTTGCTACAACAACAACAACATCTCGCATTGGTTTCGTGTGTACGACTCAAAATTTACTGTTTTAAGTTTCTCTAGTGGCACAATTGTGACATGAGCGGATTTTCTGAAAACACAGACGACCATTTGCTTTGAGGTGCTTTTTCCGCGAACAACTTAGAACACCCTCGATACCCGTACTGTCGTTCACAGTTTTGTCTTCTGCCTATTTGCATGGATCCACGATTCGTCACCTATTACGATGTCAGAGACGTGCTCTGAATCAGCGAGGCTGCATTTCTTAAATATTTCTTTGCACCAATCGACACGAATCCCTTTTGGGACCACTGTCAAATTATACGGTATCCAACGAGAACAAATCTTCTTGACGACCAAATGCTCATGTAATATTCAATGTATTCTGGGCCCACTAATGTCCACGGATGTCTCTATTATGCGATATGCTCTATGACCATTTTCCATTATCAATGCACAACTTCAATTCTGATACCACAAACGTTTTTGAATGGCCCTTAACGCAATTCATCCTAGAAGGATCGACGGCCACGTTGGAACTCAGTGTACCAGCGTTCCACAGTGGCTATGTGCGGGGCTTCAACGTCAAAAGTCGAAGTAAGTTCATCAATGCACTCCTGTCTCGATAATACACATTGAAAATTGTAATATCATAAATCAGCGTATGAAAATTTTCACCAGTTAATTCCTTCCTTTCGGCGAGATGAATTTTTCAACTCACTACAAAAAGAACAAATAAAGCTCGCAAGTGAAAACTATACATGGAAGTTTATGCTAAAAAATACCAAACTTTTCGATAAAGATCTCAAATTACAGCTCATCTCACGTTGTGTTACAAAGGCGATCCTGTTAAAAGGCAATCCTCGTGTACATGAACACCTACAATGACATTGAAATTTGAAATTTGAAAGGGTCGAGCCAATGAGCGCCAGGAGATTAGGTGATAATTCAATGATTCCAATGGTAGTGGGCTTGTCACAAAATACTTTGCAGTTCTGCAGCGTTCTAAACTGAACCATCGCTCTTTATGTAAATTGCATACATAATCGCTGATCCAATTCATGATTCGTGCGGAACTGATTCCGATTATTGGCTCTGGCCCTTGTGGGGGAACCGCTGATCCACGGTTGGCCCATTCATCGGCAATGTGACTTCTACGTACCTCTATGTCTAGGTTGTTCATCAAATTTTACGGGTCGATGAGAAACGACATTTTTATGGTTTGAAATGCACTTTATTATTCAGTTAAGTCTCTGAACATCAATACACTTGTTTCAATGAGATTCCAATTTATAAATTTCATCTCTGAAGTCACAATCTGGAAGGGCTGCAAAATACACTTCCGCAGCTATTATGACCTCATCAATTGATAAAAAAAGCTTGGCACGCATGCATTTTTTTTAAGCCTGGGCACAGATGGAAGTTGCTAAGGGTCAAATCTGGTGAATACGGTGGATGCTCCAACAATTCGAACTTGAATTCACTTTGTCAAAATACTTTTGTGAAACGGTGCATTGGCCTGATGAAAAATAATTTTTTTCTTTTGGAAACTGCGCCTTTTTTCACGAATTTTGTTCTTCAATTAGTCTAAGACGTTCCAATAATATTCAGAATTTATTGTTTTACCAGTTTGCAAGTAGTCCAGAAACACATTTTCTTTCGCATCCCAAACAACTGAACACCTCCTTGTCCGATTTTTGGACTCGAACTTGTTTCGGAGCCGAAGAGCCAGTTTCGCACCACTTTAGCCTCTTGGTTTTATTTAGAATCATGGAGATAGACCCAAGTCTCATCCATGGTGATGAAACGATGCACAAAATCCACTTTATCCTTTCGAAAACAGTCTAAATATTGCTGAGAGAGTCCCATTAGAATGTGTTTTTTTTCATTATTTGCGAATGTTCGGGTGCCACATGTGTGCACATAGCTTTCTGTTACCCAATGCAGCAGTAAAAATATTACTTACGCTGCCCAATGAGATGCTCAGGACATCTACCAAATCTCTTTCCGTCACTCGACGATTTTCCAATACGATTTCCTCTATTTTTTCTATGACTTCTGATGTTTCTACTGTTTTGAGCGTCCTTAACGTGGATCGTCTTCAAGGCTTCTACGACCACCCATCAAATTCAGCAACCCGCCTTTCTAATGTACTCAATGATGGCGAAAAGTCCTTATGTAATTACTTTCAACATTCGTTGATAAATTTCCTTTGCTTTAAAGCCTTCCAAAAATAGAAATTTAATTTTGTTGTTGTTGTAGCAGTAGCTTTGCCCTGTCACTGTAGTGTAACCACCGGTCGTCTTCGCCTAGCTCATCTAACAGTAAGCCTAGGAAACTAGTTGTTTCGACAGTTTGAGTCCAGAGGGAGAGGGGTGTTTTATAAGTGGGTTTGAAAAGGTGGTTAGTGACTTACAGGTTACCTTCACATATTGACATACATTTGGTATGTCGGGGTCAATTCTGGATAAGTAGGAGCTTAACCTGCTACAATATCCAGAACGTAATTGTGCCAAGGTTACGTGGGACTCTCGAAGAAGTTGGAGCTCTTCGTCTGCGATAGGTGGCGGTTGGACTCCGATACCGGCATTCGGGGGTCGGGAGCTTAGGAAGGTGGTAATGGTCTCCCGATGAATGTCGTTTATGGTCTGTCTGTATACTGTCCGATCCAGTAGCTGTCTGTCTGTTTTGTCTTGGATTTCGTCCGCGTTATTGAGAAAGAGCCTCCTGACGTGCCTGGGAGGTAGCTCAGGCTCAAGCAGATGATGCAGCAGAAATTGCTTGCTGCGCCGTTTGTTATGCTCCTTCACGTGAATCACCGCACGTTACTTGATTTTTTCATTGTAGAAAGTACTATGACACGTCAATACTAAATGGCTTGAAAGCAAAGAATGTGTTGACAGATTGGAATGAAACTTCAGATATGTACATACGAAGGAGCATTAAAAATATATAAATTTTAACTTTTGCGTTCATTTTCTATTTATTCAAAGTAAGAGCAATTGAAATACGCAACTTGCTTAGTAAAATTTAAAAACTCCATACAAATAAGTGCCACTCTACTGTACACCTGTGAGGGAAATGCTAAAAATGAAAGAAAACACAGAGTGCACATTTTACTAAATTAATTTTACAATAATTACACTAATTGTGTTTGCATGTGTCCCTGTGTGAGTGAGTGACTCCTTTTCATGATGTGCAGCCGTGTATCGGTGTGTGAGCGATTGCTTTGACGCTCTTTGAAATTCAACAAAAATGTCTACAAAATGCAATGCATGCATACTTCCACATATGTATGTATGTATGTATGTATGCATATACCATGAAAATAGCTGGTGCTGCTGTTGCATCAAAGTTTTCTATTGAAAATTATTATCGTTATAAAATCTATTTGCGTTTAATTGAATTACTTTTGTAGCAAAAGCTGAGTGAAGTGAGAATTTACTTTTGTAACCACGCTCTTTCATTTTTATTCTTAGTATGATAATGTGAAATTGAAAGGAAAACTTGCGGCCCCATAACAAATATATGATGAGAAATAATTGTAATTTTTCCAATTACCTCATTTCTAATGGCCATTATAAAAACTTTAGAGGAGAGGGAAAATGGATTGATGGTGCAGGATAAAGGTTGAGCTAGTAATGAACTGTATTTCATTACAGATTGGAAGGAAAGTAGCAAAGTATGACTTATTAGTATTCACGCAAAAGTAGATTGCACTCAAAAATTTCAAGAAACTTTAATACAAAGCTATGAAGCTATGAAGCTTGGTGATATTTTTGGATATGATTAATATAGGGTTTTCCAAACAGAGGTGTTATTTTGATATTCAAAGAAAAGTACTATTTTTTTTAAATAAATGATCGGATTCTTATTTCATTTTAGAGATGAAGGTATGCCGTTAATAGTCGAAAATAACATCAGGCAAATGACCACCACGACTACGCTTATAGGACAATATGCTTTTCATAAAATTTTCCATAACCGAATTGCAAAGTGGCTGCCCTATATCCTCGACAGCCTCGCGAATTCCATCTTTGAGGTCTTGAATCGACCCGGGGCTGTTGGTGTAGACCTTCACTTTCACGTGGCTCCAAAGAAAAAAATCACAAGTTGTTAAATCACAAGATCTCGGTGGCCAATTGTGATCACCTCTTCGAGAGATAACACGATCCGGAAACTTTTCCCGTAAAAGATTAATGGTTTCGTTGCTTGTGTGGCACGTAGCGCCGTCTTGTTGAAAATAAACTTTGTCCAGATCAAAACCCCCCAATTCCGGCCATAAAAAATCGTTAATCATCTCTCGATAGCGCAATCCATTCACCAATAACACCTGTTATTGGAAAACCCTTTACTGAAAAGACTATCTAAAAAATTTATTTCATGGGAACAGCTTCCATTGTATGGAGTTAAGACATCATTCCTTAGCAGGTTAGAGCTTAATTACATTTGATTTGAGAGGTTTTCACTTCAGGCTCATGGTCTTTTGTGCCCTCTACTCACCATAGAACCTCATTCGAACCCAGTTCCCTTATTAAACTTAAGATGTTGTAGCAGGTTAAACTCTTATCTATCCAGAGTTGACCCCCGATATAGTCAATATATGTCTGGCATGTGCTGATACGCATAGTAGTACTGTTCACATGTCCTCTGAAGGCCACTCACCTAACATACCTCTTCCTCTAGATCCAACTCGTCCTGGGCCTACCATAAGCATTGAGTTTATAGAGTAAAGAGTCATCATTCACAAGCTGGAAAACTGCGGATCTAAATATACGCAGTCGGGACACCACCACCTCTCGTACATCCTGTTTCTTTTTTTGTGTTGTGCTATGTGTTGTGACCTACAGGGACCTAAAGGAATCTACAGAGACCTACAGTTTTATGCTGCCTCAGAACGGCAGACGGTTTCATATGAAGGGTGTTTTCATGGCAGAAATTTACTCGGAAGTTTGCCATTACCTGCCGAGGGCCGATCATTATTAGAAAAAACTTGTCTATCATTTGTTATTTCTTGAGAGGGGTCTCGAGCTCGGACACTACCGAATAGTAGTTACGCACTCTGGCCTTAGGCTTGATAAATATAACACTGACCAGCCAATTGTTGTGTACCAAATCTTGGAAAAGTCCGAAAAAATAATCAAACATTGGCCGATGACGGGGATGGATGGGTATTCTCAGTATTACAGCTTGATGAAAAGAGGTTTCAATTTTAAAACCACTTCCATTTCCGTTTGAACATGAATTTTGTAACTCTAAATCCGATGTGCATGCCGCCGAAGCAAGTGGATTTTCCACAAAAATTTGGGTACCACTTGGAGACTAGTTTCTATTCGAGTTTACATTCATATTATTATCTAGAATTTCGATTAGCTCGAGAAAGGCGGAGTGCTTGAATAAGTTACAAACCTAAGGAAGATCTGGTAAGCTCCACCTGTAAGATAACCAGATAATCAATAAAAAGAGACCGCCTCTAACCTGAGGATCAGCCGCTCGCTCCGAGACAGACGCTGCAAATCTTGAGGCCCTGTGTCCCAAAAAGGAGGACAATAATTAAGAGAGCCTAATGAAAATTAGATTAGAGTAACGAAACATGGCCATGGGCCATAAGCGAAACACCGAAACTATCACAACTCGAATTGCTTCAGTTCGACAGTTAAATCAGTCGACTTCTTATCGTTCACAAGAATTGGGAAGCTCTCAATCCACTTTGTGGAAAATTTTGCATAAATTTTGACCTGCACTCAAACTATTTCAAATGAAGACAAAAAATATGAAGCCTCTTCAAGCCATTTGAAGCTATAAAACTTCTCTAATTGAGCTCAGCAAAAATTGCGCTAGTTCCTATTAAAACATCCTATGCTTTTCTAACTGATTTCTCCGAACTGATTTCTATCCAGTACCCAACTCAAGGTGTTTATATCAAATCAATAGATAACACATGGGCTGAAAAGTCCTGGGTCTAACAAAGAAAACAGGTTTCTTTTTGTTCAAAGTTAGCTTCATTCCTCAACGTAATTTCCATCAAGAACAACGCAATCGTTCCAGCGCCGCTCTAGCATTTCAATACCACTTTTGTAGAAGGATTAATCTTTTGCGTCAAAATAGGCCTCGGTGTAAAATTAAAAAACGAATTTCTTTTTTATCCATCATTTTGAAAATAAGAAAAGTAGCGTCACTCTTAGTCACACTCTGAATAGAATATCATGAAATTTTAACAGCTAACTAAAAAAGAGGTGAGATGCAATAAAACTAGTGCCATTTATGTGTTAGCCAGGGGACTTTTCAGTCCATGTGCTAAAGCTAAGTTTGCATGAATGGCCATAGAATCGCTCACCATGCTTGTATTGCGCTCGTTAGAGATCATAAGTGGCTTTTTTTGTAATTAAAATCAAGAAACCTGTTTCAATTTTAAAATTCGTTTTTGGCGGCCAAACTATGATCAGTCAAATCGATTCACGTCTAAATTTTTCACTTTCGCTGCGTAAAAACTTGCATTAATAAATTGAAAAAAAAAAAAAAACAAAAACGAAAAATGCAACAAAATAGAGTAACTCTTTCATAATCAATAAGAAGTCGTAACAAATAATTGGTAACCAATTTTTTTGCTTAACCAAGTTCCTCTGCAAGCAGCAGAATAATGAAAGTTGAGATGACACAACGTTATGATGGCAAATGACATCTGCTAGTGTCAATCAGCATATGAAGTCAGTCAGTCATATTGATAAATGCACGATTACACAATTGCACATCACATATGCACCTACAAATGCCAAATTACATATGCCAGTCGAGATATCATACTGTCGATGACTTGCCATGCGCTTATCACTTGTCTTCTCCGCCATTTCATCTACTCACCTACCTATTCTTTGCTGCCACTCTTGTTATGCTTGTCTTCATACTGGCGAATGCATACGAATGCGACTAACGAGCGAGTAATATGAAACCAATGATGAATAAACTGAATTTCAGCTCATGCTTGTGTGTGTGTGTGTGTGCATAACTCAAAAAGGATATCTAATACACACTCGTATGCTTGTGTGTGTAGCACTGTGGGTCGCAGTATGCACTCATACAGTGGTAATAGTAACAATAGCGAGAAGGAAGTGGGAACAAAGAAAAAATAGTAAATTTCACAATAGTCGTATATGGAGAATAAAATACCCATGAAAATTTCACAAAATTCAATTCATACTATTTGCTGGTGGTAAGCCAAATAAATACATTCTCGTACGTAGACTTAGGCGAGTATGGGTGTGGGTGCCAAGCCGAACGTACCAGTGAATGACAACTATTGACACAACTAACGAGTGCAGTGAAGTGACAGCACAAACAACTAAGCAACGTGCTAAGCTATATGTATGTAGTTGACTTAGGTATACTTAGCAGATAAGAGAATCCAGTAGACATGGATGTATGCACATTAGGGTGCATCACTCTTCATTCAAAAACCAAAAAAACGCGGTACTTTTTTTCATTGGAACTATAAATTTACTAAGTTTTAAGACTTGCGTTAAAGTAATATATTTTTGGGAAAATATTAAGATTTACATGAGCTGTACTGATTTGAAAGTACGTCAAATAGCAGAGCTTTTTATATATTAAATAAAATTAGTTTTTAAAAACATTTTTTCCAAAACATCGCATCAAATGGTAGAAGAGCTGAGGCTTAAAAGGTTTGCATAACAATTATTAAAAATGCAAATAAATAATTGCGAAAAAAATATGTGGGTTGTAAATGGGTTAATTTGAATTTTAATATTTTTGGCAAAATAATAAGTTAAAAAAAATCCTAAAAATCACCCTAACTATAATAAAAAAAATATATTTTTCTTAAAGTGTTGCGACAAAAAATATTTATGTCGTGAATGGGTTAACTTTAATTTACAATTTTTAATTTCTTTATATTTTTTGAAAAATATTTACTGAAATTTATGTGAGCTGTACTGATTTGAGTTTACCTGCAAAAATCGAGTTTCTTATAATAAAATTTGTTCTTAAAAAAAATTTTTTTTGCAAGAAAGTATTTTACCCTTATTTGGGTCGTAAATGGGTAAATTTTAATTTGTTAACTTCTTAATATTTTTGGAAAAATAAGAGTGTAAGTTTAAAAGCTCTGCATTAAAATTAAAAAAAAAAAATTAAATAGTTGCGAAAAAAATATTTGGGTCGTGAATGGGCTAATTTTATTTTTTTTTAATATATTTGGAAGAGAAATTTCAAGAAAATAATTTAATTTGGAAAATTATTAATATTTACATGGGATGTACCGATTTGAAAGTACCTCTAAAAATGGAGTTTTTATGAATAAAATTAGTTTTTAAAACTATTTTTTCAAAAAACCAACACCTCAGACAATAAAATAGTTTAGGCTTAAAAGCTCCGCAAAAAAATTCAAAAAAAAATAAAAATAAAAATTCCGTAAAATAATATTTGGGTCGTGAAAGGGTTAATTTACATTTTTCTTTTTAATTTCTTAATATTGGCTAAAAGAAAAGTTTAGGCTTAAAATATCTGCGTAATAATTCAAACAAAAATTTAAAATAATAACTTCTAAAAAAAAAAATATTTGGGTCGTGAATGGGTTAATTTTCATTTAAATTTTTTTTTTCTTAATATTGGCTAAAATAAGAGTTTAAGCTTAAAATATCTGCATAATAATCAACACAAGAATTTAAAATAATAATTTGGAAAAAAAATATTTGGGTTAATTTTAATTTTAATTTTTTTATATTGTATATTTTTGGAAAAATGTTAAGATTTACGTGAGATGTATCGATTTGATGATAGCTCTAAAAATCGAGTAAAATTAGTTCTTAAAATTTTTTCTAAAAATATTTTTTCCCAAAAAATCACCTCGGATGTTTCAGTTTAGACTTAGAATGTCTGCAAAAAAATGTTTAAAAAATTTATCAAAATAATTTGTTTGCGAAAAAAAATATGAAAATGAGGGATAGAATTTAGAGAATGACCATAGAAGTTCAGTTTGTTTCGGTTCGGCTTCGCCAAAAAAGAATGAACTTCGGCCGAACATTTCTTTAAATAACATTTAACATTTTTATTAAAAAAATGTATAAGAAAAGTTGTATAGGTTTTTAAATTTGCTTCAAAATATTTATCTACGTCTCCTTTCTCGAAATTGGCCGAAATTCAGTTCGACCGTTCAGTTTGGCCGTTCGGTAATAAATACCTTTGCAGAGGTCTAAATTGGTTAAGGTGTTCATTTTTCTGATGCCCTCAGTAAAAAGGATACATGAGATCTTCTAATGTTCCGCAGTGGAGCAAGTGACCGCAACAAGTCTCCTCCAGTTGCTTCTGTCAACAACATCTTGATTTCGCTCCAGCTTTTATCTGTTCCTGTTGTGTCTGCTTCCAGGTTCTCCCTCCAGATTTTCGCTGATCTGCCCCTTCGCCGACTGCCTTGCGGGTTCCAGTCGATTGCACTACGAATAATGTCATTACGTGTTTTCAAAATATAGCCAAGCCAACCCTCTAAAAGTTTGTCAAAAGCTTGACGGACGCCTGTGTGACTTTTATACGTCTACTCGGCTCTTTTTCATGCATGAAGCGACAGCCATGAAAAAGGCGCCATAGATATTTAGCACATCTTTTAAACATTTATACATGCCATTCAAACTTCAACTCTTCTAATATCCGGGGTTATCACTTGACAGAAAAAGTTTTACTAATTTTATTTACAAAAAAATCGATTTCTTGAGATATTTTCAAATCGGATATTTCAGCGGAAGTCTTAGTCTTATTGTATAATTCCGCTGAAAAACCGCAACTTATTTTATGGAAGCACCCTAATGTACATACTCTTACATACATACTCGTATGTGAGTGCAAATATTTGTATCCATGTAAATATGCATGGGAAGAAGTTTTAGTTTGCATTCCATTGACTGACAGCTGTCGAAAGAACTGCATTTGATAATTTCATACACTCGAAGTGACAACTGAGCCAACATACAAACATACGAGGTTATGTGTGGATGTATGTAATGGCGGTATATACCTACATGTAAAAATGCTATCATAAGCTTACTTATCGGTATATTCTTCCTCTCGCGTTTTTTTTTCTTACTCCCCTTTCAATTTGCCACTCGTTGACTTTCATTGCTAAACTTAAACAGTGTAACATTTCAATGGAAAATTGCATAATTCATTGCTTTTGAAATTAGAGGAAACTTACTCGGAGTCTTGAAAATTACTCTAAGTGGTTTGTTGGTAGTTAGAAACGGAAATTGCAATTTAATGTGTGCATGAGTAGCTAAGGTTTCTACCTGCTTGCAAATACTTAGACTTTGTCCAACAGCACCCCAGGGCGGATGAGTAATTTTCTTCATTGTTACATCCACGCATTCAAACACCTTCGTAGATAGATAGGTAGATATTATGTTATGTGAGGACCCAGGCGAACGGCCCCCACGCGGAACTCGTATTCAATGTTACTAAGCGATACAAGGTAATCTTCGCGTCCAGAGAAGAGTGGAACACTAGCCTAACATCACTACATGATGACACGCAAAAATGGTACACAGATGGATCCAAAACGTTCCAGGGGGTTAAAGTGGGAATTGTAAGGCCAAGAGCAGACAAATCTTTAACACTGAGTACAGATACTATAATTTTCCATGTGAAGCTTTTCTTCATAATGGAAGCAGTGGAAATCGTATCCAAAATAGGGTTCGAAAAAGTAAAAACGTAAATACTTTTGGGCAGTCAATCTCAGGCCCTCAAAGCCTTAAATAGCTTTACGTTTAATTCAAAAATTCTTATAGAACGTAACAATGCACTCAACAAACTGGACATCCTTAACAAGGTTTCCCTAATTTGGGTACCAGGACATGACGCACATGAAGGAAACGAGTAGGCAAACTTGTATGTCAAAAACAGCGGCGGATGGGCCATTTATTGGACCAAAGCTGGTCTACAAAAAAAAAACAACCTACGAAAGGAAACCAAAAATGGATCCAAATAAAAACCAAGGAATACTGAAACAGCACAAACGGCTTAAATCACTCCAAAAAGTTCCTGAATTTTAATACCAACAGAGCAAAATCTGCTTTAACCCTAGATAAAAAGGGCCGCAGATTACTTTGTGGAGCACCTACACAATTGTGAAGCATTAGGTCACTGGAGTCACAGAATACTGGGTTCGTACCTACTAGAGGGTGAAGACTTACAAATGCTCCCTTTCAACAAGCTGGTTCGATTCCTCGCAATACTAAATAAATAAACTTAAGTACTTAGGGACGCTTAATAGATTAATCTGGTCGCAGTGCCTAACCCGTACAAGCAATGCCGTTACCATATGAGAAATGCCCTCTGACCTGAAGATTATTGCAGTCCGCTTCTCCTCCTTTCACTTTATCAAAACCAAATGCTCTTATGGAGCCTAAAAGTGCACTAAGCTGTAGCCAATGCATGCTTGCGAAATTCCTTAGGGCGTACTGATAAATAGATAGTCAGGCAGCCTTATGTGTACTGTAGTCTCACATAATAACATCCACACTCTTTGTGGAATACTTCATTGTCCTCAATTCCCTGAAAGCAATGCACACTGTTTTGTTGAGCTGGGTTTACTGTCTTCACTAAGTGTGTCACAGGGTCTCAGTCGAGATTGGGGCTGTTCTGTAACGATCTTCGAAATTCTTCAATACATTTCCAGTCGGTGGTTACGGATCTGAGGAGGTGAATTTTGAAGACGTGGAGTCCGTCATCCTGATCAGTTTTGCTGCCTTTAAAGATGTGTCGATCTTGGCACAGAAATTACTGCAATGGGAGTTGGGAGCTTTGTTAGCTTATACCGAATAGAGTTGTTGAAAGGAGGCGTATTATCCTATACTATTTTTGAGTCATTTGTGAAAATTGGAATTTAGTGATCGCTTAAAACAATATCTGATTCCCAGCCACCGAAGAAAGGCAAAGTGAACATAAAAGTAATGATATAAAAGTAGTGAAAGTCGATCTTCGTGATCCAATAGACGCAGCTTCTACGATGAATTCTTGTTCTGTTTAAAGTTTAACTGTAGCCTCTGTGCGTTATCCGTAGCCTTTTCAAGGTTCGAAACCTCTAAACTGCAGTGGCTGACGTATCTAGAAGTATCTCTAGCTCTCCCTGTGGGATAGGCGGACTGCTCCCTTGTTTTACTAAACTTATTGACAAGTTTTCACAATTTATTTGTATTACTGAAGTTAAATTTAATTTTGTTATAAAAATATAGTCATTTTTCCTACACAACCAAATTTCAGATTTTGTGTAAATTAAAAACATTCAAAGAAATTTCATATTTTTGTATAAGAATTTAGAAAACTACCGAAAACAAATCAGATTTAGAAAAATTTCGGGTATGCAATTTTGTAGCCCATTGAAATTTGTGCCAGTTTCAAGAACCTCAAAGTTCGCGGTTATTTTTGAGAATTTTTTTCTGGACGCTGCTGGTTGGTTCTTCCATATATTTTGCCCTCTGTTGGAAATCTTTTTTACAACCTTCGGTTGGGCACCCGGGTCTGGCCTTTTTTCGTCCTGTTCAAGGATCCGTTTTTAAAGGTTATATCTATAAATCGATAGAAACTTCAATTTTAAGAAGCTGCCTGGAAGCTCAAGGCGTTAGCTATAAAAGAAATAGGTATATTAAGGGGGTATTCTAGTGTAGTGGCATGAATTCGCCCTAGTTTTTGAAGCGTTGTACAAAGGAAATAAACACATTTTTTACTATCCTTTTTCTTACTGTTTATTGTTTTTATTGTTTATTAATTATTACATTAAAAACTAACCCATAAAAAAATTTAAACTCACAAAATTATGCGCAGTCAAAGTAGGGGGCCCAAAAAAAGTGGGTGCCTGGCGCTCATGATTCCAACCCTCTTAGTGATTTAAAAAATAAAAACCAAACCTATTCTTAATAATTGTAGATGCTGCAGCTATCGAATGAGCCTTGGTCAAGTTTAAAAAAAAAAATTTTTCACAATATGACGGCTGTTTGAAAAAAAAAAAATTATTTGCATATTTTTTCAACAATTACGATTTTTTTCAAAGTACTAAATGAAAAGTTAATCAGTCCAATTTCCAAATTTGAAATAAATCGGTCTATTAGAACTCGAGATATCCTTACCGCCGGCTGGAAAAAAATAGTTGTGAGCAAAAAGCCTTTTGTTGAGTTGAAGCGGTCAGATCGGCACCGATGCCAGGTCACCAAAAAGGCTATAACTCATAAAGTTATAATAGGAATTTGAAAAAATCCCCTTAATGACATATTCTTAAATGTCTAAACTTTAAAAATATGCAAAAAAATATTCAATTTTTTCACAATTCCACACTAGAATACCCCCTTAAGTCTTACCAGAAAATACCAGACCGGGCACCCAGGTGGGTTAAAGACATGGAATGAGCTACATTTTCATACAAAAATTATTAAAATTAAATAAAAAACCAATAAATTGCCAAACTTGTTCAATAAGTTCTAGTCCTGAATACACCTTTCATCAAGTACAGTTACAGCGTACCAACATATAAAATAAATAATGAAACGAGGAAACCCAAATTATATCCGTACGAGTTACAAATACTTTAACATATACATATACATACATACTATGTATGTGCATTATGCTTTCAAATGCACACTTGGCCATCACCTCAGCGCATTGCTCACCTTCAACGGCTTGAACAAAAAACCCATACATACATACGTACTTATGTACGTACTTGTGCATATTTCCCCTCATTCAAAACAACTCAACAGTTGACATTCACTATTTGTATTTCAATACGCGCAATGTAGCCGAGTGCTTGCAATTCAACTGATGCTTATGACAAAATAACGGTATAATTATGTCGTATGACTCTGTAATTGTTTAAGTGTGTGTAAAGACGCTCAGAGTATTCAAATGGCATGTCAATTGCGCAACATTGGGGCACATCTGACAGTCAAATGTCAAAAGTCAGGTATAACATGCATGCAAACATACATACATACATACAGGCATACATACACACATACACATGTATATATTTGTTTTGTGTGAATATAGTACAAGTAAAAATACCCTGTAGAGAAAACTGCTGGTGCCGAATTTGTGTTCTTCTCGAAAATTCGAAACTGTCACTGTGACTAGTTGCCGTAGCCCAAACTGCCCATCACAAACATTCAAGTGCACTTCTGTTATTTCTGTCCATGCACCCCTGGTAGGCCGACAAAGGATGGCCTTCAGCTCCTTCGTCGCATTCTCTTTGTTCTCCTCTAACAACTGAAATCTCCTTCCACGAAGTGGTAACTTCAACTTGGGAAACAAAAAGAAGTCGCCCGGGGTCATATCAGGTGAATACGGTACTTGCATGATGGTTTTTACTTGGTGTTTGGTCAAATAATCCAGCACAATTTGGGCTCGGTGCGATGGCGCGTTTTCATCATGCAAAACCCAAGAATTGTTTACCCACATTTCCAGCCGTTTGCGACGTACAGCATCTCTCAAAAGCTGTAGAACGGATAAATAATATTCTTTATTGTCTGTCTGGCCCGATGGAAGGTACTCATGGTGCACTACGCCTTGGCAATCGAATAAAACAGTCAACATCACCTTCCCGGTCCTTTTTGATCTTTGGCACATACCCTAGTCTATTATTATTCTTAGTGCTAAATGGTGGATTTGATATGGTGATGACTAAATTTTTATTCACCCATCAGCACCGACGTCCTTCATTGCTCGTGCGCGATTTGACACGAGCCACGGACATGCTAAAAGCTTATGTAATTATTGAACTGCGGCTCAACCGATCGCAACTCTCGCAGGTAGTTGCCGCAAGTTAAAATTCAAGGGTTTTGATAGGCATCTTTTTTTTAAATTGGTGCCTTTTAAATTCAATCGCCACTCCACTCAGATTAGCTCCAGTTTTCCAGATAACGGTATTTGAAAGTTTCCCTTGGGGCCACTGAGAGGTTAGTTAGAAAAAACTTTACATCATAATTTTTGAAATCGAAATCATTTGACTTTTGTATAATATATGATGCAAAAACAAATTTCTAACACACATTTAAATCTTTTTTATTTTATTTTTACTTTTTTTTAAACAAATTTGCTTCCTCAATTTTAAAGAACTGTTTTTTAATATACATTTTTCACAACACGCACTTTGTGAATCAAGCCTAGCAGAATTTTGAATGCACACTTAATTTAAAAATTTTCCTGGTTTTGTGACTTAAGTTTTTTAATCTCACAAATTGCTCAAAAAAAATGTTCCAGTCTATCTACTTAAAAAACATAAAGAAGATTCAAGAAAATTTCGTCAATGTTGGGTATCTTTTGAAACGTTTTTCAGTCTATCTACTTCAAAAAATTATTAAAATTTCGTCGCTTTAAACATTAATTTAATTAACTTAAAAATTATTTTGGTCTGTGACTTTGAAGACAAATTTTCCAAAAAATTAAATAAAAATGTTCATTTATCTATTTACTTAAAAAAATAAACTCAAAAAAATATCAAATCAAAAATTCAAAACATTGGATCACTTTGACATAAAAACTAAAAAATTTACCAACAAATTTCAACAAATTTAGGAAAAATAAGACGATAGCAGATGAATATTTTGTCATGTAATAGATTTTCTACTAGCTTTTTCATAGCCCACATTTTTTTAATCAAACTTATAAAACAAATTTTGAATGCAAAACTTAATTTTAAAATTATTGTAATATATTAAAAAAAATTAAAAACAAAATTTTGAAACAAAAAACTTCAAAAAAAAGATTTCAAAAACAATGTTCAAAAAAATTAAAAAAAAAAAAATTTTCAAAAATATTTTTCAAAAAATTTTGTCCAAAAAAAATTTTTTCATTCTATCTACTTAAAAAAAAATTAAAAAAGGTTAAATAAATTTGGTCAATACATCCAAAATTTGGACTATACTATACACTTTTAAACACAAAAACAAATTCTAAATTCTAAAAATATCTTCAAGATTGGATCACTTTGACATAAAACTAAAAATTTTACATATTTCAACCAATTTAGGAACCAAAAGCTTTTTGACATTCAATTGTTCTTATACCTTTTTTGTTTTAAGTAGATAGATTGAAAAAAAATTGTTTACATTTTTTTTTTTTAATTTTATCACGTAATAGATTTTCTAGATTTTTCATAGCCCAAGCCTTTTGAATCAAACCTAGAAGCAGAATTTTTAATGCAAAACTTAATTTTAAAATTATTTTGGCTTTGTGACTTAAAAAAAATAACTAAATTGTAAAAACAAAAATTAAAAAAAAAAAATTTTTTTAATTTTCTAAAATGTATTTAAAAAAAAACCACCAAAATTTAAAAACTGTTAAAAAAACTTAAATAAAAAACAATTTCGAAATTAAAAAATAATAAAAATTAAAATTAAAAAAAAATATATAAAATTAAATTTTTGTTTTTTTGATTAGTTTTTGTTTTTTATTGACAATTGTATTATAATATAGTTAACTATAAAGTACAAAACGCTTATAGCTATGGCTACTGTGCTACTGTGGCCTTAATTTCCAAATCGTTTCTTATTTAAATTTTTTTGACTCTTTTTTGAAATCAAAAAATTTTTTTTTTATTTAAATTTTTTTTTTTTGTTTACAATTTTTATTTAAAATTTTTAAAAATTAAACAAACAAATTCAACAAATTTTCAAAAAAAAATATTTTACATTTTTTTGACTCTTGTTTGAAATTAAAAAACTTTTTTTTTATTTGAATTTTTTTTGTTTACATTTTTTTTTTTTAATTTTTAAAAATTAAAAAAACAAATTCAACAATTTAAAAAAAATATTTTTTTTATTCTATCTACTTTGAAAACAAAAATTTCTAAATTAAAATACAATTTTCAACAAAATTAAAAAAATAAAATTCCGTCTATCTTCTCATGGATAATTTGATTAACTTATTTTTTTGCTCTATGCCTTTTGAGAGTTAAAACCTGATTTTTAATTAACGAATTTGGAACTTTTGCCACTGCAACACTTTTTTGTAAATAAAACCTATGAAAATCACAAAAAAACTATGGAAAATTCGTAATTTTATATTAAAAGTCCTTACCCGACACATTTTAGAAATTTTAAATGCAATATTTGCGCGAATTTTTTTTCATTTCTTAAAAGATTTTAATGACGAAACTGAATTAAAAAAATTCTGTGAACTTTGGAAAAAACTCTAGTTTTGATAAAAGAATTAACGTCTTCCTAACTACCTGCGAGTAGCGGCCGCGAATAGGCACAATAAGTTGAATAAATTATTTATTTATTTTTTATTATATTTTATTCTTCATTATATTATTTCATAAAATTGTGTACAATAATAAATTATTTAACAAATAATTGCAACAAAGGCCTTCGTAATATAGTCAACTTTTCCCTACAGGGTCGGTATGCATAACTGCATAGGTAGGCGTTTGAATGCAAGGCTACACTGGCTGACTGTATGACCTGCTGCCTGTCATTGTTATTGTGTCAGTTGGCGTCGAAAGTTAATGAGAGGTTAAAAAAAGCTTTGCGCATAATTCATTCATCTACAATATCATTTCTCCAACTTTACATTCACAGTTTTCAATAGGCAAATGATTTGTGGGGGTGCATGAAAGCAGATACACATACACATGCATATGTACATGACTTTTGTATGAATGTGCTTACGTATGAGTATGTTTTTTGACTAAAAATTCAAAAAGTGACGAATGTATGAAATGTATGACTTGTTAAGTCATTGAACTCATCAACTCTTACAAATTCATGGCTTTTGTGGTTCTGCATTAGATGAATAGTGAATTTTTGTTTGAAAATATTTTAATTAAAAATGCATTCACAAACAAATATTTGTGTTTTTTTATTAGTAAAACTATGCAAAAGTATTTGTGTGCTTTCATGAAAAATCTTCAATGACAATTACTAAAAAAAGAGGATGTCATTCAGGCGAAATATTTTAGGGTAAATATATATTTTGATCTTCATATACTAAAAATATCGCATGCGAAAATAATAATACAATGCGAGAACTTTTGATATGCTATTCAGTGGAACGCGGTCACCACACCTTAGGGGGGGCGCGTATGAGAATGAATGCAATTTGAAATGTACGATAAAGTGAATATAGTGAAAAGATCCGCTAAATTTTATGTAACAATCTTATGGTTATGAAATTTCAAAATCCTGATTTTTAATGTTTTCTTTTTCCAACTTCCTAAGGCTCAGGGCATTTTTGCAATTTTTTCTACGAAATGTATTCCTAAGTTTCTTGTTGAATATTTAATGCGACAGACACTCTGTGTTTTTTATTTATGGCACTCTGTATTTGAAATCAGTAGATCTCAGCAAATCACTCAATAGGTCTCTCCTTTTCGTCAAGACTTAACAAGTGGCGAATAGATAAAGCAACTGGTAGAAATGAACAAATGTCAGCAACGCGCGAAGAGAATTGCCTTATATTACATGTGCTGGTAAGGCAGTGCGTCTAATGAGCTATAGCCATACTCGCTAGCGGTGAATCTTACGCGATTACTTTGTTGTTGCTTTCGCATGCAAATTTTTCGTCAATTTAATAGAGCATAGAGATAGTGAGCGGGAAAAGAAAGAAGAGACCGAATAACATAATCAAGCATGGAGCTCTCTTTAGCTGTGCTTATAAATACTGTGCATTAAAGATTTGAGCTTTTAAATATTAACCTAATACAAAGAAAATGTCTTGGTTTGCTTGAGAGTGGAACCCAGCACGCATTTAGAGTCGATCTCCATATTAGGCATTCAGTTTTTTTTTTATTTTGTGGAACAAGTTGTCGAATGCAGGCGAGCCTGTATGATGTAAGAGCTCGAGGCTTCAGTTTCTTCGAGGCTAATATTTCGTATTCTGAAATTAAGCAAAATATTTTCAAATATTTTCAAGTTTCATATTTCTCATATTCTCGTTTCATATTTCCCCTTTAATTGAATAACATTTATACTAGGGTGGTCCATAAAAATACGAATATTTATAACGACGATCTCCAGAATTGAAAAATAAAAGGCAGATATTTTATGTTTATTTTGAACTCCGTTGATATTTAATAGCAGCAGTTTCCCATGTATTTTATATAAGTCTTTTTTTTTTGTTTTTTGCAAATTTCATATAAATTAATATTTTCATACAAGTTCATGTCATAAAAATTTATATTTTCAATGGCAAACGATATTTCTCTTCAGAAATGAACGAACTATGAAATATTGATAATTATTTACTGCAAAATTATATGAACTATTTTTACAGGGTCTAAAAGTAAGCCATAAATGGCGTTATTTATTAGTTTTGTGGTTGTTTTGGGTTGTTTGCAAACAAATTCTCCAAAGATAATGCGAGTTTCGAGCCATTTTAAACTTGCACTATACGAGGGTCGTTTCAAAAGTTCGTGCAGAAATAAAAACGACTCAATTGCTTTATCGTGCCTGCGTAAGGAATGATTTTTTAACGTGCACTTTTACTCCACCTCAATCGGCGCAATATTCCAGTTTGTCATTCTCAGCAATACTCTGAATTCTCTCAGTCGTAATTGCTGCTAATGTATGTGGGAGTATATTTTATTTAAAAAAATATAGAAAAATTGTTTTTTTTTATGTTCGAGTAGTTTGCAAATATTTTATAAATAACTGCATAAGTATTCGTATTGTCAATGAAAATATTTTAAATTAAATTTTAAAAATTTTTAAGGTCTAAGATATTTTAGAAGATTATATAAATAGTCGAGTATGCAAAGTTATAATGTTATTAATATTTTATGTGAATATATTGTTATTATTATCATTATTATTATTATTATGATAATTATTATCATTATTACATCTAAGTACATACATATATTCAAATTATTTTAAGTAAAAAACTATAATAAAAAAAATTATTAATTAATACCCAAATTATTGACCACTGGGTAAACAGATAAAAAACCTGTTATTCTGTAACCTGTAAATCTTAAATATCCACAAATTTGAGCACAGAAAAAATATTTTAAATTACACAAAAGTGCAACACTGTGACAGGTAAGTAAAAATGCAGAGTTGTATTGGTATTGAAATTTTGAAAAAAAAAAAATTGAAAAAATACATCAAAAAAATGCTTCGTTCCCAAATTGATTTTCTCATTTTGGCTAGCAAAACTGTAAGCTAAACTTGTGAATGCGCTAAACTCGAAATTTTATGCAGCTAAAAAAAATTGTTCCTAGAAATACGTATTTTTCATAAATCATCATAACTTTTGATTACGCTATGCACAAAAAGTCACCACCCCAGTAAAAATTAATAATATAAAAATTATAAATTAATAATATAACAAACAAAAAAAACATTAAAAAGTTTCGTAAAAAATAATTATAAAAAGGCCCTATTTTCCCCCTCTTTTTGCAATTCAGCATACCGTTACAAATAATTACTCTTTGTAAATCTGCCGAACGAATTGACAGAGAAGGTATTTATAGAAATATTCCAATCATAGCATTAACTGCAAAACTTATACGGCATTCGCTTTTTCGAAACCATTTTAAGATTTAGAAAATCAGAACTTTTAGTATTTTCAGAAAGTAAGCCACAATTTATAGTTCATCCATTCGAATGCTAAACGTCGTATAAGCCTAAGTGGTCAATACATTAGAGATTGTCTTGCATATTTTATGTTCATTGTAGTACTTGCTTTAAGACAGAGTTCAGTGCAAAATACTCATATCTTCAGAAAAACTCGTATCTTCAGGTAAATTATAATAGCAGAAGACAGATGATGCTCGCAGAGATCCCAATTTTGTTTAAGTATTGCAGTCACCTGTAAGGTAATCAGTTAAAAGTCTGAAGTCTACTCTGCTGAGCGAAAGTAGCTTATGAGAAATGCCTTAAAATTTATCTGTTACATACTTTCAATTTAATAATTAGAAAGAAAATTTTTATATTGTAAAAAAAAATATTATTGCAGAATTTGAGATTTAAAAGAATTTTTGAATAAAAAGGAGAAAAAGGGTTTTGGAGTAATATTATTCTGGTACTAATTTTTAAGAGCTGATGAACTAATTATAAAAAAGAAATTTCGATTCCGATGATTTATGAAAAATAACAAGCAGTATAATACATAGATCTGGAAGGGCAAATTGTATGCAGTGTTGCATTTTTTGGAGCTAATTAAAAAGAAGAATATTTGCTTCAGATGGTTTAGGAAAAATAACAAACAGTCTACAAGAGTTAATTTCATGCAGTGTTGCATTTTTTATAACCCCAAAACAAGATCGCCTTAAAATAGGTGCTTGTTAATTTTTTTTATTTTTTCTTACATTTTTTTCCTTTTTTACTTTTTCTTTTTGGTAGTTTTGAAATTTTTTCTTTAAAATTACAAATGTCATTTCTATTAATTTTCAATGCAGCGTTGCATTTTTTGGAATGAGAAGAAATTTTACCTCAGATAATTTAGGAAAAATAACAGTATAAGGTATATGGACTTCTGAAAGGGTTATTACACCGCAACACTGCATAAGCCTTTTTTAGACCTAATTAAAAAGAATAAATTTTGCTTCAGTTGATTTAGAAAAAATAACAACTAATATAAGACATGGGTCTGCAAGGGTTAAGCTCACCTGTATGCAGATTGCATTTTTATGAAAAACTAATAAAAATCGCCATACAATAAGTGCCAGTCACTTAAATTTTTTTTTTTTAATTTTTGTATCTCTTCATTTCTAATTTCTTTTTATTCTTTTTTTTTTTTGTTTTTAATTTTTTCCCCCCTTTTTTGTAATTTTCCAATTTCTACATCAAAAAAGTACTTGTTTTGCTACTTTTACATATTTAAATGTAAATAATTTCCCAATCACTTTTTCGTTTCGTTCACCTCTACTCCAAAAGCTAATTAATGAAAGCCAGTATGCAATTTGAAGCGAGTGTGCCAACAAATATTAACGCATTGACGTCGCCAAATCCACTTCAAATCGCGCCATCAAACAAAAAGAAATAACTTAGACGGAAATTTTGAATTTTTCTTTTGATTTTTTAAAACTTTTGTTTCACCAACTACGAATTCAGTGAATTTTTGCAAAAAACTGAAAAAGTAGTATTAACCAAAACAAAATCTCTCTTCTTTTCTCTCTTTCTTTCATATTTTTTGGCCACTCGCTTGTAATACAACAACGTTAATTCATTGCACCAACTACGTCTTTGACTTGTGATTAAAAATTTAAACCAAAAAAAACAAAAAATAATAAAAAATAAACGCACTTTTTGTTTTGGGTTCGTTTTTTCGAATAAATCGCACAAATGCACAAATTTGCAAATGCCCAAACGTTTTTTGGTTTTTGTATGATATATCAAACACTCTGTGTATTATGTACTGTGTGTGTGTGTGTGTGTGTGAAAATACTTTTTGAACTCACAAAAAAATGCACAATTTTTGTAATTTTTGAACGCAACGCACTTTTCAATGGATGGTGTTATAAAATATTTAATACAAATTTCGCAAATAAAAAATTTACTCAAACAAAAAAAAATGTAGTCAAAAAAAGTGAGTATTTACAATTTTTCAACAGTTTTTCATAAATACTAGTGATATACATATATTTTTTAGTGATAAAATACCACATTTTTAAGGAATGATTCGTTAATTTTTAATAAGCACAATTTTTAAATAGAGAACAATCACTCTTATTGCCACCTACAACTGTTCAATTCATTCCACATTCTTATTTGAGATGAGCGCGTACTCAAACACTTGCGCTCACGCTCGCTCACCTACTCCAAATACTCACATCAACAACACTGTACAAAAATACTTTTGCAGAATCAAGAACAAATAAACCAAATAAACTTGCAAGTAACTGTATTTGATTTTTGATTACCGTACTTGTAAGTGCTTAGGTATGTTTAAGAATGTTTTTGTACTATATTTATAGATAAATTTTATAAATTTTTTGTAAATATTAATCGAAAATTAAAAACTTTACAAATACAACATAACATAAATGAATGTATACCTAGCCATTATACGTACATGCATATGCAAACATACATATGAATATTAATAAAAACAAACTACTCTCTCTTTTTGTATTTTGATTAAGTGTTTTTTCTTCTCTATTTCCACAAACCGTAAGGTTTTATGAAGCCCCACGGCCAAAAAAAAAAAACAAAAAATAAAAAAACGCAAGCGGAAGGGAAACTTAATTGACTTGCACTATTTTTGAAAGGAAAAAAAATTTTAATGCACTATTTTTGTCAAGCAAAAACTTTTTGTTGCATTAGCAAATTTTTTCTTAATGTTAATAAGAAAATTTTATACTCATATTTTAGTGCATTTACCAGCCAACCACTTTCACTGCATTTTTGTGAAAGTTTTTTTTGTTTTTGGTTTACATGATTTTTGTATGTGTTTGCACATTTTTAATAATAAATAAAAGTTTTTGGTTTATAGTAAGTAATCTTTCTTAACTATTCAAATGTGTCGTTAGCACATATTTTCTGTAAATATTTTTTCTTAATCAAACTTCGGTATGCTAAATGTCTTTTTTGCACATATAAAAAGCACAATTTTTGAAGGCACTGAAGATTTTTTTTATTTCATTTTTTGTTTTACGGTGTATGCTATTAACAATAATTATTTGTAAGAAAAAATAAGAAAAATTGATAAAAATATAAATATAAATAAAATGAATGCACTTTTTTTAAACATTTTTTGGCTAATGCTATGTTATATTTTGATGATTTTTTTCTTTCTTAAAGCTCACGGTGCACAACAATTTTTGAAAGCACAAATTTTTTAAATCCACTTCAAATTAAAAGTTTTTGTTAATGAAAATAGAAAAACCCAAACGTATTGGATGAAAAAAAAATCAGCCATTTAAATGTGAATCCCAGCACCTTTTCCTGTGAAAAAATGCATTATTTTAAATGTAAACTTTTAATTTGTTTCACCTTGACAATGAAATGTTTTCACTGCCATTGCAATTTGTTTATAATTTCTATGAATTTAACATCTAAAACTCGACTAGGCTTTTTTTATTAAATGCATTAGCGTTTTAGCGAAAAAAAATTCTGTGATATGATGGTATTTCCTTACACCAAAAGAGTTTAAAAAAAAGCTAAAAAAGTAAAAAAGGTTAAAAATTATACTTCCACCTCTACATGTTTTAACATTCAATTAACATTAAAAAAAAAAATAAACCAATAAACCAAAAAAAAAAATTATAATAATTCACTGCAGGTTATTTCAATCCAAACTACATATATTCTACAATTTCAATATGAATATATTAAATAATATATCTCAAATATTCTTAAGTATCAACTCTAGGTATCCACTGTATTAAGAACATATCTTTTACCACTACTTACATCTACTCGTATATATGAAGCGCTTCCGAGCATTTAGCAGCCTTAACGTATTCGCTAGTGCTTAAGCTCTTTAAGTAAAGTAGTTATGTGTATGCAAAACATTAAAAGTTATGTATAAATAATAATAGTTATATATAAATAATAGTTATATACATCATTTAAGCTAATACAAGTATATATTTATGTATGTCACATATAAAATTTATCCAACTGCTAAATAAATAAATCCACTAATTAACCATTAAGTCGCTAGCTATACCACTTAACTTTCTTTAAACACATTTTATTCCACTTTACTAACAAACGAATTCTTCCACTGTACCACGTTTAGTGCCTGGAGATCCTCAAGATGTGAAGGCAACTCCGTTAAATTCAACTTCAATTCATGTTACCTGGAAACCACCATTGGAGAAAGATCGCAATGGGATTATACGTGGCTATCACATACACGTACAAGAAATGCGTGATGAGGTGAGTGAAAAGTGAAAACTAGGCTTTCAAGCTCTGATTTAAGGGGTTATATGCAGTTAGAAGGCGAATTTTCCAGAATTTTTTCTGAGAAAACTTTGAAATCTATTGATCTAAATATTTGTACACATATTATGTTATCTTTTAACTGTATTTTAAGACTTAGTATTAGTAAAAATATTTATTTGGAAAGGAGCTACAGCTGATCTCCGGGAGCTCCTCTCAAAAATCACATTTTGCGATGACCACAATATCTCTGAACTGGATCCGCTGAAATAAAAACAACCAAACAGATTTCGTTAAAGTACCAGGTATACCTATACCTATGAAATGAGACGTTCAGCTATTAGTCCATAGATGTCGCTAGGAGTATTTTTAAACCTTCCCAAATGTCTGGTTTTTTTCGCCTGTCATTTGTCAACAATATTCAGTTCATTGTTTGTTACGTTTCATACAACAATGCATTTTTGTCGCTCTTAAAAATGTCGAATTTCGTGCCTTCAAACTACGATTTGCGGACATCGTTGATTTTTTGTTATCAATTGAAGAAAAACGCTTCTCAAGCTCATCAAATGCTTATAGAAAGAAGCTTATGGTGGACATGCTCTAAGTAGAGCACAGTGCTTCAGGTGGTTTGAAAAATTCTGAAGTAGTGATTTTAGCGTGGAGAATGAGGACCGTAGACGGACGCCGAATTGCAAGTATTGTTGGATGAAGATGATGGTCAAACGCAAGAAATGATGGCAGAGCAGTTGGGAGTGACCCAAAAAACCAGTTCCAAACGTATGAAAGACATGGGCATGCGTTTAAAGGTCGGAAGATGGGTGCCGCATAAACTGACAATGTGACAATGCACCGCCACATCGAACAAGAGCGACCCGGTAATTGGTGGAGACGTACGATTGGGAACCGCTGGTGCATGCGGCTTACTCACCAGACTTGGCGCCTTCCGATTATCATTTGTTTGCATCGATGGGCCACGCACTTTCCGAGCAGCGCTTCAATTCTCACAAAGAAGCCAAATAATAGCTCGATGATTGGTTTGCGACCAAAGACGGCCAATTTTTTTGGCGCGGCAACCACAAATTGCCTGAGAGATGGGAAAAATGTGTCGCTAGTGATGGCTATTATTTTGAAGATTAAATTCGTAACCATTTTTTGTTAATGAACGTTTGAAATTGAAAAAATGTTTCATTTCATAGGTAATGTTAAATCTAGTAGTTAATCGAAGGTGCAAGTAAAATACATTTTTTTTGACAAAATGGCGGTTTCCCAACAAAAAAATCAATTTTTGACCAAAATTTCGGCCTTAAATTTTTATATCAAAGAAAAAATATTTGTCGGTGAGTAAAATTCTTCGATTAATTACTAAAAAATATATTTAAGAAGATTAAAATTTGAGACTAATCGGTTTAGCCGTTTTCAAATAATATTGGTCATCAACTTTAAAAACACCATTTTGAGAAAAACGCGTTTAAAGTTTGAAAAGCACTTCAAGCACTCTGAAACGCCTTTTCAAATTTGCGTGTAACTTCGAAAATATTCACCGGAGCAATATTAAATTTTTTGTGTGTATTCTTAAATATATATATTATATGTACATTATGAAAATAAAACAAAAAAGAATCAATTTTTTGAGAATTCCAACTGCATATAACCCCTTAAAACAGCGTCGTCCTACTACGACTTTATTCGTTTCCACGACAGTCGGTTCTACGTTACCGAAACGACCCAGATTTATATCCGGCCAAGGACTGTCACTCCAGCAGCATTCCCCGTATGTAAGTATGGTGAATGTTTATGCTGCTACAACAACAACAACAACACGACTTTATTCGACATAAATTGAAGAACCAAATCAAGTCACTTGCAGGGTAGACCGTCTAACGTTTCAAGCTTGAAATAGCTTTTAGTAAGGAATAAATGAGCTTTTTTTTTTTAAAGGAGTTTTTTATTTGAAGGTATGGAATAATCCATACGGCTAATTATAGAGGAACACTGTAGGCGTTACTGTAGCCTATACTTTGAAGATAATTTTCGGTACATTTTCAACTTTATGGAGCTATGTCTTTGCACTCAAAACCAAGTTAAATCTCGCCAGAATTATTTACTAATTAAGTCACATCGAACAATTTTGCAAGAATTTTCTTCTTAGAGTCTTTTACACGAGTGCTCCCAGCAAATAGAAAAAATTCCTTATGTAATAAAATTAAATTTTCCTGCAAACATACCAATTATTTCGATGAAAACAAATTCTAACTATTCATTTTCTTCCCTCTAGGGCAAGGGCTTCCTAAACGAACCACTCAAATTCGACGTTGTCGACACATTAGAGTACAATGTGACCGGCCTGCAACCCGACACAAAATACTCCATTCAAGTTGCTGCGCTGACGCGTAAAGGTGATGGTGATCGCAGCGTGGCGGTAAATGTGAAAACTCCAGGTGGTGTACCGATACGACCCACAGTAAGCCTAAAAATAATGGAACGTGATCCCATTGTTTCCATCGAACTCGAATGGGAACGTCCGGCGCAAACATATGGCGAATTGCGGGGCTATCGATTGCGATGGGGCGTTAAAGATCAACCATTGAAAGAGGAAATACTACCCGGTCCGCAGATTACCAAACGACGTTTCAATGACTTGGAGCGTGGTGTGGAATATGAATTCCGTGTTGCAGGTAGCAATCACATTGGCATCGGTCAAGAGACAGTGAAAATCTTCCAAACCCCCGAGGGCACACCTGGCGGACCACCCGCAAATATAACAGTGCGCTTCCAGACGCCGGATGTGGTGTGTGTCACGTGGGATCCACCCACGCGTGAGCACCGCAATGGCATTATTACACGTTACGATGTACAATTCCACAAAAAAATCGATCATGGTTTGGGTTCAGAACGAAATATGACGGTACGCAAGGCGGTGTTCACAAATCTGGAGGAGAACACTGAGTATATCTTCCGCGTGCGCGCTTACACTAAACAAGGTGCCGGACCATTCAGTGAAAAGATATTTGTCGAAACCGAACGTGATATGGGACGTGCACCAATGTCAGTGCAAGCGGTCGCCACCTCAGAGCAAACGGCAGAAATATGGTGGGAACCGGTGCCATCACGTGGAAAGTTGCTTGGTTACAAGATTTTCTATACAATGACGGCGGTGGAAGATTTGGATGAATGGCAAACGAAAACTGTTGGTCTTACGGAGTCCGCGGATCTGGTTAATCTCGAAAAGTTTGCGCAATATGCAGTGGCGATAGCGGCGCGTTTCAAAAATGGACTTGGACGCCTGAGTGAGAAAGTTACAGTGAAGATAAAGCCCGAGGATGTGCCGTTAAATTTGCGCGCTCACGATGTTAGCACACATTCGATGACACTCAGTTGGTCACCTCCCATACGTCTCAATCCGATCAATTACAAAATCTCGTTCGATGCGATGAAAGTGTTCGTGGACTCACAAGGCTTTACGCAAACACAAATCGTACAGAAACGCGATATTATACTGAAGCATTATGTGAAATCGCATACAATCAATGAGCTGAGTCCCTTCACCACCTATAATGTGAATGTGAGCGCCATACCATCCGACTACTCTTATCGCCCGCCTACCAAAATCACTGTTACCACACAAATGGCGGCGCCTCAGCCAATGGTGAAGCCCGACTTCTACGGTGTAGTGAATGGTGAAGAAATACTGGTCATTCTCCCGCAAGCCTCCGAAGAATATGGTCCAATTTCCCATTACTACCTTGTTGTGGTGCCCGAGGATAAGTCAAACTTGCACAAAAATCCCGATCAGTTTCTAACTGAAGACTTGCTGCCGGGACGCAATAAGCCTGAACGACCGAACTCGCCCTATATCGCCGCCAAGTTTCCACAACGTTCCATTCCCTTCACTTTCCACCTCGGCTCTGGCGACGATTATCATAATTTCACCAATCGCAAGCTTGAGCGTGATAAGCGTTATCGCATTTTTGTGCGCGCCGTTGTCGATACACCACAAAAGCATCTTTACACGTCCAGTCCCTTTTCTGAGTTCCTGTCTTTGGATATGCGTGAAGCGCCACCGGGCGAGCGGCCACATCGACCCGACCCGAATTGGCCCTCCGAACCAGAGGTTTCTGTCAACCGCAACAAGGACGAACAAGGCATGTGGTGGGTGGCTCTGCCAGTTGTTGCCGCACTCATTTTCACCATATTCATCACCTGGTGCATTGTGCGACGTCGTCGTCAACCATGCAAAACGCCTGATCAAGCTGCCGTCACACGTCCACTGATGGCAGCCGACCTTGGAGCCGGCCCCACGCCTAGCGATCCCGTCGATATGCGTCGCTTGAACTTCCAAACACCCGGCATGATATCCCATCCGCCCATTCCCATTTCCGAATTTGCCAATCATATCGAGCGCCTCAAAGCGAATGACAATCAGAAATTTTCGCAAGAGTATGAGAGCATTGAACCGGGACAACAATTTACATGGGACAACTCCAATTATGACTATAACAAATCAAAGAATCGATACGCAAATGTAACTGCCTACGATCACTCGCGCGTACAATTGCCATTGATAGACGGCATCATCGGTTCGGACTACATCAATGCCAACTACTGCGATGGCTATCGGAAACACAATGCATATGTGGCAACTCAGGGACCGCTACAAGAAACCTTTAGTGATTTTTGGCGCATGTGTTGGGAACTAAAAACGACCACTATCGTCATGATGACACGCCTGGAGGAGCGCACACGCATCAAATGCGATCAGTACTGGCCGGTGCGCGGCACTGAGACCTACGGCCAAATGTTTGTCACCATCACAGAGACGCAAGAGCTGGCGACCTATAGCATACGCACCTTCCAGATTTGCCGACAAGGTTTCAATGAACGCCGCGAGATCAAACAACTACAATTCACCGCCTGGCCAGATCATGGCGTACCCGAACATCCAGCACCATTCCTACAATTTTTGCGTCGCTGTCGAGCACTCACCCCACCAGACTCCGGTCCAGTCATAGTGCACTGCTCGGCTGGTGTTGGGCGCACGGGTTGCTACATTGTTATTGATTCGATGTTGGAGCGCATGAAGCATGAGAAAATTATTGACATATACGGGCATGTAACTTGTTTGCGTGCTCAACGCAACTACATGGTGCAGACCGAGGACCAGTACATTTTTATACACGATGCCATCTTGGAGGCAATTATTTGCGGACAAACGGAAGTGCCAGCACGCAACTTACACACCCACCTACAGAAATTGTTGGTAACCGAACCGGGCGAGAATATCACAGGCATGGAAATGGAATTCAAAAAGCTTTCGAATGTCAAGGTGGACTCGTCGAAATTCGTCACCGCCAATTTGCCCTGCAACAAGAACAAGAATCGTTTGGTACACATACTACCATACGAATCGAGTCGCGTCTATTTAACACCCATACACGGCATCGAGGGTAGTGATTATATCAATGCCAGCTTCATTGATGGCTATCGCTATCGGTCAGCTTATATTGCTGCTCAGGGCCCAGTGCAGGATACGGCTGAGGATTTCTGGCGTATGCTGTGGGAACACAATTCAACAATTGTAGTAATGCTGACTAAGCTCAAAGAGATGGGCAGAGTAAGTTGAATGAAATGAAGTGAAGAAAAGAAAATGAGGAAAAATAGAGTAGGAAAAGAAAATGAGGAAAAGTAGAGATTTGAAAATTATTTATTGCACTTTCACAAATCTTCTTCGAAATGTAATTAAATTTTGTTTCTATAGGAAAAATGTTACCAGTACTGGCCACACGAGCGCTCTGTACGCTATCAGTATTACGTGGTGGACCCGATCGCTGAATACAATATGCCACAATATAAACTGCGCGAGTTCAAGGTGAGTTGATGAATAGAAGTAATATTTTAAGATCGATTCGAAACTATTTAACTGAAAATCTTATTTGAAAGCTGGAACCTCCATGCAAAAATAGAAATTTATGTATACGAGTATTTTTGATAAACTTAAAAAACAAGCGATTCTTAGTCTTAGTGAAAACTGAGCGCGAACAATGGCTGCGAACGATAGCATTTAATTTTTTCCAAAAAAAATCTCAAAATTTGTATTATTTGTCATTATTTACTTTGTCTACATTATTTATACATTCCTTCAGGTCACCGATGCACGGGACGGCTCCTCGCGCACCGTACGCCAATTCCAATTTATCGACTGGCCCGAACAAGGTGTACCCAAGTCTGGAGAAGGCTTTATTGATTTCATTGGCCAAGTGCATAAGACAAAAGAACAATTCGGCCAAGATGGACCGATTACGGTGCATTGCAGTGCAGGCGTGGGTCGCACTGGCGTCTTTATAACACTGAGTATTGTGCTGGAACGTATGCAGTATGAAGGAGTACTGGATGTATTCCAAACAGTGCGCATACTACGCGCCCAACGACCAGCCATGGTGCAAACGGAGGTAAGGGCATGAATGATAAAAAATATAGTACAAAAACAAATGTGATAAATTAAATTAAATCAAAATAATATAAAGCTAAAAAGCGAAATAGATGAATAAGAAAAAATAAAATTAAATTAAAGAAACTAAATTAAAACAAACTGATATAAAATAAATTTAAATAAATTAAAATAAAATACAGTAAAAGTAAGTAAAATAAATTTAAAAAATTTAACAAAATAAAATTCAAAACTATAAAACATAAACATAAACTCAAATAACTAAATACAATAAAATTGATGAAAGCAAAATTATTTAAAATAAATTAAAATAAAAAAGGAAAAGTTGAATAATTCCAAAATAAAATAATTAAATTAAATCAAAATAAAATAAAAACAAAAAAATGTATTAAAATAACCTAATAAAATTAAGAAAAAATACTAAAAATAAAATTCAATTAAAAGAAAAAAATAAAAAACAAGCAAAAAAATTAAATGAAATAAAGTAAATGAAACTAAATAAAGTAAAATAAAATAATGTGAAAAAACTGCAGTAAAATTAAAAGAAATAAATTAAATTAAACAAATAAAAATAAAAAGTAAAATAATGTAAAATAAAATAAGAAAAACTGAAATGATTATTTAATTTAATTTAAAAATAATAATGAAATTAAAGTAAGTTAAAATGGGATAAATTAAATTAAAATAAAATAAAATACAGTAAAATTGAAAAAAGATAAAGTCAAAAAATAAAGTTATAATAAAAATTAAATTAAATAAAAAATAAAAAAACAAAATAAACAAATGTTTAAAAAATTAAATTAAACAAAAATAAATAAGACGTAAAATAAAATAAGAGAAAATATAATCAAATAAAATAAAAATTGAATTTTTTCATTTAATAAAAAATAATAAAAATAAAGTAAAATAAAATAAAATACAGTAAAATTAAAAAATGAAACAAATTAAGTAAAATAAAACAAATAAAATAAAATAATGTCAAATAAATTAAAATAGTATAAAGAAAATACATCAAAATTAGTAAAAAACTATAATTAAATAAAGTAAGTAAAACATAACAAAAAATACAATAAATAATATGAAATGAGATAAAATGAAGTGATATAAAATTAAATAAAAAATTAAAGGGAAAAAAATTATAAAAAAAAAAAAATAAGACAACATAAAACAAATTTAAATTAAATAAAAACAATTTTATTTTAATAAAAAATAACAACAAAAGAAAGTAAAATAAAATGTATCGTAAAATCAAAAAACAAAAAAAACTTAAAAATTTAGTTTATCTAATTTGGTAAAAGTATAACAAAGAAAGTAAAGTAAAATGAGATAACTCGAGTTAAAGTGAAATATAGTAAAATTAAAAAAATAAATAAAAATAAGACAAGAAAAAATGAAACAGAACCAAAAAATATTATTGTAATAAAATAAAATGAAATAAATTAAAAAATACAGTAAATTAAAAAAAACATAATATAAAATTAAATTAAATAAAAAATAAATTGAATTTAATTCAATTTAATAAAAAATAACAGGAAAAAGAAATTAAAATAAAATAAATAAATTAAAAATAAGCTCTCACCGTAGCCGAATGGGTTAGTGCGTGACTACCATTCGGGAGTGCGTAGGTTCGAATATCCGCGCATGAAACAGCAAAATGATAGAAAACGTTTTTTTCCCTCGACAGGCAGTGGCAAGCCTCCGAGTATATTTCTGCCATGAAAAAGCTCCTCATAAAAACCATTTGCCATTTGTGGAAAAACATCAAGTCGCACGCCACAAATAGGAGGAGAAGCTCGGCTAAACATCTAAGAGAAGTGTACGCGCTAATTATTTATTTATTTATTTTAATTAAAATAAAATATAAAAGCCGAAATAAAAGAGCGAAAAAATAATACAAAATAATGTAAAATAAAGTAAAATCAAATACAAAAATATTGAGTAAAATTTAATTTCATTTAATTAGTAAAATCAATAAAAAATAGTAGGTATAAAATGTAACAAAACAAAATAATTTAAATAACAATAACAAGAAAGAAAATGAGATAAAATAAAATGCAGAAAAATTAAATTAATAAATAAAATAAAACAGTGGGAAAATACAATTCAAATTTAGACAAACAATAATAGAAAATAATAGAAATAAAATAAAAATTACATTTAGTTTAATGAAAATAACAATAAAAAAGTAGGAAAAAAAGTGAATTGAATTAAATTGAAATAAAATACACTAAAATCAAACAAAAGCGGTATATCTAGAATAAAAGCCATGAAATCTGAACTAATTCAGAATGAAATAGAATGAAAAAAAAAATTATTATTAGGTGCGCAACTAAGTTCCCGCTGTTTGTCAATAGATGCCGCCAGCAGTGTGTGCTAGTCGATTCTAACATAACCTAAACGTCATAAACCAAACTTAGACATATGGTAAACAAACTGCTTCGACACATTAGTGTTTTTGGTTTGGTATCATAAACTTTTGATTTTGTGAAAATGTCGAGAGCTACAAAAAGTTTATGGAGATGCTGCTTTAAGTGAAACAACGTGCCGAGATTGGTTCCGTCGCTTCAAAGGCGGTGATTTTAATGTTGACGACCGTCCGCGTGAAGGAAGGCCAAAAACTTTCGAAGACGCTGAATTGGAGGCATTGCTCAACGAGGATCTGTGTCAAACGCAAGAAGAGCTTGCGTCAGTATTAGGACTTACCCGCCAAGCCACCAATCCATTTCCAAGCGATTGCATGCTTTGGGAATGATTCAGAAACAAGGGAACTTACATTCCTTAAGAGTTAAAATCAGGGGATGTTGAACGTCGTTTTTTCGCCTGTGAACAACTGCTCCAGCGGCAAAAAAGGAAGGGTTTTCTTCATCGCATCGTGACGAGTGATGAAAAATGGATTCATGACAGCAATCCAAAGAAAAAACATTCATGGGGACTGCCCGGTTATGCTTGTACGTCGTTGCCTCGGCCGAATATTCACGCTGCGAAGGTTATGCTATATATTTGGTGGGACCAAGTTGGTGTTATTTATTACGAACTGTTAAAACCAATCGAAACCATCACTGGGGATCGGTATCGACTTCAATTGATGCAATTGAGCCGAGCACTGCACGAGAAGCGGCCGCAAACCGCGGAGAGGCATGAAAAAGTGATTCTACAGCATGACAACGCTCGGCCTCACGTTGCCAAACCCATAAAAGCCTACCTGGAAACACTGAAATGGGAAATCCGACCCCACCCGCCATATTCTCCAGATATTGCGCCGTCCGATTATCACCTGTTCCGATCGATGGCACATGGTCTAGCTGACCTGCAGTTCCATTCTTATGAAGACATCAAGAAATGGCTTGATCCGTGGATATCCTCAAAAGATGAACAGTTTTACCTCGACGGTTAAACTCTCGTATAATCTACTAGAAAGATGGGAAAAAGTAGTAACCAGCGATGGGTAATACTTTCAATGATTCAATTGTAGCCATTTTTTCAGAATAAAGTTGTATGTTGATCAAAAAAACAGCGAGAACTTAGTTGCGCACCTAATAACTTAAAATAACACTTTCAATTAACTTCGCATTTAAAATAAGGACACAAGAAAAAAAGTTTTGAATAAAAAACTAAAAAACTGTCACTCAAAATTAAAATTAAAATTGAAAGCGAAGTAATATGTATATTAAAAAAAAAACACTAATTCTAAAATCGAATTAAATTACACTTAAATATAACATTAAAATCGATTATTTAGTATAATGCTAAAAATGTAAATATGCACAAAAATATTCGAAATTCTCTATGAAATTTTTATTCTAAATATACCTAACTCTCCCATTTTCCATTCCAGGACCAATATCACTTCTGCTACCGCGCCGCTTTGGAGTATCTCGGCTCCTTCGACAACTACACCAATTAATTTGCACGCCACCTTTTATCCAGTTTACCTATTGAACCAATGCGCCGCAAAGTGTATCATCAAATGACAAAAACAAAAAAACATAAATCAAAAACCTGCAAACGAAAGTCAATTTTAGTTTAAATTAAAATGCTGCTGGATTCATCCAAAGCCTAGTGTGAAAGGATAATTTTTGTTTGCCATAGCGCCAAAAAAGCTGTTACGCATAATGTCTTATGCATTTTGATAAGCAACTGAGCACACTCGAAAATGAAGTATGAGCACGCTGAATTTCCCCCAATTAAACCTGTACGCAAATTAAGTTCAACTACAACAAAAATGGAATATCAAACTTTCTAGCCAGCAGACAACACAGAACAAAACGTATCTCTATTGCATTCATTAGTTAAATGATAAGTTAAATTGCTTAGTTTTTAAGCACAAAGTGAATTAAAGAGAAAGAACAAAAATTGTTGAAATACACAAGTAGACACATACACATGCATGTAGGCTTACATACATATATTTTAGGCACCTAAGGACCTGAGGGTATACTTAGTTTTAAGTTGTTTAGTTGTTTAATGGTAATTGGTAATTATGCTAAGTTAAGTAAACGAAAATTTTTTAAAGGAAAAGCAGTTACGTACAGTTATATATCATAGAAACAAATATGTTCGACGACAACCGCCAGCTAATTTGTAAGGTTGAACTGTGACCAGTCGCGTTGGGCTAAGCAACAGATTCACTTTTTGTCTTTTAAGTTATTTGTGAACGAAAAAGACTGTTATGCATTAAATTGATTAACTAATCAGTAATATTTACTAAATAATGAATTCAATGCATGTTTGCTGTACTAATTAATAGAAATCTTGAAGAAATTACGATTAAAACTATACTAAAATGATTAACTTAATTACTAATTAATTGACAAAAAATTATTTCAATTTCGAGAACTCACTGACAATTTCGCGTGCAAACCAAAAATGAGTTGTAAAAGCGAAAGTATAGCAAAAGAAACTTGAGAAATTTAAATGAAAAAAATTATGAAAATTATATAAAAAAAAGTATGTACGTTGACTATTAAGTGTAGAATGGTAAAGAGCATAAGGAAATTTTGTTAAAAAGGGAGTAATGCTATTCATATGACTCATTCATAATGTTTGAATATTAGTTTTTTGCACATATTTTTGTTTTTAGATGGAAGCCATGCACTTTTTATGGCATAACACATTTTTTGAAACAAATTTTTTTTTTCTTCAGAGCTTCAACCGTTCTTCTGAGTTCTCAGTTTTTCGAAGTTCCTCCGAGTTCCATAATTTCATTGCTCATTGAGTAGGTTGTTTTTTTTTGAAAATTGAAAATTGAGTTATGCCCTTTATACGGTACGAGTATAAGTAGTATAAAAAATTTTTTTGTAAATTAACTTTTTTCTTCAAAGCTCCAACCGAAAACGATAATTAAAGATATTTTTTTTTATATTTTTATTTACTAATTTTTTTTTTTTTGGAATTGAGGTATGCACTTTTGTATTACGAGTATAACAAATTTTTTTGTAAATTATTAAATGTTTGGTAAATTATTAGATTTTTGGTAAATAAGTAAATTTTTGGTATCTATTTTTTTATATTTTCTTTATATTTTTTTTTTTTTTTGTTTTTTGTTTTTGGTATAAAAAATTTGTTGTAAATCAATTTTTTTTCTTTTCAAAGTTCCAACCGTTCTTCTGAGTTTTTCTGAGTTCCATAATTTCATTGCTCATTGAGTAGGTTTTTTTTTTGAGAATTGAAAATTGAGTTATGCCCTTTATATAGTACGAGTATAAGTAGTATACAAAGTTTTTTTGTAAATATTGCTTTTCTTCAAAGCTCCAACCGAAAACAAAAATTAATGATATTTCTTTTTTATTTTTTTATATTTTTATTTATTAATTTTTTTTTTTTGGAATTGAGGTATGCACTTTTTATAATACGAGTATAAGTAGCATAACAAATTTTTTTGTAAATTATAAAATTTTTGGTAAATTATTAGATTTCTGGTAAATTATTAAGAATTCCACTAATTGCGTTTTTCTTCCAAAATCAAGTGTTTTTTTTTTTTTTAATAGAATGACATGGAATTGGTTGAGCTTATTTGTACTTACATAACAACTTTTCGCCCATGCATTAAAAAAAACTTTTTTTTATAATAAAAATCAAACTTTTTTCTTTTGTTTTTATTTTCCATTATTTGATAGAATAATAAATTAATTAAAAAAACCTTTTTTTGCAATGAAAACCAAAAAGTTCTTTAACTTGCGAACCAATTTTTATGCTTATTTTTACTTAAGGGAGAACACCACTGTGAACGCGTGAAAATTAAGTGATTTTCATGAATTTCGTTTTGTAAGTAGGGATGATTATTTGATTTTATTCAACTATACTGACACAAATTTTTATCAAAAAAATATTAAAAATTACAATATTAATGCAATGACGTCAAAAAAACTGATGCACCCTGGTGGCCACGATAAAGCGGTGAAAAATCATCTGAAAGCAAAAAATCAAAAAAATAATTATAATAAATTAATCTATACCTACGTCAATGGCTATCGTCGAATGTGGCGTTCTTTTTTTTTTGTTTTTTTTTTTTTTTAGAAAATGGTGCAGGTTTGAAAACTGAGTTTGTATTTTTACCCTTGTTTTGTTTTCGAAAGGCTTGAAAAAATATTAATTTTTGGCATTTTTGAACACGGCTATGTACGACTGTAGCCAATACATGCACAAAAATTAAAAAAAGAAAATTAAATCGGTTCATAAGTCTTCGAGAAATCGATGCCACCGTGTTCAGAAAAACGTGTTTTAAGTTTTCATTGGCCGTTGTAACTCACTACCTGCACTTATTGTATTGGGTATAACTTTGTCAATTTTCAAGATTTTAAGTTAAAATTTTGTTTACATATTTTTGAATATATCTACTTTAAGAAAATGCAAAAAAAACAAAAATCGTTTTTTTTTTTTTTTGAAAAATCACAGTGGTGTTCCCCCTTAAAAAATTTGCCAATAATACTTTTTCGCCAATTTTTTTGTTCAATTAAAAAAAAATTGTTGCAGCTACAAAGCATAAAAAAAATCGTAATAAAAGTTTTTTAACTTGGATGACAATTTTTGGCCTTAATTTTACTCACATAATTTACCAATAATAATTTTTCCCCTTTTTTTGTTCAATTTTTTAATAGAATAATTTGTAGTTATAAAGCATTAGAATTTTTGTTTTTGTGCAACGAAAGTCAAAAAATTGTCTAACTTCAAAGCATTAAAAGAAAATTTTTTTTTAACCCAATCAAAAAGTTTTTTTAACTGTATACCAATTTTTTTGCTTGTTTTTACTCAAATAATTTTTACCCTATTTATTGTTAAGTTATTTAATAGAATATTTTGTAATTACAAAACATTAAAATAAATTTTTTTCATTGCAACGAAAGCAAAAAGTTGACTATTTTTGTGCTTATTTTTACCTAAATAATTTAAAAATAATATTTTTTTTTTAATTTTTGTTAAATCTTTTAATATAACAGTTTGTAGTTGCAATGCATTAGAAACATTTTTTTGTCTGTAATGAAAAAATGTAACTTCAATTACAATTTTTAGTCAAATTTTCACTCAAATAAATTTTGCCCTATTTTTTTGTAAATTTTTTTTTTTTTTTTTGTAACGAAAATCAAAGAGTCTTTTAACTTCAATGAGAATTTTTAGTCAAATTTTCACTCAAATAATTGCTAATTTGTTAATTTTTTTTTACGAAATTTTTTTAATAGAATTGTTTGCAGTTACAAAGCACTAAAAAGCTCCTTTTTTTTTGTAACGAAATACAAACTTACATTATTTAAAAAAACAAGAACTTCATTTCGTAGCAAATAACCTTATTTAACCACCCTTTGAATCTCATAAAAAAGTCAAGAACTAATTTAAAGCAAAAAAAAACGTTATTTTTAATTGAAAATAAATGGGGCTTAATGTTTAAAAGAAAAACATATAACAAGAAATTTTAGAAAATTAATGTTGGTTGAAACTTCATAAATTAAAAAATGCATTTCGAAAATTCAAGTTTCAAATTTAGGTTAGCATGTAGAAATAATCTAAACGATAATTGTTTTCTTTTTTTTCAAGCTATAAAAAAACCAGAAACCTTTGGGCACAATAAAGTTAAGGCCCCTTGCAAGTTTTAAGGAAACTAATAACTAAAAAAGTTAGCAGGGCAAAAAATATTATATTTTCAGTCTGGCTAATGCATAATGGAACATGCGGCGTGCTAATTCGATGTAATTTTTTTATATTTTTTTTTTATTACTATTATTTTTTTTTACTAACTTCAACGAAAAAAATTATTATTTACGCACTTCATACAAAAGAAGCGTAAGAAGTAAATATTTTATCAAATATATTTAAAAATAACTGCATTTTTATCTAACTTTTTTCCCCCAAAAAATATAAGTTTAATCCAACTTTTTTGACGTGATAACGTCTTATAATTCGATTTAACAGGCTGCACGCACGAAAAAATGTGTCGTTACCTCATTAGTGTTACCTTGCTCATATGTCGTTACCTTGCTCATTGCCGTTACCTTTCTCATTTGTCGCGTCCTTGCTCATTGCATTGAATGAACTGCAAGCGAAAGCGCGGAACGAACGACAAAGCAAACAAAGCAAACGAACGGCAACGTTCGACATCTTGCTCTCTCCTACTTAAGTGAGCGTATATATGTATGTACATGCGCATATGTACATATATAAATTCACGTATTTGTATTTGCATATGCCTTTTTATTGTATATGAAGGAAAAAATGTATGGTAATATTTACCATATACCTTATAAGTTATGTTGTATTCTAATATATGTATATAAACATGCATATACATATATAATTTCGCGCAATTTTCAAAAAGAATAAATCTATATGTAAAGATGCATACAAATCATATGGACATATCAAATATACGAATCTATTCCGTACGCAAGCAAATGTAAGCTAATGTGCTTGAACTGCAAGCGAGAGCGCGGAACGAAGGACAAAGAGCACAATCGGCCCCCGCGTTCGGCAACGTTCGACATCTGGCTCTGTCCTACTTGAGTGAGCATATATATGTATGTATATGTATGTATATGCGCATTACCTACATATAAATTCACATACTTGTATTTGCATATGCCTTCTTCCTGTGTGCATGGTAATGAACCATTTCTCTGTTGAGAATAGGACGATGATAGAAAAAGTAGGAAATGAAAGGGATGGTTTCGAGTGTAAAGTGTCTTGAAAAAGGCAAATCGATGATGGTGCCTCTTAGTGTTGTTGACTTATTAACGTCTGATGCACAATCGAAATTGAAGATATCTTTCATGAATTTGATAAATGTTTCGTCATTTTTCACGTTTGTGTAAATGTAACTTGACCTATTCCATTGCGATTCTATTTAACTGCTCCTCTATATCCATACAAAATATCTATCAAACAAATAAAATTAAAATTTTGTTTTGAAAATTGCAACCATTCCATCAATATTTTCTTATGACGTTGTCACGTTAAACTATCATCAGTAAACCGACTTTACAGACAACCTCTTTTTTTTTTTAAAAGTACTCAGTAATCTTACACGACTACTAGCGTCTCTAAGAAAAATGTCGAACAAATTTACTCACCCTCTATTTCACCAACAGTCACTCCGCAGTCTCATAGTTTATAAATAAAATCAAAAACCAACAACAACGACCAGGCAGCTCTTCCGCTACAATCACCACAAACAACATTTTGTAAGGACTTGAAATGATTTTATAAAAATAGTAAAAACAGAAAAAAATAAATAAAGCAAAGGCAAAGTAATTAGAATATTTGAAAAAAGTGCATAAACAAACAATAGTGAATATTGAGAATATAGCAGGAAAAATAGTAAATATAAGGATTTTTATTATTTTTATTTTTTTTTTTTTGTTTCTTAATTTTTTAGGCTAAGTTAATTTTTTAGGTTAAGTTAATTTTTTTATTAATTAATAATTTAAGTTAAGTTTTTATGTAAATAATTGTAAATTGTGTTTTAAATGCCACAAATTACTGTTTATATGTATGTGTATCTGCATGTTTTTTTTTAACATTGAAGTGTGCTTAAATAATTATTTTTAATATATATTTTTCTAATATTTAATTATTTTAAAAGGCAGCAATATTTCAAATTAAGGTTTTATTTATTTAATATTATTTAATAAATGAGTAAATTACTTTAATTAATAAATGAATAAAAAATATTAAAAGTGATGAAATTAAGCAAAATTTATTTTGCTTTGCTTTTTTTTAAGAATTACTTAAAAAATATTTATATGACTTTCTTGTATTTGTAAATCGTGTCTTTGCTATATGAAATAAAAATGAAAAATTTAAGGTTAGACAAAAAATTATTTATATTAATTTTGCTCGCTGAAAGTCACATAAATTCTGTGCAGCTCTTTTTATATTTTTTGAGTGATTTTTCAAAAATCAAAATCAAAATTTGAAGGTTAGACAAAAAATTATTTATATTAATTTTGCTTGCTGAAAGTCAACAAAAATTCTGTGCAGCTTAACTTTTATTTATTTATATTTTTTAGAATTTTTTAAAAACTATAAAAGATGTTTGACTAATTTTTTTTTAAGTTTTCCTCTGTAAAAAATTGTATTTGATTAAAAAAAAACCGTAATTCTTTATTACCTTTGGACATTAAAAAAACAAAAGGTTAACGCCGCCTTCATTGCCCGTTTGTATTATAAATAAATAAACTAAAAAAAAAATGCGTCTAATTTTTTAAAATTATAATTAAATTCGACAATTCTATAGTCATTTACATAAAAAGTTGCCTTTAAATATGGTTTACATTATACGAATCTGGTTATCTGTTTTTTTATTATTGTAATAAGTAATGTTCAATTGGAGTAAGTGCTATTTTCTTAGCCGTAAACGATGTGAAAAATAATCTCTTTAACTTGCCCCCTTTGTTATTGTTTTAAGCCTTCCTTAAGCTTTTTCTTTTCTCAAACACTGCCTTAATAAATTTAAGTTTAATTTTATAAGCTTAAGTTTGTTTATTTTTTAAGTTACTCGATGTATATTATTCTGTAAAAAATGTACATTTTCTACTTGTAACTTTTCAAATAAAATGAGTAAAATTCAGAAAAACAAAAATTTTCGCCACGTTTTTTGATTTTTTTTTCTCACATTTTTTGAACAGCAAGATTTCGTTTCTGCGTAATTTAAAATTTTGCAAAAATTTTTCTAACATTTTTTATTTATAATTTTTTTTTTTATTTTTTTTAACCTTTTTTTTTAATTTTATATAATTTATTATTTATAATTTTTTTAAAATATTTTCTTTTAACTTTTATTTTTTAACTTTTTTTTTTTTTGTTGTTTTATAGCGATCATAGTTCTCCCAATTGCACATTATTACTACTAAATATATACCCTGGGAGCAGCCTGTAGGAGTGTGTATCGTATTGCTTTTGTAAGGAGAGAATAACTGCTTTCGATTCACCAACCACCAAACGCGTAGTGAATAAACATAAAAATTTCCCTTAATTCCAAAGTTGCATATGGCTTGACAGAACTACACTATTTTTGTTTTCATTAACTCTTATGCAACTCCATTGCTTTTCAAAGCATGCCGTCTGAAAGTATACAAAATTGTCTGATCCCGCCGTAGGACAGGCCTTTTGACTAGGAAAAATCATAATAAAAAAATATATCCCTACATGTAAAATTGGCAAAAGATTGCATGTCACTTGTACCAAAGTGATAGATTACCAGGTTTTGTCTTCAGCTATGGTAAAAAATTAAATTCAGCGAGTAACTTCGCTTGCCATTTTCACCGGGTACTGAACAGCAATTTTGCCCACTCCTTCACTCCTTTCAACACGTGTTCACACAATCGTCCAATCAGCCGTTGTTCAGATGGCAACGACGCAACGTGAGAGTGGACTGTGTTATTTTTTTTTTTGTACACCGTCAACGCAAACCCAGTTTTTTCGTAAACAAATCGCTGTTATGTTACTTCAGCCATTCAACTGATTATTTCCAATTCGCTGAATGTACGCTCCTTTGGCAACTCCTTCAGAGCGAACCTGATGTAAATGTATAAGTGCATTGCATAACAAAAACTTGGCCACCAGAAACATTGTTTAACAATCCCCATTATCAGCCTCACAGAATTTAACAGCCGAATTAGGTCACTTTTAATTACCAGAAACTTCAGAAATTTGGTAATAGTTTTTAATATTTATATTATTGCAAATATGTTGCAACAAATGCCTCAGAATTATATGCCATATCTTTTGGCTGAGAGCAATCTCCCATATACACCTTCTTCTGCTTACAAAAAGCTCTCCAATCAATTCCGAAAAAAAAGATGAAAGTGGAATTGGATTTTACCTACTCTACGTAGAAAAGACGATAATCTTGCCAAAATGGCTTTTGATCGGAGTCCACAAGACAGTCGATTCAGAGGTCACTCACGTCAGACTTGAATGCGCACAATCTCCCACGAGAGTCCTTCCACCGCCAGCTGGAAGCAAATCAGACACATACCTACTGACGGAATTCGTTGGAGAGCATTCCTTTTTTCGCCCTATGTGTCTGATTTACACACAGAGACATCTGGAGTCTGGAGTGTCCCCCAGAAATTCTCTTTTCGGATAGTTTCCGGATAGATTCCGGAGACATGTAAAGCGGGAACGTTTGTCAAAATCGTCCTGCATTTCCCACGCAGCGTTCTGATGTTTGTATTAATGTCATTGATTTCTTCCATTTGACTAGAAACCAACACAGAACTCAGAACTTTCTCCCACAAAAGAAGAAGACGAATAAAGCAACTGTTAAAAGTTGTTTTGCAGCCCACTTTAAGTTCGACAATGCGAATAAGAAGGAGAAAGCGTGTGGCCAGTACGGGAGACAAAACCCTCTCTCTCTTCCTCGTCCGTATCCCTCCGACGAACAAAATGTTTCCCTGTTTAAATCAGACTATGTTCCGACTGGCACTATGATGTTTTTTTTAATAGTTTTTGAGCAGGTCATCTACATGTATAATTTATTAAGGAATAAAAAAAAATTTTATTAAAATTGATTATTTAATATTACTTTTTTAATTTATATTTTATATAAAATTTATTATTTTTTAATATTAATTTTTTAAATATATTTTTAATATATTATTATTTTTTCTCCAAAATTTTTTCATATAAAATTTATTATTTTTTAATATTGTATTAATTTTTTAAATTTATTTTTAGCGCAGGGCGGTATTAATCTTGAAAATTTGTTTTTTTTTTGTTTGTTTTTTTATATAACAACAACCGCTACTATTATTTTTTCTCCAAAACTTTTTCATGTAAAATTTATTATTTTCTTTTATATTAATCTTTTAAATTTATTTTTAGCGCAGGGCAGTATTTATCTTGAAGATTGTTTTTTTTTTTGGTTTTTTTTTATACAACAACAACCGTTATTTTTACTTTTTTTTCAAAATTTTTTCGTATAAAATTTATTATATTATTTTTTTATATTAATTTTTTAAATTTATTTTTGGTACAGAGTGGTATTTATCCTGAAGATTGTTTTTTTTTTGTTTTTGTTTTTATATAACAACAACCGCTACTATTATTTTTTCTCCAAAACTTTTTCATATAAAATTTATTATTTTTTAATATTAATTTTTTAAATTTATTTTTAGCGCAGAGTGGTGTTTTGAAGATTGTTTTTAACAGTTAATTTAATTTTAACCAATATTGTGTATAACAACAACGGTTATTTTTTTCAAATTTTTGGCAAAATATGAGAAGCATGAAATTAAACAGAAATTCCGAAAAGGAAATGTATGAAAAAAATTATTATTTATATTTGAAGGTAGTAAAATAAATGTATGTATAGCTGTTTTTTTATTTTAAGCGTTCATATAGCATAGCATTGTTGTTTCAAATTGATTGAAGAGTGATTGTGAAAGTGAAGGTGTAGATTAGTGTAGTGTCTAGAAAATTAGAAGGAAACTAAAAAAAAAATTTAAAGTGAAAATGTATTAAAAAAAATATATTAAATTAAATTAAAAATGTAATAATGTAAAAATTACTAAAATATTAAGTGGTGAAAAAAGCAGAAAAAGGCAGAGAACTCAACAAAGAGAAGGAGAGATATTCAACAAAGCACAATCCCTACTAAGCATCATCAACAGATTCCCGCAGAGGAAATGGGATTTGTAACAACTGTAGTCGCAGTGATAGGAATTCCGAATAGACATACATACATCCATACATGCATACCTGCGTTTAAGAGCAATTGACCATTAAGGGCAAATAACTTTGCAGCGTTGCATTTGCAAATGTACATTTAACTGTTGTGTTACCATAGAAATTTGCAAATGCCGCTATGCGAGTTTACTTGCACTTGTAAACTGTCCCTTAAAATATGTATGTATGCCATGAACGTTCAATTTAAATTAAAATGCTTTGGCTTTATAAGATTTTAAGGCTTATAAAAATTTATGTAGTAAATGTAAAAAAGCACTTGACGTGTAAATATAATTTAAATAGAACGTAGCGATGAAATTGCATAATTTTCTTTTATTGTAATAGTTTAAAAGAGTTAAGGAAATTTGAAAGTAGTCACGCCGATGACGGCAGAAACTGTTAGTGCACGAACAAAATATAAAATTGTATTCATAGGTGCATACACACATACATACATATATAGTATATCAAATAAATACATGCATACATGCACACATATATCAACAGCAAAAGTCTAAGTCTGAGCGTTGAAATACTAGAACTTAAGTTAAGTATAAAAAAGAGTATTTAAGCTACCACGATGTGCGTGCAGATGTTCATATATGGCTATATATGATGTAGTTAAACAAAAAATAAAATAAATAAAAATTAAGTAATAAATAATAATTAAATAACTAAGTAATTTATAAGTAAAAATATGCAGTAAGATATAAAAGATTAAATATAAAATAGAAATTAAATGAGTTATAAGCAGACTATGCAAGGTAAGTTAAATAGAAATACGATAATTAATAATTAAAATTAAAAAATGTATTCAATAGTCCAGTTTAAGTGCAATAATGCTTTAGTATTTAGTAATTAAAATATAATATATAGTGCATAAGTATATAAATACATGAAATAAATAAATTTAGTATTATAAAAAAAGTATGTTAAAGCAGCCATTTTAAGATGTAAGCTCATGTATAAAAAAAATATAGCACAAAAAATATAATAAAAATTTGTAACATTTAAAGCCATTTTATCGTAAATAATAAATATATTCACATAGAGATCATATTAGAAGCGTTGTAAAGTATCGATAAAATAGAACACAAAAGAAAATATATAAATAAAGAATCATAACATTGTAAGGCATTGGTGTAGATATCTATTTCACTCGAACTTCTTGCTGAGTTAAAAAAAAATATTTGTTTAAAGTAGAAACAAAATTGTATGCATCTTCTGCTTAAGTTAAAAGCATTTGTTTCAACTAAAAACATTTTTTCTTACCTTAATTTAACCTTAATTTAAAAAATGTTTTCGCGTCTCATACTATTATGTATTTGATCACTTTATTCCTTTATGAAACATAGGACCTCTGATTATTCGTTGATTCATATTGAAAATTACAACCCTGCATTTGTTTTTATTACCGCTGTCGTCCGGCATTTGTTCATTTCAACGTCTGTTGAATATTTTCTATTAGATCGCATAGAGGCTTCATGACAATTATACAATTTTTTTTATTTTTATTTAGAAATCGCCTAAGACTATGTCATTGATCGACTCTTCAAATTTGAACAATCCCATTACTTTGGTTAAAAACATTTGCGTGTACTAAGAAACAAATTTGAAAATTACAACCCTGCATTTTTTTGATTACCGCTGGTGTGCAGCATTTGTTAATTTCTCCGTCGTTTGAATATTTTCTATTAGATCAATTATAAACATTTTTTTTTTATTATAAAATCGCCTAAGGCTATGAATTGATCGAATCAGTAAATTTTGACAATTGCCTTGCTTTCGTTAAAAGGATCTGTTCAATTTTTTTAACCTTAATTCTCACAAATTTTCGCAAAGTAAAATTTTATGCGTCTCCTACTATTGATTCATATTGAAAATTAGACCCCTGCATTTATTTTTTTTAGCTCTGTCGTACACCATTTACTACTTTATCCACCTGTTGAAATTTTTTTATTAGATCGAATAGAGACCTCCTGACAATTAAAAATATGTTTATTTTTCTAATTTAAAAATCCGCTAATACTACGAAATTGATGGACTTAATCAAATTTTGACAATCGCCTTGCCTTGATTGCCTCTGTACACGAGGAGAATTTGAAGATTTTGCATAAGCCGTCTTCGATTCCTCATGCTTTAGTGAGTGGCGAATTGATGAAGCAACTGATATAAACTGGTATAAATAAACATATTTTAGCAGCACGGGTAAAGAGTGTTAGTAATACTGCGTTCAGCCGCGCCTAAACGAGTTGCTTGCATTTCTTTTTGTTTTTTAAGCTACAGTCTACAGAGAAGAACGAAAACACTAAACGTGTTGCCCGAGCTCGGTGCCCCCATCCCTTCCCCGTTCATCTCTCTACCAAAAGTTGAGAGCTGTCACAACAAAATTTGCCGTATCTGAACACAGTCTAATGAAGCTTGCCTAATATCAGAAAAAGGAGTTGACAGCATTGAATTTAGTGAGTTATACCAGTTTTATGAAGTATCCACTAGTGGCGATTCTCGCTTGATAACTTAAGGCTGCAATCTGCATGTCTGGTAAACTTTTTAGTGGGTAATTTTCTGGTAAATTTAGGTAATATCGAAAAATGTGCTTCAATTTTTTTTCTTTCAAGCCTTTTTTCAATTTGACGGAAAAATAAAACAGCTGATCAAAATGTTCGTGCATCACCTTGCAAATAGTCGGCCGCATACGATTCATAAAATTAGTCAAGTATTGCGATTTTAGAGCTATACAAAAGCCATGAAGTTCTACGGAATATGCAAAATTCGACGGAACGATTGAAAAATTAATGCCCATGAATCAATTTCTTCTGCTGACATGGGAATGTCTATGGTTGATGTGAGGAAGAAAATATCTTCGAGAATTTTAATTTCTTTTCCAGATGACGGCATATTGAAAATAAAATCGACTATCAAATTGCGTGCAGCGAACGTCACAGCTAAATGATTTTGACAAGCAGTAGGTGTGATCAACGTAATAGTAATATTTTGAACTTGTTTATCATCATTAATTCCTTTTGTCCCGAATAGAACATAGGGTCTCCCCTATAACCGAGGCGTAAATTTTTCTATCACTTTGACCTTTTTGGCATTTATATGACTTTTTGTTTTTTCATCCGTTTTTTTTCAACCATATGTCTATAATCAACACCGGTACCATAAAACTACGCATACATATATTTTATTTTAATTTTCTTAACCAGATCGATATACATATGTACATATAACCATGAACGATTTCTTTCCAAAACTGATGCTCCATAACCCTTTATATGCATATATTTTTCTGAACTCGATCTATATACCTACATATGAAAAAGTAATCTTATTTCCGAAAACGATTATATAGTCTCTACAATATATAGCATATTGTCCACACTTTTTATAATCCTTAATTAAAATTTAGATTTGTAATAACTTGAAAAACTCATGTTAAGTATTATTATAATTATAGTTTATGATAACGAATGATAAAGTGTAATAAAATGTGTTAAGCTAGATTTTTGAAGGTGAAATATAAGAGAAGGAAATAAATAAAAAATACAAATAAATATTAAATGAACTTGTTTTTATTCTTTTTAATATTCAAAGCAAGCTTTCCAATAAAATTTGTTATCTAAAATTTATTTGAGAAGTTTTTCGATGCGTCGCATAAACTGCATTATTACCTAAAGCAATTCTCTCTAGTTCTGCTGTCGTAGCCGAATGGGTTGATGCGTGACTACTCGTTTCCACGACAGTCGGCTCTACGTTACCGAAACTACCCGGATTTATATCCGGCCAAGGATTGTCAATCTAGCAGCATTCCCCGTATGTTTATGCTGCTACAACAACAACAACTACAACATGCGTGACTACTATTCGGAAGTGCGCAGATTTGAAACACCAAATGATAGAAAAAGCGCGATTTTTGAAGTGAAAACTTCTTTGGAATCGTTGGGAGTGATTTGAGACTCGATGAAACGAAAAAGCGACACTACGAAGCGTTATATGTTGATATACGTATATGTGTGTGGCTGCGTACTGCTGAGCCACGCTAGTATAGTGAGTATTGTAGTATGTATACTACACTGCCTATTACTTGCTTTGGTGTTTAGTTCAAGCGTCATACGTATGTATGTTTGTATGTATGCTAGTACGTATGTGTGCGCGCCTGCGTATTACGGAGCCACGGTGAGCGAGAAGGCATTATGTATACCTATACTACACTACCTAATACTTGCTTAGACCAAGCGTCCTACGAATGTTTGTGTGTATGTTAGTACGTCTGTGTAATAAACGCGTTACGACGCTCTTAATAGCAACCGCGTGTGCTGTATTGCGTCCGTATTTTTATATTCGTAAATATTTTAATTTTTAAATATTTACCGCAATTGCAGGCGGTGTTGCAATATACCACAATCAAAATGACGGTGCTCGTATTGTAACTCCACAGATAGATCTGAATGCACAGCAACTAGAATCACTGTCTGTTCAGCTCTCTAAAGTGGGAGAAATATGTGCATGCGAAACCAGATTGAACAGTGGAAAAACAGTTTTAATTGTGGCAATTTATATTTCACCGACTCAATCAATAAATAGCATGACGGAATTCATTCACGAAAATTTAATAAATTATACACCAGAAGTATCGCGGATACTTAGAAAAGATTGCGATAAAGTTCCAATGATTTTAAGTGGCGATTTTAACGTAAATTTTGCATTGAACACAGCGGTTCCTTTAATTGACTTTCTCAATACAACATTCAATTTAAAAATGAATCGACAACACGATCAAAAACAACAATTGACGCGGTATTTCAAAGATATGTTGATAACATCGAAACCATAGCATTTGTATCATATTTTAGCTATCATAAGCCACTCGTATCACTTGTTGAAATTGAAAACATTGAGGATGAATAACAATAAAATGAAGAAAATAAAATATGAACTTTATAGCAATATTATAATGAACCTATAATTATCCCGCTCCTAATGCTGCTTTCGTCTCATTCTCTCTCAGTTTGTTTTACGGACGGTTTCACTTCTATCGCGACTAACCGTTAGACGTGTATTGTTTTTTTTATTTCAAATTTTCACTTTTTATGAAAATATTTATTTTTCGCGGTGTTTAGTCCAAATTTTCACTCTTTTTGAAAATAATGACTTATCGATTCAGCGCGCGATTTTTTAATCCAAATTTTCCCTTTTTTTGAATATATTATTTTATCGCGATTTTTTAGTTCAAATATTTACTATTGTTTTAAATAATGATTTATCGAAGGCTAAAGGTTAATTTAACTCTTTCAAAAACTACAAAAGTTCTATCGAACCTCATTGTTGTTTGACTGGGTTTTTTCGGTTTCTTTTAATTCTTTCCTCACTATCGATCCGTTGACAGTTCGTCCCGCACTTTTTTTTTTTTTTTTGCACGGTATTACAAACGTTTAGAAGAATATTTGTCATAATAGAATTTTAATAAAATTCGTAGTATTATGGAGTAAAAATAGCTTTACATCAAATCTTGAATTAATAAAGAGTGTTAATGAGAGAATATTGTTACTTCCCTGTGGTTGTATGTAAGTAAAATAAGCCTCTGTAATAGCGCATTTTTTTAAAGCTTATGCAAAAATTAAGCATTTTTAAGGTTAAATATTGCTATTAATTCTTAATGGTAATTTATCAAAAGTACTATAAATCAAAAAGTTGATATAGTGACTACATTTGTGTGTTATAATTTTAAATTTGATCCACGCACTTAGACATTACAAGCAAATCTATCGTGGTAGCAATGGAAAGCCATCCCAATTTTTTCTAGAATTATCGGCCAGACTGAATAGTGTCGTCTATTTGTTTCATGCAGCAACGAAAGATCTGTTAAAAGATTACAACAGAAAGTTACTTATTTTGCAATTGCTGCGTGAACACAGAGTGTAAGCTCATGTGCATTAAACAATTATCGAAAACGATACATCACGTAAAACTAATCGACTTTTCTCAAAACAATGGTGCTTTTGGCATTCCTAATTTCAGTTTCGTGGTACAACATAGTTTGTGTAAACAATATACGAAACACTTTTTATGAAAAAACGCAGTGTAACAGAAGATTATAAGTGGTCAACTAAAGATAACAAGACAATAGAATAGATTTCCCAATTGATGGTATGGCTACCAACTGCTCACATTTGCGACAACGCCAGTTTCTGAGGTATGGCGGTAGCTTGCAGGAGCTACGTGAACAGCTACATCAGGAAATTGAAAACAAGGCAAAGTGTTGTTCTAATCCAACTCATGCTTGCTCACTACCACGAGTAGACGACAGTGAGTATTGTATGCGTCACATTTTACGTGATCCGCGTGGACATTTCCGCCAATGCAGCTACATCTATAGAAATGGACGAAAATGCCAGAATGCGTTGCAGAAGCATGACCTTAAAAAAGATCCATCCTTAACGACTCTTTGCTTTGAACACAATCGTCAAGCGCAGCTACAAAAAACACATACTTCTGTGGGCAAGTTAAAGCGCACAGATACAAATGAAGCATTGTTGAATAGTTTGGCACATCACATTAAAGTGGAAGGTACTCGTAGGGAGGAAGATGCTAGTGAACAGGAAGAAGAAATTGACGTAGTGTCACCGCATATAACGCCCTTTGGTAATTCAAAATCGAATATTATTTTGACATTGACATTTAAATTTGAATTATACTTGCAGTCGCTCACGAACAGATAAATAGCCTGGAGTCAATAGTATCCACGATACACAAGAGACGACGCATTTTGGATTACGCTTCAGACAGCTCAAGCGGCAATGATAGTCTACCCAACATTAGCAACACGCTACGGGGTTATGAATTCCAAGAATCTGACGATGACAGCATAGATTCACAGGGTGAAGATGCACTCAAGTAAGTATTAGAAAAAGTTAAAAGTGAATCAAAATTTTTATTTTTCGGTTGCTGAAGTTATATACGTACATAACATCTCAAAAATGTCAATAAGTCGGGCAAAAAAGACTACCAACTTCGTTTTATTTGGTCTATATTTTACAGACACGCTGGCATTTACACGCGTGAAGAGGCGATACGTATCTCGGAAGCAAAGCTTACAAAATTACAGGGTCTATATATTGACCAAATAAATCACTTGCATCATATACTCAAAGAACGTCGTCGACGTTATTTAATCGCCTTACGCAAGGAACGTGAAATGCTTTGTAAGATATGGCTTGTGTTTACAATGTAACGTATCTAAAAAAAATTCCAAAATTTCCACAGGTAGTATCCACGATCAGCTAAAGGACTCGCCGAAGGAACGTGTACTATACAAACAGCTGAAGGCACTAAATACTTATCATCGTCGATATGGCGTTGAAGCAGTACTCTATAAGAAATTTAAAGAAAAACGATCTCGCTCATCCGATAGCTATGGACACAAAGCTACAAATTTTAACAAATGTGCCTTCACTGAAGGTGGTGTAAAGTGTGGTGAACGAGCAATGCCTTGTTGCAAATTTTGCCGCAAACATATTTTGGATGATAAAAAGCAAATACTTTTCCGTGCCTGTGAGGTGGAGAAAAGCGGCGTTGTATGTCAGGAACCAGTGCCGTGCATCTTTGAAGATTCTGCAAAGTGTGTCTTGCATTCGACCATACCGACGCGACATCAATATATTCAGAAGGTATGTGAGCAATAAGACTTAAAATTTACTATTGCTATTGTAACTACTTTTGATTTACTTACTCGCGTATAAGAGCTCCTTTTTTTGAAAATGTTTTTTAAGATTCAATTAGCAATCACACATTCAAAATATATTTACAGTTTCATTGTTGTAGATTCAAATATTTGCTAAAAAAAGAACTGGCTTGATTTGTTAGTTAAAAATAATACCGGTATTGTGCATGATTCAATAATAAAAGGTTTGCTCAGTAAGCAGCTTTCTCCTTTCCTCTTGACAAATCGGCTCCCTTAGCAAGACACTGGGTTGCTAACTCTAGAAATTTAGAGTAAAAGTGGAGGAAAAGTAAAATATGTAGGAAAAAAATTTCGCTTTCAGAAGAATGTACTTATGAGCAAGAACTTGCTCGGTACGTCCAGGACCAATATGGACCATGATATTGAGTACATCCGGACATATCAGGATATCATAGATGGGGCAATGAGCGTGAAAGATGGTCATTTTCACAATCTGAGCCCGATGCCTTTCAAATATAGGTTGCGGAAGTACTCACTACATTGTTTTAAAAATATATAACTTATTAACAAGAATTCATTTTGTAATATATAATTACTCGCAGCCTCTGAACGGCATATGGTTTATTATGAAGAGCTTTTTCATGGCAGAAATACACTCGGAGGCTTACCATTGTTTGTCGAGGGGCGATCGCTAACAATGTTTTCTATCATTTGGCATTTCGTGCCCGGGGTTTCGAGTCCGTGCACTTCCGAATGGTAGTCACGCACCAACCCATTCCGCTACTGCGACCACCGCCGATGTAATAATTCATTTGAATAAGAACGATTAGGAATATAAGAGTACTTAAAATATAAGAATAATCATGACTTGGCGGTCAAGACACCAAACTTACGTGGGCAGAGCATAGTAAAATAAGACATGAGTATCTTCAAAGTTTGTTTTTAGTCTACTAAATTTATGATAAATCCATTTCCTCTATGAAAGTATTACTTAGGGTCATAATGCTTAGGTAACACAATAGCGCCATATTGGCGAAACTTCGCTGTTAGTTTTGACTAAAAAATTAATTCATAAAATGTAATTCTGGGACTATATTTATTTAAAATTAAAATAATTTTTACCAAAAAGGTATTTAATTTTTCCTTTTTCTTCGCCCTTCTTAAATGCGACCTTTTGTAAGGGAGTGTCAGAATTCTAATGTCACAAGTGTTTCTTATTTTGTTTGTCTTTTTTGTTTTCATTATGCAGTATTTGTCGTTTACTTAAAAAAATTCTGATTTCGTACAATTGCCAATGCAGATATGCGTTCTCCTCCATCTTACAGGGTTACTCAACTGCTTATTCCACATAATGCAGAGAGGGTAATTTAAGACTGTGAACTTGTTAAAGTAAAGTCTTGCTTCACTATATCTTGCAAAATAGTCTTGACTACTTCATTACGGCATTATATTTGATATGTAAAAATCTAGCAAAATTTATGTAACAAATACAAATATAATTCTACTTCACTTTAATAGAATCCCATTGCTAATGAGTTTAGCCTAGCCTTATACGTAAATGAACTAATTTTTGTGTTCAACCTTTTTCATTACAGAAATACGAATCGGAAACTGAAGAGGATGATGATGTAAAGCAGGTGTGTTGTGATGACAAAACACCAGTGGTGGAGATTGCAAAATCTGAGAGTGAACCTACTGCATCGCCGGGTAGGAATATCACAATCTCGCATGATAGTGACGGCACTGCTGCAGTGTCAAAAACGCGTAAATAGATTACTACTCGTAAGGATACATTACTACAAAAAAAACAGTGCATTCGCATGGAGATCTATTTTAAAAGCCAGTGCCAGTTAGTTCTTAGTAATATTACGTACTAGATTTTAATATACTTTATTGAATTTATTTCTTTTAGCTCAACTAAATGTGAAAGTAATGAAGAGTTGTTTGTTTTTATGTAACTTTCCAATATTTCAATAAATAGTTGACCCGATTTTAAATCCTTGTATAATATTTATTTATGGAACAACATCAAGACGCACACAACAAATAGGAGGAGGAGACCGGCCAAACACCTAACAGAAGTGTACGCGCCAATTACACAGGCCAACAACCAAAAAACTTTTTCGATAATTTTAACTAAGGTTTTAAGGTTTTTTAATGCTGAAAACGAATATTACCTTGAAAATGCTCCAGCACGTCAGGATTTTTGGCAATTTGAGGTTAAAAAATCAAAAAATGCAGATTTTGGCCATTTTTTTTAATTTTTTTTTGGCAAGGTAAAGTTTTTTTTTAATTTTCCACAGCGGCATCGCAAAGTACTAGTCTTCAGTTGTGGTTGTGGAAAATTAAAAAAAAACTTTACCTTGCCCAAAAAAAAAATTAAAAAAATGGCCAAAATCTGCATTTTTAGACTTTTTAACCTCAAATTGCAAAAAAAAACCTGACGTGCTGGAGCATTTTCAAGGTCATATTCGTTGTCAGCATAAAAAAAACCTTCAAGAAACACCCATAGCCGTTTTAAAAGCTGTAAAAAAGCGAGATTTTGTTGGCCTGTGTTATTTATTTTATTTTATAATATTCATTTTAAGTTTGTATAAATTTCTTATTTTCAAAGTGTTTGGAAAAGTTGATACTTATTCCGAAGATATTTTCATTTCCTAAACGGTGAAACACAAAGAAATGAAAAACTGAAGATTTTTACTTTTAAAAAGTTTCATGATTAAATTATTGAATTATGAAAAAAAAAATGTGTTTCCTTTATATGCTCGTTTTTTCCTTTTAATTTTCTTAAGCAAGTCGCGAAGCAACAGTCGGGTATGGCGTACCCAGTGTTTTAAAGATTCATAAGTAGAGATCGGATTTTTATGCAAATTGAATATTTTATTATGATGAGTTTCTACCTAGATGCGAACTTCATGTGATGTTAAACAAAATATGCACTTGCATTTGTAAGAATCCGATCTCTATTCATAAGTTTAAGAAGAAGCTGACGTAATAACGGAAAAGCGAGTACAGTTAGTACAAGCTGCGATAATAACGACACACAAGTACAGTTTGATGTTGAAATAAAACAAAAATAGAAAGGAATACCCAATATGTAGATTTTTATAACGCCATTTAAATAATAATACACAAAATAATAATTTTCTAGGTTTTTTAATGATAGGGACTATTTGCTATTTAATTTCTAACAATTCTAACGTTAGTGCATAAAATTGTGAGACATATAAAATTCAAAGTCATAGAAGCGACACTGCGCGCCGCTATATTGGTTAAGTACCGAATATCGAATACTTTTACAGCTGATTTCCATCATAATTCGTTTACCGCAGCAAAAAGCGGGGTTGAAATTTTAATTGGCTTTTCATAACAGAAAGTAGAAGTGACAACTTTTCCACTATGTTAAAGCTGGTAGCACAACAACTACAACAGCAAGTGCGCCAGGTATCCCGTGCCAGCGCAGTCAATTACACCAAGGCCACAGCTAGTTCCGCCAGCGGTTCCACGCCATCGAGAGAACAACAACAACAACCTAAGCAGCTGTCATCGATTGAGGTAACCAAAGCGCTTGAAGGTTGGCCTGAAAAACTACGAAAGGCTGGTGTTGGCGATATTGATTTTAATTTAAAATGTTTGGTAGCGCATGTGTTGGGCCAAAAATTCGTAAGTTTTATATAACATTTTGAATTTTTTTTTTTTTATTTAATTCTATTGATATTTTCATTGTAGAATACGGTGAAAGGATATAATGATTTAGTTTTCAACGATGGCCAACTGCAAGAGTTTCAGCGGCTATGTGAGGCACGTTGTGCTCGTATGCCACTTCAGTATATACTCGGCGAATGGGACTTCATGGATTTGACCCTGAAGACTGCGCCTTCCGTATTCATTCCACGTCCTGAAACGGAGGAATTCGTTTCCAAAGTCATAGAAGCGTATCGCGATGTAAAGGAGCCAATTAATATGTTTGAAGTTGGTTGTGGCTCAGGAGCTATGTCACTGGCTATTTTACATGCTTTACCCAATGTGCGAAGCACAGCCATTGAACGGGGTAAAATAGCCACGAATTTAGCTAGGGAAAATGCCAAGATACTGGGCTTAGATAATCGGTTCACAGTGTATCACCACACAATGGAAGTGGACAAGTATGTGCCGCCAGAGTTGGCCAACCAAACATACGATTTGATAATTGGCAATCCTCCTTATGTAAAGTCTGAAGAGTTCCCACTCTTGCAACCAGAAGTAGTAGCGTGAGTTCGACTAATATATTAAATTTATCTAGATTTGAAAGCCCTTTAATTTTTCCCAACCAGCTATGAGAACTTGAATGCATTGGATGGCGGTCAGGATGGTCTACGTGTAGCTCGTCTGGTTTTCAATTTAGCATGCGAGCACTTGCGGCCTGGTGGCAAAATGTGGCTGGAATTAGGAGAGGACCATCCACCGCTGGTACAAACTATTATGGATACACAATATGAAGGTCGCTTGCGTTTCATTGCTGGTTACAAAGATCAGTATAAGCGCAATCGCTTTGTAGAAATTGAGAAGGTCAAACCCGAAGTTAATAAATAGGTGATAAATGGGCACTTGTTGACCAATACAAAAGCATTGGAAGCTAATTTTCTCGACTTTGAAATATTAAATATTTCTGCAAATTAGCCCTAGTGATAAAAAATTAGCAAGTATTTTGCTGTATGCATTTAAAATGCACCGCTTATATAAATAGAAAATAATTTAATTTATTCAAAGAAAGTTGTTTGATGAAACCTGTATCTCAAGCCTTACTTAGTGAGGAATGTAGCATTTTAAGCAATACCGCTTCATAAAAGAGTAGTTCTTTCAATATTTATTATTCGAAAACAAGCAAAATATGCCGATATCAATGATTGAAATTAAATTAAAATAAACAAAACTAAGCTTCAGTGCTTGCGAAACGTTTATGTGTGGAATGTAATTTCGTGCAAGTTGCCGCCATGGATCTAAGTAAATAAATATATGCGTGTGTGTTTACGTGGACTCCCTACCTCCGTAACCATGTTTTTTTCCAAAAGTTGTTTATAAAAACATAGACTTTTGTACAATATTCATCTGATATAACACCCTTTTATTGGGTGTTTGGCCGAGCTGATCCTTCTATTTGTAGTGTGCCACCTTTACGCTGATCGCTTTACGTTGTAATAAATCGCTTGACACAAATGTTAGCAAACCTGGTCAAGGGCGTACTCGGCATAGCTGACAGCTTTTTTCAAATAACTATGAATTCCTTACAAAACATGCAGTAGGTGAACGCGAAGCTTGGAAAATTTCCTTATTGATGGATTACATTCCGTTCATCAGGTGGCCACACGTTCAATATTAATAGCGTCAGTACAATACGGTAAACAGAAGGCGGTATTAACAGCCTTAAGATGCGTGCATTTAAACTGAATTACCAATTCCAGCTTCGCAGCACCGTTCATAAATTAAATTTTCATAATTTCAACAAAGATTTATTTTTAATTCTGCGCCTAATTGTATGCAACATGTCTACAGAGAATGTGAATGAAATGAGAAGGCGCAAATGTTATAGTGCTCACAGTCACCAACGTAAACGCAGGCCCGTGTAAGCTGTTACGATAAAACTAACGAGAGCCCTATGTAAATGAAAAATCAACACCCTTCCCCTCCGTAGTATCGTAGGGTTCCGTAGTTCCGTAGTTCCGTAGAATCGTGTCAGCTGATTGTTCTCTCACCACACAGTGTTGCCAAACAGTACTTTTCGAAATTATTTTCAAAATAATTTTTGTTAATTTTAATTAATTAATATATTTTAAAATAACTTAATTAATCAATTAATTTTTATTAAAATACCTTAAAACAATGTTGAATAATGTTAATTATAGATAAATGAATTATTTGCATGGTGGTTTTTTACCTTAGCATATTATACAATGAAAAATTGTAACTGATAACGCAGATGCTTGTAAAAGTGTGTATACAAAAATATGAATGGCAACATTGTGTCGATACAACCAAGCACAAGCACACACAAGCCGATGTATTGTGCAAAAATGTAACTAAAAGCACGCAGTTAATTTCTTCGGGATACGTTTTGCTCAATTTAATTTATCCAACGGGCTACGGAAAGGGACTACGATACGTTGGTGAGTGTGAGCACCATTAATATGAAGTATTTTTAGTACAATTGAGTTTTGAAAGGTTTGCTAGTAAAGGTTTTAGAACATCGACTATAGAGCCACCACACTGTGTTTTGTACCACTCAAAAATTTAAAACACTACACATCTCTCACCTCGACATTTCACCAATTAAATTTTTTTACTATTTCTTTTTATGAAATGATAAGCAAATACATACATACATACATAAAATTTATTATAAAAAATTTTTCGATCACATTAAAACAAAAAAAGTATAATTTGAAAAATGTTAAAAAAACAAATTAAAAAAAAAACAATTTGGTGCTGTGAATTTATGTAGTCATTCAGGTAGCGGGCATAAAGACGCCGTGCTTTGTAATTGATGGCGTTCTTTCCTTACATACATACATATGTATGTAAATGAACGTGTAATTATTGACACATGTATTTGCACATGTCACAACACATCAACTCCTACAAGAAATCAAATATAGGGAGCTGCAATAGGTGCGCTTCAACTTTTTTCCGATAGGGAGGGCGAACGACGCAATATTCTTTATTTTTCGCTTGTCATTTGTAAACTTCATTAGTATACATTTCATCATGGAACGCAACACACTTGAGCAACGATTGCAAATCGTGCAAATTTTTATGAAAATAATCGTTCTGTTTTTCAATTGGCGCGGGTCGGTTTTGGCGCCCTATGGCAGCCATTTTGTTTTGGTGACATCTGTCAAATCTTTTGTTTATTATTCAGTTGTTTATGCCAAATCATCATGGCAAGTTACACGATTGAGCAGCACGTTCAAATGATAAAACTTTATTATCAAAATGAGTGTTCATTAACGCAAACGTTGCGCGCATTGCGCCCATTTTTCGGTAGACATGGTGGCCCTTCCAATTTCTTATGGCCCATATTGAACCATATGGACCTAGACGACATGTGGTTCCAGCAGGACGGCGCTACGTGCCACACAGCAAACGCCATTTCATTCCATTTCAACATCTACCCGCTCTTATTGAAAAACCCTTTATATGTACATACATAATTACGCACTAGTGAACGAATTCATTCCTAACACATGCAAAAACAATTCTGCTCTAAAGCCTCACATACATATGTAAGTATGTAGGTGTATATGTTTACATGTGTATGTACATATTATATACCTATGTATGTACTTCCCATAATGGATACTTCCCACAATCTATCACTCTATCATTCTTGCCTACTTCCTACAAAATAATTGTGTTAATATGTAACTACATCCTCACATGCTCGTTTATACATTCATTCATGCATACGTGCGTGAGTACAGCACTCCCTTCTTGCTGACGCGTTTGTCGTACACCGGTCCGATATTCGAAATATTGTGCTTACAAAAACAAGGTACCCACATAGGCGCAAAAGCAATGCGATGGCAGCTATGCCGCCAAGCACTCTAAAATGTTCTAGAACACAACAAAAACTATTTCACAGGCACAGGGCACTGCAGGGCATTCACTTCATGCCTCTACATGCGTAAGTCGTTCAAAACTAAAATTCTAAGCCTAGTGACTACAAAAACAAAATACATTCGTAGACGCAGTCGCAACAGCCATGATTCGTTAGTCACGACGGTCTAAAATATTGTGTAGCTCCACAAAAACCAATTCATACATAAGGTCGAGCTGATATTTCTAGGAGGAAAGACGACGAACATGCTCGCGCTCCGCTGCATGCTCGCCGTCTGTGGGCATATTCACGAAGATGTTTGCCAAGAATAAAAAAAATTTCGATTTTCAGCGAACGACTCGCGCGCATATTCGTCGTTTCTGGTACAGTTACATTGAAAACAAAAACTACTATCTCATTTTATGTTGCTGCTTGAAGTGTGCATATTGGCGTAATTAATTGAGTGCCTAAAAAACGAGCTAGCATTACGGCAAATAAAATATAAAAAATAAAAATAAAATCGAAAAAAAAACCAGAGTATGGATAGGATTAAAGGGTTTTAGTGCATAATTGATTGATGAACATGTTTGTACTACTATTAATCGGAGAAGCTGGGGTGAAATATTTATCAAGAATTTCAAGTTCTCCTAGCTTTGTCCTGACGCAAGGAATCTTAACGTAGCGGATAACCTCTCGTTTGGCGTAATGTATGTTTTTTAACAATTGAGACGTTACTGATTCAAAAATGTAGTTATAAATCTTCACGTCCATACGCGAACAATTTTTATAATTTCTAGAATTCGAGACGATTTAATTCCTTTACAATGGTATCTTTCTTCGTCTTCTAATAGCCAATCATTTACCCATACTTCTTTGAGTTTTGTATTTGCTCTCTTTCCTTTTTTCCTTTTAAACAATTGCCATCGCATCATCCGAGTTTTTGCTATCCATCTTTACGTCATCAGCACAAAATCACATATGAGCCGCTCGCCGTCTGTAGCAAACGACAGCGAGCATGTTGACAAGAGCAGAATTATTCAGTATTCCGTCCCAATATTATAGAATTTGGTATCCTTTGCATTATTAATTCTTTTCATAACATATTTTTTTACTTCCATTACTAAAATGAAATGGATTACAAGGGAGAGAGTAAATTACGAGTGAGAGAGCGAATTACGAATGAAAGTGCGAATTACGTGGCGTGGAAATATAGCATTATAGTATACGCACATCGGCGGGTTATTGAATTTTGTGACATATGCGTAACATACAATAAAATCTGTCCGAAATTATATGTATAGAGAAATGAGTCACATATGACTCATGAACTTATTTCAAAACGCTCTCGAGAGTCACATATGACTCATGAACTTATTTCAAAACGCTCTCGAGAGTCACATATGACTCATGGACTTATTTCAAAACGCTCTCGTGAGTAACCTATGACTCATGAACTTATTTCAAAACGACGGGTAAGTTGTATTTTAACAAAATTCTTATGAACACAAATATTTAGATGGCAGCACTACATTTTGGATTGGACAATTGTCCACATCGTCAAATTAAATCTATTTCTAATTAGGCCGGCAACAATGAGCAGATGAAGTGCTGCGATTTAAAAATCAAACGTTATTAAGTGCGCTTTTAAAAACCGATGACTTTAAACTAGTAAACTAATTAATTTAAATAATAAAGTTGAACAACGCATTGCAACGTTTTTTACATAAAGAACATTTTTATATATAGATTTTACGTAGCACTTTTACGTAGGTTTTTTCAGCTAAAATCAATGCATGAACATAAATAGCGTTTACTTGAAAAGCGACGCACCCGTTTGCTAATTGGCGTAACAAATCAGACAGTGTACTTACACCATCATATTCAATTTGAGTTCGGTAGTACCAAGTGTTGTAGTGTTGTAGCTCAACATTTTTCAACTACGGAACTTCCAACTACCAAAATGAGGGAAGCGAAATAGTATTGGAAAAGGTTCTTGTAGTGCTCAAATATCGTTAATTAATTAGAAATTGGGTAAGGTAAAATTTACATACATATAATTTATGCACAAATATCTGTATCAAAATATTTTAAAGTTATCAAACACATTTTAAAAAAGATAAAATATAATTTACTTATAAAAGCAACTTTTATGTAAAAAGATTCATAGGTATATAAGATCAATATAAGAATTGGTGCAAGAAGAGGAAAGGACTCCCAATAATATTTTTTATGGTTTCAGAGGAAGTCCATATCGTTTAAGGATTATGAGCTGAAAGGCTAAGTTGACTTAGCCTCAAGAAAATCTACTTACTGTTTGCAATCGCAGTCAAGTAGATAAGTATTCTTGCACTATAAAAAACATAATATAAACACATATGAAAACATATCTGTAGTCTTCCTGAAGTCACATTCAATAACGTAAAAATAATTTCGACATTTCTCTCCCGCGACTGAAATGTCAATTCGTAACCCTTAACAAGTCGTAGTTTAAATATTTTAATTTCTATTTCACATTGGTGGTCTGCTAAAACATAAACAAGAATTTTCTTGATGCCATTTCGAAAATCAAATGTTAAGATAGCCAGTTACCCTCGTGAGAAAATGACACAAAGTCAAAACAGAAATTTGACAGCACATTGAATAAAAGCTGTGAATGTGGGGTCAGTAAATTTAGTGCAATGGAAATTTAGTACTGCAAAAATGTAATAGCTAAATTGCTGATATTAAGTTCATAAGTAAATTTGGTCAAAACGATCAAAACATTCATTATGTTAAATACACTTAAAAACTAAGCATTTGAAAATAAACTAAATGCTCAAAAACATTGGGTAAATAAAAACATGTAAATTACAAATAAACATTTTATAAACGAATGCCTTTCATTTTAGTTAGTAAACCATTTTTTTAAGAAGCATGCGTATGTCATAACCTCTAAAAATAAGCTAATTCTATGATAATTTAACATACTTTTTTTATTAACAAACACTTTCAAATTCACTGAAGTTGAGCTATAGCAAAAATGGTACATGCATTACAGAAGGTTAATTTGTTTATTATACTTTTTTTATATTTCTGGTATGAGAAAATTGGACTGCGTAGTCACCTCAACTTTGTTGGTCTCGCTTTGATTGAATTTGAAAAGATGTAAAAAATTTGAAGAGTACAAAATATTCCTGTTAAAAATGAATCGCATTTAGATTTTAAGCTAATTCAAGATTTTAAATAATCAAAACCTACATAGAAAATTATTTGGGATAACCAAAAGGAGCGTAATAACATGAACGTGTGTGTCCATTTGTGGGACAACATCAAGACGCATGCCACAAATAATAGGAGGAGCTCAGCCAAATACCTAACAGAAGTGTACGCGCCAATTCTTTATTTTTATTTATTATTGATATTGCCAAAAAGTACAAAATTCATTCTCAGTACCAATTAATAAAATGCAAAAATCGTACGTATTTTGGTCAAAAGTCTAAAAACGACAGCACTGTTTCTCATGTTCAGTTGGGTTTTTTTTTTGCATTCTCATTTCATTGCATTCCGGCCTTTCGTTTCCTTTGAGCGAACAGTGTGGCCATTTTGTGTAACGACTAAATAAACGACAGCGAGCTTCGCTTTACCTTGAAAAGTTCTATCAGCAAATGATAGCTTTGCAGTACGAAGTTTGTACGTAGTCAGTATTATCAACAACAAAACATATAAAGACACAAAATCTATTGTAAATGATGTCATTATTTACAATTAATTAAGTAATATAAGTACGAAGCGACGCGAAGAACTATAATATCTAAGGTGGAGAAAACGCTGTCAAATAGAATTTTTGCGCTATTCGCAACTAAAGCATTTAGAGCACTAAAAGCAAAGCTAGCGTGTAGCCACATTTCTTACATATGTATGTATGTACATACCTTTCTTTTCGTTTTTATTAGTTGAAGCAAAAGTAGCATGCATTGCGTCAGAATCTTTACTCCACACCCATCTCAATTTAATCCAATCTAACAAATGTGTCTTAACCTCGGTTCAATTTCTGTTTTGGCTTTGTCCTTTTTTAACACACTTATTAGCTCGGGTTGTATGTATGTATGTAACGGAATCTTTGAGCTTAATTTTCACTGGCTTCTAAAAATCTGATCGACTTGGAATTTTGCACACCTATCAAGGACCGATGACAATGCAATAATTTGATAAAAGTTTTCCATTATCCTTATTCTTTTACTGTTTCAAAATTGCATCAAGCAAATCAGATCGTAGTATTGGCACATGCAAATGTCGCAATAAAATTAGAATTTACTTTTGATAGGAAGAAATTTAGTAAGACAGATACATGTGTTTTAACGGTGAACATCGCCGTCTCCACCTGACTTTTCCAGTTAAGCAGAGCTTTTTTTTACAGTAATCTACAGAAAATGTGGTTGCGTTATCAAGATTGAGTGCCGAATTAATCCAGTCAAACTAATGTGTGGTTTTAACAGCGCGCTTCTAAATTTAATAATAGCAAATAAACACACAACTTCAATCTAATTTTATAAAATTTCTAAAAATAAAAGTTATTACGCATTTAAGTTGAGCATCATATATAAACGAAGAGGATATGCATTTACGTATATATTATATTATTGCCATTGCGACATTCGCATGTGCAAGCAGGTATATTGGGTAATTAGCTTGGGCAAATTGTGCGGGAAATCGTTGCTTTGTTTACTTATTTATCCTTGACTGATGAAACATTGCGTGAATAGCAAATAGAAAGGCTAAACTTATCCACCGATGAGCAAACGAGTATATGAAAGTGAAGAAACATAAAACAAATCCGCTTGATTATTCGATTAAATAAATATTTTCTCGAAATATTTCAGATTCGGTAGCCACAAAATTGAAATTCGGTTTCTTCGTTTATACTGCGTTCGTATCGTGTATGAGGCGCTTAAAGTAACGCTACTTTTTACTTTATTGTGCCGAAAATTCCACCAACTAACATATATTTTTTCTCATTCTCTCTCCTCTACCACATGCAAATCTCGTTTTACGCCGGTCTCTGCCATTTACCATTTCCCAGAATTTTCTATGTTCCGTTTCTGTCATTTCCAGTGTGACCATTTCGATGTGTGTATATCAGCATCGAATCGAAAAATGAACACCTGCGCGCAATACAGGTATGCTTTGAATTTAAAAAAAAAACTGTTAACAATTTACTGATTCTTATATCCTTTTCAGCATTACTCTGCTGTTAAAATCATTTATTACTGGCTTGAAGTTTTCAAAAATAAACAATAGCAAGGTTATTAAAAATATTTTCCAGTAACAGCCAGTTTTTCTATTGTAACATTTTTGTTATGCTTAAATTGCGAATACAACAGTGTGTTTCGTGTATCTACCTGAGAACGCTGAAAAGTGCGAAACGTCTCATTCGGCGTTAGTTGCTTCTACGGTTCGGACGTGTTTGTCTTCTAATATTTTGTTCGTCAAGTAAAGTCATCTTTTCATAAAAAAAGTTGGTAAATTTTGAAGTTTTTTTGCATAGCAGATTTAATTAGCATAATCATTTGCTAAACTCCTGTGTTTTAATTCAAAAAACGTAAAAAAACGTAGTTCATTTGAGCTTAATATTCATTCCTGCTCGTAGAGAAAACAAAAACTACTGACAAAATGGCCGATGTTGTTGAAAAGAAGTGAGTTCTTATTTAATTTTGCAATCATACTTTTAGATATATGTATAGTACAGTTGAAGTTATATTTCAAGAAATGTGTTAAATTAAAAGTGTGCTAAAGAAATATGGAAATTTTTGTGTATATAACAAATAGCGGCATTCGGCGTCGTTTTCTATCTCTTTCGTGTAAATAGCGCGTACCCATAACACATCGCATTCGTTTTTGGCGCGACATGTTCAAAGCGGTCGGCTTTTTAATTCAAGTAAACGGAAAAGGTGATACATACAGCAAAAACCTTTTCCACCACGCAATGCCATGTATAAGCACAACATTTGAACGTTTGCTATTGTGGCTAACTTTGACTTTTCTTCATTTTTTTTTTTTCTTTTTTTTTTTTTTTTAACTTTGCTTTTGCATATTCCTTGGCCGTTTTTGTTGCGCTAAACTAGTTCTATTCACGTACATCATTTATCAACGCTTCGCTTACATTTCATTCGTTTGATTTGCCGTATTCGTATGTATTCGTTTTTCATATATTTTGCTGCGCACAAGCTACGTGATTGTGTCAATAACAGTGGCGTTTTTCTGGACGGTCTTGATTGATACATAATTCAGTCTTTTTTCTTTTGTTGCCAACTTAAATTTTTATTTTTAACGCTTCGCTACAGCTAAATAAATAACGAGTTTTGCTTAAATGTGAAATTCAAATTAAGTCACTGCAAGCGTTTCTATTTTCGCTACTAACGAGAAGAAATGCTATGGTTCATAGCATCTAAATTAAGTGTGATAATTGTTTAAATTCATAATTGATTTTATTCTATATAAATTGTTATTCATTATTTCCTTTTAGAGAAACTCCAATTGTCGAGAAAGTCGCTGCTGAAGAAGTAGAAGCACAAAAGGAAAAAGAGGTTGCAGAGGAGGTAGCACCAGCCGCCGAAAATGGTAGTGCTGACAGTGCATCCGCCAAAGAAAATGGTGACGCTGCCGAAGTAGCCGCTGAATCTACAACTGAAACGCCAAAAGAAGCATCTGCTGAGGCCGAAGCTGCCGCTCCTGCCGAAGAAAATGGCAAGGATGACGAAGCGGAAAGCGAAGCAACTGGTAAGTAAAACTTGTATACTATATACTACTTAAAATGTTCCTAAGCTAATTGAAATCAATCCATTTCAGATTCAGCACCCGCAGAGGCTGTAAAGAGAAAAGTAGCTGAAGACGAATCAAAACCAGAAGAATCCACTGCAGCAACACCTGAGAAAAAAGCCAAGCTAGACGAACCAGTTAAAGAAGACACCCAAAATGGTTCCGAAGCATCAGAGGTTGCGGCTTAACTTAGATCTTAATATAACCTTAAACTATTCAACATTATCAGTAACAAAAAAAATCAGAAAAAGTGTACACCCATAGAATTTTATGTGTATGATTTTATGAAAGTGTGTTCAATTTTTTTGTGAGGTTGACAAACAAACTTCCATAATCTGCAATCTGAAGCGACTATGCTTTTACAGTTGACATCTACAAAGAGGGATGTAGTTTGTCTTTTATTTCCAGTATTGATGACAAATCATCCCTCTTACCAAGAAAAAGGCTAAACCTGTACATTCAAACAAATATTCAATAAAGTAGACTTGCAGTGGGAAGTCGAAGCTAACAGATTTCGTATGGCTTTTTTTTTTGTACAATATTTCACAGTTGTAGCGTCGTTACTTTCGCTTCCATTTAGTAACCACGTGGTTTTTAAGAGTCATACGGAGGGCCGGCGGCAAAGGTTTGTTATATTTAAAGTTTCAATATTTCGTATTTAAATACATTTCTATTTATTGAATTAAAATTATAACTAGAATTTAATAGTTGGGTTACAGGGGCAGCTGCCAGGAGATTTCTAAAACTAAAAGCATCAAGCGTAAAGGTTAAGGGTTGAATTTAGGGTCTTATGCATATCGAATTGTGCATTCCTTGAAATAAAGAATATTTTTACCTGCCCATGTTATTTTAATATTTTCATGGAGTTACAATACACGAAAAAACTCGTGCGGTTTTTTTTCGAAATTTGAAACTTTATTGACGTAAAATGGTTACAAATTTAACATTCAAAATATTGTCCATCGCTTACTACTACTTTTTCCCATCTTTCTGGCAATTCACTGATTCCCTTTGTGAAAAATTCGGTCGGTTTTGCCGCAATCCACGAATCGATCCATTTTTTGACTTCATCGTAATTACGGAAGTGCTGGTCAGCCAGGCCATGTTGCATCGATCGGGAGAGATAGTAATCGGATGGCGCAAGGTCTGGACTATACGGCGGGTGGGGTAGGACATCCCATTTGAGCGTTTCTAAGTATGTTTTGACCACTTGTGCAACATGTGGCCGAGCATTGTCATGTAGCAAAATAACTTTGTCGTGTCTATCGGCGTATTGCGGCCGTTTTTCTCGCAGTGCTCGGCTCAAACGCATCAATTGTCGTCGGTAGACATCCCCCGTAATCGTTTCATTCGGTTTCAGTAGCTCATAATACACAACACCCAGCTGGTCCCACCAGATACACAGCATAACCTTCAGGCCATGAATATTCTGCGCCGACGTCGATGTTGAAGCATGGCCCGTTGCCCGACGTTTTGGATTGTCGTAATGGACCCACTTTTCATCGCCAGTCACAATTCGATGCAAAAAACCCTTTCTTTTGTGCCGTTGAAGCAGTTGTTCGCATGCCATAAAACGGCGTTCAACGTCTCTTGGCTTCAATTCATACGGCACCCAATGGCCTACCTTTCGGATCATTCCCATGGCTTTTAAACGTCTGGAAATGGTTGATTGACCAACTCCCAAAGTTTTTGCAACCTCTTCTTGCGTTTGAGCCGGATCTTGATCGAGCAATTCCTCCAATTCGGTATCCATGAACTTTGGCGGCGCACCCTCGCGTTCTTCGTCTTCCAAGCCAAAATCACCACTTTTAAAGCGTGCAAACCACTTCTGGCACGTTCGCTCAGATAGAGCATGCTCACCATAAACTTCCACCAAGATACGATGACTTTCGGCTGCTTTTTTCTTCATATTAAAATAATGAAGAAGAATTCCCCGCAAAAACACATTATTTGGCACGAAATTCGACATTTTCAAGTGTGGTAAAAATATTGTTGTTTACGCTTCAAATAAAAAACTTATACTGACGTTTGTGCCATAGATGACTAGATGTGAAACTCTTTTTCTCGTGAGAGCGCTGAAAAATGTGCATTTTTTATAACATTTTCCAATATTGCCACACCGGTAGAAACATGAATTGGGTATTTTGCTAAATAAAAATTGGAATTTTTTAGTTTCCACACCACCATTGAGGTTAGTATTTAGTGTGCGGTTGCTCAATGGTATATTACTCGTAAACACCTACATATGTTAAAAATAAGCACAATCCGTATGAAATATGTACATGAATAAACAAAAAATTTAAAAATTTATGTGTAAATGAAATTATTTAAAACTGAAATACAAAAGTAATTTAATAATAATAAAGTAATGAAGGCGAAAAACTTAAGTTATAATTAAAAACATGACATATTGCAATTTTTTTACATAACACAGAAAGTGGGTAACAAAAAAAAAATCTCAAACAACGAACAGAATAAGTTAAAGCAGATTACGTTTAATTTTTGTAAAATATCTCAAACTAAAATTCAATTCCCTCACCTACTCTTTTCAACCATAAAATATTTACGTATATACAAATTTACAGAAACCAACACACAGTTTTCAATAAAATTACGTTATGTGCATAGTACTAATTAAAAGTAGAAGTCGAAAAGGATATAACGAGCTTTGGATTCTACAAACTCACTTCAATTCAAATTATTACATTTCAATTGAATTAATTTTAAGACAAATAATTATAAACATTTTCAACACGTCATTTCTCCATTAAGCAAAAACGAACTGTTTTCGTCTGTTATTTTTGGCGCGTTTCTTCTGGCAGTCTGCCATTTCGCCTATCAGCTGTTCAAAATCCCATAATGTGTGAGTCATGATGCAAAGAATAATGAGATGGCGCCCATCGTGGTCCCGTTACTTTGCGCTCAGCGAATTTGACAACTAGTTACGTGATTTTAGCTCCAGTATGGCCAGATTACCATTTTCGTAACTTGATTTATCATATTTTTTTTGTTATTTTTATTATTTTGTGTCTCGGAGTTTTAGTTCTTTCTTCATGACATTTTTCTAGTTGTTCTAATTAAAATGTCATGTTTATAATTTTGTAAAATATACATTTTTTAATAATTATTTAAATAATTCACTCAGTTTTATTTAGCTTTACTTTTTTTAACATCTGGTGGCATTGCCCGCGAGTGCAGGTGTTGTTGGTGTTCTTCTGCTTTCGACAGTCAAATCTCTCTCTCGCTACTGCAGTGTTGCCTAGCTTTGGATATAAGAACGCATTAAAATGCCCATTCAAAGAAAATAACCCAACAAATTTTTATTGAATCACTTAAAGAACTTTGTATGCGTGACAAATTGTCTTTAAAATGTGCGTTTTTTTAAATAAATGTGTCATGCTTATGTACAATTTAATTTATGAGGTTTTTTTTAAGCGAGACTCTTTTGTTAAGGGAACGGCTTTTTTGCTATATTTGAAGTTATGTAACTAGATAAGGTACTCTTTTTGTAAAAATGTCAGTATGGTTTCTTTAGTATTTTCTGGTATTTTGTTGCTTATTTTTACAATGAATACAACTCTTAATGTCCTATGTCTCATTAACGATTTATGACCGGAAGAAACAATTACACCTCTATGGTTTTAATTCGCATTCAATAAATTCAAAGGCTTTTTAAAATGTGTAAAAAGGTTTTCAATCTTAAGAAGAGTTGAGAGAGGGGCATTTAATATTTTTGCATAACCTTAAATGGAGCCAAAAATTAAATTTGCACTTTCAAATTATCAAATTTTATAAGAATCAACAAATTTTCATTAGCACTAAAATCTTCTCATCTTCTCAGAGTGACCTTTTTAGCCTTTTTTTGTTTAATAATATAGTTTTTTTGTAACTTAAAGTTTCGGTAGCTTTAAATTAAACGCAAAAAGAAACAAACACGAAACTTCAAAATTTTCGCATTTTCGGTATAAAAAAGCACTAAATTTATTGCGAAGAGCAAATGGTTGGCAATACTGTACAACTCAGCAAACGTGACGACACGTACGCTCTGATGGGCGCAATCTTGTTCCTATCATTCTTGTGTGTGAGTGGTGCCAAGTTTTGAAACGTCCTCATGGGCGCGCTCTCTCTCAAAATGAATAAGTTTCACATCTAGTTATCTATGGTTTGTGCCTTACGACAGTAGCTCTCCAATGAATGTTTGGAAATGTGGATCGATGGAATAATAATCAAGTTACGCCATCTGTTGTAAAACCGCACGAACTTATTCATAGTCCTATTATATTTTGGAATAATGAATCGATATGGGCCGCGTATTTGAATCTTAACAATATATAGGAGGAGTTATATGCATATACATACATAACCAAGAAGTACTAAATAAGTTTCGATTGTCAACTCAGTTCAGATTGTAACAATGAAAAATATAAACGAACGAATTAGAATGGGTAATAACTTTAATTCATGTCAAAATCAATTTCTTATTTATTTCTCTTTATTTTGTATAAATTGCCATATGCGAGAAGTGTAAAGTAAGTGTTTTCAAAAGGCTTCACCTTTTGTATTTTGTACAAATGCATTTTGCACATAGCACATGGCCATTCGATACATAAAGGTTGTGAAAATTCAAACCACCGGGTGCTCATGAAGTGAAATTAAAGCTAGGCTTCTAAACCACCCATTGCCGTTTTCAGCATTTTATTCAGCGAACAAATTACATGGAAGAATAAAATGCTGAAAGCGGTAATTTGGTGACCGCGTGGTACAGAGTTTTAGCTGAAATGCATACAAAATTTATTGCTGAATAAAACGCTGAAAACGGTATTGCTTGAACCGCGTGGAATTCTGGCTGAAAAGCATATAATAGGTGATAGTATTAGCGTATTAGTAGAAAAACAAAATTTACATATAACTTGGTTTTGTAATTGGGTGGTTTAAATGTCAAAATTTCAATTCGAATGCAATCAAATAAAGCAACAACCAAAAACCTCACTTTACCTTAAATCGTAAACAAATCGGCTGCTGTAGTAACTTCACCTTATATGAATTCGCTTTGTTATATAACACGTGGTAATGAGACTGACTTCACCACACACAGATATTCTTTTGTAATTTTTTTTTGCTGAATGAAACACAAGTATTATTAAATAGGCATGAATTCAAGATTTTAGTAATCATAAATCGTTGCGTGCAAATCATTGTGTTAGAATGATACAAACTAAGCAAACGACGTTGTTTCATAATTGCAATATGGCGCGTCATAAGATGAAGCTTCCATTTGAATTCCCGAACACAGTTGATTAGTAACATTAAACGAGCGAATTGAAAGAAGGCGGCTACACGAAATCGGTTGCGTTTGTTTACAGCGTGATTCATGTGCCAAAAAAGTAGAAGTATCATGGACTATGTACATATATATCAATCACGGATAAGAGAGAATGGCCTCTGGTGACGGTCAAGCATTGTTTGACAAGAACTTTATATGTGTGCGTGTCGGGTGCTTGACGCTAATATCTAAAATTTTTGATTTTTACCGACAACAAGTATGTGTGACACGACGCCACCCGACTGCACTAACACATACAAAGCGCAGTCAAGCATGCTGTATCGTTACCAGAGGCCAGAATGCAGAATGTCACGCGCTCTGTAAATCGCTAACCCGCTCTCGGTGAATTTCACAGAATGATGATATAATTTAAGAATTTTATTTTTATGTTTATGTATGTATATGTATATGAATTTCAATTGAACATTTTGCGTAATAGTTTGTAATTTCTATGCCTTTTGCTATAAAAACTTATTAAAATGAGGTGGGCGGTATTGAATTGTGGCAATGATCCCAGCGCGATCTCTTATATGTACATGCTTTGCTTGCCTTCCACCGAATCCATAAATAAATAGCATTTCATAGTTTACGATAAAAATTTTATTATATTAAACTTTTTTTTCTTCAACCTCCTTCGAAATGAGTAAAAATTAAGAACTAAATAAAAAAAAAAAAGTTTTCACAAATAAAGGTTCTAAAAAAGGTGAGGTTAACTCTGCCATAGTCAGCTTAAAGTGTTACTTTAAATGTTTCAAAACTTTATATGGCACCGTAATCACTTAGAATCTTATTGAAACGTTCTTATGTCAAATGATCATTTATGATCATTTTATCACAAACGCTGAATTTTAATTTGACATGAGAACGTTTAAATAAGATTCTAAGTTGTTACGTTGCTATATAAAGTTTTGAAACGTTGAAAGTAATCGACATGATCTTATTCAATTAAATTGTGAAATAATTAACGTATTTTCTTGGGTTATCCAGCTCATTATCATAATCAATTTCTACTGGCCTATTTTTTTCGCTGTTGTCAGCACTGATATAAAACTTTTGCTTTGGTAAGTTCCGACTTACACACAGATACCTCTGTATGGACGACACTGCAAATTCTCTTTTGATATTTCATTCGCATGCAAACGGGCAAAATTGTTTTTTGCAACATTCGCTGTTTTCGACGTTTACTTCTTTAAGTTTCACAATGCAATTAAGTAGCACAAAGCGTGACGCCAATATCGGGAACAAAAACCCCTCTCTCTTCTCCGTCCGTCCTCCTATCACGAACAAAATGTTTCTCGTTCAAATGTTTCCCCTGTGTAAATCGGGACTAATACGAAGAAGAGGAAATATAAACAATTTGTTACATTGTTACAGACGTGAACTCATTCGTTAAAATGATTATATCTTGATGTATTCTACACAATATTTCCGTTTTGGAAGATAAACCATGAAAGACTTATAGAAGACGAAGCACCTGTAAATCATATAATAGGACTATGAATAAGTTCGTGCGGTTTTTTTTTCGAAATTTGAAACTTTATTGACGTAAAATGGTTAAAAATTTAATATTCAAAATATTGTCCATCGCTTACTACTACTTTTTCCCATCTTTCTAGCAATTCACGGATTCCCTTTGTGAAAAATTCGGTCGGTTTTGCCGCAATCCACGAATCGATCCATTTTTTGACTTCATCGTAATTACGGAAGTGCTGGTCAGCCAGGCCATGTTGCATCGATCGGAAGAGATAGTAATCGGATGGCGCAAGGTCTGGACTATACAGCGGGTGGGGTAGGACATCCCATTTGAGCGTTTCTAAGTATGTTTTGACCACTTGTGCAACATGTGGCCGAGCATTGTCATGTTGCAAAATAACTTTGTCGTGTCTATCGGCGTATTGCGGCCGTTTTTCTCGCAGTGCTCGGCTCAAACGCATCAATTGTCGTCGGTAGACATCCCCCGTAATCGTTTCATTCGGTTTCAGTAGCTCATAATACACAACACCCAGCTGGTCCCACCAGATACACAGCATAACCTTCAGGCCATGAATATTCTGCGCCGACGTCGATGTTGAAGCATGGCCAGGGTATCCATACGTTGCCCGACGTTTTGGATTGTCGTAATGGACCCACTTTTCATCGCCAGTCACAATTCGATGCAAAAAACCCTTTCTTTTGTGCCGTTGAAGCAGTTGTTCGCATGCCATAAAACGGCGTTCAACGTCTCTTGGCTTCAATTCATACGGCACCCAATGGCCTACCTTTCGGATCATTCCCATGGCTTTTAAACGTTTGGAAATGGTTGATTGATCAACTCCCAAAGTTTTTGCAACCTCTTCTTGCGTTTGAGCCGGATCTTGATCGAGCAATTCCTCCAATTCGGTATCCATGAACTTTGGCGGCGCACCCTCGCGTTCTTCGTCTTCCAAGCCAAAATCACCACTTTTAAAGCGTGCAAACCACTTCTGGCACGTTCGCTCAGATAGAGCATGCTCACCATAAACTTCCACCAAGATACGATGACTTTCGGCTGCTTTTTTCTTCATATGAAAATAATGAAGAAGAATTCCCCGCAAAAACACATTATTTGGCACGAAATTCGACATTTTCAAGTGTAGTAAAAATATTGTTGTTTACGCTTCAAATAAAAAACTTATACTGACGTTTGTGCCTTACGACAGTAGCTCTCCAATGAATGTTTGGAAATGTGGATCGATGGAATAATAATCAAGTTACGCCATCTGTTGTAAAACCGCACGAACTTATTGATAGTCCTATTACATTTTCAAGTAAATGATATTTCAACTTAAAATCGGCATTTTTCATGAGTCAATCAATTCAAATGTTACCAATTTGTCGCAAAACTTATGTCTAATAGGGTAGGATTAAACTTTTTTTGCAAAAGGCCTCATTCAATATGAAATTTATCTCTGGAATAAACGCTTTTCTAATTTACTCCACATAACTTCATGGATTTCTATCAGGGTCATGATCGCTGACCATTGGACCACAATCAATAATGGGATACCTAATCAGAGAATATTCTGTGATTTTGCCGTTTTGGATGCAGTAGAAACGACTGAAAAACGACAACATGCAAGGACAGCTGTAGAAAAGCGAAAATGCAAATTGGAATACAAGAAGAAGCAAAAAATTACACAAACAAATACGCGAATAAATTGCACAAGGTTGACGTCAGACACACATCGATACTGCCAAATTCACTGAGAGCGGATTAGCAGTATCAGATGGGCGCCATCTTTATATTTTGTGCAACGTGTGCTGACACAGGGTGAAGTACATAATTAAATAACTCATATTTCTTTATATTGTGGAATAATTTTTTTCTTTTCATATGGGTAGCTCTGTACTCTCTCATTTTAGCTAGAAAATAGTTTTAACTCATTTCTGATTCACAAAATTTTAAAAATCAAATTTAAATTAGAATTAGAATTGAAAACTTAAATTTAAATATAAATTAGAATTTAGTTTTAATTAGAATATGGCTTAACGTTGGACTGTAACGATGATTTGCATTGTTTGCTCTCAGAGCAAATCTTAAGTGATGTGTTCGGCAAAATTACTTTCAGATTTGTAACATATCTGTATGCCAATGTAATGGAGTAGCGGCCTTAGGTTTGTTTAAATGCTTAATTTTGTGCCTTTGCACCTTTGCCTTGCTGCGCATTCATATAAATTTGAGGTTTTATTTTCCTCCTTTATTTTAGAGTTCGCATTTCCTTTCGAATACCATTTTTTTTGCTTATAAAAAGCAGTGCTGTTAACATTTTTATTCCACATTATGTAAAAATGTACATAAATCTGTACAACTCAGACTCTTCAATACAGCCGAACGTCATATGGCATATCGAGGATGACAGGAGGAAGTTGAACCAAGTCATGTTAAGGACCCAATTTCGGCTTGAGAACCATGGCCTGGAACACGCAAAACATAAGACCGAAGGCCACATGCCACTCGAGGTCAGCATGTAACTAGACGACATATCCCTAGTAACAAAAAAAAGCGGTGAAATACCTAGTCATTCCACTCAATTGTAGGCTTACTTTCTGGCCCCAGATACGACACGCGGCCTCTAAAGCAGCGAAGATCACGGAAATGCTGAGCAGACTAGTGGCAAACATCGGCGGATCTTCTTCTTCTTAATTGGCGCAATAACCGCTTACGCGATTTTGGCTGAGTTTAACAAAGCGCGCCACTTGTTTCTTTCTCTTGCTAACCGGCGCCAATTGGATACACCAAGTGAAGCTAAGTCCTTCTCCACCTGATCTTATATTCGATTGAAACGAAACTTTCTGGTTTTATTGTTATATATTTCAACAGTCTTCTAAAATTTTTTCATTAAAATATATGTTATATTATGCCTGGTATAAACATTTTGCTGAGGCGCCTCGAGTGTGCATGTGTCGTGCGGCGGGAAAAGTGCAGGTCGCAATTTTCATCTGAAACCAAAAACTCAAAAAAATGTTTATTTTAGTATAGTATAGCATCTAGTTAAACCTAGGAAATCAAACAAAAAGTGAGAAATTCAACAATTTTTCGCTAATTAAAAAAAAAAATTGGACAAACAAATTCACTTTAGATTGTTTAAAAAGTGGGTTAATCATAACTTTCTTAAGGTTTTTTAGGTTCAACTAGAAGAGAATTTAGTTCCGAATACAATCAATGTTATCTCGTCTCGATAGGACGTTTAACTTTTTCCCTATCTTTCCCGCCAATTAGGAAAAATCGTAAAAATAAAAAACCGAGAAATCGCACTTCGAGCGATTCGGCCGCTATATACCTGCTTGACGCTTGCTCACAATTTCTTCTGTAACTCAGAAAATATTCTGAATTTACTTCTGAAATTTTGAGGACACATTCTTGGATAGTTTGGGAAGACATTTATGCAAAAAAAAAAAATCGAGTTTTTGAAGCCTGTAAAGCAGGCTCCCCCCTTGAAATGAATGCATGCAAATCCATATATTTTTTGGTTATATTTTTTTCAAGTACGTTTAACCCATAGGTGCTCAATGTCTTTGACAACCCCTAGTGAAATTTTTCAGGGAATCTTTTTGTAGAATATATTAACCCTTTAATACCCAGTTTAAGAGGACTGTTGAAGAATTTTTGAAAAAATGGGTTAAATAGTCACATAACGGTGGGATCGAGCGGGTTAAAATATTCTACAAAAAAATGTGTCATTGAATTTTACAAAAAGTCTTCTAAGACGAAATTTAAGAAAATCAATATTTGTACTGGATTTACCATATTATTTAATATGACACTTGATCAATATTGCGAAATTTAAAAAAAAAAATATGACCCATTTGGGGTTTTACTATTCTACATGAGTACTTTCATTTGCAAGCAATTGGTTTGGTTTGGTCCGATGAAATAAAAAAATGTAGCACTGTGTTATTTTATTACAAAAAAACAAAACAAGTTTCATCAGTACTCGTATCCCATATAGCTATTTCGCTTAGTGTAGAAAAAGATCTTCCACTTTATATGAAAATTTGAATTTTATTTTTTTTTAATATATCTACATTTACTACTCTATATGTACAGTAGGTTCTGTTTTTATGCGGTTTTGAAATAGTGCGGTTTTTTTTTAAATTACAAAATGCATGTCGACCTATTGGGAATTGTACATATAAACAAGATTCTAAACCAGCTAAGCAAAAACTCATCACAGATTACATCAGAAATGCTAACCCTACAAGTATGGAACCGCCTGCATAACTATCTAGATCAGACGAGTACATTTCCTCAAGTGACGAAAGTGATTTTACGCCAAATCCTAAACGAACGCGCAACATGTGGGTATTGTCTGATTCTATTTCTGACTTAAATTTATTTTTCGATTCTGACGTTTCTTAAATAAAGATATAATTTTCAAAAATACAATATTTTGTTTATGCGATTTTATTTAATTATTTCAGATTCATGCGGTCTATGGAACATATCTATAGTTATAATATGGGGCTAGTGCCCTTTTTTATGCGATTTTATTACATTATTTCAGATTTATGCGGTTTTAGCACTTTTGAAACGTATCTATAGTTTTACTATAGTACTAGTAGCTTTTTTTATGCTGTTTCTTGCGGAACGTATCTACCGCATAAAAACAGAACCTACTGTATACACATTTGAATCGTTCTCTCAAAAACATATGAGAATCACTCAAAGGAATTTGGACACAACATAATTAAAACTCACTCGGACGTCTAAAATACCTAAGTATGGAAGAACTATTTCTCACTTGATTCTAAATAAAACAAAACCTATTTACACTAATCGCCTAAAATTTATAGTTTAAGAGTTACAGAGCGTTAATTAATTGGATCGATTTCAGACCACTTTTTGTGCTTTAAACTGAATGTAGAAATAAAGGGTTTTCCAATAAGAGGTGTTATTTTGGTAAATAATTCATTGATATTTCGTTGCTTGTGTGGTACGTAACGCTGTCTTGTTGAAAATAAACGTTGTCCAGATCAAAACCATCGAATTCCGACCATAAAAAAATCGTTAATCATCTCCCGATAGCTAAATCCATTCACCGTAACAGTTGCTCTAGCTTCATTCTCGAAAAAGTAAGGTGCAATGACTCCGTCGGACCATAAACCGCACCAAACAGTCACACGTTGAGGATAGAGAGGCTTTTCAAGAATAACTCTTGGATTTTCTGAGCCCCAGATCCGACAATTTTGCTTGTTGACGAAGCCACCGAGGTGGAAATGGGCCTCATCATTCAAGATGACTTTTCGATGGATTTTCGGATCATTTTCATGCATTTCAACGACCCAATCAGCAAAGACACGACGCTGTTGATGATCGGCCGGCTTGAGTTCTTGTGTTAATTGGACTTTATAAGCCGTAAGACGCAAATCTTTTAGCAAAATGCGGTGTAATGACGTTTGTGGAATGCCTAATTCCAAAGAACGACTAGGAATGGACAAACCTGGGGTATTTTCAACACTTTCGGCTACAACAGCAATATTTTGGCTGTTCTTGAGCGACGTGCACGGGTTTTATTCTTCACATCACTAACTTGTCCCAATAGCGCGAATTTTTTTCACCAATTTATTTATTGCGGTCCGACAAGGTGTTTCACGATTACCCAAAAATGTTCGAGTTTTGCGAACCGTCTCTGCCATATTTTCACTATTTTTATACTGAATTTTAATAATTTGAATGTGTTGTTTAGGCGTGTAGCGTTCCATTTTTATTAATGGCGTAGTTTCTAAAGGGTGATTTTTTCAGAGCTATAGGAAAGTTTTTCAAAAAAATACACGTAAAATTCAGAAAAATGCATGATATTTTTATTTAAATCGATAGTACAGTCCATATAATTGAATCTTTGAAGATTATTCCATGCAAATGGTCCATCCGCTTAGTCCAATTTTGGCATACTCTTTCCAATGTTTCGGCCGGTATCTCACATATAAATGCTTTAATGTTGTCTTCCAATGCGTTAATTGAAGCAGGCTTGTCTGAATAGACATGAGCTTTATTAACATAGCCCCACAAAAAATAATCTAAAGGCGTTATATCGCACGATCTGGGTGGCCAATTGACAGGTCCTGAACGTGAAATAAAATGTTCACCGAACTCGCCTCTCAACAAGTCCATTGTTACGCGTGCTGTGTGGCATGTGGCACCGTCTTGCTGAAACCACATGTCACGCAAGTCAAGCTCTTACATTTTGTGCAAAAAAAAGTTGGATATCATTTTACGGTAGCGCTCACCATTCACAGTTACATTACGATTCGCAGCATCTTTGAAGAAGTACGGTCCAATGAGTCCTCCGGCCCATAAACCGCACCAAACTGTCACCTTTTCTGGATACATTGGTAGCTCTTGTAGTTCTTCTGGCTGATCTTCACTCCAAAATCGACAATTCTGCTTATTTACGTACCCATTGATCCAAAAATGAGCTTCGACGCTGAACTCAATTTTTCGATAAAAAAGTGGATCTTAAACTTTCTTAACAGAACACGCATTTTTATAATAAAATTCAATGATTTGCAAGCGTTGTTCGTTTGTAAGACGATTCGTGGTTAAATTATAGACCAAACTGAAGATGTTTGACAGTGAAACAAAACACGAAACGTACGTCAGCTGTTTAAACCAACTGTTTAAAAAGATAATAGCTAAAAAATTACCCGTTTCTTGTCAAATATCAAAAAATGACCGCTTCAACTTTACTATTTTCCACAAGAGAGGACTCGTTTTTGATGCAGATCTTAATTTCAAAAAAAAAAAAAAAATACTTTTGTGCAATTGGGAGCTCCACTAAAGAGGTAATTATGTGACATACGAATCTAAGTATATATGTACATTCACACACACGAACATATGTATATAAGCATGTGTATTTTTTCACATTTAAGCGATCTCATGCAATTCCCAGACACAATTCAAATATATACACACACACACATACACACGAATACTTCTCCGAAGGTACATAATATCCAAAGGATGACACAAAAAGAGGTGCTAATTGCGCGTAGATAAATACTTAGATGCAAGAGGACTTGTTCCCATAATTATCGCAAACAGATTAAAGTGAAGTGTTTAATTGTCGGCTATAAAGTGCGGCGCTTATCTTAGCACGGATTACTACCGAACTATAAACGCAATAAAGCGCGCCAAAGTGGCAATCGTCGGGCAACGGGTGGCGGTAAGTTAAAAAATGCTCGCGGCGAATAAAATGACTACGATAGACGCAGAGCGGAAGGAATGAGTTCAAGTGGCTATGGCGATTTTAATTATTCGCCAAGCTATGCATATTTATTTCAAGCCAATCGCGATGCTCAGATATATGTAGGTGGGGAGGTGGGGGGTGACATGGTGTGGGTGTTTTAAAACTTTGAAAAATGCTTAAGTTTATTGAAAAGAAAAAGTGCTGCTGCGTCTTGGTTAGAACGATAAGAACGAACTTCTACTGGGCATAGCTCTGTGCAAAGCAATTAGCTGAAAAATATTGGAAATTTATGCAAGCATTTATGTATTGTATATACAAGAGATATGTTTGGAAAAAGCTAAAATGAACTTAAATGAAATAGAATAAAATAAATCAATTACAGGAGACACAAATTGAAACTATTTTCAGCTAATCGGCTGTTGCTACTATAATATAATATTTGTATATGCAAATATGGCATTATATCTATAGTAACTGATATGCAACAGAAAATGGATGGATTCGTCTGCCGAAGCGCATGCAAGTGGAGCCAATTTTTGACTGATTGCCATTTACTGGGTAGAAAAAATCTTTTGCATACTAATCAAGCAGCTCAAAACAGTCCACTTCGGTCATGAAACCTTTGGGTAGCAAACAAATTCCTATTGGGGGCGAAACAAAGTAAGAAAACCACACCGACTTATTCGGACAAAGGGCTCGCTAGAGTCAGTAGCATCTGTTTACCATTAGGGGCTGGCTGCTGCCCGCTGGCGTCTGTTTTGTAGCAAGTGGAGCGTACTAAAGGGGGATCAGATGGAGATACTTTTGCCAATAGGAGTTTTTGACAAATCACGCGAGTCTACTGTCAAACAAAATTCATAATTTTTTTTAAATTTTTCTTGACAATTTATCATGGAAAGATTACGCTTCAACAACTTTTAAATCGTACAATTGTACAACCCGAAGCTATTCAAAAACAGGCATTACATCCATTGAAAACAACCGTTTGGTGCGGCCTATGAGCTCGAGGAATCATCGGCCCATATTTCTTGAAAGAGGAGGCTGACACCAATGCAACATTGAATGGCGAATGCCATCGCACCATTACAAATGAAATTTTGATGCCGGAAATTGAAACCCATGATCTTCACAACATTTGGTTCCAATAAGACGGCGGGCGGTGCTATTTGCCCTATAGCCCGCGAAACAACGGATTTACTTTGAATTCATCTCTCGTCTCGGGCCAGTTGACTGGCCACCAAGATCACGGATATCACACCTTTAGACTTTGATTTGTGGGGGTATGTTAAGGATAAATGCTTTGTGGATAAACCAGCTTCGATTGAGGTATTGGAGGCCAACAGTACTAAAGTTATTCACGAGATACCTACCGAAGTCCTTCAACGAGTCATTCAAAATTTGTGCTAACGGATGACCGAATTACGGCGCAGTTGCGGCCAACATTTGAAAGGGATTACCTTTAAAAAATAAGTGTCGAGAGGGGTTCTACACAAAAACAAAAAAAAAAAAAAAAAATTAAGATTGCTCAATCAGTTTGATTTTGGGTGTTTTATTTTAATTTAAAATCCGATACCTCTAAATTGATCACTCTTTATATAAAAGTGTTCTTAAATAAAGTACATCCGGGGTTACTCGATTCTCTCCACAAGGTTTGGAACCCACTATTGCCTTGTGTTCCACCTAGGAACCACGGTGGAAAAAATATTTATATCTAAGAAAACAACTTCCAAACAAGAAAAGCGCAAAGTCTCAGTTGAACCACCCCGCTGTTTGATGACGACCACAGCAAGTGTAGCTAAGTTCTATGATTTGAGGTAATGCACCTTGAACGTCCGGTTCTGAAAAAAGTGGAAGGTGTTTTGACTGGAGGTGCCTTTATAACGGGTGATTTTTTAGCTATTGTCTTTTTAAACAGTTGGTTTAAACAGCTGACGCATATCTTCAGTTTGGTCTATAATTTAACCACGAATCGTCTTACAAACGAACAACGCTTGCAAATCATTGAATTTTATTATAAAAATGCGTGTTCTGTTAAGAAAGTTTATCGCCCGCTTCTTCCATTTTATGGTCAGTTTAATCGACCCACTGAAGCGGCTATTCGAGCTATTGTGACTACATTTAGAACCAAATTTACATTAATGGACATCAAACCACCAAGACGCTTACGTAGAGTGCGAACTGAAGAAAATATCGCAGCTGTATCGGCCAGTGTTAATGATGGCCATCAATTATCGATTCGTCACCGTTCGCAGGAATGGGGCCTCTGTTACTCAACAACGTGGAAAATTTTACGAAAGGATTTAGGTGTGAAGCCTTTCAAAATACCGCTGGTGCAAGAATTGAAGCGAATGACCTACCGCAACGCAGAATTTTTGGTGAATGGGCTCTTGGAAAGTTGGCCGAAGATCCACTTTTTTATCGAAAAATGTTGTTCAGCGACGAAGCTCATTTTTGGATCAATGGGTACGTAAATAAGCAGAATTGTCGATTTTGGAGTGAAGAATTGCAAGAGCTACCAATGTATCCAGAAAAGGTCACAGTATGGGCTGGAGGTATCATTGGACCGTACTTTTTCAAAGATGCTGCGAATCGTAATGTAACTGTGAATGGTGACCGCTACCGTGAAATGATATCCAACTTTTTTGCCCAAAATGCAAGAGCTTGACTTGCATGACATGTGCTTTCAGCAAGACGGTGCCACCTGCCACACAGCACGCGTAACAATGGACTTGTTGAGAGGCGAGTTCGGTGAACATTTTATTTCACGTTCGGAACTTGTCAATTGGCCACCCAGATCGTGCAATATAACGCCTTTAGATTATTTTTTATGGGGCTATGTTAACGCGCATGTCTATTCAGACAAGCCTGCTTCAATTAACGCATTGGAAGACAACATTAAAGCATTTGTATGCGAGATACCGGCCGAAACATTGGAAAGAGTATGCCACAATTGAACTAAGCGGATGGACTATTTGAAGAGCAGTCGCGGTCAACATTTGCATGAAATAATCTTCCAACATTAAATTTTATGGACTGTGCTATCGATTTACATAAAAATTTCATGGATTTTTCCAAATTTTACGTGTGAAAAACTTTCCTATAGCTCTTAAAAAATCACCCTCTTATAAATGCAACTGTAATACAAAGTATTCGGTATCGGATTGGTGGTAGGAAATACATTTCGCTACAAATATCACTTGAATCTCCACTATGAGCACAGGTAAAATCCGCCAAACAGTCGATTCGTGAATGCCTTCTAAAAATTGTTGAAAACGTCGAGATACCAATGTTGAACGTTGTTAAGCAATTTCAGGTCTGCCTGCCTTTTTTTATCTTCGATAGATTCAGTTTCTTGCAATTTTTTCACAAACATCTGAATTGTCAACTCATTCGGATGATTATTTCCACCAAAAAAAAAATATTTATTGCGATATTATTATTTTTTTGCGATATGTTGTTCTTAATGATCGTCTTTTTTCATAATAAGTTTCAATAATTTTAATCCATTGTTTTATCATGTAAAATTATACATCTGTCAAATTTGATAAATGTTAAGGATGACATAAAAAGGCTACCGCCTAGGTATTACTCATTACTTAAATCTAGGCGCCACTTTTGAAAGGCCCTCTCATTATGAATGTTTGGACAACTGCGAAGAACATAAGCTTCAAGCATTAGTTACTCTACATCAGCTTTTTGTGCCAAAATGTCAAGTTTAATGCCAAATAAATGTTATTTGCGCAAATTTATTTTCTTCTTTATTTAAACAGAAAAGAAATTTTCACTTATTACTACCCAGACATAACAACATTATTATTTTACATGACAATCAGAGTTGCCAGATTTTGTTTTTTGTTTTTAATTTAAATTCCCAAAAACAGAAAAACTACACAATTATCATTCTACATGACAATCAGTGTAGCCAGATTTTTTAATTTTTTTAAATTAAAAAAAACCTACAAATTTATAATTCTACACCGTTGTTGCCAGATTTTTTATGTATTTTTGATTTCTAAAAAAATTTCAAAATAATAATTCTACATGAGAACCAGTGTTGCCAGATTGTTGTGCTTTTTTGTTGCCATTTTTTTTTTTCGAAAAATTTCAAAATATCCAAAAAACCTACAAATTTATAATTCTACATGACAATTAGTGTTGCCAGATTTTTTATGTATTTTTTATTAAAAAAAACTACAAAATTATAATTCTAGAGGACAACCAGTGTTGCCAGATTGTTGTTTTTTCTTCTTAATTTGAAAACAAAAACAGAATAAAAAAAAAAATAATTGGCGCGTACACTTCTGTTAGGTGTTTGGCCGAGCTCCTCCTCCTATTTGTGGTGTGCGTGTTGATGTTGTTCCACAAATGGAGGGACCTACAGTTTCAAGCCGGCTCCGAACAGCAGATATTTTTATGAAGACCTTTTTCATAGCAGAAATACACTTGGAGGTTTGTCATTGCTTGCCGAGGGGCGACCGCTATTAGAAAAATGTTTTTATTAATTTTGCTTTCACCGAGATTCGAACCTACGTTCTCTCTGTGAACTCCGATGGTAGTCACGCACCAACCCGTTCGGCTACGGCGGCCAAAAACAGAAACACCACAAAATTATCATTCTACATAACAACCAGTGCTGCCAGATTTTTTTATTTTAAATTTCCAAAAAAAACACAAAATTATAGCTCTGATCCCAATGATCCCGACAGATATGCCATTCGAATTCAAACGTTTACAGTTCCCGGTGCGACTCGCTTTCGCAGTGACTATTAACAAAGCACAAGGACAATCGTTACAAGTGTGGGGATTAAATTTGGAGAATCCATGCTTCTCACATGGACAGCTCTATGTGGCTTACTCACATGTCGGGAAAACCTTCTTCGTCTACGAACCAGATGGAAAAACAAGAAATATTGTGTATACATTTTTGCTACAGTTGAAAAATTGTTGGAATTTATTTGTACACCTAATATTATGTTAATTTAATTTAATTCTCAAAAACATTTTTTTCGTAAAGCTTAATTTCCATGCAAAATTATAAAATTTTGTCTCATGCAAAATTATAAAATAATTTTTTTTAACATTCATTAAAAATATGTTAAAAATTTATATGTATATCCATGCACACACTACAAATCATTTAAATTACAATTATTTTATATTTATGAGGCCATTTCTTAATCCATAAAGGTCAAAGGCTTTCTTATCTTGATAGGAATTAAGATGTCGCTAAACTTACAAAGTACACCCTTCACATGCTACGAGAGCATTAAGCGCTCACTAAGTGCCAAGCCAACGGCCGCATGACAAAACTTCATACACACCCGCACACATACAGCCTAGATATAATAAAGGAGTGCATGGACGTTCCTTTTTAAGTAGCATATCTATGTACATGCCTTTTAATCCACCACATACACACTCACATACCCAACAACTCATAATCGCTAACACTTCCTGGAAACTTTACGTCTGTGAGTCGGCAGCAGTTTGCTTCAATAAATACAGCAAAAGTCAGATTTCGGTATAAACGCCAGTTGTAGATGCACTTTGGTCGTGTTGAAGTTTCGGCGAAAACTTTTCAAACCTGTTTCTTTGCCACTTCCCCTGAGCAGGATGTCTAAAATCATTTCCTGTAGAGAATTTACAAGACCTATCCAAGTACGTAGGTGTTTTGCCAATTTACCAATACGAATTGTGTACGTCGAAGCATTTATTCACTCATTTTAGTGGGATGGAAAAATTTGAGGGCTACATATAATATTTATAAATACATATATTAAATTGAATTTATGTATGTATGTATTTAGGGAGAGTAATTATGATGAGTAGGTATAGTAATATATATTTCGTAGACGATTTAATGCAATTTTCTGATAGTTTACAAATAAACAAATAAAAAAAAAAAACAAAAAAAAAAAAACAGAAAAAATTCAGATTTTAAAAAATATAATATAATATATATATTATTGTAATTTTTATATATACAGGGTGCGCCATCTTTTATGTTGGTATGAAAACATTGAATAACTTTGAAAAAACAAAAAACCACTGATTTGTATAAGTGAGGAATTTTTATTTGTTTTGGTTATTTACAATTTATTAACACTATTTTTTGAATACGAGGGGTGCCTTTTATATGTCGGGATTAGAGAATAAAAACAAATTTTAATCATCGAATATCACTTTATTGTTTTTCAAATTGCCATCATTCTCCATGAAGATCTATACACTTTTGCATGCGTTTAAACCAATTGTCGAAGCACTTTTGCCACTCTGAATGAGGTACCTCCAAAACATGCATTCTGAATGCCGCAACCGCTTCTTCAGGTGTCGAAAAACGTTGACCTCTCAGTTTGTTTTTTACGTACGGGAATAAAAAGAAGTCATTCGGTGCCAAGTCAACACTATACGGCGGATGATCCATTAATTCGATGTTTTGGGTGCTCAAAAAGCAGTTGTTTGAGCCGATGTGTGAGAGCTCGCATTGTTCTGGAAAATAGTGATCCGTCTTTGGCGATTGGTTTTCCTAATTTCTTGGAAGACAACTGGCAAACAAATGGTTGTGTACCACTCAGAATTTACTGTTCTGCGTTGTTCTAGTGGTACGGTTGCGACATGTCCAGTTTTTCCGAAAAAACAGGCGACCATTTGCTTGGAAGTGCTTCGTGCGCGAACAACTTTTGTTGGATTTGGCTCATCTTGAAACACCCATACAGTCGACTGCTGTTTACTTTCGGGCTCATACGCGTAAATCCATGATTCATCACCTGTCCCGATGTCATAGACGTGTTTCGAAGCCCCGCGATCGTATTTTTTGAGCATTTCCTTCGACCAATCGACACGAGCCTGTTTTTGAGCGATTGACAAATTGTGTGGGATCCAACGCGAACAAATTTTTTTGACAGTCAAATGTTTATGCAATATTGAATGTATGCTGGTCCCACTAATGCCTAAGATTGTCTCAATCTCACGGTAGGTCACATGACGATCTTGCAATATCAGTTCGCGCACAGCACCAATGGTTTTTGGAACAACAACTGATTTTGGACGACCTTCACGAAATTCGTCTTGGAGTGAACTACTACCACGATTGAATTCACCATACCATCGATAAACACTGGTCTGGCACCCCTCGTACAATATCAATCAAGTGGCCACCTTTATTAGCAATCACAAACCGCGATCTTTTTCCTGCGATCTTTGTTTTGCTTCACCTTGTCAAGCATTTCGGGTTTTATAGCGTCGATCTCGGCACGAATGTTTGCCTTAAGCTGGTCAATAGTCTGCGGCTTGTTGGCGTAAGCCTTATTTTTCAGATAACCCCACAAAAAGAAGTCCGGGGGGGCTAAGTCAGGTGATCTGTGGGGCCAGTCGATGTCGCCTCTTTTCGCCACTAGACGTCCCGGGAATTTTCGTTGCAGAAATTCAATTGTTGCCTTCGCAGTGTGGCATGGCGTACCGTCTTGTTGAAACCAGTAATCGTCTAAACCTTTCTAACGCATTTGCGGGCAGACGTAATGAGCCACCATCCATCGATATCGGTTTCCATCGATCGTTTTGTTTCCTCGGTAAAAATATGGCCCAATGATGGTTTTGGCGCAAATGCCGGCCCAAACAGTTACTTGCCGGTCATGCAATGGCGTTTCACGGATTTCGTGTGCGTGTTCTCAGGTCCCCACATGTGGCAATTTTGTTTATTCACGCTGCCAGAGAGGCTAAAATGTTTCTCGTCAGTCATTAAAATTTGCTTCCAAAAATTGGGTTCAGTGTCAACCATTCGAGCGACTGTTTGGCCGTATTCCAGGCGACGTGAATGGTCTGTCGGCAATATTTTTTGTGTCAATTGCACTGTATACGGAAACAAATTTAAATCATCCTTTAAAATGTGCCGCAACCCCAACAACCTTATGCTTCCAATCCTTACTCCCGCGCAAAAGTCAGCGCATTACTTGCATTGTGGCTGCTAAAACAAAAAACAAAAAAAAAACACATTGCATCAGTAGCGCCAGCAAGAGGAAGCGGGCAATCGCGGTAATAGCGCAGCCACACTAAATTTAGTGAAGTCCTCAACCGTCTGTGTGATCCTTCTGCCAGAAAAATGTGACACACAGATGGCGCTTCAAGCAGTAAGAAGGCGTTGTTCCCAAGCAACGACAGGTGGGCACTCCCACTACCTAGAACTGGTAGCGGCAGGCGAATTACCTACCCTGCCAGAAAGCAAAACGTGATAGATTAACGAGACCAACGCAAAACTGAGTCTTGTCGAGGCCCATGCTCCCAAGTGGAGTGAACAATGAAAAAAAAACTCAAAAGTAAAGTCTTTGAACTTCGTTCGCGAAGTTAATGGCATCCCGACATCACTTCTTCAGCGAGTGGTACGGAGTACAGAGGCCAGATTTCTAGAGTGTATCCGACGACCACTACGTCGAACATTTAGAGAAAATAGAAAAAAAAGCACTTGCCTTCTTTGCCATATATTTGAATAAACTTTCATCATTAATGATTTATTTTTAATTTAGCTCTTAGTTCCTCATTTTGCCACCGGATATCCTGTATTATTTACATTTTACAAAGTTCAAAATATACTCGTATGCAGCTATCATGTTTGAAAAACTTCATAAAAAACCTTCTGCCGTTCGGAGACGACATAAAATTGTAGGTGCCTCCATTTGTACAATGACATTAAGACGCACATCACATATAGGAGGAGGTGTACATAACAGAGGTATACACGCCAATTATATACTCGTATAATATAACTGTATGGTTATCAAAGCAAAGGGTGGTCCTACTAAATATTAATATTTTTATCACTAGTTCCTTTTATTTGTACGGATTTATTAATAAAAGAAAAATTCCGTAAAAAAATGGGGTGCCTAATACCTTTGGGCACTTTCCTTAATACTTTTTGAGTTGAAACTTCTTTACGCGCGTCAGAGTCTAATTTCAAGGCCGCGACACACGAGCTAGCGTTACGAAAAACCGTCACGAAATGTACAATATGGGCCTACGGCATACAAGCTATTCTCTTTCTCCGCTTTGTGTGCTGCTTCGTAGCATTGACGTAGCCGATGGCTTAGCAAATGGCGCCGTTGGTAAACCTAGTGCATATATTTAGATTATGACAGCGCTGGAGAAGTGAGTTTTGTATGGCTTGACTTTCTGGATATTCCGAAAGCAGGACAAAAACTTCGAAAGAAATGCAGTGCACATATGATCGCTAACAATATTAGTAAAACAACAGTACCGATAGCTAGACGATCAGCTACAATACCATTAAGTCACAATAAAACTATAAATGCAAAACGTACACATTTTCCTGTAGTTTGTGCATGTGCCAGTACCATATACAAATCTCAGGGCGGTACATATTCTAAAATAGTCTATGAATACGATAAAAAGCAGTCACAATCGCTAGTGTACTATATGGCGCACTGTCACGTGTTACTTCCATTGATGGATTGTTTATAATTACACGCAATGAGGATTTGATATTCTAACATGGCCGGATACCATCAACAGCAATGGCATCATTGCAAGCAGAATTTCGAAGAATGTCGATGAATTGTTTGGAAACTCTTGATCAACAAATGATTGAATTATACAACAAAGAGAAGGATTGTCGATATACTCTTTTAATTGTCAAAGCCTACGTGCTCATGCTACTGACGTATTGAATGCAGTTATGGAAAAATGCAATGTGGTAGTTTTTCATGAGACTTGGTTGAGTGAAGACGAGGAATTCAGTGAACCGAATTTTAACTGCATCATCAAGTGTAAAAGAAGTAATGTTCGAACCGGAGGAGTCGCTATCTACCTCAATAAAAATGATATCGTGAAGGGGGGAGCCTACTTTAGAGGTTGGAAAAAATCGATTTTTTTTTTGCATAAATGTCTTCCCAAACTATCCAAGAATGTGTCCTCAAAATTTCAGAAGCAAATTCAAAATATTTTCGGGGTTACAGAAGAAATTGTTAGCAAGCGTCAAGCAGGTATACGAGCGGCCGGATCGCTCGAAGTGCGATTTCTGAGTTTTTTATTTTTACGATTTTTCCTAATTGGCGGGAAAGATAGGGAAAAAGTTAAACGTCGTATCAAAATGAAATAACATTGATTATATTCTGAATTAAACTCTCTTCTAGTTGAACCTAAGAAACCTTAAGAAAGTTATGTTTAACCCACTTTTTAAACAATCTAAAGTGAATAAGTAGCAAAAAATTATTGAATTTCTCACTTTTTGTTAAATTTTCTTGGTTTAACTGGAATCTATACTACATGAAAATAAAAATTTTTTTGGGTTTTTGGTTTTAGATGAAAATTGCGACCTGTATCTTTCCCGCCGCACGACTTATGCACACTCGAGGCGCTCGGCAAAATGCAGGCATAATATATATACATACATATATATACACATATATTTTAAAGAAAAAAAATTATAAGACTGTTGAAATATATAACAATAAAACCTGAAAGTTTCGTTTCAATCGAATATTTCTTTTCTTCCCAAAAAATCCACGAAAACATCGAGTTTTTGGAGCCTCTAAAGCAGGCTCCCCCTGAATATCCTCATACCACACTTACGATTTACCGCTGTACAGTCAACATCAAATACAGCTATAGCAGTAGATGTCGGTGATATTTGTATTTCTGTGTGTCGTGCGATAAATGGACAAAACATAGTAATTGTGGGTGTTTACATAACTCCGAATTCACATATCAACGACATTATCGCATTTTTACATGGTTTGTTATTAAGATACACTCGTAATGGTGGTAAACTTCTTCCTCAACGTGACGATCTGAAACCTCTCATTTTAACTGGAGATTTCAATGTAAATTTTGCATCGGACACTTTCAGGAAATTAATAGAATTTTTATATAGAACATCAACTGAATTGACAAATGAGTAATGACCGCTATATTTCAACAACAAAATCAGGAACAACGATAGATGCCGTATTTTCTCGCTATATCGACACAATCGAGGCAAGAACATATATATCCTATTTCAGTTACCACAAACCGTATCCACTGCTGCTATTGCACCAGCAATAAAAAAAAGTACAGGCTATTGAAACACCGACTAATGTACAAATTTTAGAAATAATCGAATAATAATATTATCTACTATTATTGTATGTAATTTTATTAAAAATCATTTCAATCCTCTAAAAATTCTAAAATATTTAAATTTAATCCAGAAATTAAGAAATTTCACTTCAAATATGCGCACACAGTGCGGCTGGCCTTTTTTTATTGGAAAAAATTCAGCGAAGGTATCGACATATCAAGGCATTTCACATTTCTCTGCTCATTATACATACATATATCTTGAAATCTTTGGCTCATCTGGAAGTAAGGAGTTCAACTTACTGAGTTCAAACCCTAAAGAGATCGTATCAGAATTGTACAATCAGTATATTCAGCACCCAACAAGGCTTCATGATACGTATGAAAATCGATGAATACAACACCTGTGTATCCTAAAGTTAAGATTAAGCGAAGTTAATAACTTCAAAGAGTAAACCTAAATCCATTGAAGCAGTAACTTTTGAAATAGCGGCAGTACTTTCAAAAACAAAAACAAAAACCTTAATTTGTTGGTGTTATTCAAACTGTAGTTATGAACACCTCTCACCTATACAAAAGCTGACAATACAAAGCAAGTGTGGCATTTGCATGTATGCATGCATGTGTGTGTGTATGTAGATTCAAACTTTGCTGGAATTGCTATAAGGGAAATATCAATTGTGGATGTGATGGTCAAAAGTCATTTCAACAGCACTAAATTATTATTATCTTCAAGAGGTTACACACATAAGAATACAAAAAAACAAAAAACAAAAAAATTAAGAGTAACGAAAAGCGAGCATCCAAATGCAGTTTATCAAAATGTGTGTAAAAATTGATTGTGCATATATGCATACGACTACACACGCACACACTTATATAAGTGCTTAAATATACAGTACAAACATAGGAATATATTGCAAATGTACGGTGAAAGTATTTGTGTGCCAAAAATTATGTCTATTTGTAAATCATCTAATAATAGAATTCTGAATCCCGAATTTCGGGCCTACCGAAAGTTTTCGTTTCTGAAATGGAGTTATGATGTTGATTTAGATATTTATTTTAAACTAACTGATGTAAGTTGTGAAGTAATAAAGTTCATATGGAAATGCTGTAAATAATAAGATACTATGTATTTTTTTAAAAATGTGTCTTAAAGGAAACAAATTTATGGAAAGTAAGCTTTCAAAATGTTACGGCAAATTGCGCTGGACTGAATAGAGCTTAGGCCATTTATTTGAACATACATACATACATGCATATATAAAAAACGTCAAAAATGTTTTCAAAAGGGCATCACTCAAAAACTACTACAAGGTGAAGTCCAAAATAAACAAGACTGGCGTCAGAAAAATGTTTTTGATGACGCCATCCTTTTAATGAGTTAGTGCGTTGGAAGCTACATCCCTAGCAGACTTCCAGTGAAAGCTTGGTGACATTCGGTTCAGTGGAAGCGAAGTTATTGCGTCTAAAGTGTCAGTATGTTTGTGTCATCGGTACAAAAATGGGTTTCAAACAAAGAGCTATACCCAATTTTGTTTTAAAATCGGTAAAACGTTTATTGAAACATTTGAATTGATGAGCAAAGTTTATGGTGATGATTGCCTATCTCGTGCCAGAGTTCAGGAGTGGTTTACACGTTTCAGAGATGGTTGGGAGGACATAAATAACAATGAACAAAATCAGTAATCACCGAATTTTCCAAGTTAACTGACGACCACCGCCGGCCGTAGCCGAATGGGTTGGTGCGTGATTACCATTCGGAATTCACTGAGAGGTCGTTGGTTCGAATCTCGGTGAAAGCAAAATTAATAAAAACATTTTTCTAATAGCGGTCGCCCCTCGGCAGGCAATGGCAAACCTCCGAGTGTATTTCTGCTATGAAAAAGCTCCTCATAAAAATATCTGCCGCTCGGAGTCGGCTTGAAACTGTAGGTCCCTCCATTTGTGGAACAACATCAAGACGCACACCACAACTAGGAGGAGGAGCTCGGCCAAACACCTAACAGAAGCGTACGCGCCAATTATTTATTTTTATTTTTTTTAACTGACGACCAAAAATTGCTCAGAATTCAAAATTCGAAAGACCTCATTAAAGAGGCGATAAAAGACGAGAACTTCCTTTACAACATGGTAACTGGTACTTAAACGTGGTGTTTTCACCATGGACCTAAAACTAAGCGTCAAAGAGCCAAATGGAGGGCCCCAGACGAGCCACCACCCTAAAAATCGCTTTTGGAGAATTCAAAAATCAAGCCGGAGCTCATTTGTTTTTACGATTCGATGGGAATTGTCCACAAACGCCAACGGACCAAACCGTCATTATAATTTTCTATCTTGGCATTTTGAATCGCTTGTTGCATCGCATTCGTCGAATTCGCCGTGAATACCGCGAAGGAGGAAGCTGGCGCTTATTGCATGATAATGCACCAACTCATCGATCCACTCTTGTGACTGATTTTTTGACTATAAATTGCATTTTAACCATCAATCACTCACCGTATTCTCCTAATATGGCTCCCTGTGATTCCTACGTATTCGGGAAATTGCATTTGGCCGTGAAAGGAAGGACATCCTGAAGGATATTCCGGTCAATGGCCTGAAACACTCTTTCGAAAAGCTTTTAGATCGCGCAAAACAGTGTATCGAGGCCAGAGGGGACTATTTTAAATAAATAAACTCGAAATTATCAGAACAAAGCTCCTGTCGCTTTTATTTTAGCTCAATCTTATTTATTTTGGACTTCGCCTTCTACATCGATTTAAAAAAATTTTTGTACAATATTATTCGAAAACATAGGTGGGCACTTTGCAGTAACAGTAAGAATGCAGTAAATATAATATTTTACTGATATTGCAATTTAATTTTCATTACCAGTAAACTTTTACTGATTACTGAAAAAAATTTGCAGTAAAAATATTTTTTTACTGATTACTGAGAAATTTGCAGTAAAAATATTTTTTTACTGATTACTGAAAAAAAATTGCAGTAAAAATATTTTTTTACTGATTACTGAAAAAAATTGCAGTAAAAATATTTTTTTACTGATTACTGAAAAAATTCCAGTAAAAATATTTTTTTACTGATTACTGAAAAAAATTGCAGTACAAATATTTTTTACTGATTACTGAAAAAAATTGCAGTAAAAATACTATTAAAATAATTTGATTTGCTATTAGCATTAGCCTTTCTTAACACAAGCATTTCAAAATTTGCATCGCTGAGTTTTTGCCTTCTGGACCGATTTACAATTCCAGCGAATGAAAACAACCGTTCTACAGGTGCAGATGACGGTAATGGGGTATTATACAATATTTAAAAAAAAAATCTTCATCCAATTCTTTTGTTTGGATTGTACGACAGTTACAGTTATGGGGTTATTATTTTGTTATTTAAGAAATTAAGAGAAACCAAAAAAAAGAAATAATTATTGAGTACATAAATGATTCAATTTCGTGATGAGAGTGTATTACATTTTGACTTCCCATAAACAGTAAATATTATACTAATAATGCAAATCAAATTATATTATCAGTAATTTTACTGCAATTTTTTTCAGTAATCAGTAAACAAATATTTTTACTGCAATTTTTTTCAGTAATCAGTAAAAAAATATTTTTACTGCAATTTTTTTCAGTAATCAGTAAAAAAATATTTTTACTGCAATTTTTTTCAGTAATCAGTAAAAAAATATTTTGACTGCAATTTTTTTTCAGTAATCAGTAAAAAAATACTTTTACTGCAATTTTTTTCAGTAATCAGTAAAAGTTTACTGGTAATGCAAATTAAACTTCATTATCAGTAAAATTTTACTGATTACTGCTATTTGTAATGCAGTAAATTTATAATGCAGTGTGCCCACCTATGTTCGAAAATCTATAGGTTGTAGATCGTTTGATTTTAGCTGGGTCTTGACGCCTATTTGTATTAAATATATTAAATAAAATGTTTCACATCTTTCTTCTGTTGAAATGAAATGAAAGTTGCTTAAACACGCCTTAATAAAAAAAAAATATTTCAAGCCGGTGTTGCCAACTTTTTTTAATTAATATTGTAAATTTATTACAAAAATTTGTTAATAATCGATATAGATTAGTGTACAGCATGGGTATGAAGATGAAAAGTTGTTAGAAAAATATGTATATTCTAAAAACGACATTTTTAATAGCGTTGCCACCTGAATTGCAAAAATAAAATTCATCACATATTTCAGGCAAATTTTAAGATATAGATGTCCAAATAAGCCTTAATAAATAAATTTTTTTAGCTGGTGATGCCACCTATTTTTTTTAATTAAGAAATTTATCACAAATTGAAAAAATAAAATTCATCACATATTCCATTTAAATTTTAAGATAGACATGTCTAAATAGGTCTCAATTAAAAAAATTTTTAAGCTGGTGTTGCCACCTATTTTTTGGAAGTTAATAAATTGATTAGAAACGTATATTACTTGTAAAAAAAGTGTTCACATATATCTACGTAGAAGCTTTAACCCAATAATATTTTTAAAAAGGGTTTCCATCTCGTTTTAAAGAAAAAATTGAATTAATAACAAAATTTAATTAGAAGTTAGAATAATACGTATATCAAAAGTAATGAATAACTCTTTAATTAAAACTATAGGTATATCTATGCGCTGCTACCTATTTTTTTGGAAGTTACGAAATTGATTTCAAAAATATATTAATTGTGGAAAAATATGTGTACTACGTAAAGGTAAAGATAGCTTTATTCAAATAATATTTTTAAAAAGGGGTTGCCATCTAGTTTCAAAGAAAAATTCAATTAATAACAAAATTTAATAAGCGAAGCTTTAATAGAAATTTTATATGCTTGCATTGCCAAACTCTCAAGGCGCCGATGGTAACCAATAATACAGATAAATTAAGTATTAGGATGTGGGTATGTATAGCTGGCAAAGCAGTCCAAAGTCGATTTACTGGAATTATTATAGTTTTTTTGAATTATATTAACATTTTTTTATTATTATTAAAGTATTTTTTGAATGGTGAACGAACGGCAACTTATTTTCTAATTCAAAAATTATTCGCAACTAGACAGAACAGAATTGATTGCCTTTCCTTTTCAAAGTAAGAGCTATACGAAAGTTTTTCAAAAAAACACACGTAAAATTCAGAAAAATGCATGACATTTTTATTTAAATCGATACTACAGTCAATAAAATTTAATGTTTGAAGATTATTTCATGCAAATGTTGACCGTGACTGCGCTTCAAATGGTCCATCCCCTTAGTCCAATTTTGGCATACTCTTTCCAATGTTTCGGCCGGTATCTCACATATAAATGCTTTAATGTTGTATTCCAATGCGTTAATTGAAGCAGGCTTGTCTGAATAGACACGAGCTTTAACATAGCCCCACAAAAAATAATCTAAAGGCGCTATATCGCACGATCTGGGTGGCCAATTGACAGGTTCCGAACGTGAAATAAAATGTTCACCGAACTCGCCTCCCAACAAGTCCATTGTTACGCGTGCTGTGTGGCATGTGGCACCATCTTGCTGAAACCACATGTCATGCAAGTCAAGCTCTTGCATTTTAGGCAAAAAAAAGTTGGATATCATTTCACGGAAGCGCTCACCATTCACAGTTACGTTACGATTCGCAGCATCTTTGAAGAAGTACGGTCCCATGATATCTCCTGCCCATAAACCGCACCAAACTGTGACCTTTCCTGGATACATTGATAGCTCTTGTAATTCTTCTGGCTGATCTTTACTTCAAAATCGACAATTCTGCCTATTGACGTACCCATTGATCCAAAAATGAGCTTCGGCGCTGAACATAATTTTTCGATAAAAAAGTGGATCTTAAACTTTCTTAACAGAACACGTATTTTGTAATAAAATTCAATGATTTGCGAGCGTTGTTCGTTTGTAAGACGATTCATGGTTAAATTATAGACCAAACTGAAGATATTTGACAGTGAAACAAAACACGAAACGTGCGTCAGCTGTTTAAACCAACTGTTTAAAAAGATAATAGCTAAAATATCACCCGTTAGAAAAGCGAATTTTTTATAAATTAGTTATGATTTCCGAAATCTGTTTAAACAAACTTTGAAAGGGCTGACTGAGTAACAAATTTATCTAAAAAAAATTTAAGACTTCAGGATCTTAAAATCCCGGCATTTCGGGATTTTAAAAATCGGCCTAGATTCATTTGCTTTCTTATCTTGAGAGACCAATAATTAGGGTTGTGCGAATAATTAAATGGTATAATTTTTGTATGTGCATAAAGGCGACTATTTCACAAATCATTTACGATATCTAAAATCAGATTAAACACAAATTGAAACAGTTATTCGAACTAATCATCATCGTTCACGATTCTTTCGATGCATCTCGACCCTCGGTAACAATTCTCCAGTTCCTAACACTCAGTGTCTTCAGATCTACTAGAACTTGTTCTAACCTTTTTAGTCTTGGACGTCCTTCTGCTTTAGGCGCTATGCGGTTGTATGACATGGTTGATTTCTGGGGGCGGCATGACGCATTTCACGATGTCCTCGATGCCCACGAATACATAGTTGCAGCAATTCTTCATTCTAGCGTATCCGGTAGATACCATCTGGTAGCGGACCAAACCCCCTTCACAGCAATTTTCGCTCGAGTGCTCTTAGACACGATTCATCTTTAGAAGTCATTGTTCAGCATTCACAGCTGGAACTGACCGTATTATTGACTGGTATAGACGTAATTTGCAATCTCTCGTCAAATTGCTTAAGGGGGTAGTATGGTTAATTCGGTGTAAAACAAGCATATTTTTCGAAATTTTTTTTGTCGACACAGTTGATTTATTCAAAATTTTAAAATTACTTCATTATAAAGTCATATTTAAAGAATATTGTGTGAAATTTTCATTGATTTTTATGAAGAAATGAGTTGGTGGCAGCGAATCTTCGCGGACGTCTCATAAAAAAGTTTTATTGCGGTGTCCCTCAGAACTCATTACTGGATCAACTAAAATCAAAAAACCAAATTGATTTCATCAGCTTATAAAGTTTCGCAGGTAACAACGTCGAATTTTTTTTTTTTTTTTTTTTTTTAATTTTTTAAAGCGCTTTGAAGTCAAAACACCGATTTTTCATAAAAAAAACTTGAAAACTTTGTTGTTTTAAAATATGACAAAATTTAAAAAAAAAAAAAACTCGACGTCATTACCTCGTGAATAAAGTAAAGAAACAAAAAAAACCAAATTTGAAAAGAATCGGTGCAGTAGATATGAATCTACAGTGGACACCGACCGTAAAAAAGGCAAGTGTGAGAAAAACGCGTTTAAAGATTTTCGGCAGCGTGAAATCCGGTTGGAGAGGTAGATACTTAATCCTTTGTGTCTTTGTCAATTTTACTCTAATGCACTTCAAACTTTCACACAATAATCTTAAGATGTTATAGAATAATTTAAAAAAAAAAAAAAAAAAAAATGAAAAAAAAAAATACCATACTAACCCCTTAAGTTTACATTTTAATAGTTTGGTATGAGAGCAAATGAACATCCCTATTAATAACGCGCACATTCAATGCCGGTAACTGAGTGTAAATGCGTGGAAAGTTTATTGTCTGTATGAAATAGTTGTGAAATTATTTGAATGCACACTCCTGAAATTAAAAAGTAAAAAAAAAAAAAATATAACAAAAAGTTGCAAGTTAAAGAGAAAAAGAGTTGTTTTTGGACGCAATCCCCTTTGTGCTGTTATAAAAAAAAGTTTTCTTTAAAATAATATAGGGTGTGTTTCATATCCCAGGACGATTTTGTTTGGTTGTCACTTTGGTTTCGATGTCATTCGTTAGTTTAGGCTTCAATGCGTTGCTTGTAAACGATGGCAGTGGATGCAGCGGCAGAGTGGGAAAGCTTCACTTGGTATTTCTGATTGAAATTATCACATGAAGCAAAATTTACTTTCGAGAGGAAACGGCACTGTCGCACAATGTTTCGGTTATAAGCAAGTGTGTAGGTGGCAAAAAATCACGGAGACAGTTTATGGGGAGAACATGTTAGGCTCAGAGAACGAAATCTAAAAGTCATACATACAAAATTCCACATAATTTACTCACCCCTCTGTCAATGAATGGTGCACATCCAAAGATATAATAGAATCGGTGTAAGATCGACTAATCAGTTGAGTGGCGTTTGGCTGTGAATCGTTCAACGCCAAGTGCTATTTTTTTTAACTAAAATCAACTGTATAAAATTATGGATTTTTCACGTGAACGAATTCATCACTTTTTTTTTACTTTTTCTTCTTCTTTTTATCAAAAAATAGATTGCGAAATGCATATGTTGTAGATTATAAGTGGCGAGATTTGAGTACCGGTTCGTTAGAACTTGAAATTGGGAATATATTTTTGATAATTTCATATGGTTTCCCAATACATAATCCGATATTTTCGCACGACTGTGCAAATCTCGGATGTTTTTTGAGAGCTGGAGAACCTAAAATGGTAATACAAAACAGAAATATTGTTGGAATAAATTTTTTTTATTATAATCTCGTAGATAAATGCATGACGTCAATGGTGACTTGAATATTGGCTTCAGAGTTGGCTAAATAAGTTGACTTCAGGGCCCATCCTAGCTAAAGAGTCAGAGATCTCGTTACCTGCGATACCCAGTTGTAACGGGACCCATGTTAGCATCAGGATATTATGTCTACCGACATAGTTCAGCCTGAACTTAAAGAACTTGACTACCCCTGATGTGGCTGGAGGGCTGTTTAAGGCCATGAAAGCAGCTTTGCTTTCACTGCAGACACATACAGATTTGCCTCTCCATTTGTTTTCCACAACAAAGTTCACCGCTTCCTGAACAGTATACACCTCCACTTGAAACACAGATGCGTGCCTTCCAAGAGCAAAGTGGAGTTTTGTCTCGCTGGATTCCACGTAGACACCAAAGCCGGAACCGTGCTCGGTCCTGGAGCTATTCGTGAAAATGCGAAAGCACTGTTTGCTGGGCTCATTTTCAGAGTTTGACCCCAATTGAGTCTCTGGCAGCACTACACTGTACCTTTTTTCAAGTACGACTCTTGATGGCATGGAGTCAAGGTGCATGGAGAGGATCATTGCATCGAAGTCCATGCCTTCTCTGTTGTCCAATGCCGGACAGGGGCCGTAACAATTCCCATTGCGGTTCAGTCTGCAGATTGCCTTCAAGGCCTCCGCTTGGATGAAAACATGAAATAGTTGTATAATAACCAGAGCATCAAATGTCGGTCCTGAAGTAGTCGGAAAAACTCCGGTGCAACAGATGTCCACAGTACGTTGTAGTTTCGGTAAGGTCCTCCTGAATCCCACGAGAGAGAGTATAGGTCTTATCATAGTCGTGTAGATCCATAGGAAAGACCTACGTTTTTCCCAAGGCACCTTTGCCCTGCCAGAAGGCTGTCAGTGCTTTGGATGTCTTTGTTTCAACGTGTGATTTCCAAAGGAGTTTACTATCGAGGATTACTCCAAGATATTTGATTTCTTTGGATAACTAGATTGTGACTCCTTTTAGCTTAGGCAGAACGAGTCCATCGAGCTTCCTCCTTCTGGTAAAGAGGAAAATACCAGTCTTGGTCGGGTTTGCCTATAGCCCATTCGCACAGCACCAAGTGTCAATCCGATTCAGAGTTTTCTGCACTTTTCTACAGATGTTCATAAACTAAGGGACTGCCATAGGACGACATATGCTTGTGCGTAGACTCCCGTATCATTTAAGGTGCTGAGCCATGCAGTGGAGCAGTGGATACCGTCTTGGGTGCAGCCTCTATTAAAATCGGCTGACACCAGCAGCTCTTCTTTTGCTCGCACCGTGACGATTCTACTAGTAGAGCTGCACGTACTATCAAAAGTGGCATTATCAAACGTCCCCTGTATATCCAAAAAGATTCTCATAGCGGAGCCCCTCCTGACGATGGAATGCTCTATCCTAGCAACAAAGTTTTGTAGTGCCGACTAGCAGGATTATTCACTTTGACAGGCATGCTGAAATGGAGAGAGAGGGTGAACCTTCAGCGACTTCTGACGTATACGCAAATTCCCCAGCCGTTCGAGACTTTTCAGCATGAAAGAAGTCATATTGATGGATCTAAAACTTTTGGGGCTGGTGTAGTCATCTGTTCCAACCTTAGGGATGAGGTCGACCGTCACCATTCTCCAAGAGCGTGGTATGTAGGCCAGTGCCAAGCCAGCAGTGAAGATTTTCTTCAAGGCTGCAGTCACGGACTCCATGCCTTCCTTCAGCTTGACAAGATATATGCTATCTGGTCCGGGCGACTTATAGCCGCCAAAAGATTTGATGGCAAATCGAATGGCGGCCTCATTCACCAGTCATGCTGAGAAGGTGTAGCAGCTCTGACAACAACCTCTCTCAATAAGGGCTGTTGCCGACCGACGTTTATCTGAGTACATGGAACGTGAGATTCCATCACTTTGCCTCTCCGTGAAAGAGCCATCAGATTTCATAAGTGACACCAGCTTTGCGTTGGATCGCTTTTCAGGATCCTGTCACTTAGAAATTCAATACCGAAGCAGAATTCCCTATAAGAACCTCTTCTCGATTCCCGAATAAGCTTCTTGTAGTTTTTCTGAACATTACGGTGTCGTCTCTCTTGACTACCACCTCGATGGCTTCGAGAGCGCTTATATAGCTTAACTTTTCGACCACAGGAAGCTAATGTCGGACACCTTTTGCTTTGAAACTTAAACCGCTGGCGGGAAGTGCTAAACACCTTTGGATCTATGAAAATTTACAATTTTGTCTTTCACTCCAAGTCACATATTTTCAAATTAGAAATTTGTATATTTTTTACTGCCATTATTTTCAATATTTAGTAATTTTTCTAATCAACATAAAACTTCATTCGTGTTGTAATATCTTATATTAAAAAATTTTGACCTACTCAAATTATTGCAGTTTCGAAACAGTCGCTGCCGATTTCTTCGCTTACATTTAATTCAAATTTATGAAAATTAAGAAACTAAACAACTTTTCGGTTATTCCTCTTTAATTGGCTTCATAAATTTCTAACCAAAATCAAATTAGTGCACAACACGCGAAACACCTTTGGGGTGGACACTGCCTATCAGTGTGATTTCTGTGCTGGCCGCAGACTATCCGCCAAGAAGATTGCTTGTTACGTACGTACCTGTGTCTGCGATAGCCCTCGCCATTGATAATGACGCTGAAAACTTATGTGGAAGTTCGCTGTAATGTAATCAAATTTTAAAATGGCAAATAAGAAGAGTGAAAAAAGTGAAACAAAAAAGTCTGTTTATGGTAAATACAAAATACGAGTTCACGCAATGAGTGTCATTATAGTTTATTAGAAAAAGAAATTGTTGCCATAATTTAAAATTAATATAAAATTTTGTGCTCAATTTTCATTGAAACTTAGGCGATAACAAAAAGGTGTTGCGGTGTTCATTTTGAAAAAAAATCAGACTTCTACTTTTGATAATACAGCAATGGGGGTGAACTTTTTTTTTGGAGGTGAGCAGAGTTGTAATTTTCGTCTCCTGACTTTGCTTTGCTCATACAAGAAAAATTTAAAAAGTATAGGCGAATGCATACCACTTCCGCTGCCAAGCTCTTCTTGGAAGATTGGGGATTATTAGGCACTAGTGGCTGCAGTCGAACAAATCGCGAAAGAATTTGACTCGAATCTTCAGTTAGAACTTTTTAGTGAAAGGCAAAGATACATTTTCCTCATAGTAAGCTGGGAGTTTAATAATGATTATGCCACCTCCGCATATTAAATCCGTTTCACAATTTTGTCAAATGTAGTACCTGTGGCCATCGCAGGCAAAACTGTCGCCGTACGTGCCGCAATCAGACTGAAAGGCTCTGGCTACAGACTTGAATTCACTTACATTCAAGTTTTGTCAGAAACTCTGAGTTAATCTCTGTGGTGGCTGAGCAATGTAGGTTCTCGCTTAGTCCGAGCTGGGTGCAGCATTTGGAGACGAGGCCTGGTGCACGTGCTCACAGTTGGCTCGAAGTAAGACGGAAGGGTTGGTGCAGAGTATTCTGCGAGAGGTTCCCCATCAAAATCAAGCTCAGGCTACAGAGCAGTGTGTTCCAAGCGCAATAACTGTCAGGGAAGTAAATAACTACTAAGACAGCTCAGCGGAAATTGGGGTCCTGAGGTCCATGATGGTGCGCTCGAAACTGCCCTATCCGGCTTGTTTTGGCTTCCCTTTCGATCGCATTCAAATTCTTTGATATTAGTTTCATCTACCCTATACTGCAGATGCTGTGCTTCGGAAGAGATTGTACGAATTTAAAAACAATGGCTTCAATTTCCGTATGCTTACCTGGAGCAGATCTCATCATGCTGGCTAGACAGGGAACTATGGAGACGGTTTCGTCGCGAAATGTGAGAGTAGGGGTTCCCTTAAGAACCTGTGGTCTGCTCCTGGGGCTCGAGTCAACTCAGCGAGCGCTGGACTAGTGCGCAAACGTGCAAGGCCGCGAGATCCTTCTGGCCACGGGTAGATCGGGGACACTCGAGGGAACTCCCAAGGTTAACAGCTCTCAAATTTGATGGGTATCCTTACCGGACATTGTCCGTTAGGTGTTCATGCCGTTAGGCTTGGGATTGCCTCAAGTCCGTTCTGTAGAAGCTGTCTGGAGGACGAGGTGGAATCATCTCAACACCTTCTTCTCAGCTGCCCTGCTCTCGTCTGGCAAAGATTTAGACTGGGCTCTCATTTTTTCGCTACACCTGCGGATATAGTCATAGTTGGTGAAGTTCATGAGTAGCTTGTTGCGGCGACTTGAACGCGACTTTTCAGCGACTAAACTTGTTCATCATTGAAGTAAAATTTAATAGGCTATAAAATTACATACCGAGAAGTATTCTAAAAGATTTGATTAAAAAATAGAAAATGTTTATGATATTGTTAAACTTTTGTTAAATTTTTGTGAGTTTTGTACAAAATTTGAGACTTCGATGTATAAGAATAAGTTTGGTATACAATGAACAAAAATTTTATAAAAAATTAACGAAAAAATGCAGCATGAGTAATATTGCGAATATTGTAAAAGGATAAAGTGCAAAAAGTGTATATATCGGGTGTTTTTTTTAAACTTGAGAACTTGAAATTATAATATTGGAAATGGGCTGCTGATACTATTTTCGTGTTCGCTCTAGTAATAAACTGGTTATTTGAAGGTGTATATGTGAGGTCTCGATTGCAGTACTTGAAACTCGTTTGAAGCGTAAAAAATCTTTTTTATCTGACGTTAAAAATGTCTGTGTTCGTCCCAAAAAACAGCATTTGAGGGAAGTCATGCTCATTATTACCTTTTAAAGAAAACTGCAGCTTAAACGTGGCGTATATTGATCAATATTTACGGTAATCAGGTTCCATCAAATAACACTTGTAAAGAGGGGTTTCGACACTTTCAAAGTGGCAATTTCGACGTGAGTGATCACGTGAAAGATCGCGAAGGGGTACCGAAAAAACTCGAAGATACTCAACTACAACAATTATTGGATGAGGACGCATGTCGAACCGTTGATGATATATCTAAAGATTTGGATGTTGACAGATCAACCATCGGTAAACGTTTGCAAGCGATGGGAATGGTCCATAAAGCAGGTAACTGAGTGCCACATCAATTGAAGGAGAGGGATATCGAGAGACGTTTTTGGTGACGTGTGAGATGCTTCATGAATGGCAGAAAAGAAAAGGTTTTCAGTATCGCATCGCCACTGGCGGTGAAAAATGGATCTATTTTGATAACCCTAAGCGTTGAAAATGTTAGAGCCTGCCAGGTGAACCAGGTCCTTGGACAGAAAAATACAATTTTTATGCTTCAAAGGTTACGATGTGCAGCTGGTGGGATCAGAAGGATGGCATCTATTATGAACTCCTTAAACTATCTTAAACCATCACTGGCGATCGTTACCGACTGCAGCTAATGCACTTGAATCGAGCTCTTGAAGAAAAGTGGCCGGAATGAGATGGTAGACATGACGAACTGATTTTGCTGCATGACAACGCCAGGCAACACGTTGCTAAATCGGTACAGAAATATTTAGAGTGATTGAACGGGGGGAAATCTTGCCCCACCCGCCGTATTCCTTAGACATTGCACCTTCGGATTACCATCTGTTCCGATCAATGCAGGCAGCCCTTATTGGAGTGCGGTTCACTACTTACGAGAGCATCACACACTGGCTCAGTGAAAGGATCGAGTCAAAAGAACTCGAATTTTTCGTCAGAGGATACGGATTCCTGCCTTAAAGATGCAGTAAAATTGTAGCTTTCAATTGCACATACTTCACATAATTTCATGTGATATGTAATTGTTCAAATAATTCGTAGCTTTGGCTAAGAAAGGACGGAAACTTATTTCCATACCAATACAAAATAGAAATATTGATGCAATGAACTCTTTTATATTATGATCTGTTAGATAATTTCATGGCATTTATTTTTTGAATATATATGATATTATGGCATATGCCCGCCGCGGCTACAAGTTACTTGGCCCCTTTGATCAGTCCAATTATTTACTACTTTTTCCGATAAACCTGAATAATAAATCTAAATCTGCCCAATCAGTAAAAATATAAAGCAAACCTTGGTCACTTGCCTTGAGTTCTTGTACGATCAGTATTTTATAGGCACGTAAGCGAAGATCCTTACGTAAAATTTTTCAATTTTTGGTCGAAGGACAAAGGCCAACAAATTGAGAATGACGACAAATCGGCATATCGGCGTCTTCTTCAACACTTCGCCCCATGAACTTCGTGAACTTGTTGTTGTCGTCCCATTGAACTGTCAAATTGATATTGTTCTGAAAATTCCTTGCTGAAATGGCTTCTTGATGTATTGCGCAGAGTTCCATCAATTGGGCTTCCCTGGCTGAGCGAGTGCCCGCTAACCAAAAAGCTAACTTTGCTGCATTCAAAACCAAGTCTGATGCTTACTTGCGTCAAGCCCGAAAATCCACCACAAATTAACTGGGCCCACTACAAAGGATTGATTCCGGTTGCCGGTATGGTTGATACGTTCCAAAAGCAATACGAAGCTCTGAAAGTACCATATCCTTCTGATACTGTAAGCGCACAAGTGGATGCCAAAATCAAAGAAACCAAGAGTGAAATTGAAAACTTCAAGAAAAGCTCCGAGGCCCGCTTAGTCGACTATCAGCAAAGTATCAACCATCTGAAACAGTTGCTGCCAAATACGATCCAATGACTATGGAAGACTACCGTGATTCCATCCCTGACCAAGCTTTGGATCCCATTAACCGCCCAACATTCTGGCCACACGATGCTGAGGAACAAAAAGACAACAAAGACCGGGCTCATGCTGAACATTAACTCATTTTGAACGGTCACTAATAGCAAAAAGCCTAGAAATGGGTTAGTGAATATGAATATGAAATGTGGAAATTCGAAAATAAAATTCCATGAATGTAGTAAATTCAGCACCGAATATAAGCAATCGTTCAACAAAATAATATATTTCATGTTTTCAAAGTAAATTTGCACAATTTGTAAGCGTTGTTCATTACTGAAAAGAAATATCAATACAGTTTGCTAATAGGACTATGAATAAGTTCGTGCGGTTTTTTTTCGAAATTTGAAACTTTATTGACGTAAAATGGTTACAAATTTAATATTCAAAATATTGTCCATCGCTTACTACTACTTTTTCCCATCTTTCTGGCAATTCACGGATTCCCTTTGTGAAAAATTCGGTCGGTTTTGCCGCAATCCACGAATCGATCCATTTTTTGACTTCATCGTAATTACGGAAGTGCTGGTCAGCCAGGCCATGTTGCATCGATCGGAAGAGATAGTAATCGGATGGCGCAAGGTCTGGACTATACGGCGGGTGGGGTAGGACATCCCATTTGAGCGTTTCTAAGTATGTTTTGACCACTTGTGCAACATGTGGCCGAGCATTGTCATGTTGCAAAATAACTTTGTCGTGTCTATCGGCGTATTGCGGCCGTTTTTCTCGCAGTGCTCGGCTCAAACGCATCAATTGTCGTCGGTAGACATCCCCCGTAATCGTTTCATTCGGTTTCAGTAGCTCATAATACACAACACCCAGCTGGTCCCACCAGATACACAGCATAACCTTCAGGCCATGAATATTCTGCGCCGACGTCGATGTTGAAGCATGGCCAGGGTATCCATACGTTGCCCGACGTTTTGGATTGTCGTAATGGACCCACTTTTCATCGCCAGTCACAATTCGATGCAAAAAACCCTTTCTTTTGTGCCGTTGAAGCAGTTGTTCGCATGCCATAAAACGGCGTTCAACGTCTCTTGGCTTCAATTCATACGGCACCCAATGGCCTACCTTTCGGATCATTCCCATGGCTTTTAAACGTTTGGAAATGGTTGATTGATCAACTCCCAAAGTTTTTGCAACCTCTTCTTGCGTTTGAGCCGGATCTTGATCGAGCAATTCCTCCAATTCGGTATCCATGAACTTTGGCGGCGCACCCTCGCGTTCTTCGTCTTCCAAGCCAAAATCACCACTTTTAAAGCGTGCAAACCACTTCTGGCACGTTCGCTCAGATAGAGCATGCTCACCATAAACTTCCACCAAGATACGATGACTTTCGGCTGCTTTTTTCTTCATATTAAAATAATGAAGAAGAATTCCCCGCAAAAACACATTATTTGGCACGAAATTCGACATTTTCAAGTGTGGTAAAAATATTGTTGTTTACGCTTCAAATAAAAAACTTATACTGACGTTTGTGCCTTACGACAGTAGCTCTCCAATGAATGTTTGGAAATGTGGATCGATGGAATAATAATCAAGTTACGCCATCTGTTGTAAAACCGCACGAACTTATTCATAGTCCTATTATTCTTAGCGGTAAAACTATAGTTATTTCGATAGTTCTTATGTAGCTAAAAAACACTTGATACAAATGTATTCTGCACTTGGGTTTTTGAGATGTGGGACTATGAAAATGAATTTTCTGGTCTAGTGAACGTTTCTATTTTTCGAAGGTTACTAAAATTCGGAGATGGCTGCAGTCAAATACTATAAGAAAAGATTTTCCGCTGAGTAAAATTTTAATGTAAAAATGTGTGCGCTTGCAAACGCTTCTGTCCTTTCCATATTCAGATTAGGCCAGAGATATTGCACTGCACAATAAAATGCAATGCAATTAGTCTAAAGGGATAAAAATATTAACTCTGCATGTGCAGCACAATACAGTTAAACATTTTAATTGTTCTTATTGCAGCCTCCATCCAATCTCGCCATTTCTGTCATATCTGCGTTGATGCTATTTGCATACCACCAAAAATTAATTATCTATTTCGCTGATTACTGATTGGCTTTATGGCGCCATTCTGTGTTTTTAGCATTAGGTACACACGCATGCATACCCGCACATGTATGCGTGTATGTATATATGTGCCTTTTTATATTCTTATACGATTGAAATTTCAATTAGAAACAGTGCATTTGGGCGCTACCAGCTGCAGTCGTGCACAAAAAGATCCAATATCCATTATGAAATTTTCCACAAAGTTAACCAAAGTGTGTAGTGCAAACAAAGAAATACATAGAAGAAAAAGAAAATGTAATTGCCAGTATTGCATCGTTTTTTGTTGCCGCTTATTTTTGTTTAGCGTAAGTAACCGCAAAAATTAGCGTCATAAAAACGATTTCATTTGCGAATTGCATTGCAACACATGGAGCATTTGAGAGTTTGGCATTATTAACCAAAATTAGTCAGTACACTGTGTAACCGAATAATAACAACAGATGCAACAGAATCATGTGAAGTGAGATTTTTGTCTCAAGAAGATGGCATTTTTATGGATGAAAGTGTTTCCGAAGAATTCAGAAGTGCGTTTATGTACAAGTGCATATCCCGTATTTGCTCCAAGAGTGTTAGACATCCCCAGAAATGATTATAAAGGCACCGCCTATTGACAGGCTTTCACTATTTACTTATTTATTTTTTGATTAAAATAATTTTTTTTATAAAAATAAGTTTTTTATTGACAATTTTTTATAAAAATATTTTTTTATTAAAATTTGTTTTATAAAAATATAATTAATTCTATATTTTTTTATTCAAATAATTTTTGTATTTAAATATTTTTTTATTCAAATATTTTTTTATACTAATAAATATTTTTTTATAAAAATTATTTTTTATAAAAAGCTAATTTTATATTTTTTGATTGAAAACATTTTTTTACAAAAATAACAAAATTTAACGACGTACTGTGGAGATTAACGAACGAGGAACCCATCCTTAGGTAAATCAAACGCAGAAAGTGGCGATGGATAGGTCACACACTGAGAAAACCACCAGATAGCATCACGAGGATGGCACTGGGCTGGAACCCGCAAGGGAGCAGAGGTCGCGGTCGACCAAAAAGCACTTGGTCGATGCTGCACGAACTAGCAGATGCCGACATCTCATGGGACGGTGCAAAAACAACAGCACAAAGCCGTGCACGATGGAAGAGTCTTGTCAAGGTCCTATGCTCCCAAGAGGAGCGAATAAGGGGGGGAAAAATTATAAACAAAATTTTTATAAAAAAAATTATTTTGTTGTTTTTTTTAGTTTTTTTTTTAATATTTTATATTACAATTTTTTTTCCTATAAAAATATGTAATAGTTAATTTTTTTTTTATTCAAATAATTTTTTATAAAAATTGTTTTTGTTTTTTATAAAAAATAGTTATTTCTATATTTCTTTGATTTTTTAATATATGTAAATATTTTTTTTAAATATTTTTTTATAATATGTTGTTTTATAAAAATATATTAAATTCTATATTGTTTGATTCAAATAATATTTTTATAAAAAGTTTTTAATTAAAATGTTTTTAAAAATATTTTTATAAAAATATAAATTATATTATAAAAAAATCTTTCCTTTTTAAATTGTAAAATTTTTTTTATAATTTGTTTTTTATAAAAATATGGATAATTCCATATTTTTTAATATAAATAATTTTTATAAAAAAATAATTTTCTTTTAAGTTTTTTTTTTAATATTTTTTATTACAATTTTTTTTTCTTATAAAAATATATAATAGTTAATTCCATTTTTTTTATTCAAATAATTTTTTATAAATACATACTGTTGTTTTTTATAAAAAAGAGTTAATTCCATATGTTTTGATTAAAATAATTTTTTATATAATATAAATACTTTGTTATTACAATATTTTTTATAATTTATTTTTTAGGTAAATATATTATAGTTAATTCTGTATTTTGTGATACAGAAAAACTTTTATAAAAAATTTTTGTATTAAATTTTTTTTTAAAATATATATTAGTTAATTTTTTAATTTGGATTCAAATAATTTTTTTATATAAAAACTTTTTTTTAAATATTTTTTTATAAAATTTGTATTTTGATTCAAATAATTTATTATAAAAATATTTTTTTTTTATTTTTTATTAAAATATTTTTAGGCAAATTTTATTAAAAATTATTTCTTTTTTAAATTAAAAAAAAAATTTTTTATGACTTTTTTAAATTATAAAAACATATTTTTATAATTAATTTTTTATGAAATATATATAAATAATATATAAAAAATGTTTTTTTTAAATCATAAAAATATTTTTTTATAATTTGCTTTTCATAAAATTTCAACAAATTTTCATACAAATCTTAAAATTTTTAATCACAATTGAAAAAAACAATGGGTACCCACTTTAGTAGTCCATTAAATTTTAGTATATTTTTTATTGTTCTTTAAAATGGTCTCCTTGGAAACGAAAACACTTCTGCATTTCTGCCACTCAGAAGTGGATACCTCAAAACAAACTGTTTAAAGCCTTTAACAGCTTCTTCAAACGCTGAAAAAAGGCGACATCGTTAACGGAACGACCTGGAGTTATATTCAGCCACGGCCTGTCCCTCCAGCAGCATTTCTCGTATGTGTATGGAGAATGTTTGTGTTGCTACAACAATAACAACCGCAACAACTCGTATTGTCTTGGTAAAGAATTATTTATCTTCCACGGTTGGTTTTCCTTAGATCTCCGAAAATTTGTGACAAACAAATGGTTGTGCACCACACAAACTTGACTGTTGCCAGTTTCTTCAGTGTCACAGTTGCACCGTGGCCAGATTTTCTGATAGAACAAGCGACAATTTGCTCTGAGGTGCTTCTTCCTTGAACTACTTTTGTTGAATTACGCTTGCCTTGGAACACCCAAGCTGTCGAGGGCTGCTTTGTTTCCGCCTCATATGCATAGATCCAAGATTCGTCACTTGTCACCTGTTTCGATGTCATACCCGTAGAGGTGCTTGGAACCATCGCGACTGAATTTCTTCAACATTTCTTTACACCAAGCGTCATGAGCCCTTTTTGGGTAATTGTCAAATTATGCGATATCCAACGAGCACAAATCTACTTGACGACCAGATGCCAATGCAATATTGAATGTATGCTGGTCACACTAATGCTCAAGTACGCCTTTAACTCGCAATATATCACAGGACGATCTTGTGTTATCTATTGACGCACAGAATCGATTGCTTCTGGCACAACAAACGCTTTTGAGCGGCCTTCACGAAATTTATCCTGCAAGAATCGACGGTCACGTTGGAACTGGTACACGTTGTACCAGGGTTTTACGATGGCTAAGGGTTGTGCTTCAACGCCGAAGGTCGAGGTAAGTTGATTAATGCCCTTGTCTTGCTCCATCATCCACATCGGAAATATTAATAAATCCTTGCACGACAATTTTTACGAGTTTCTTCCATCTTTTGGGCGATATGAACTTTTCAACTCACTGAAACAAGGAAAAAGCTCGGAAGTGAAAATGTTATAAGTAAGTTTATCCTAAAAAATACCAAAATTTTCAATAAAAATATCCAATTACAGCTCATGACACGGTGCATGTTGATATTCAGTAAGTAGTCTCTAGTTACAAATATAGACTTTCAGCACTTTCTCTGGTCTCGAAAAACAGGTTTTTTGTATTTTATTTGACTAAAAAAAAATTGCGAAAACGGCGTGAAATAAGATTTTCTTGAAAAGAATGTTTAATGAGTAACGGAAAAAAGTAATTTGTTTATCTTCTATTATAGAAATACCCGTCGTAAAACTTTGTCCCCTCTATAAAGCACAGAAGCCCCATTCTTGCTGGGAGAAAATATGCTCAGCAGTTTTTTAGATTTCCGAAATCGTTGAGCTGGAACTTTATTTATGAATTGAAATTGCATTATAACTACACTAGGAAATCTAGAATTTCATTCGGAATGACTTGCAGCTACTGAATACCCGAATCGTCTTAAGTCACAAGTAAAAGTAGTCTCTAAAATAAAATGTCAAATTTACTGACTAGAGTCCACATAACTTAGGTAGTTCTAAGGCTTCAATTAAGAGGTTTCCGTTTCTATTCGAATATTATGTAAGCTTGCGTGTCTTCGTGCAGATTTCATGGGAAAATTTTTCCGTCAGCTAGCACTTCAAGAATTCTGCCCTTACGAATTGCTTTGACTCTTTTAACTTCTTTCAAAAATTGTGCTCTTTTTCAAATTCCGACAAAACTTCCTACGGATCGTGTGCTACTTATACCTAGAAATAGGTAAGTAAAAAATGCCAAGGAAATTTCCACCTGCTTCTGATACTCGCAGTATTACTAAGTCTCGTATGCTGAACATTTAGCCAGTTGCTTCACCTCAGACTCAAAGCTGGGGAATCTGAAACACTGATTTTAATAGCAGTCAAAGCATACAATAATTCCATGGAAATGTCTTATTTGTAGTTGTACTATGCAGGAGCATCTAACTCTATTTCAAAATCATATGAATCCAAATATCTACGTATCAACTACGTATGTTGCGGATACTTAAGCGAGTATGCATATGTGGGGTTGTAGATACACGTACAAGCTAGGGTGGTCGATCCGGCTTTCTTAGGTCAGAGTTGCATACATCTTTTTAGAAATCTTTCATATACATACATATGTGCTAAGTAGGTAATATTTTTTTCAAACTGCAAGATTTTTAATACATATTGGTGTTTCCATTATTTCTAAAGGGTAATCAGATTGTAGGTGGTTTTTCCAATTGGGATTTTTTGACAAATCACCCGTGACTACTGTCAAATTAAATACATAATATTGTTTGGTATTCATTGATATTTTATCATGGACTTACTTACAGACCCCGCATTTACATGGGAGGCGCAAAAACAACAACCCAGAACCGTGTACGATAGAAGAGTCTTGTCGAGGCGCTATGCTCCCGAGCGGAGTGAAAAAAAACATATAAAAAAGGATATGGAAAAAGGATATAGAAGGATATAAAAAGGATATAAAAGAATATAAAAAAAAACATTTCAAACATACGGTGATTTTCTTTCTTATTTCAGGTAATCCTTTTTTAAACACAGTGATGGGTCTAAGAATAAAATAGGTTCTGGAGCCGAATGATACTTAAACGATTATAATAAGTATCATTACTCTATGGGAGGATTGGCAACTGTTTTCCATTCTGAAAGTAGCAGAACGGATAATTGAGAGGAGATGGAACGGTAAACCGATTGGGGTCTTTAGTGACAGTCAGAGTGCATTGAAGGCCCTGGAAAAGGCGAAGAAAACCTCGTAAGATTGTGCAAGAATGTAATAAGAAGCTTAATTCTGCTGTAAGACAGAATAAGCTTGTACCTTTGTGGGTTCCAGGACACCGCTGTGTTCAAGGAAATGAAATTGCCGCTGAATTGGCAAACTGCGCATCAGCGGTTACCCTACAAGGACCAGAACTAATAATCGGAGTCAGTTCTGCAGAAATCATGGAATGGATCAGCGAATATGTAATATACATAAATAGCTATAGTCCAGTTTAGAAGGCTGCAGAACTGCGAAGTGTCTTGTGACAAGTCCGAATAGAAAATTGTTAAACTTTCTTCTAAGACTTGGTAGAAAAAACGTTCGGTTGATGGTCGGTATTATTACAGGATACAACTCATGGGTTCAGCATATGTATGACCACCATTGGAATCATTGAGGGCCCGATATTGCCTGTCCTGCTTAGAGGAGGCGAATGGCACTGAGCATTTTCTCTGTGAGTGCCCTGCCTTTGCTAGAGCAAGGCTATGAATTTTGGATTGCGACCTCTTGAGAATGAGTGATATTCGTTCTCTCAAACTGTAAGATATTTTCAGATTTGCCAAAGAATCTGGAAATTTCTTACAGGACTAGCTATCTCTGCCACTGTCTCTATTTTTTCCTATTTCTGTGCTTTTCTGACATTTTTCAATATTAAGAAATATACGATTCATAAGGTACCAGTAAAATAAATTATTCAACTCAGGCTGCAGGACGATTGAATCACTAGATTTTCTTATTTCAGTATAAACTTTTAGATTATCAGAATAGAGAGGAAAATTAGCAAATGGGAAACACGTACAGATATCGCTAATTAACAAAACAAACAACAAATGTCCTAAAATACAACCCTGGATACACCAGAGGTTGCAATAAACTGTTTCGAAGAAACCCCTTCAACAGTGCTTCACCTCTTTATTAAATAGGATCGCATCCAATCAAGGAAAGTCAAATGAAAACCGAGAAATGACAGTATAGTTACTAAAATCGTATGGGAGATGTTATCGAAGGCTTTAGATAAGTCCGTGTATTTCGCGCCTGATGAGAAACACTATAATTTGAGGTTTCTAAAAAAATTTTAACACATTCTGGGGTTTATTGTGCCATAGTTTCTATGGAGGTACAGCAATACCGACAAGGTGCTGTAGGCATTTTCAGTCGGACATTTACAAAGAATGTGTTCTGAATCTTCAATGTCTATTTCACAGAATCGCCAGATGATGGTCTCAGAGAGGCCAATTTTGTTTAAGTTTCAAAGAGTTTATATATAGCAAACAATTTGGAAATTGGTCTGTAATTCGCAATATCGCTCTTATCGCCGGTTTTGTAAATTGGAGTGACTGAAGTCAGCACCCAATCATTGAAAAATATTCGATTAGGATTTATTCAAAATTATTCCTAAGGATTTATTAAAAATTAGTTTAAGAGCTTGCATCACAGATCGACATTTTTTAAACAATGTCACAGAAAGACTGTTAACATTCCATTGAGAAGAATTTTTAATCTTCAACAAACCCTCAATGAAATCATCACCTGAAAGAACAAGAGATCCGAAGTCAATTGTAGAAGACAATTTTTTCGAGAAATGTTAGCAGATTGCTGCCAAATGTTCTTCCAGAATATCTTCATCAGGCACGAACTTAGATAAAAAGAGACCGCCAAATAAATTCTCCGAATCTCTGACAGATGAAGCAGCAACTTCCTTATAAAAAAGCGTATTAGGAATACATGAAGCCTCCCCGACCTTAACTTCAAAAAAGACTTTACGGTACGTTTTCCATCAAGAGTCGAATGGAAGAAAGGGAAAGTGATAAGTAGATTTAGTAAATCTACACTGACGGTTCTAAGATGAACTGTGGTGTGGGAGCTGGCCTCTATTCGGAACCGCTCAACTTATCCAAATCAATGCGACTTCCTAACCATACCAGCGTGTTTCAGGCAGAACTATTAGCAATCAGGAAAGCTTGCGAATCACTGAAACACTACCTACCTGTCTTTTCAGACAGTCAAGCAGCTATTTCCATTTCATCCAAACTAGTTTCACAATGTAGAGAGGAACTAGGATTACTTAGTCATTGGCTTGAAATTACTCTGACATGGGTTCCCGAACACAGGAATATAGAGGGTAATGAGAAAGCAGACGAGCTAGCAAGAAGATGTTCGACACTAGACACAACAGAGGAGGTTGCAATCGCTACCCCATGCACTACAATAAAAACATCCATTGTACTCTGCTTTAGCTGAAAGAAGGTGGACGCAATTGGATGGCCGTCGTACCACACCCAGAGCACGAATTACCTGTTAGGAAGCCTTTGCTCAAACATTTCACATATTACTGCAACCCTCACAGGTCAGTGGATGGTAGGAAATCATGCAGCCAGTCTTAAGTTTCCTTTCGATCCCATCTGCAGAAACTGCCAAGCGGAAGTGGTGAAGGAAAGTCTTTACCACTGCTTATGTAAATGTCCAGGGCTCGCTAGGGCACGACTTCGCTCTTTCGGCAAGTCTTTCCTACAGTAAATTAATGAGATCTCAGTCATTAAGATAAAGAATTTGCTGCTATACTTGGATCTCACAAAATGGATCAGACTTAGAAGCAAAAAGAAAAAAAAAACAAGACATCATCACACGAGAACAGTGGTAGTAAAACGGTGCTGGTCGCTAATTAGGATTATTTCAGTAGAAATACTCAACCACTTTAACAACAACAACAACGTGCCTTTTTAATCGATTTAATGTATCGGCAAAAATTCTTCGGATTACTTTTATGTTTTTTTTTTTTTTTTTTTTTTTGTCGTTTATTTGCAATCTATTTTTAAAATAATAAGCAAATTATCTAACTATTAACAATTTGACTTATATTATTGAGCTCCATATTATGTTAAGCTCAAATTTGTGAATGTATTTTTTACTTACATACAAAGACTTATTAAAATTACGCTACTTATTTCTGTGGAAGATAAAAAAATCATAAAAGCGGTTTTCTTTAGTTAACTTGAACTTCTTAAAGAACTTATTTCTCCAATTTTTATGAGTTTTAGGAGTTACTATTCTCTCGATGCTACCATTTAAAATTTCAATTTTATTTCAAGCATAGTGAAATCAGTAGTGGTAATCAGTAATCAGTATTTCTAACCACTCCAATTGTCCAACAATTCGAAAATTGTGTTTTCGAAAAAGTTCAATAATCGCGTACCCTAATAAGCAATCGTATATTAGTGAACCCACGTCCAATTTATGCAAGTAACTATGTACATTTACGTATCAAAATGTTGCTCTGTAGATAATTGTACTAACATAGCTAAACATATAACCGCATAAGTACACGTACACACGCATTTATATGTAAATAGAAGTACATGCAATGGAAATGTTGCCTACGCAGCTAACGATGCGTATCTCATATACGAGTATTTGCATTCAAATTTACACATGTTCAAATCGAGATTTACGACCCTTAGTGACATCATTAATCAAGGTTCTGATTGGTGATCCTGTTTCTGTTAATTAATACAATAATGGATTGCATTCAAATTTTGTTGTATTCCTACTATGTGGCGTATGTGTACAATGGCTACATTGGACAAGAAACATCTGTTGGCATTGTTGCCGCATTTATTTCGAAATTTATATAATGCTCCAAAATTGCAGCACTGCTGTTTGTATTGTTTGATTACTATTTAGTAAATTTCACGCACCAATAGATTTGTTAGCATTAGAAAGAAAAAAAAAATGGCACTACATAGTTTGTAATTTACTACATATGGATATAAAGGTGTGCGCAAGTGACTATTTATTCACTTGATTAACAATATATGCATGTAAGTATGTATGTACGCACATATGTCATGAGCCGAATGCGGGCACCTAGGCGTATGAGTGCGCTTGAATCGCATAAAGATTTGAGCTATAAATAAATGTACATAGTTATGTGCATGTGTGTGTGTGTGTCTGTATAGGGATTGCAAAACAAATTTCAATTAATACAAAAATGTTCGCGTAAAAAAAGGAAACTAGTCTTGCCGCCGAGATTGCCAAGCAAGACCAAGAAATGTGGCCAACAAGCGTTAAATTACAATATCCGCATAGGTAGACGACGGGTAGTTGAAGGGTAATCGTATATTTATGCATACATACACATAGTTAGTTTGTAATATCATCCTTTTTTCATATACATACATACATACATTCAGATATTCAGTGTATCAATTACGATTATCATCACGTTTTATGAGACATTATAGCAACTTTATGGCACAAGTCAACATAAACACCCAGCAACAGTGCGGATAATGAATATTGACAAAGGATGTGCGATGCATGCATACACATACGTATAAGAAATATATGTAAAGAATATATGTATATATGTACACCTGCACCTACTTACTGACAAATGAATGGTCCAATGAGAATAAAGGTGTAAAGCGTAACGTGGAAAGCAAGTTTGCTTTAGCCAGCTTCATTAGCAAAAATATCGTGACAAGTGTGCACTAAGAATAAATGTTGGTCGAAATTGTGTTCATTAATTGCAACTTATGCCGTTAGGTGCGCATGCAAGCACACACATAAATATGCGTATGTTTGTTTTTATATAAATATCAGATGTTATTTACCAGGTTATTGCCAATATATTTTTATTTACATTTTTATATTGCACATACAGATATATGGCGCATTATTAGTATTAGTTTATCATTTATGTTAACTAGTAAAGTAACCCTGCAAGGAAAACTTGAGTTAGAGTCAATTCAACGGAGGACTTTTCGCGCTGCATGTCGAGTTTGGTGGCAAAAGGTGCAGCGTAGTTAACGGGGTAGGTATCTCACGGGGTAGGCCAGCGAAATTGAGTGGTTTTTTTGATATTCACTCCTTTGTATTTTTATTCAAGTGCACTATGGGCTCAACGAACGAAGGACCAAAGAAAATTGTCCGCTTTAACGTCAAAATCACGCAAGGAAAGCCGGTCAAATGAGCCCAAAAACACAAATATCGGTTTAAAAAAAATCGGTTAAATGTGCCCAAAGCCTCAGTAGAGTCTAGCTACGACATGTTGAAAATCAGGGAAATATTTTTGCAAAATTTGGTAGCTCTGATACTGACCAACAGATTTTAATTAAAATTATAAAAAATTTAGCTTTATATATGAAGTTCAATAAAATATTAAAGATATATAGGGTCCGCCATATAACTTTACGGAAGTAAAAATGCTATAAAAAAGAAACTACTCAATATTTTTCCAAACTGTTTTTTTTATTTTGAAGTACAATCCTTCCGGTTAACGATGAAACACAACTTCATTCATATGGCTTTAGCTGCCGAATCAATTGGACTTTGTACGGCGTCATACCAAGGTCTTTACGCAAAATTCGTCTTAATGATGTCTCCGAAATGTCCAATTGTTGAGAACGACGGTGAACTGATGTTCCTGGGGATTCACGAACACTCTCGGCCACAGCAGCAATATTTTCGGGTGTATGCACGGTTTTTGGTCGGTCACGCGATAGTTTGTCAATAAGCAACTCAGTTTCTCTTACTTTTTTCGCAAAGTAACGCACATACGCTTCATTCGGTGCTTTTCTTCTTCCCATTGCCGTACGTAATTTTCGTACACATTCTGCAACATTACCATGATTTTCAAAGTAATGTCGCAATATTTCCCATCGTTCTTTGAGCGTATGCACAACCATTTTCGTTCAGCGGAAGAATAAAACTAATTTTCTGTCAAATCAGATGGCAGCTAAGTGTTACCATTCTTCAAATAATCCTACCTAGTTCAAATCCGTAACGATAGATGACGGGCCCTGTATTAAAAAAATAATTAATATTTTTTATGAAAAAAGAATTTTTTTTCCAAATTTAAAAATTTGTAAAATTACAGAAAATGTAGCTTTATATATGAAGCTCAATAAAATATTAAGAAAAACAAAAAAAAACTTTTATTAAAATTTTTTCTAAACGATTTTTTTCAAGTGTCCAATTTTTTTTAAATTAGAGGAAACATAGCTTTATATATGAAGTTCAATAAAATATATTATTATTAAGGAAAAACAAAAAAAAGTTGTAATTAAAATTTTTTCTAAAAGATATTTTTTCCAAAATATAAAAATTTTTCAAATTTCAGGAAATGTAGCTTTATATATAAGCTCAATAAAACATTATTAAGAAAAAAAATTATTTACATTTTTATAAAAAAAATTTTGTTTTCCAAATTTTCAAATTTTTAAACTTACAGAAAACGTAGCTTCATACTATATATGCAAATTTTTGGGTGTTTGGCCGAGCTCCTCCTCCTATTTGTGGTGTGCGTCTCGATGTTGTTCCACAAATGGAGGGACCTGCAGTTTCAAGCTGACTCCGAACGGCAGAAATTTTTGTGAGGAGCTTTTTCATGGCAAAAATACACTCGGAGGTTTGCCATTGCCTGCCGAGGGGCGACGGCTATTAGAAAAATGTTTTTCTTAATTTTGGTGTTTCACCGAGATTCGAACCAAAGTTCTGTCTGTGAATTCCGAATGGTAATCACGCTTCAACCCATTCGGCTACGGCGGCCAGGAATAATTATATAGGAATTTAATTTAAATTTTTTCTAAAAACATTTTGTTTTTTAATTTAAAAATTTTTAAGATTACAGAAAACGGTGATTTATGTGTACCCAGAATTTTTCTAAGAATTCTAATTAAAATTTCTAAAAATTTTGACTATAAGTTTGGAATTTTGTTGAAAATTTCGAAATTTTTTTTTTTAATTTTGTGCAAAGTTTAAAACTTTGAATTGTATAGTTTTTATTGTATTATAACTATATTTTTATAAAAAATAAAAAAAAAATATCTAAAAAAATAATGGGACTAAAAGCTGCATATCAGGAATTTTTCTAAAAATGACTATACGTTTGAAATTTTGTTGAATATTTCGTAATTTTTTTTAAATTTTGTGCGAAGTTTAAAACATTTAATTATGTCGGTTTTTTTATATTATGAACTATATTTTTATAAAAAATAAAAAAAAAAAATGAATTGAACTAAAAATGGGACTAAAAAACTGTATACCCAGAATATTAAAATTTCCAATTTTAATAAATAAATAGAACAAAATAATGAAATGTTAATTTCCTGTTTCTTTCTGCTTTCCCTGCTTGTGGCTGATATTATGAAAACTATTTTCAATAAATTTATACCGTTAAAAGTGCGTGTCAATCAGTGAGATACTCGAATTGTATTTGAGAGTGTTGACTGGTTATAAAGTGGATAACTTTAGGACAATAATTGCAATGGGTACTAAGTATGCATGCATGTATGTATGTATGTATGTACATATTTTTCGTACGCAGCCAATAAATTTCTAAAAAATGCAAAGTCAACTGCAGCCTCCTATAAAGCACGAAAAGTGAAAAGGTGCACCAGCTCCCAAGTGTTAGCCTCTTGACCAGCTGCGTCCCTTACTGTTGCACTCATTCCATACTTGAGTGCTAAAGCAGCAGTTGTGTTTGTGTTCAGTGCTTTTATGCTACCCTATTTACGAAATGTATGGCATTGTTGGTTGTTCACAAAAGTGTGCTTAATATAAATGGTATGGTTCATAAGGTTCAATAAGTTCATAAAAACTTCATTATTCCAATATGAGGATTGGAAAACCCGCACTTGATCGTCGAGCGAAAATGCTATATCAGCGACAGTTTGTGACTTATTTCTGAGCTGAAATTAAAGACAGAACTCTTGCGACTTTGGATTTTAGCAGAACAGCGCGTCGTGCCACACAGCCTGCCACATCGATCTTGTGGGCACCAAATTCGGTAATCGTTTTATCAGTCGCCTCAGCGACGTCAATTAACCACCTCGGCGCAGCCATGAAATGCGGCACATCTCTTAACGAAATGGTTGAGTCATTTTGCTCAGATGTAACATGGGTTCCTGACCGTTGCAACATTGTGGGGAACTCTAGGACAGACCTTACACTTACAGAGAGGTAAGCTACTTATCCTTAAGATATTTGTAAGAAAAGCGAACGAAAAGTGGCGTAACGAGCTCAACTGCAGAAGCTAAGGAAAGGAAAGAATTTAAAGAAGGAAGAGGAAGAAGGAAGATACTGCGTCACTCTCCTGCTCTAACCAGACGTAGATTAATTTTCCATAAATTTCTAGATGCCGATTTTAGGTACACAATTTTTCAATGAGTTGGAAGATCTTAGCACGGTGGTAATCAAGAACCTTCCGAAGTTTTGAAAAATCTACATAAATTTTAGGAGAGATAAGAAAAACGTTTCCATGCAGCGTCACAATGGCCTTTGAGTCTAACTGCTACAACCTGACAATGTTTCCTAAGTACAAAAAATCTGCACGCCGTTAAATCAAATGTAGAGTGAATTTCGCCGTAATACTTTGAATAGCTTACCTTTTTTGTTGTGGTTTTTATGTTTTGTTGCTGTTGTTTATTCGCGAGCCCAGAATAAGCTCAAATTTTTAGCTACAATTTACGTGGCACAACATCAATTAACTTTTTAAAATGCATGTTAGTCCACTTAAGCACACACACATCTACACACTAGCATTTGGTACTTAAAAAAGCTTCCATAAATTTTATGTGTGTTAAATCGGTGGACGGCAGGTGTGGTAGTGTATGTTTACCACTTTCTACTAGTAAGTGCGAGACTTATCAGAGGCTGCCGCTTGCAGAAAAGGCGAAATAATTTACTATCAGCTGTATTTTGAAATAAAAAATAAAAATAGTAGAGTGTTTGCAGTGCAGAAAAAAAACCAAAAAGAAAAAAAAGTTAGAGCACCATAATAGTTACTCAGATATAATCCCTTCAAAGAGCCGAGTACTTTCTTTTATGATGGAAATAACTCATACATACAAACATCAGTGCCATTAACCATTCTGATATCCGCGAGCTATAAAGGAAAATAAAGCAAAGGATAAAACGAAATAGAATCGTTTGTAAGTTTTTGAAAATGGCATCACACCATTCGCTTTTAAACCTTTCAGGAATGACTTTTTGTAATGAAAGATTTCTTTGGTCCCACGACTTTTTATAGGGACTTGTTTATAGGGTTATTGAACTCAACTCTGTGCTTGAAATTACAAAATGTAAAATACCGATTGCAATATAAACGACAGAGATCATTGAAATGAAGCCCAAAGAGTCTCAAGTATCACTGAATGTGAATCAATATCATTTCAAAGTAATGTGGATTTAAAATAATTTAAAATATTCGGAAGTTTTTCAATTGATAAATAAATATAAATTAAAGTACGACTAGTTGCATGCAGATTCGCTAGAGAGTGAATTCCAAATAGCATTCGACTTACAATTCTTAAAAGATCGTGCTTTAAATCAGACAGTGAGAGAAACCTGTTCAATCGCGATGTAGTTCAAAAAATTAAGAAAAGATTTTTACCAAATTTTAGCAAGAAGCTAAAGGAAGTAACTTCTGGTAAATCAAAATTCTTGAAACGAATTAAGTTTATGGAAATCTTTTTACATCTAAGTTGCAATCTGAAGTTCGTGGCATTGAGCACAACACTGGTAACACGGGGTCAGAAAAAAGAAAAAATAGTACAAGAATAAAAACGTTTCCTTTTCATGGCCAAATCCAATTTTCTGAATAGGTAGAAATCACAGGGAGCCATATCATGGGAATACGGTGAGTGATTGATAGTTAAAATGGGATTTTTAGTCAAAAAATCAGTCATAAGAGTGGATCGATGAGATGGTGCATTAGAATGCAATAAAAACCGGCTTCCTCCTTCGCAGTATTCAGGGCGAATTTGACGAAATCGACGAATGCGATGCTTCAAAACGCGAAGATAGAAAATCGTATTGGCGGTTTTCCCCGTTGGCATGAACTTCTTGTGGACAATTACCTTGGAATAGTAAAAACACATGAGCATCGACTTGATTTTTGAATTCTCCAAAAGCGATTTTTTGGGTGGTGGCTCATCTGGGGCCGTCCATTCGGCACTTTGGCGCTTAGTTTCAGGTTCATGCTGGAAACACCACGTTTCATCACCAGTTACAATGTTGTAAAGGAAGTTCTCGTCTTTTCACGTCTTTTTAATGAGATCTTTCGAATGTTGAATTCTGAGCAATTTTTGGTCCTCAGTTAACTTGTGCTGAATGAAACGTGCGCAGACCTTTCGTAAACCCAAATGATCAGTTGAAATGCGATAAATCGATGTTTTGGAGATATTCAACTCCGATTCCATGAATTTCAATGATGATTTCGGTCCATTTTCGATAAATTTACGAACAATTTCGTTGTAGTTTTCTGTGATTACTGATTTTGAGCGGCCCGTATCTTCATTGTCATTTATGTCCTTACAACCATATCTGAAACGTGTAAACCACCCATGAACTCTGGCACGAGATAGACAATCATCGCAATAAACTCAATTATAATAATATATATAATCTCAATTCAAATGTTTCGGGAAACGTTTTACCGATTTTAAAACAAAATTGGGTATAGCTCTTTGTTTGAAACCCATTTTTGTAGCGATGACACAAACATTCTGACATTTTAGACGCAATAACTTCGCTTCCACTGAACCGAAAGTCACCAAGCTTTCACTGTAGGTCAGCTTAGGATGTATATTAGCTTCCAACGCACTAACTCATTAAAAAGATGGCGCCATCAAAAACATTTTTATGACCCAAGTCTTGTTTATTTTGGACTTCATCTTGTATAATTGATTAACTTATTGATATAATTATTGTTTTTTTTTTAAATAAAAGTCTTTGGAAAAAACGCTACGAACTTATTCCCCAACCTAATATTTAAACGTAGTGCTTATGTCGTTGGTCGGCCGCCGTAGCCGAATGGGTTGGTGCGTGATTACCATTCGGAATTCACAGAGAGGTCGTTGGTTCGAATCTCGGTGAAAGCAAAATTAATAAAACATTTTTCTAATAGCGGTCGCCCCTCGGCAGGCAATGGCAAACCTCCGAGTGTATTTGTGCCATGAAAAAGCTCCTCATAAAAATATCTGCCGCTCGGAGTCGGCTTGAAACTGTGGGTCCCTCCAATTGTGGAACAACATCAAGACGCACACCACAAATAGGAGGAGGAGCTCGGCCAAACACCTAACAGAAGTGTACGCGCCAATTATTTATTTTTTTTTATGTCGTTGGAAAACTAAAAAAATGCTGATAAACAAAATTGAAAATTTTTATTTAGCTACTCAAATTGTTCAAGAGCTCGAATGAACATTTGATCAATTTAACAATAAATGAGTTTCGAGCGAGCTACTCGCCTTGCTCGATACCCGGGTATTTGGGCCTCTAGCCCCAAGTATGATACCAAATCGCTCACAAGTAGCGCACTTTGTCTTCTGAAAGAAGCTACTTTTGTGACTTAAAACTGATATAATTTGATAGCAATTTTCAGTCATTTTAATTGCCGAGCTGCACACAATCTATTGTGTCCATGAATTGACAATAAAAATTCATCACAGCAATAATTTAGTTAAAGTAAATCTCTGCAATTATAATACACTTTTAATGGTTAGTCTATTGTTTATGGACGAGCGACCACCATCCATTACTTGGTTAAGTAAATGCTATCAAATTGAGTAGAGCCTGTCCATTGCATTTGCGAGTCTGTAATATTGCTTTGGCTGCAAGTTGTCTAATCTTCTGCAGTCATTTTGAGTTTATGTTCATGCATATGCCTGCAAGTGTATGTGTGTGTGTGTGTGTGTATGTACTCAACAAATACGTCTTTTACTCATTCAAATTGTAGTAGGCATATTAATGTTTCTTAAAATATGCAAAGCTGACCATTATCATTATTTGCAGTCAACAGCTGGTCGAACATTTGTTCTTAATTTAGCCAAACAATTTGGTTATTGGAGTCATATGGAACTTACTTATGCATATGTATGAGTATATGTGGCATGCTTACATATACATATACGTAAATTTATTGAAACGCGTTCAAGAGTGCCAAGACATTCATACATTGTAAATACATAAATAGGTGAGTGTGTGTGTGTGTGTACTTACGTATGTATGGAGCAAATGGTAAACGGCCTGCTGATGCACCATCACTTGCCATTATGAGTGAATGAGCAAATAATCTCACTGTATTTATGCAGTGAATGGCATAATATTAAGGAATGAATTTCAGTTCACTAAAAGTTTAAATGAAAATTATGATTGACAAAGCTTTGCGCTGTATGCTAATAATCCTCACTGATATTTCACACTAATATTACTTTCCAATGACGAAATGTTGTAAAAATTCGATTGAAAATTTTTCTAAATTTGAATGTAGTACAAATAAACACCGCGCGAAAAAATTATAAGACCAAGATGATTATGATGGTAGATAGAAAATCGTACTTGTGTGTTTGAAACGGTGTCTCATAGCGGAAATCATTCCACATTTATTGCAAAATGAAATAATTATAAGTTCAAAAACGTTTGCTTTAATTCAAAATTTACAATGTAGGTTATTACGTTAAAATTATTATATTATTAGGTGCGCAACTAAGTTTTCGCTATTTTTTAGATGAAAATACAACTTCATTCTAAAAAAATTGTTACAAATGAATCATTGAAAGTATTGCCCATCGCTGGCTTTTGCTTTTTCCCATCTTCTGGTAGATCTCGTATACCGTCGCGGTAACACTGTTCATCTTTCGAGGCTATCCATCGATCAAGCCATTTTTTGATGTCTTCATATGAATGGAACTGCTGGCAAGCTAGACCATGTACCATCGATCGGAACAGGGGATAATCGGACGGAGTAATATCTGGGAAATATGGCGGATGGGGAAGGTTTTCCCATTTCAGTGTTTCCAGGTAGGTTTTAATGGGTTTGGCAATATGAGGCCGAGCGTTGTCATACTGTAGAATCACTTTTTCATGCCTCTCCGCATATTGAGACCGCTTCTCGCGCAGTGCTCTGCTAAATCGCCTCAATTGAAGTCGATACCGATCCCCAGTGATGGTTTCGCTTGGTTTTAACAGATCACAATAAATAACGCCAAACTTGGTCCCACCAAATATATAGCATAACCTTCGCAGCGTGAATATTCGGCCGAGGCGACGTTGTAGGAGCATGACTGGGCAGTCCCCATGACTTTCTTTTCTTTGGATTGCTGTAATGAATCCATTGTTCATCAGCCGTCACGATGCGATGAAGAAAACCCTTCTGTTTTTGTCGCTGCCGCAGTTGTTCACAGGCGAAAAAACGAAGTTCAATATCCCTTGGTTTTAGCTCATAAGGAACCCAAGTCCCCTGTTTCTGAATCATTCCCAAAGCATGCAATCGTTTGGAAATGGATTGGTGGGTAACTCATAATACTGAAGCAAGCTCTTCTTGCATTTGACACGGATTCTTATTGCCTCCAATTCAGCGTCTTCGAAGGTCTTTGACCTTCCTTCACGCGGACGGTCGTCAACATTAAAATCGCCGCCTTTGAAGCGACGGAACCAATCTCGGCACGTTGTTTTACTTAAAGCAGTATCTCCATAAACTTTTTGTAGTTCTCGATGCGCTTTAGCCGCCGTTTTTTTTCGAATGAAAGAGGAAAATCGACACTTCCCAAAATTACGATCATTCGGTACTAAATCAGACATTTTCACAAAACCAAAAGTATATGATACCACAACAAAATCACTAATGTGTCGAGGCAGTTTGCTTACCATATGTCTAAGTTTGGTTTATGACGTTTAGGTTATGTTAGAACTAGCTAGCACACACTGCTGGCGGCATCTTAGTTGCGCACCTAATATATAGAACTTTTAGGCAAGGTACTTCTGACTCTTTTTGATGATAGTTTCAATGCGGATAACAACACAGCCGATCATGGTAAAGTGAGAATTTTCGCTTTGGCTTTTCGCTAGATGTCTTCAGTGAGCCATATCTACCAAGATGAAAAAGCGAAAATCGAGCCGACAAATGTGAGCTGTTTATGAACCCAAAGTTCCATGCCTTTATATTGCATCGTGGACGAGCTAGCAACGAAAAGAACTGAACTTAGTCCGATCAACTCTGTAGAGTATGTGAGCAGCCCTTTAACCTCAATCAAGCTCTGGATTAAGTCAGTCTATAATCCACGAGGCCTACTTGCAAGGTAACTAGGCATGCTTTCTATTAGTATAGTGATTGGCATCATCGCCGCATTGCTTAATGGGAACACTTGGGTAACATATGGGGTTCCCCTCTAATAATTTTTTACGCTACCAAAACTCAGTACCCAAACTCTTACTTCTTTGGATGTCTGGCAGACTTTGAATTTGTAACCAGCCACAATATTTCATCGTTTATCCGAGAGAGAAAATGATTTCACAATATCGGGAATTTGAGGCGAGACTTATGCCTAAATAAGTGGTGTTACATTTAGCATGCAGGCCTAAGCAGGCGCCCTCTGCGTTCTTATGGAGAGTGATAACGCACGAAACCTAATCTAACCTAATCTATGGACCTAATTCAGTATCAAGTGCAACAGCTTTTCTTCTTTGAAAATATTCTTGTTGAAGATGAGGCACGTCATTGGTGGATACAGTAACGAATACAACAGCAAAGTAGAAATCCTCTTCTGATGACGCCTCATCTCTCATATAAAACTCACTTACTGATATTTATTTAATGTGAAATAAAAATATCCTGCTGGTCGTGGCGAAAAAAAGTCGTTTCGAGAGATAAATGCGTTTAAAGTTTGAGGTACAGAGGCGCGCTGACCGCTCTCTAACTATTGGGTTGGCAACTAAGTAATTGCGGATTTTTTTAGAATATAAAAAACAATTTTTTCATGGAACTAAATAACTTTATTCAGTAAGGTGTTGCCCATTTTGATCAATGACCTTTTGCCATCTTTCAGGCAGCATCATAATCCCACGATCATAAAACTTCTGGTTTTTATAAGCAAACAACTGAATCAGATACGATTTGACATCATCACCATTGTTGAAATTTTTACCATTCAAGGAGTTTTGTAAAGATCGAAACAAAAAGTAATCAGATGGTGCAAGGTCAGGACTATATGGTGGATTTTTACCGAGTGGCCAAAGATGTGTGTGGCCTTGCATTGTCATGATGGAAAACAATACTTTTTTGATTTGTCAATTCGCGCAGCTTTTCTTGAACTGCATTGTTTAATTTCGTTAGTTGTTCAATGTAGGCATCAGAATTGATCGTTTGGTTGGGTGGTAAGAGTTCAAAGTAGACAATTCCTTTGTAATCTCACCAAACCTTCTTTTGATGAATATCAGCTTTTGATGTTGTATGAGTTGGTGACCTGGCCTGCTCCTCGATCTTTTCCGCTGGATATTGTTGTAAACAACCCATTTTTCTCTTGCTGTAGAAACTATAATATTGGGAATTCCCGCATGAAAATTTCACAGTATATTCTTAAGATACTATACTTTCGAAATATCAAAAAAAAAGATATCGATTTTTTGAAATTTCTTGGCCACCGGGTTTCGTCTATTCCGTTCAGGTATTTTTTGTTATTAAAGAAAATGTCGATAAAATCACAGAAATAATCGAAGTTGACCTGCATGTTCGAAGCCGTAGCTTTGCCCTGGAGCTAAAGAACGGCCGTAAAACTGTTTTAAGCCATTTGCGCAAACATTTGCGCGAAAATAATGGATTTCGTTTTTCCTAAACTAATATAGGGTGGTGAAATTTTAAGAGCCGATGTTGAATGTGAAACACACCTAAACGTCAAGTTTTTTTCTGCATTTCATTTGACATTTTTCAATTCCAGGCTAATTCAATTTGAATGATGGAAATATACACAATCGAGCAATGCGTTTAAGTTATTCAGGCCTATTATGAAAACGGACGTTCAAATCAAAATGCATATCGCGCAAAATCATCTTCAGTGATGAGGCACATTTTCACCTCAGTGGATTCGTTAATAAGCAGAACTGCCGCAATTGGGCGAATGATAATCCAAGAACCAATGCACCCACAAAGTGTGACTGTTTGGTGCGGTTTATGGGCCGGCGGCATCATTGGGTTCGCTATCGTAAGATGATAACGAACATTTTATGGCCCGAATTGGAAGATACAGGACGGTGCCACTTTTCGCACAGCTAACGAAACAATGGCTCTTTTGCGCGAAAAATTTGATGGCCGAATAATCTCACGTCGCGGCGATGTCAATTGGCCGCGAAGATCATGTGATTTGACACCGTTGGACTTCCTTCTTTGGGGTTATTTGAAAGAAAAGATGTACGTCGATAAGCCAGCAACAATTCAAGAGCTAAAGGATGAGATAATTCGGCACATTAACGGCATAGAACCTCAATTATGCCTCAGCGTCATCGAAAATTAGGACCATCGGATGGAGGTGTGCCGCCGAGATCGCGGCGGCCATTTGGCCGATAATTTGTTCCATACGTAATTGAGCCATACAAATATTATCATAATAAAGAGAAATGACAATAATTTCTTAAAAAAATTGCATTTTATTCAAAATCAACTCCGGCCCTTGAAACTTATCCTCCCTTTAGTATAATCGGGCTACCGGTTCTATGAAATGATGCTAGCTGATTGCTTAGTTTATTATTATTATTATTATTATTAGAAGGCCATTACGCACTGCGACCAGAGCTGATCTATTGTTTAGTTGCTTAGTTTATAAATAGAACTTCAATCATTTGATATATTTGAATCGGTCGCGGTTACAAAATTCTGGTATAGAATTATTTATTAAAAAAAAACAGTTATGTTCAATAGGGTATCATAACATCTAAGCAGGGACATTTCGAGTAATACAAAAATTTCGCAGATTGGAAATCGGCTGCACTATGGCAAAGGTAAGAAACGTTAACGCCAAAAAGGGTTTTCAAAAGCAGCGTAAAGGGAGTTTAAGGCAAAAAAAAGGCAACGGGATAGTTTACCCAATGCAGGCTTATCATGCTTTGCATCAGTGGAGGCAACTCACCAAAAGGGACGGGGTGGCTCTTCTACCTACTCTACACCATTTCGCCACCAATGTAATTGCATTGAAAAAATCACACAACTGCCGGCGATTGTTTTGTTAAAAGAGTAATTTTCAATATTATTGTGCCATTTGGACAGCAATAAAGGTGTCGTAAACATAGATGTTTGTGCGTGCATTCATATATCCAGGGGTCTTTATGGTCCGGCAACTGCTGCAATTGATGGCATACAACTGGTATTACACGCTCCGTTAAAATGCGCCTTTCCGGCAGATAACCACGTAGTGAGTAAATTAAAAACGTGGATAACTTATTGGAGATAAAACTGGAAAAGGCGAAGCGTACGTAGTACAGCCGATCTCCTTTTTATCCACAATTGTCTTAACAACTTTATTATGTCTTTGGCAACTTATGCGTGTTGACAAAACGCATTAACCCTTTGCGGTTTGCACGAAAACCATTAAGGCGTAATACTTATGCGGTAACTATTTGCGACCCTTATTATTGGAAAATTCTATACCAATTTATTGCTAATAAGAAAAGAGATTTTGCTGCTCGTAATTTTGGCAAATCTTGGAAACGACAACTAAACACACTAAGGTATTCACACATACACATGTACATGTCTGTAAATATGCACACACACACAGGTACTTGTGTCTGGGTAACTCTTTTTGGTACGTGGGCAATAGCATTGATCACAAGCTTTTAGCGCTTTGCGCATATAAAAATAACTAACACATATGCATATAATACATATATACATGTAGAGGAATTTTCAGTCTTGAGCAAATTTCTCATTTTATTCTAAGTCTAAGTCTGCTTATAACTAGAATTTTATAACATCTTATTAATCACACATAAGAAGCTAAGTCAACCATATAAATCCATGTTGCAGACTTTCAGCTTATTCGCAGGTATCTAAGCAATCGCATGCTTTTTTAAGAAATCTAACAAGGATGCAAGACTAAAGAAATAACAGCAGGTGCGGCCCAAGGATCAATACACGGATCCGAACTTTGGAATATAAGCTACGATGAAATCCTTCGAATAGAGATGCTTGAGGATGTGCATTTAGTGGGATACGCAGAGGACATTGCAGCTGTAATAATCGCTCGAAACACCGACGAAACCAAAGCGAAGGTAAATAGGTGATGATCCGAGTTCAGACACGGCTAGAGGACCACGGATTAAAACTGGCCACAGAGAAAACAGAGTTAATCCTTCTAACCAACAGACGTGTCCCATTAGAAGTAGATATACACTTACTTGGTGCCACTTTATCGACAAAAAGACTCGTCAACTACCAAGGAGTGCAACTAGACTCAAGATTAACTTACTGGGCGCACATAAATCATGCTGCCACAAGAGCTGCCAAAGTAAGCGGCATGCTAAGTAAGCTCATGGCAAATCTTGAAGATCCAACTCAGAGCACGCGAAAACTTTTAATGGACACGACGAACTTGATTCTTCTATACGAATGCGAAATATGGGCAGATTCGCTAAGGGTGCAATGCCGGCGAAAAACTTTACAATCGGTGCAATGGGCCTGCACTCTCTGAGTCGCTTCGTCATACAGAACAGTATCAGAAGTAGCGGTTTTAGTTATCAGCGGAACCTTCGCTGTAGATATTCTAGCACAAGAGCGCAAACGGAGATGGGAGGCGAAAATCTCAGGAATTCCAGGACGATGCTTCTCCGATATTAGAATTGAATCGGTCACACTTTGGCCAGCAAGTTGAAACTCTGAACAGTACGGTACATAGACTAATCCCCGATTTAAAAAAGTGGATAAAATTAAAGCATGGTGAAGTTAACAATCGTATAACTAGGCAAAGAAAGTTCAACATCGAAAAGTTGCAATCGCAACAGACAGCCAGAAGATTCGCCACTTAACTCTCACTCCTGCTCTCACAGAGAACTGCCCAACAAACCAGCGTGCACGAGCAATTGAGCAACATTTCTCGTTCACTACGTGCCGCCGCCGAAGAAGAAATCGGATTCCGGCGACCGCGAAAAAACAGTTGGTACGACGCGGAATGTCATGCTGCCGCAGAAAGAAAAGATGCTGCTCGGCGCAACGCGAGCCATGTGGGATCGCTACCGAGTGCTAAGAAAAGAAGAGAGACGTATTATCAGAAAGAAGAAGCTTGGGGCCGAAATACGTGAGTGCGAGGAGCTTGAGATGCTCGCCAATAGGGACAACGCCCGAAAATTCTACCAGAAAGTTCGGCGGCTCACAGAAGGTTTTAAGACCGGGGCGTTTTCCTGTAAGAACAAAGACAGCGATTCGGTGACTGACATCCAGAGCAATCTTAAATTATGGAGGGAGTTTCTTCTCGAACCTGTTAAACAATTATAGGTGCACATGCCACATGTCGTTCCGCTACCCGACCATGCCGAGATGAGAATAGCGATAACGCGGCTAAAGAACAACAAAGCTGCGGGCGCCGACGGACTGCCGGCTGAGCTATTCAAACATGGCGGCGAGGAGCTTGTAAGGAGCATGCACCAGCTCCTATGCAAAGCCTGCCGATTAGAATTTAAGTGTGCTCTGCCCAATCCATAAGAAGGGCGATCCTACAATTTGTGCCAATTACCGCAGGATTAGTCTTCTAAATATCGCCTAAAAGGTTCTAGCGAGGGTATTGTGTGAAAGGTTGAAGCCCACCATCAACCAACTGATTGGACCTTATCAGTGTGGCCTTAGACCTGGAAAGTCTACCATCGGCCAAATATTTACAATACGCCAAATATTAGAAAAGAATCATGAGAGGAGAATCGACACACCATCTTTTCGTCGATTTCAAAGCTGCATTCGACAGTACGAAAAGAAGTTATCTGTATGCCGCGATGTCTGAATTTGGTATCCCCGCAAAACTAATACGACTATGCAAGATGACGTTGCTCAACACCAGCAGCGCCGTCAGAATTGGGAATTACCTTTCCGAGCCGTTTGATACCAAACGAGGTTTCAGACAGGGTGACTCGCTGTCGCGTGAGTTCTTTAACCTGATGTTGGAGAGCATCGTACGAGCCGTAGAACTTAATCGCCCAGGCACAATATTTTATAAGAAGCTACAATTATTGGCGTATGCCGATGATATCGCTTTGTTAAACTCGGCCAAAATCGCGTAAGCGGTTATCGCGCCAATTAAGAAGAAGAGGATTTCGCGATAGTTATCACAGATTGCAAGATCGTCTTACGTATGAATAGGACAGAGAACTCTAAAATTCCTATCAACTTGCATGCATTGATCTGACCATATTTTGCATAGAAGCTCATGCATGCGCCTTGCCAGCTACTCGCCGCCATGTTTGAATAGCTCAGCCGGCAATCCCTTAGTTCCTGCGGTTTTGTTGTTGCTTAGCCGCCAACAAAGGTTGCAGCTCTTGCACTTAAATTTGCTGTCATCTGTCTGGTGATGTCCAATTGCGGTTCGTGTCGTCTGGCTGATGCTTCTTCGTACTCAGCGACATCGTTGACCACAGCCGCGATATTCTCGGCCGAACGAAGAGTTCTTTGGCGGTCACGGCCTACAAGGCTTGTGTGGTATCCAGTCTGTTCAAGTCGAGTGCTGAAATTCTAAAAAAATTTCAAAAGAGCTTAAAAAATCGAGACTTACAAGCAACCGTAGCTTTATTTATATTACCAGAAAGAGTCGAAATATAGGCAAAATTAGATATTAATATTTGTAAATTTGTAATCTTCACGCATGCACAAAATCTTGTTTACGATTATGCTGCGACTTGAAGGCTTTGGTTGGCGCTCGTGGCGCTACTAAATTGAAATTAACTAACAAAATTGTGTACAGCATCACGCAGCAACGGCCACAAATGCTAACTATTGGTGCTTTAATTTTTAATAAGCGCAGAAACTTTCATTATTTCGCCGCACACCAAAGTAAATACGAACACTTTTTGTTTTGAAGTTATTTTGCATTCGCACTAATCTGCCGTGACATTTACGCTATTCCGCTTCAACTTACAATCGTGAGGCAATTGCTTCTGCATGTTTATGTTTGAAATGCGTTGCCGGCTTGTTATATTATGCTCGGTGTTGGCAGATTGCTTGCTATGCACTATACGTACACTTGTGTTCAAAATAATAGTAGTGAGATGAATAATCAAGTTTCAACTATTTTTTTATTTTTATAATTTTTTGTTTTAGATTTTTTTAAAAGTAAAATGCATTCTGAAATAAAAATCACCCATTCAAAGTTTCAAAGTTTGTACGAAATTCATAAAAATACAACAAAAGTTTAACAAAAATTTAACAAAACAAAAAAAAAAGATTTCAAAATTTTCAACTTTTTAATCCGAATCCTTAGAAAATTTCTGGGTATGCAGTTTTATAGGCCATTTAATTCTACAAAGTGGCGCAAAATTAATCAACCATTAATTTTTAAATAACTTTTTAACTAAATAAAAATAAAGGATTTTGATTGCTGAAAAATTTACTTTGCCCTTAACGCGCTCCATTGCTTGTATGCAGCTGTCTAGTTGACCAGTGCCAAATACGATTTACGTACGATGTCATTTACAACAATTATAAATCTTCTGATAGGGTGATTAATTTTGCGCCACCTTGTAGTATGTGAGGGTCTTTTGAAAAGTTCGTAAAAAGTCAGAGAGGCTATATTTAGTTAATAGCATCTCTTGGAAGAACGGATACCAAGTTTCAGCTAGATCGGTTTATTTCTCTGTGTTTGGCATTCGTTTGAATCGAGGAAGTCGAGTGATTTTTCTCGTCCATCACGGCAATGCACCAACTCACGCCTTAGCAGTTGTGGCCGCAAAATTAATGAAAATAAGACTCCAACTCGTTTCATATCGCCCCGAGTCACCAGACTTGGCTCACTTGGACTCCTTGGAATACTATTTGTTCTCCAATTTGAAGAAATCGCTGGAGGGAAAAAGATTTTATTCAATCGAAGAGGTGATTGCAGAATCAAATGGCTATTTTTTAGACTTGGAGAAATCCTATTATTTGGAAGGGATCAACTAACTATTGTAGAACAGCGTTGAACGAAGTGTATACCTAAGCATAAAAGAATGCACAAGCAGCTCAAGCCGAGAACACTCGCATGCTATATGAAATAACAAGAAAAAACAAAAAAACAACTCGCGCGATCAGAGCGAAAGATGAAAGTCTATTAACAACTCAAGCTGAGCACTTGCAAAGATGGAGAGAACACTTTGGTGAAATACTTAATCAACAAAATGACTCAAATGTGCACCTGCTGCGATCTTTACACCATAATTCCGCCTCGTCGTCGAAAAGATCTTCTTCTACACCAGCCAATCAGGAGGTACTCGCTGCAATAATAACCCTCAAAAACAATAAAGCTGCTGGCTGTGACCGTCTACCGGCTGAAACTTTTAAGGCTTGCCCAGAACAGTTTGCAAATCTTTTTCAGTCTATTTTCAATGCAATCTGGGACGAAGAAGAGCGCCCCGATGGCTGGTTACAAGGTACCTATATTAGTCGCCCTGCCGAAGAAAGGTGACCTATCGCTCTGCAAAAACTACAGAGAAATGATGCTGTTGTTAGTAACGTCTAAGATCCTGTCCAGCGTGCTGTTAAATCGCATAAAAGAAGACTTTGTTGAAAAATAAAAAGGTTTACTTCAAACAATTTTTATTTTTTATTTTTGCACGAGCTTTGCAAACGACCCTCGTAATAAAGTGTAAGCTTGAAATTGTTCAAAAAAACGCGTTAATTTTTGACAATTTTTTTCAGAATTTTCTTTCTTATTAAACGCATGCTCGGCGGTCTTTTACATGGAAAGAAATGCTCAAGACCTCAGCGAAAAAAATTGTAAAAAATCTAGGAGAATTTTTAGGCACTTGAAAATTGTACTAATATTGAATGGACTATAAAACTGTATACCCAGAATTTTTTCCAAAGAATTTTAATAAAAAGTTTTGATGTGCCTTTTTTGAAATCTTTTAAATTTTTGTGAATTTTGTACGAGGCTTAGAGTTTGGGGTAACCAGGGTTGCGCATAGTGCACTAAATAATTAATGTAATATCAGATGGCCAGTGACAACTGAAGATGTACTGATAATGAAACCCTTATTTTAACCTGGGGTTTACATCGTTTTTGTTGTAGAATGAGCTATACTTTCATAAAAACATAAAGCAAATTTAATACCCCAAAAAAAAAAAATTTTTAGAACTCGGTAATATTTGCGCTACTATTATTTCGGACAAAGGTATATTTATACATTAGGGTACCTCACCAAAAAAAAAAAAAATGCTGCGTAATTTTGATTTTTTTTATATTTTAAGACACATGCAAAAATATTTCGAAAAAATGTTAAGATATACTTTGTAAGCTTGATCGAGCTGAAAATACTTCCAGAAATATAGTATTTCAATAAATAAAATTATAAAATTCATTTAAAAATTAAAAAAAATATTTTGTAAATTATATAATAAATGAAAATAGAAATACATATAAATTTGGGGAAAAAAGAAATCCATTATTTTCTCGATAGATGGCTGTAGTGACCGATATCTCGTAAAGTATCGAACAAACAATTTTAAGTTTATGCTCGTTGCCAAGGTGACATTTAACACTAAAAAAATCTTTGCTGTTTTGTTTTTGTTTGTTCCATTCAGTTGTGAGTTACAGGGTGTCAACAGGAAAGCCAACAAAGAGAAAATTTGGTACATTTTACAGTTTTTCTTTGATAAAGGCGAAAATACAGGCCAAGCTGGTGAAATTGTGAAAGGTGTTTATGGTGCCGATACTGTAACAGCTAATTACGTGCAATTTTGGTTTTGTCGATTCTATTCAGGCATTTTTAATGTTAAAGATGTACCTCGCACAGGTAGCCCCTCGTTGAAAATGTCGATAAAATCACAGAAATAATCGAAGTTGATCGGCATGTTAGGAATTATAGCATCGTCCAAGAGCCCAATATGGATCATAAAACAGTTTTAAATCAAAGCTGAATCCAAAAAGAAGCTCGATGCTTAATTGATGTGACTAATTAATACCAAAAAACAAGATTTATAGAATTTCCATTTGCGAAGCCTTGGCCAAACGAAATGAAATCGACCCATTTCTTAAACAAATGGTGACTGGGGATGAGAAATGGGTCACATATGACAATATTGTGCGAAAACGATCGTGGTCAAAGCGTGATGAAGCAGCCCAAATGGTGCCCAAACTTGGACTAAGGAAGGCCGGAAAGCCAGGAAGGCTCTACTGCGTATTTGGTGGAACTTGAAAGGAATCATTTATTATAAGTAGCTTCCGTATGGCCAAACACTAAATTTAGATCAAAACGGCCAACAACTGGACCGTTTGAAGCTAGCGATTGACCAGAAAGCGCCAGAACTGGCCATTAGAAGAGGTGTTGTGCTCTGATAGGACGTGGCCTTGCGTTGTCTGTAGTCACTCGCCAAAAACCCCGCGAGCTTGGCTGGGAAGTTTTAATGCATCCGCCTTATAGGCCGGACCTGGCACCAAGCGATTACTACCTTTTTCTGTCATTGCTAAACTTCCTGAGCGATAAGAAATTGATGTCAAGAGAAGATTGTGAAAATCGATTACTAGGATTTTTCTCCAATAAGGACCAAGACTTCTATGAGAGTGGCATTATGAAGTTATCTTTAAAATGGGAGCAAATTATATAACAAAACGGTACATATTTGAACCAGATCAGCTAATCCAAAACATCTTAAATACAGTTTTGAATTTACGCAAAAACAATGGATTTCTTCTTCCAAAAATATAATATCCGATATAATATAATTTTAGGGTGGTAGCTCCTCCAGACAACGAGATTTTCAATCATTTTTGCGAGAAACTGAGAGTACTTATTATCTTAATATAAATTACATATTACAAATATATTCATGCTTAAATGAATATAAAAAAAAAATTTGAAATAAAAAAAAAAATGGCCGCTACTGCTGCTCAAACGTGGCTCCTTTAGTTTGCGCCGTTGAATATACAGCCTCTTGTAATCAACTGAAATCAACCAGACAAAATTTCCCCATTAAAAGAAGTTATTCCGCATCTGCCACCCCTAAATCTCATCTGCAAATACTCGGCGGCCTGTTCTGCTTTAAGGCTCAGAGCGAGATCACAGTAGCAGACTGTCACACATGGACATTCAACCAACTTAGACTCATATACGGAAATACTCAGTAAGTGTGACTATAACCTCCCATTCTCTGCTTCGCAAGAAATTTCCTTATGAAAATCCCTTCTAGACTGGAATGGCTTTAAGAAGATCCATCACCCAACACACCCGTTAAGCTCTACACTGACGGTTCTAAAATGGGCACCGGTGTAGGATCAGGATAATATTGCGAAGAGCTTTCTATCAGTGAATCCTTTAAGCTACCGGTTCACTGTTGTGTTTTTCAATCGGAAAAAACCGCTATTCATGAAGCCTTAAAATGGTTAGAGATTAACAGAATATCATCAACAGATATCTGCATTCTATCAGACAGCCAAGCTACTCTATGGGCCCGGGATGTATTCCAAATAACATCAAAAAGTGTCTTTCATTGTCGTCAATCTCGAGATGGCCAAACCATATCGGATCATCTTATGCTGGGTTCCAGGCCACAGAGATATACCAGGGAACTGTAGGGCTGATCAACTTGCAACAGAAGATACCTGTGTTTTAAACATAAATAATTTTATGGGGGTGCCTCTCGCAACTTTTAAGCTCCTTATTAACGACGCACTAATCAGTTCTGTAAATCGCTAAATTGCTAAGCAAACATGGCCAAGGCTTAATCTACGTCTTTCCAAGAATATTATAATGCCCAGCTCTAGCGAGAAGCAGGAACCGATTTTCAAAATCCTACTTCTAAATTAATATAGATAATCTATATCTACACTTTAGGAATCAACTACGTTTTACGCTTTGTCTAAAGCTCAGAGTGGTTCAATATGGAAAGGGAAGTGTAGCCCAGCCCCTACGGCTCACAATGGACCCATTTCGTGGTCTAAGTGGCAGCGTTGTCTCTATGTGCGGTGCGGCTGCCAAACCTAACCTAACCTAAGTTATTTCGCTTATATACTTATATACGAGTATATATATAATTATCAGGTGCACCCTTTTTGGGTGTTTGGCCGAGCTCCTCCCCCTATTTTTGGTGTGCGTCTTGATGTTGTTCCACAAATGGAGGGACCTACAGTTTCAAGCCGACTTCGAACAGCAGATATTTTTATGAGGATCTTTTTCATGGCAGAAATACACTCAGAGGTTTGCCATTGCCTGCCGAGGGGCGACCGCTATTAGAAAAATGTTTTTCTTAATTTTGGTGTTTCACCGAGATTCGAACCTACGTTCTCTTTGTGAACTCCGATGGTAGTCACGCACCAACCCGTTCGGCTACGGCGGCCGCTTTGCACTTACCTATAAAAACAAAAAAACAAGAAAACAAAGAAAAAAAAAATTACTCTTTTTTATAAACAAATTGATCGAAGCTATATTTTTAGTGATAATTAATATAAAATTTTACGTACATATAAAGGCCAATATGTTGAAGAATATCCCTGTAAAATTTTAAGTTGATATTTTGATTACTTTTGCAGTTATATTTTCTGTAGCCGATGGCCCATGCTGCTAGTGCTGGTGCCTCCTTATATTTGTATAATTTGTTATTATACAAATTTAATAATAATAATAATAATAATAATAATAATAATAATAATAATAATAATATTTTTTGACAGCGCGGAAAAAAGACGCATTTCGAGAAAAACGCGTTTAAAGTTCTCGTTCTTACTCATCTTTCGTTCGACTCCTCAACACCTCACTGACTTTATAGGGACTTTTATAGACTTTCTATTCAGCTTAAAACATTGAAAAGATATTTTTTAGATGGTGAATGAATTTTTAAGGCAAAGAAAAAAAAACGTGGATAATTTGAAAGTGCTGGCCCTTTAAGAAATCCGCATAAAAGTGTTAAAAACTTTATCTACGAAATCAAAATAATGAGATTTTTTATGAGGATCTTTAGCATGACAGAAATATACTTGTAGGATTGCCTTTGCTAGCCGAGGCGCAACCAACCCAGCTAAGTGAGCCGCCACCCTAATGCACATACATACATACATATGCAATATTAAAAAGATGATATCAGCAAAACATTGAAATAACCTTAGAAATGTGACGGCTTTTGATGTGATTGAAGTGCGCTGAGCAAAGGTGTGTTTTAGTGTGAACTTTTTTCATGTAAGCAAGCGGAGAGAGCAACAAAAATGTATTGTAATATGAAGCGTACATGCAAATGCAATGACTTTGTGCGTTTGGGGACGTTTTTTTAACTTTTTATTTACTCCACTTACCCTTATTTGCGAACAAAGTTGTGCCTACTTGCATACAGCTGTTGATACATGGATACATGCACATCAAAATATACTACATACTCGTACATACGTATGTACATTGCCATTGCCAAATGGGTTGTACATTGCGTATGAGCGACGAACAAATAAAAAGTGAACCAAAGCAGCAGTTATCTAGATTCCTTTGACTTTTGACTTTTTTGTATGTTTCTACCCATTATTTTTTTGTACTAAAATTTCGTTTTTGCTTCCTTCTTCAACCCACGCGAGGGCAATAAGGCGTCATGGCCGCTATGGCTGGTGTGGGGCAATCGAAACGCACCTGTCTGTAGGCACAAAACAAACGAATCGTGTGGGCAATATTTTTTTATTGCGTGCTTTTGAAAATAAAAGAAATAAAATGAGAAAAAATATTAACATTTTGTTTAAAAATTCTCGTCATATTGCTTTTTGGTAATGTTCATGTAAACATGCGTCTAAATTCAAATTTAATTAAACATAAATATATAATCAGGTTAGGAATATCAATGACTAATTTAGATGAGAAATGAAGAAGTGTTACAAATAACGCTGAGCCGCAAGGGTCAAGTTGGTGCAGCGGGCATGCAACATGAATGCCTTAAAACAAATAAACACTGCGAACTGTTTTACAAAGTTTGCGCAAGCTATTTTTATTTATTCATTTATTTCTATTTATTAAATAGCCTCGTTTTCCTGCTGCTGTATCTTGGAGTCATAATTAACTCCAAACTACAAGCCCCAAAGGAAGCTACAAATTGAAAATCGGGTAAAGAAGGCCAGTTTAGCTTTCTACTCCAGCAAATCTATGTTCCTCAAAAATGGGGACTCAAGCCACAGGCCCTTCTTTGGATGTAGTGATTCTGCCAATTTGAAGGTGCGGATTTGAATGCATTGGTGGGAAGCTCTTTGGAAGGGCTATAATATCACTAAATTGGGGAGAGTGCAAAGGACCGCTTGTGTTGGCTTCACCGGAATATGTAAAACTTGCCCCAGTGCTACCCTTAATGTCCTTTTGCCTTCACTTCCCATCGACTCTGTCGGTAATTGCATCTCTGCGGAAAGTGCAATCAGATTAAGGGAGGTTGGCCTCTGAAGACAATGTCCCAAGGGACATGGTAGCATTTTCAGGCAGTTAACACCGCATTTCTCTTAATTTCATACACGTCTCTCTATTCGCAAACTGGAGTTTGTGAGCCGTGCCAGGGCAATCTTTCGACGCATGCGGGATTGGAACGAGAGGAGAATCTGTACCGAGGCTGTTACCTCTGTCTTCACTGGCGGCTTCAAAATGGAATAGGGAGTCAGAGCAGGGATTTTCTCTAAATCAGCAAATTTGTCTATTTCCTTAAAACTACCAAATACTGCGAGTCTTCTTCAGTCAGAAGTCTTAGTGATCTAACAGGCTCACAAAATGCTTAGAGAACGTGGGAGTGAGGGAGATATTAATTTCTTGTACGATAGTCAAGCCGCGATCAAGGCTCTGACGACGCTGTAAATGGCGTAGTTCCAAACTTGTGAATTCCTGTAAGGAAGAGATCAAACCTTTTCGGTGTGCAGGTAACATTTCTTTGATCTGGATTCGAGGACATAGGAACATAGAAGTAAGTGAAATTGCTGATGAGCTTGCCAAGAAGAGGTCTGAAAGGTCTCCTACTCGGCATCCCTCTGACTGTAGTTAAAGGGGAATTGCATAAATTATTTCTCAATAAAGCGCAGAACAGATGGCGCTCCATTTCTTCGTGTGCTATTTTGACAATTCTTTGGCCCCAGTACAATAGATGCAGGGCGCAGAAGGTCGTGGGGACTCCACGCCATTCAATTTACCAATTCATAGCTGTTGAGCATACATGAAGCGATACGTGTTTTGACTTTTTGATAAGAGTGAAAATACCAACCATCCAGACCATATGCGATCGATTCTAACGAATGAGAGTTGGAAGAAGCAATGTGTTTGGAGTACGACAGGTGCGGTAAGGCATCCCATTTCAAAGTTTCTAAGTAAGCCTTTACTCTTTCTATGGCACGATGCTGAGTGTTATCATGCATGCTAGAAGATAACTTTGTCGCATATCTCTTGATACTGCGACCTATTTTCCTTCAGCGCTCATCTCAAACGCTGTAATTTCATTCAGTATTGGTCACCTGTGATGGTTCCACTTGGTCTTACTAGTTCATGATAATATCATATCGAGTTGATCCAACTAAGTAAAGGCGCGTGAACATTCGGTTTGGCTGTCGACGTGAGAACATGTGCCGGTAGGCTTTTTCCCGGTTTTTCGACTCCAAATTACAACAATGGGCTCACTCTACGCCGTCAGCTATAATTCCACTTAGAAACCCTTTCCTTTTATGTCTTGGGATCAACTGTTAACAAACAGAGAATGGCCTTTGAACATTTCTTTGCTTCAACTCGCACGGCACCTATTGCCCTCGTTGCTTGCTCATTCCCATGGCTTTGAGACGTTTCAAAATATGTTTTTGGTTCACTCTCAATGGCTGTGCCTATTCTATTTGATAAAAAAAAGACAAGAATGCAGTATAGCAATTGTGAAAGAGGAAGAGCTGTAGCATACTTCACCACCTACCGTTTTATCTCTAAATATTATAATTTTTTTATCAGTGCATTGAAGCTTCCTGTTTTGGTCTCAAGTTGATATAAATTATTAAAAAGAAACTCGTAGACAAGTCAATTTAAATTTGTGGAAATTAATGGCGCATATTTTTGTGGAATACTTTGCTCCAATATTTCTTACCCATGCTGATCATTTTGTATCTTATTTTTAAAAATCTGAAAAGTATTAAGGTCCGTCGTTTGATGGCGCGTTAAAATGTTTCACAAAAATATTGCCCAGAAAAATTCAGTAATGGAGAAAAAATTTAGATGAAAACAGTGTGAAATAACAAACAACAGTACGCCAAAAATTTGTTTCTAACATATAAATGCTGGACTTGTATGAGTGTGTGAAATCTGTCTTGAGCTCCCGCTTCTTCAGGTCTGGGTGCATTAAAATAGAAGAGAATTAATGCATTCGCCGAATAATACCCCAGGCTACCATAAATATTTTTGGTTAACATTTTCTCTAGCTTCAATAGAATTGTTAGAGATTTATTTTATACATAAGTAATACAGGGTTGGTCATTCAGGAGTAGTTAATTGATTCTGAAAAAAAAAAATTTTTTTTCATTCCTCATTTGGTTAATAATTTGTATTAGTTCAAGCTAATTTGTTCCAACTACTTTTGAAGAAATAGGCACTTTTTTCCACCTTTTCCATCACGTGGTTGACGGTTCCATTTCCATATGGTTCGCCTAATATTGGTAGTCGAAAAAGTCTTTTCGTATTTCTAATCTAACTTCAACTCATTTTTTTTATATTTATAATGAACTCTATTAAACCAAATATGTACCATTTTGATCGACCACCTTTTGCCATTTTTCTTCTAGAGACATTATTCCATCAGTTTGTGGTTTCCCGGCGAAAAACTGCGACAAGTAATTTTCACAGGCTTCTCTTGAAGCCAACTTTACTCCATTAAGGGAGTTATGCATTGACCGAAACAAATGGTAGTCCGATGGTGCAAGGTCAGGGCTATATGGTGGATGCATCAAAACTTCCCAGCCAAGCTCTCCCAGTTTTTGCCGAGTCATCAAAGATGTGTGTGGCCTAGCGTTGTCCTGATGGAAGACGACGCCCTTTCTGCTGATCAGTTCTGGCCGTTTTTTTTCGATTGCTTGCTTCAATCTCATTAGTTGTTGACAGTAAAGTGTAACGATTTTTCAATCGTTCGAGCAGGCTGGAGCAGCTCATAGTGGATTATTCCTTTCCAATCCCACCAAACACACAGCATAACCTTTCGAGGCTTCAATCCTGGCTTTGCGACCATTTGTTGAGCTTCACCACCCTTGCACCATGATCTTTTTCGCACATTATTGTCGTATTTGATCCACTTTTCGTCTCCTGTTACCATTCGCTTCAGAAATGGTTCGACTTCATTTCGTTGCAGCAAAGAATCGCAGATGTTAATTCGGTCGATTTTTCACAAACAATTCATGTGGTACCCAAACATCGGGCTTCTTTTTGTAACCAGCCTTTTTTAAATGGTTCAAAACCGTTTGACGATGAATGTTTAATGCCTTGGCGATGTCATGGCAGCTTATGTGACGGTCCTGGTCAATCTTTTCCCTAATTTCATCGACTTTTTCAACGATAGGTCGACCGGAGCGAGGTGCATCTTTCACATCGAAATTTCCAGAACGGAAGCGAGCGAACCATTGTTGTGCTACACGAACTGATACAGCATCGTCTCCGTAAACTTCACAAATTTCATTGGTGGCTTGCGTGTCATTCTTCCCTTTTTTATACAAAAATTTCAAAATATAGCGAATTTCTTCATTATTTTCACTAATTTTTGAACAGCTATAACTTTTTTTCAACTACTCCGAATTAAATTTTTTTTGGTTAAATGAAGCTTAGAATGTCACCTTTCTAACACCATATGATATGACACAATGTGATTGGTAGTACTGGAGATAGATGACTCCAACGACATCTATTGACTCCAACAACATCTATTGGACGAAGGAGAATCCTAGTCTGGCAAGCTCATTTGATTTTTTTGTTACCCACGATGAGATAGTGTGATGGGTAGAGGGTAAAAAAGACCAAGAGGTCGAAGTGCAAGCCTCAAACCTATCTCTCAATTTGTCTATCCATTTTTTGTTTTTTTCTTTTTCTGTGGTGGGTGAGGAGGGTTTAAAAGGTCTTCGCACTTACAGCGACTGTCGTCAACTGCGTCGAATGGTGTAGTCTCTAAAGCATTCCCTCCTCCTCTTCTGTGGAGACTCCCTTCCCGGAACTACCTTGCATTACTTCGGGAAGGCCCAGAACGGTGTCCATTAAATGGACCAATACTATTCACCCACGTCTGGGTCCAGCACATTTGTAACCAGCTTTCTGCTATAGGCTCGTCTTCTAATGTCTCAGTGCCGTCATACCAGTGGTATGTGTGGCATGCTCTCAGGTTCCTCTCACATGGACGTATGGATGTTATACGCTATCGAGGTTTCGTTTGCATCTGCAGCAAAGAAGATGTTGCGGTAATACTATACCATATGCCGTCTTGACCGTCTGTGATTTGTCGTCAGTTCGTAGACAGTCCACCTCCTATCGCTGACTGATTTGTTTTTCGCTGCATTTTGCGCTGCCGCGCACGTTGCAGGTGCAGCATTATCCTGTTTGCAAAACTTTTAACTGCGTTCCAACAGTCATGTGATGCACACATTTTATTGATTAAGCTGTCTGGCCTCAGCTATTTGCCCGAGACTAACTCAAGCCTTCGGCGTTCTTCGTTGAAACGATCGCAGTAGAAGAACACGTGCTCCGCGCTTTCTACTGCATTGTTGCAGCTTGGACAGAACGAAGTGTCCTTCATGTGAAAACGATGGAGGTACTCCAAGAAACATCCGTGAGCGCTCAATATTTGGGTTAAATAGTAATCTACGCCAACGGGCCTTCTGTTCACCCATTAGTTAATTTTGGGGATAAGTCTATAGGTCCAACGTCCGTTAACAGACGAGCCCCATCTGCTTTGCCATTTTTCTAACGAATGCAGACGTTCCGTAGCTTGCGCTTCAGTTGTCGGCTTTACTCCTTGTCTGTCACAAAGTTGTAAAGTAAAATTTGTGTATCCATGAAGATAGGTATATTACAGGGTGAACGATATGAAGTGTTACCAACTTCACACTGCTTGTATCTGTAAAACAGCTCATGACATCAACGTCAAAATTGTTCTAATGACAGTTCAATATATTGTTTATAAGCCATCAAAAGCATTTGCGTCTCAGTTTTGTTGAATTTTTTTTTCTGTGATGGAACTCAAACGTAATAGTGTGATTGTGTTATATTTGGCTCGAAAATCACAACTAGCCATTGTTCGTGAGCTCAGTGACCTCAAAGTGAATAAAATGTTTTTGTTTCGCACTATAAAACGTTACAATGATACTGGTAGCATTGCAAAACGCTATGGAGGTGGACCAAAAAAAACCGCAACAACGCCAGAAATGGTTCGGAAAGTGAAGGCTCGACTTGAACGAAATCCACGTCGAAGTGGAAGAAAAATGGTCAAAGAACTGAAAATATCGCAAGACAGCATTCGACGCATATTGAAAAATGAGCTCAAGGTCAAGGCTTACAAGTTCCAAAAAGCACACGATCTTTCACCCCAGCAAAAAAAAAGTTAGGTGCGAAAGAGCTAAGGAGTTGTTGCGCTTGCACGAACGTGGCGAATTTCCTTTTTTTCACACAAAAAAGACATGGTGTTTTGAATAGGTAACACTTCAAATCGTTCACCCTGTAGTTCCAGCTGGATAATGTCGGAGATGGTTTTGCAGGCTTCCCTGATTGTCAGCGATTCTGCTTTGTTTGGAAGGTGCATGGATTTAGATAGATGTAAAGTATTCAACCAACAAGAAAACAAGAATGTCTCGTCAGTATGAGAATTTTCCACCAAAAATCACATTCGCTTCAAAAAATAGTTTGAATGTAAAACAATTTCTGATTGTTTGTTTGGAGGCTGTTATTTCAGGGTACATAAATCTGGGCTGTCGAATCTTCTGGCTGCTTCAACCTCAAATAATATAGTCCACCCTGTATTACCAGCTTTATACGGCTACTCAAATTAGAATTATATGCACACTAAATTTTTATGTAAGATATCCACTATCTGCCTAAGTGTATGAAGAGCTGAATACAGACATTTCACTACCTCACCTGCTTACGTGCGATGCCATTATAATTTTCACAGACTCCTTGCCATTCTGTACCCAGTACAATAGCCATCATATAACTTATTATCACTCATGAACCATCAGCTGGTAGAAAATTAAGAAATGATCCCTATGGAATTTTCACCGCTGGACTAAATCAAGCCCCAGCCCAACTCTTTGTTTGTATTATCCATTGTATTATTGCATTGTGAGGTAGAGTAACAAAAAAAAAAAACAAAAAAAAAACTATTCCTACTGAAAGAAAAAAAAAATATGAGCACAAAAAATACTAGCTTGCATGTATGTATTTACTTATACTTAGGTATTATGCATGTGTGTGTGCGTGTGTGAGTGTGCATAAGCAGCGCATATCCCTACCCAAACACTCGTCGCAATACCGCAACCAGCCACCTCAATTTGTTTTGATTCTCTACATTTACGATCCGATCAAAAGTTATGTGCTCATCTTAGATTGGACATTAAATGGACACTAAAATATTTTCCATCCACACGCAACGGGGAGTCACATAATCAAAAAGTAATACGCAACATGTCCCGTAAACGAACTGCGGCCAACAGGCCCAAAAGGCTAAGAAGTATGCATGCCGGGAGAGGATGTACAAATACATATAAGGAAACACATGCATACCATACATATGCAAGTAGGCTAAAGGAAGTAAATCCGGTGAAAAGTGTGGCGGTCAAAAAAGAAATGTCATGAAGAAACTCATTGACAGGCACATAAGCACACTGGTTTTATGACCACAAGATATGACCAAAATATATGATTACCATGTGTCCACTGTGTGTTACACATACATGCAAACATACATGTATTTATGTACTTAGCAGTCGTTGTGTTGTTGGTCATACACTTATCAGGCAAGCGAAGAGTGGGGGTGGTCAGCACAATGGTGGGGGTGGTGGCACTGGCGTTGGTCATGCTCGTAAATAGGCATTTTTGGTGTTCATTTATGTGCATACCTGCAAATTCCGTGATCCAGGTGGAAAAGTAGAAAATATATAGCTGAACTGCGCACTCCCCATCGCACTCCACATCGCACGTCTTATCCTCGCAGATGGTAAAGGATAGCCGATAGTAAAAATCAAAATAAACCGAAAGTTATGCTCATTGACCGTTCTTTGGCTTGACATCAATTTTTTATGCGATTCTTTTGCAGGACTTTATTTGCTGATATACTCGTATGTAAGTGCATAAATATTGTACACACACATACACATACTTATGTGCATTAATATGTGAGTATTTATACAATTATTTATGAACATTGAGTTGCGTTTTTGTGTAAGCTAAGCTGCGTGAAGTAATTTTGTCACAAGAGTCATGTAAAAATAAAATGCAATACGAGTATAAATAAGTCTACATACCCATATATATACATCCTGTGTCAAAATGACAGCGCTTCAATATTTTAACTAATTTTCACTATTATTATTTTTGTTTTTTGAATGTTCACTATTTTTAAGTAGATGTGTTGTTCAGTGCTTAACAAAAGCTATGCAAATCCAATTTTCAAATTTTGTGCAAAAATTAGAAAAACTCCACGACTTCTAGTTGGAATGTCCAGAAAGATTTTTGGTATGCAGTTTTATAAAAAAATAATAAATAATTTCTATTAGGTGCTTCGCCCAGTTCCTCCTCCTATTTGTGTATTTGTGGCGTGCGTCTTGATGTTCTTAAGGTTTTAAGCAGTGTGGTATCGTCTATCTTGCTATATGCTGTACCAGCCTGTGTCGAAGCAACAAACTGCTTCGCATTCCGCATAGTATCGGAGGATGCTGTGTTGGTCTTCGCGTGTATGCTACCGGTTAAGCTAATTGCACTCAAATTCGCTGAAATAAGAAAACAAAAACATCGAGCGGATCCGGCGCGGCTAACTAACTGAAAGACTGGACGGGAGCGAAGCATCCGTACATGGCAGGAGAAATGGAGGAACTCCATGAACGGACGATGGACGTATCGATTGATTCCGAATATCACCAAATGTATAAATCGAAAAAATGGACAGATAGATTTCTACCTGACCCAAATACTTAGTGAACATGGATGCTTTAAATCTTATCTGCATAGATTTAAGCAACAAGACAACACGTACTGCACCCTTTGTGACAGTCGAGTTGAAGATGCAGAGCATGTACGTTTTATCTGCACCCGGTTTGAGCTGGAAAGGGAAGATTTTAGTGATAGGGTTGAGAAGCCAATAATGGTTAGTAACCTAGTAGATATCATGCTTGACTCAAAAGAACATTGGCCCGCTGTCAGTAGTATGGCAAGAATGGTATATTAATTACCAAACTGCGTCGCGCTGAACTTCAGCGCAGATTTTCATGTAGAGGCAATAGGTTGTTCCGCAGGAGGGAAACGGGGCTGGGCTGGATTTTTAGTGGATGAGTCGAAAGACAAGCCCCACACTTTTCGGATTTCAATGCTTTTTGCCACCTTTAGAAAAAAAGCTTTTTTAAGCTGATGGTTTTTTATTAGGAGTTTTTTCATGACAGAAATGCAGTCGGGGGTTTGCCATTGCCTGCCGAGGGGCGACAACTTTTTCTCTCATTTTGTTGTTTCATGCACGGAGATTCGAACCTACGCACTCCCGAATGGTAGTCACGCACCCACTCATGCAGCTAGTTTTATAGCTTACTAAATTTTGGTACAATAAAGTGCAAGTTTGAAGTTACTTAAAAATCGCCTCGATTTTTTTTAATTGTTTTCCCTCACGTGTTGCGCAGTTTGTCCATATGAAAATAATGTCGTGCATCGTTATATGGAGAAAATTATATTATCTATATGTGAATGTGCTATCATTTTGTTCTGGGGTGTACATACCTTGTAAATAAAGAACATCACTCAAAAACTACTGCTTCGATTTTAGCAGTTTTTGCAGCGTTGAAAGGCCTATGCGCTGGGTGTTACCACCTGTTTCTATTAAAAAATTATAATTTCTTGAAAAATATATGCGAGTATCAGCATAGTTAAACCAAAAATCCATACAAAAATCAATTTTTTTCATAGTGTTGCCACCTGTTTTTTTTTAATAATAGTTAATGAAAAATATACATCAGTTTAGTCAAGCAAAAAATCTGTACCAAAACCAATTTTTTTCATAGTGTTGCCACCTGAATTTTATTGCAAAAATAACAATTTATCGCAAATTTCGCTTAAAGATTAAGATTTAACTATTTTTAAATGAGCTTTAATGATATAATATTTTTAGCTGGTGTTGCCACCTGTTTGTAATGGAGAAGTAATTTATCAAAAATATACACTTTATTTTGATGAATTTAAATATCGATTACAAAACGATTTTTTTCGATAGCGTTGCCACCTACATTTTATTGCAAAAATAGTAATTTATCACAAACTTTACTTTAATATTAAGATATTTAAAAAAGAATATCTGAAATGTGTTAAAAAAGTGTTTAATAAACAAATATTTTTAGCTGGTGCTGCCACCTTTTTGTATTTAAAAAATACTAATTTATTAAAACAATATACATAAGGATAGTTAATAAAAAAGTTGATTCCAACATCAATTTTTTCCATATCGTTGCCACCTGAATTTTATTGCAAAAATAGCAGTTTATCACAAATTTTACTGGAATATTAAGATATATGTAAGATAATTAAAAAAGGATATATGAAAGGTGTTTAAAAAGTCTTTAATAAAAAAATATGTTTAGCTGGTGTTGCCACCTTTTTGTATCTAAAAAATACTAATTTATTAAAAAAATATAAAAGTATAGTTAATATAAAAGTCGATTCCATCACCAATTTTTTCCATAGCATTGCCACCTAAATTTTATTATAAAAATTGCAATTTATCACAAATTTTAATTGAATATTAGATATATGTAAGATATTTAAAAAAGGATATATGAAAGGTGCTTAAAAAGCTTGAATAAGAAAATATTTTAGCTGGTGTTGCCACCTTTTTTATTAAAAAAATTAGAGGTATTTAAAAAAGCTTGAATAAGAAATATTTTTAACTGGTGTTGCCATCTGTTCGTATTTAAAAAAACACTAACTTATTAAAAAATAGACATAATTTTTGATAATACAAAAGCCGATTCCATTACCAATTTTTCCTATAAAGTTGCCACCTGAATTTAATTACAAAAGTAGCAATTTACCACAAATTTCACTTGAGTATTAAGATAAAGATATCAAATAAAAGGTGTTTAAGAAAGCTTTAATAATAAAATAGTTTTTGTCAGTATTGCCACTTTTTTTTAATTAGGAAATGTATGTACAACAACAACATATTAATTTAAAGATATATATTAATGTAAAAATTTTAATTGGTAACAAAGCTTCATTAGAGGTTAGGATGTGGACAACAAACAAGATTCGTTAAAATGAATGAACGAGGTTTTATAGTATAAATGAAATAATTAGCAGGATGAGGGTATCATGCAATTTTAATTTTCGATTCAGCACATTTTAATTAAAAAGCATTGAAGCCAATTTCACCTCCATTAAGAACATTTTGCAATTCCTTCAAATGGCAGAAAACGCTTCATTCCAAGCTTGGACGGCGTATGCGATACCACTTCCCATGCCTTCGCAGTTTCTGGTGCATCGTTTTCTGGAGTCAACTCTCTTTCTATTGCCCAATGTAATAAAATGTTAGCCAATGTGCAATACGTGGTTAGATTAGGTTGAGAGGACGTGTTTCAAAAAAACCTCTAGAGGACTATTTTGAAACCAATCTTGTGACGGAAGGTAAATCTCTCTTACTGGCTCCTTCGCTAGCTGTTTAGTGGAGTTTCTCCACCCATTTGTGGTGAGTCTATGAACTACTTGCTACTCCACATGAACTTGACGAGAGCCGACATTACTTCTCAGACATAATACTCCTTACCAGGCTAGGGAAAGAGCGTAACCCTAAATATTTGAGTCTCTGCGATTGCAGTGTTGGTTATCGTTAGGATCATAACCATCTTTCTTAGAACTGTTTGCAAGTCTTTATGCATTTCATTCTAATAATCAAACACCTCTCAAGAGCTTGCGACCAGGTCTATATGTAGGTAGATTATACCTTGAATGTGTCTAACCCTTGTAAGGGTGTTCCAGTAAGTAAGAAAGCAAACGAAATATCGTGAAAAGATTCTGAGACAAATATATACTTGGGTTGAAATATATAATTGTATACTTTTCCTAAGGCAGGGGAGCAAAGGGCCGCGCGAAAGTTTCTGTATTTCCCTTTGTTATGCGCCAACCGCTTGGTTTCAGTCCACTTTTTGTTGGCTTTGAATACGTCAGCTTTTTATTCCTCTTCCAGGTCAGTGCTGGTCTTTCTCTACGACGGCTGCCTTGAGGCTTCCAGTAGATTGCGCTGTGGGCGATGACGGTTTGGTCTCTTCTTGACACGTGCACGAGCCAGCGCCTTTTCCTTTTCAGGATTGGTTTCTGGTTACAACGATTCCACAAGTCAGTGTTGGAAATCATGTCGGGCCAGCAAATACTCAATATTTTGCGGAGACGACGATTGTTGAAAACCTGCAGCGTTTGGAGATAGCAGGATGCAAGGTTCCAGGTTTCGCAATCGTACATAAAAACGGACTTAACGTTGGAGTTAAAGATTTTTATTTTTGTGCGCCGTGAGGTAGTTACACACACCATTTAGAGCACAGAAAGCTTGTTTTGCTTTTTTATATGGTTTTCGATGTCTTCTCTTGAGCCACCATTAGCAGATATAATACTCGCCAAATAGCAAAAGAAGTCCACGTCTTCGAGCACAGCGTTACTGATTTGGAATTTTTGTGTGTAGTTAGCGTTTACACGCGTCACCTTTGTTTTGCATGTCTTTGAAAGTTTAGGTCATAAGACAAATATCGTCAGCGTAATCGGGATCTTCGTGTCCTTTTAGTATCCATGTTATTCCTTTAGTTTCATGGGCAGCTTTGTTCGATTACGGCGTCCAAAATAATGTTAAAGAGTAGGTGATCAGACGCAGCCTTGTCAGACCCCGGTAGTGACTGGTAGACGACCACTCAGTTCAAATAATTCGACCCCAAATATTATTTTTGAAAGCTGCAATAATCGCCTAAGAAATTTCAGCCAAGCTCAACAATGCACGAATGATAAGTTGAGAGTGAGTGGGGGAAAACGGTTTTTATCATTTCGATGTTTCATGTCTTTGTGGATGTGTATCGCATCCGAGAAGGACATATTTTTACTCTCTTTGCCAGGTGGATAATACGTAAATGATACTTTGAGTAGAATTTTGCCTCTTAAAATTTCCTCTTTAAGTATCCTTTCCTAAGCACGAATCCATCTGATTGCGATGAGTAAACTTATAAAATAAATAAAAAAACACATACATATGCAGGGCAATAAAACGCGATGCGAGTCTGTGCTCTCAAGAATACATACAAACTTATAAAAATGTATATAGGGGCCACACACGCGCTTACGTGGGTATGTCTCATTTGAAGTTGTCATTTGCGGATAATAAAATTAATGCCTTGGTGATGACTCATCAACATTTTCGGACTGTGCTTAGCATTTGACGATGACCTACACACACACACGCACACATACATTCACTCTTCATTCGTTTTCACCGAATAAACAAATAAACTCAAAGGAGTTTTGGACAAGCTATCAAAAAACGTACCACGCAATCATTTAACATGCATTGACTTTTTATTGCAACCAGATGCCAAATGCTTTCAATGCTTTTGTGATGATCTAAGTGAAGGGGGGCAAAGGAATACGCAGCAAGAATGCCATCAAATAATGCAAAATCATGTCCTTTTAGTGATGCCCAATGCGAAGAAATGCAAAAAGGAACTCTTTTCACTGCGGTCGGTCGTAAAAACTCAAGCTTCCATGTAATAAATAAATATCAGTGACCAAACCACAACGAATAAATAGTGAATGCTTCTAATGCAATGTGACCTCGTTAACGCGTGCGATATACTTAAAGTAGAGTTGGGTCAGTGTGTGTAACAGTATGTAACGAAATCAGCTCACGTATCAAATTTGCGCGCGGTAAATGAGAATGATATCAAAAATGTACGGCTATAAACATATAAACACATACAGACATACACACATACATATGTACATATGTATATTATATAAATAATTTGCTGACGCATACATCCTTTCTTAGGTGGCCGAACTTCTCCTTCAATTTACGTTGTGTGCCTCGATGTTTTTCTACTGATGTTGGCACCTACAATTTTATACCAACTCCGAAAGGCAAATGATTTTGATGAAAAGCTTTTGCATGACAGAAAAGTGACTGTATAACTACTCAGCGCATTTCTAAGAAATTAGTTCAATAGGAAACGCCCTCAAAGCAACACCAGCCGCACTTATCTGTAGTTCCGATCATAAGAACATCGAACGAAATGAGAATGCGGATGCATTGGCTTCATCAGGATATGGTCTGGATAAATCCGAAGTGGTCGCACTAGAATAAATATAATTGTATCTTAGTACTCGTATCTGAGTACGGCAGCCGCCGTAGCCAAATGAGTTGGTGCGTGACTACCATTCGGAATTTTATTACAAAAATATCAGTTTATCACAAATTTGACTTAAAGAGTAAGATATAACTGTAATAGGATTTTTTTTAAATGCTTTAATAAGAAAATATTTTAGCTGGTGTTGCCACCTGTTTGTATTTAAAAAGAGAGTAATTAAAAAAAATAGACATACGTTTAGTTAATACAAAAATCAATTCCAAAAGCAATTTTTCCATGGCGTTGCCACCTAAATTTTATTACAAATTATCAATTTAGCACAAATTTTACTCAATGAGTAATATATAACTATAATAGGAATTTTTTAAAAAAAGCTTAAATAAGAAAATATTTTAGCCGGTGTTGCCACCTGTTTGTATTGTATATAAAAACAGAGTAATTAAAAAAAATAGACATAAGTTCAGTTAATACAAAAATCGTTTCCAAAAACAATTTTTCCATGGCGTTAAAAACGCTTTAATAAGAAAATATTTTAGCTGGTGTTGCCACCTGTTTGTATTGTGTATAAAAAAGGAGTAATTAAAAAAAAATAAATATAAGTTTAGTTAATACAAAAATCGACTGCAAAAGCAGTTTTTTCCATGGCGTTGCCACCTGAACTTTAATACAAAAATATCAATTTATTACAAATTTCATATAAAAAGTAAGATATACATAACTATAATAAGAATTAAAAAAAAAGCTTAAATAAGAAAATATTTTAGCCGGTGTTGCCACCTGTTTGTATTTAAAAAAGCGTAATTTATAAAAAATATACATTTTAGTTTAGTTAATATAAACATCGCTTACAAAGCCAATTTTCTTCCATAGCGTTGCCTTCTAAATTTTATCGAAAAATAGCAATTTATCACAAAGTTCTCTTGAATACTCGTGTTAAGATATACTTATAGGTATCAAAAAAGGTATAATGGTGCCTTAATATCTCAGTATGGCGACCACCGTAGTCGAGTGGGTTGATGAGTGATTACCATTCCGTGCATGAAACAGCAAAATGATAGAAAAAGTTTGTTTTAAAAGCGGTCGCTCCTTGGCGGCCAATTGCAAACCTCTGAGTGTATTTCTGCCATGAAAAACCTCCTCCTAAAAAACCCCTTTGCCGTTCGGAGTATGCTTAAAACTGTAAGTCCGTCCATTTGTGGAACAACACCACCGTATCCTCTGATGAAAAATTCGAGTTCTTTTGACTCGATCCATTCATTGAGCCAGTTTGCGATGCTCTCGTAAGTAGTGAACCGCACTTCAATAAGGGCTGCCTGCATTGATCGGAGCAGTTGGTAATCCGAAGGTGCAATGTCTGAGGAATACGGCGGGTGCGGCAAGATTTCCCAATTCAGTCACTCTAAATATTTCTGGACCGATTTAGCAACGTGTGGCCTGGCGTTGTCATGCAGCAAAATCAGTTTGTCATGTCTACCGTCCATTCCGGCCACTTTTCTTCATGAGCTCGATTCAAGTGCATTAGCTGCAGTCGGTAACGATCGCCGGTGATGGTTTTACCTAGATAGTTTAAGGAGTTCATAATAGATGCCATCCTTCTGATCCCTACAGCTGCACATCATAACCTTTGATACCTGGATCACCTGGCAGGCTCTAACATTTTGAACGCTTAGGGTTATCATAATAGATCCATTTTTCACCGGCAGTGGCGATGCGATACAGAAAACCTTTTCTTTTTTGCCGTTCAAGAAGCATCTCACACGTCACCAAAAACGTCTCCCGATATCCCTCTCCTTCAATTGATGTGGCACCAGTTACCTGCTTTCTGGACCATTCCCATCGCTTGCAAACGTTTACCGATGGTTGATCTGTCAACATCCAAATCTTTAGATATATCATCAAGGGTTCGACATGCGTCCTCATCCAATAATTGTTGTAGTTGAGTATCTTCGAGTTTTTTCGGTACCCCTTCGCGATCTTTCACGTGATCACTCACGTCGAAGTTGCCGCTTTGGAAGCGTCGAAACCCTCTTTACAAGTGGTATTTGATGGAGCCTGATTACCGTAAATATTAATTAATATAGGCCACGTTTAAGCTGCACTTTTCTTTAAAATGTAAATGCTGTTTTTCGGGGCGAATAAAGACATTTTTAACGTCAGATAAAAAAGGTTCTTTACGCTTCAAACGAATGTCAACTACTGCGATCGAGACCTCACATACTACTGTGGGCAAAAAGTAAGGTGAATTTGGTTGTAAAATGAAAAATCTTTATTTATTCTTGTAAATCAATTTCATCCCCTTCAAAATAATCCCCTCTCGATGAAATAAACTTATGCCAACGATTTTTCCAATCCCCGAAACATGCCAAATAGTCCATTTCTGGTATAGCCATCAGCACCTTCTTCGATTCAGCTCTTATCTCTTCAATCGATTCGAAACGCGTTCCCCGGAGTGGTCTCTTGAGTTTGGGGAATAGCCAGAAGTCACACGGAGCCAAATCAGGCGAATACGGTGGTTGCGGAACGATATGCGTGGAATTTTTGGCGAAATGGTCACGAAGAGAAGAAGTTTGGCAACTCTGCATGGTGACAGTCGTGTAACTTGTGCGCTCCTATAAAAGACTTGATTTACCATATTCTGAGATATAAAGAAGCTCTGGCAGTTTTAGCGGACGTGGTACTGTTGATGATTGCAGTTGTAACGCGAAACGTTTGTACGAGTGAGTTGGAATTGGGAAATAAGCAGATTAGCCTGGTGGTGTTTCTTTTGGTGTTCCTTTTGTTCACTTCTTCGCGCGGATTAGTGTCCTAGTAACTGGAAGGAGAAGACGGTGCATTATCGTGATGCAAAAACCAAGAGTTGTTGACCCATAATTTTGGTCTTTTTAGACAAATTGCTTCACGTAAACGACGTATAACGCTCAAATAATATTCCTTATTCACAGTTTGGCCAGGTGGAAGGAATTCATAGTGCACAACACCACGAAAATCGAAAAAACTGTCATCATGACCTTTATTTTTGAACGACTTTGACGTGCTCTTTTCGGTCTGGCCTCGCCTTTTGCACGATATTCGCTTGACTGGTGGGTTGTTTCAGGGTCGTAAGCATAAATCCAAGTCTCATCTCTCGTAATGATGCATTTGAGTTTGTCTTGATAGTCTGAAAGCATTGTTTCACACATATCAACGCGACGACTTTTTTCTAAGAAATTGAGAGTTTTCGGTACCAAACGAGATTTGACTTTTCGTAGGCCCAAATGGTCTTTCCAAATGGTTTTCACAGATCCTTCTGATATTCCGATCATATCAGTAAGTTTTTTAACAGTCAACCGACGATTTTTGAACACTAACTCCTTCACTTTATTGACGTGTTGGTCATCTGTGGACGTCGATGGTCGTCCGGAGCGCTCCAAGTCATCAACACGTCTCGACCCTCTTCGAAGTCTTTATACCACTTATAAACATTTTTCTGCGATATGGTCGAATCACCAAATGCCTTCTGCAACATGCTAAACGTTTCCGCAGCTGACATTTCATTCCGCAAACAAACTTTGATGGCACTTCTCTGCTCAATCAAATCAGACATTATAAAAATCGAAAAATGCACTCTTGGTCGTTTGGTAAACACAAGCGTAAATATATTACTGATAATGACATTCACATGAAAGTTGGCCCAGATGTTATTAACAGTGCTGCCAATTCATGAAAAAAATAACTAGAGCGAAATTTTAATCCCGCGAAGTTTGACAAATAAATTCACCTTACTTTTTGCCCACAAGAGTATACACCTTCAAATCACCAGTACATCACTAGAGCGAATACAAAAATAGTATCAGCAGCGACACCTTTTTTACGAGGGCAGAAACTCACTCCTATACCCAATAATAAAAATAAAGTGGCAACGCTATCGAAAAACCTGAGTTTTAATTAAAGTTTTCTTCATTCTTTCAAACACGTTTCTAATATTAATTTCGAAATAGCAATTAATTAAAATTTTTCTGCTTGAAATTAGAAGGCGACTCCTTTTAAATAAATTTTTCTAAATAGCCTTGTTTTGTTACCATTTTTCTTATTTTTATTTATTTTAATATGTTTTTTTTTTTTAAATTGCCATTTTTGAACTACAAATTAGTTGCTTTACTCTATTAAAAAAACGATCCACAACTAATAACCTTTTTCAATAAAAAAAACAAAAATATTAAAAGAAGCCCAACAGTTTTAAGTGATGACGTCTCAAAGAATATTCCAGAATATAACATTTTAAGTCGAAAAATATATATGTATATGAATATAATTTAAAAAAAAAGTAATCACTGACGAAAATTTCCATGATTGTTACATAGTGTTACGTGTAATATTTACAATACCAAAAAAAAAGAAAAGAAAAATCAAATTTGCTTGCACTTTAATATCAATTTGGCGCATAAAATACTCGCACGCCATCTTCGCTCTGAAAGTACACTGGATAAGTACGACAAACAGCGATTTTCATTTTAATTAGAAAATTAGTTGAAATTATGCGCAACACGTTAAATGCATGCGAAATTACAAAATCCAAGAATTGCAAATTTTTAAACAGCAACAACTAACAAGGCGAGCAATTATATGCATTGTAAATGTGTATGCGTACGTACACACACACATGTATCTGTTTATAGATAGTTACGAATGCCCTAATTGAGCGAGAGGAGCGAATTAAAATAAACGGGTGTCGAATAAATTTGTCTTTATGTGTGTATGTCTGTGTGTATGTATGTATGTAAGTGTCTACGCATCCGTTAGTTGCAACTAAAAGCTCTCCTGTCCTATCCAAGTACCATTGCGCTAAATATCAATATGAGGGTGTGAATGTGAATATGAATGCATGTGTTTGTATGCGTATAAGTATTTTCATGTAATTCGAGTGGAAGTCACTTTTATACTAACATTAAAACCATTTACGCTAGCGTTGCTAATTTCTGCCAAAAATGGCGGCCCCAGAACATTTAGCAGGCTTTCGAAAACACGCGAACGAGTATACGAATATACGAGTATTTGTGCGAATCAGCGCGGGTGGATTTGGTTGGCTGTTTGGAGGACGTGATGTGCGCCAAATGCTATTATAGTTATTTATTTCGTAAGCACATTTTATGGATGGCAACTTTAAAATGCAATTAGCTGCGATTTGCATTTTTTTGTATTATTTCATACAATTCTTGGGATGTCTGTGTGTGTGTGTGTTACGAAGTATTGGCTGTAATTCTGTATGTAGAATATTTCCACTTGGCGGCAAACTCATGTGCCTGCGAGTGTAGTCATATTGAAGCGCTAATGGAACTAACAATCCTATGAAATGTACTCGTATATGGATTTATTATAATTATGTGTGGGTGATTTGTGTGGGTGCTATATCGCTTAGGCGCATGAATATATTGCGCTTATTTGTTTTTATTTCTTTAATGGAGATTTTCTTTAGAAACTCTGCGAGTTTTAATAAAAATGTGAAACAAGATTTTTGAGGTGCATACTGTATAGGGTATAGGGTGGGCCATCGACAGGTTCTTTTGAAACACCCTATTTGGACACTTACAGCTACTGGATTGTTCAATAAAATTCACTTTATTATTCAGAATGGTCTCCCTGAACTTAATTTTCAAGGAGATTCGAATTCATGAATTCCTTCCCTGAAGTGCGAATCTGGAAGGGCGGCAAAATATGCTGCCACAGCTGTTATAGCCTCATCATTTGATGAAAAACGCTTTCCATGCTGAATTTTTTAGGTCTGAAAATAGATGGAAGTCGCTAGGGGCCAAATCTGGTAGATACTCCAACAATTCGAGCTTTAATTCATAGATTTTAGTCATTGTCAAATTGCTTTGCATTGTTCTGATGATAAATATTTTTTATTGCTTTTGGAAACTGTGTCTTTTTTCATGAATTTTTCCCTTCAGCTGGTCTAAAAAGTTAACAATAATATTCAGAATTTATTCTTTTACCAGTTTGCAAGTAATCCACAAACAAAATTCCTTTCGCATGCCAAAAAACTGATGCTAACACCTTTCTGGCCAATTTCTGGAGACGAACTCGTTTGGGAGCCGAAGAACCACTAATTTCACACCACTCTTTGGACTCTGGTTTTGTTTTAGGATAGTGGGAATATACCCAAACCTCATTCATAGTGATGACCCACTTTATCCTTTCCACTCTAAATATTCCTGAGAAAGTCGTATTGGAATGTGTTTTTGTTCCACTGTTAGCAAATGCCGTACCTAATGCGCCACACGGTTTTCTGAAACCCAATACTTCAGTCAAAATATTGCTTACGTTGCTCAATGACTTACCTCTGGCTTCTCTTTAATCTCTTTCAGTCCTTCGACTATTTTCCAAAACGATTTCCTGTATTTTTTGTACGATTTCTGATTGCTGTTTTTGACCGTTGTTGATGTGGATCATCTTCAAGGCTTGTACGACCACTTTTAAATTCAACAACCCATCTTTCTACTGCACTAATTGATGGCGAAAAGCTCTTATACACTTCTAATACTCGTTCAAAAATTTCCCTTGTTTTTAAACCTTCCAAAAATAAAAATTCAATCACTGCATGTTACTTGATTTTTTCCATTGTAGAAAATACTGTGACACGTCGATTCCAAATGTTTTGTTAAACAAGAATTTAAATTAAGCATGAAGAAAATTCTATACAAAACCTCGGCTTTTATGCTTCTAAGACTTCATTAGAACACAGACATTGCAGGCAAATGATCATCCGCTTCGAGTCTGAAGAGAATTCGAAATAAATATCTCTGCTAAGAAGTTTCAATCAACTCCGTTTTGATATCTCCATTTCGGTGAAACTGCTGGAAAATGACAGCAATTTTACTCGGCGACTATCTCAACTCTAGAAAGGTAAACCTCGTATATGTTACGAGTTCATTTTAATCAATGTAACTACGTCGCTCGACCGCAGCTGCCGAATGGTTTGGAGCACGACTACCATTCGGTGGTGCCCGGGCTCGTATCTGCAAGCATGAAACACCAAATGATAGAAAAGTTTTTTCTAAGACCGGTCGCACTCAGCATTCAATGACAAATCTCCGAGTGTATGTCTGCCATGAAAAAAAAAAATCCTCGTAAAAAACCATTTGTCGTTCACAGTCGACTTAAAATTGTAGGTCCGTCCATTTGTAGAACAACATCAATACGCACATTATAAATTGGAGAAGGAATTCGACTAAGCACCCTATAAAAGGTGTTGAAAATCGTGCTAGACTTGCAATAATAAATTGAAAAGGAAATGTAAAATAAATGTAAATCCACATTTGGAATATTATATACATATTTTGGAATATATATGAATGGTTGTTGTTGTAGCAGTAACTTTGCCCTGCCAGTGTAGTGTAATCACTAAATTAAACTTACCCATCCCCTCTCTCTTTAATCCAATAATGAGGTGCGATTCCTCTTAATTTCGGTTAGAAATTAATTGATATGGTATACCATCTTGATCAAAAACTTTATCCAGCTCTCGAAACATTTCTGGAACTCTATTTTCGGTATACCCATTACAGCCGTCTTCGATTTTTCCATTACTTCCTTTCGGCTGTTAAAACGCGTTCCCCGTAGTGGAACTCATATCAGGTCAATTCGATGGCTGTTGGATGATATTCGATTCGTTTTTGGTAAAAAAATAACGGATAATGATGGCACTGCAACAAATTCTTTCTTTTTTAACGAATTGCTTCATGTAAACGTTTCATAACGTCAAAATATTGTAATAGTCCTTATAAACTGGCTGACCTTGTAGCATAAATTCATGATGTATAATACCGTTAATCCATCGTACTGAAAACGATGTGGTTTTTTTTGTCTTGATTAATTCGGAGCTCTACACTCACTCGCCTGATATCTGGATTGCGTACTCATAAATCCATGTTCCGTCTCCAGTAACGATACGTTTGATGAATGTTGGGTCGGATTCAGCTTCGGATATCAAAGCTTTGACGATATCGACGCGATCCCTTTTTTACATGAAATTCAGGTCCTTCGGAACAAATAATCAACTTTGCAACTCGGCGCAATCCTAAATCATTAACTATAATGTCGTGAACGGATCCATAAGCAATGTTCAAGTCGTTCGCCCACTCTCTGATGATTAATTTACGGCTTTGCGCCATTTTCTTTTCTTTCATTTTAATGATATTTTCAACAGTTTTCGATGTCGACGGAATGCTAATGTGCTCGTCATCCTCTTTTGAAGTTTTCATGCCACTCGTAAATGGCAGTTTTCTTTAGAGAAACACGTGCAGCGGTAGATTTACTCAAGACGGCAATGTCAAGACGGCGCGAGATGTGCTAGACTGACACTTCAACCATTTCACCTACCTACCCGTGAGGTCACGGGTATGCTAAGTAGATTAATGGCAAACATCGATGAGCCAACACAGAGTCAAAGAAAGCTAATTATAGCGGCCACAAGCTCAATTCTCCTGTACGGCAACGAAGTATGGGGAATTGAGCTAAATTGCAAAGCCAAGCGCAAAGGACTGGAGGCTTTGCAACGAACAGCAGCACTCAGAGTTGCCTCAGCCTACCGCTCTGTCTCAGGCGCTGCAATTTTCGTGATCAGCGGTCAGATACCCATCGACCTCATGGTCCGGGAACGAATGGATGCGTGGGACTCCAAGAAGAAGCATGTCAACACTAGCTTTCCAGAACGGAGACGCGAAATCATGCTGCGATGGCAAAGCCGATGGGACACTGAACCGAGTGGCAGATGGACGGCGAAACGTATTCCATCAATTGACAAATGGGTCTAAAGGAACTTTGGAGAAGTGAACTACTTCTTAACTCAGTTCCTCTCGGGCCACGGATACTTTCGGAGTTCCTTATACCTAATTGGCAAGGTAACCGATTCCAAGTGCATATAGTGCGAAGCACCAAGCGATGACGCTGAACACACGTTTTTTAGTTGTGACAGATGGCTCGCAGAAAGAAATGCTCTGAGGGAGCAGATCGGCGACATCGCACCGAGCAACATAATCATCGAGAACGTACTACGAAAAAAAAAGATTGACTTCGACACAGTGCAACAAAGTGAAGCCGCATAGATAGAGACACAAGAAGACGAGCCTATAGCATGAAAGCTGGCTACAATTATTGTGGACCCAGACGTGGGTGAATAGAATTGGTCCTTTATGGATGCCGTTCTGGGCGCTCCGAAGCAATATAGAAAGTAGTTCCGGGAAGGGTGTCTCCCCAGAAGGAGAGGAGGGATCGTTTTAGTGGTCACACCACACGACGCAGTAGACGACGGTCCCTGTAAGTGCGATGGCGTTTTGAACCCTACCTCACCCACCAAAACCAAAAAAAAACAAAAATCCCCGTGAGTTAGTACATTTTTGGTTTCGAACGCAATAATAAGACAACTCATTTTCCACAGCCACAGTTTAGCAGGCGAACTTAATAAAAGTTCAAAAATAAAATGAAAATTTTCTGCGAGTGATAGTGACTTATTGATCCATAAGCAAAACCTGCTAAAGTTAGATACGTTGTTTTGTGAAAAGCCTGTGGATGGTAAATAAATTTAGTATACCTACCGACTTATTAAAATTCATACCTAAAGATGAAAATAAGGCAGTTCCGTTATGCTGTTTACCTTTTCATTTGGCATCAATTTCCGCAAAATTACCATAGTAAATTACCATAACGATGGCAGCGATGCGGCGCGGCAAGGCAGCAACACTTAACAAAACTACAGCATGAACCGGTAACCCCAACCAATTGCAACCCCAGTGACCTGGAGGGCAATGAGTAAAAGCGCACGATACGCGTGAAATGAAAGAAACGCGTAGTAATAACTAACCGAACGAATTACCCGGCAAAAAACGCCAATGTTAGGATTGTGGCAAGAGTAAAAATGAGCCAACACATGAATATATATATATTCCCATATATATATATGTATATATGTATGTTCATAGAATAGGTATTAACACCACCTGTGACCCGTTCCACACAAAACAACAGTGCACAGATGTTAGTTGTTAAAGAATGACAGCACTCAACGTTCCCAATGACATGTAGCCAAAACCACGCCGACGAATGAAAGACAGCAGCAGTACTCGCATGTTGCAGGTGAAAGGCGAACACAAGGCGAGCAAGTGGCTGATGCTACAATTATACGCAATATAAGAAAATAGCCGTACAGATTGAGCAGCGGTTGGACTGCTCAAATATACGAGTATTCTCGCCGCACCGCAACGCATCGTCCCAAAGGACTAGTAAATACTTGAAGAAACAACTTGAAAAGTTTGGTTATTTCCTTTATTCTTCGTTTGTTTTTTTCGGCACTATAATCGTTTTTCATTTCAATGGGTTTGCTGCTCTCCACTGCCACCGCCGCTATCAAGCAAATCTTTTCCAATTTAGTTTTGAACGTAATTTCTTTTTATAGCCATGGCCGACAAATAGATTTTCAGAGATACTAACGAATTTCTGACTCTATTTTATGCTTGATATTAGAAACAAAAAAAAAAAACTTATTCTGATAATAAGATGGAAAAAAGTAGGAGTTAGGAAGTTCAGCTAAATGTGAAAATTGCATACCCGCTTGAAAATCATCAAAAATAAATAATAAGCTTGTTAGCCCGTAAGCAAAGTAGTTCGTGTGCTGATTTACAGTAAATTTTCTCAATCGAATTCTGCGCGTTGACTGTCGTTATTTTTAGCAAATCGTAGTATTCGTACATAACTAAAAGGTGCTTTTTGGAACTAGAGGCAAGAAATTTAACCCTTAGAGTACGGAGTGGGGGATTTTAAGTCCCCCAAGATAAGTTTTTTTTAGTAACTTCGTAAATAATTTCTTTCTCTCTTTTTCCCTTTAGGTAGTCGAGCCTATTATTTATTTATTTATAATTATAAGGTATGTTTTTCGTTTTTGGGGACCTCAGTTACCCCACTTCGTACTTTACGTTACAGATTTCGTTTTTTTTCGGGCAAAACATTGAAAACTGGACAAAAATTTATCCCAGCAACAGATAGTAGACTATTTAGATGAGAGAAGTGACAGTGAGGAGGATCCTTGTGATACATAAGCGGATTGTAATAGTGACAAGTGTAATTTTATACCTGATATGTATACGAGTGAAACCAGCGCAGCGGAAGATGAGATTGAGGAACTTGAGCAACAAGCAGAAGATACCCCTTCGGATATTAATATTAGGGAAGATGGTGTTGCCTTTCCTTGAATATTTTGAGCCTTTCTGCCAAGTCTGGTCGAGTTTCGTCTTCGAGGCCATTTCCACACACACGTAGGTTAGCATGCAATATTGTGAACGTAACTCCAGGAGTAACTAGTTATGTATATAAGTACTGCTGGGTTGCCCATATTCGACGGACCCATGTGTTTTTTTTTAAATCAAAGAAAAACACAATTTTTTTGATGTTGACGATAATAATCATTTTAGTTGGTTCAAGTATATTTGTCGACATCACTTTTTGAATATGATATCTCTCAAATGGCCGCCTTGAGCCTGTACTGCGTATTGTGCTCGTTTTGCAGCATTTTCCATAGTTTTAGCTAACATTTTGGCTGGAATAGCGGCTATTTCCTCACGGATGTTGTTCTTGAGCTCTTCTATGGTCTTTGACTTCTTAATATTAATCTTTGATTTTAAATATCCCCACAAGAAGAAGTCAGGTGACGTTAAATCGGGCGAACGCGGTGGGTAGTCAAAATCGCCATTTTTCGACATCAAACGACGAGGAAACAATTTCTTCAAAAGATCGATTGTGATGCGAGCTGTGTGTGGCGGAGTGCCGTCTTGTTGAAACCAGAACTGCCTTATATGATTTCGACGAATAATTGGCATCACAAAAGTGGTTATCATATCGCGATAACGCTCCTGATTGACGGTAGCAGCTTGACCATCTTCATTTTCGAAGAAAAACGGCCCAATAATCGTTTTCGCACTAACGCCGCACCAAGCAGTGACTTTTTCGTCGCTTTTGAATGTAAATTTCAACAATTTGGGAGCGCTCGCGGGGCTCTGCTGGACTGACGCTTCCAGCGCACCTGTATGGTAACATATATTCCTAAAAAGAACCGGATGGTACATCTTCTGTCTTCCCAACATGCAGACAATTCTGTTTCTAATGAAGTTCATTTCAAGCCAATTATAATTATGGACTATAATCGAACTAAAGGAGCAGTAGACAATAGAGACAAACTTATAAGAGAATACTCATGTGGCAGATGAATAGCACATAGGCCATTTGGAATATTTATGAATATAGTTGACATAGCTGCACTAAATGCTTTTATAATCTTTACGCAGAGGAACCCTGAATGGAAACTTTCAAACTCATCATGAAGAAAGGTCTTTCTATTAAATCTTGGACATAAACTTGCTGAACGAAACATGAGACAACGTTTGCTAAAAGAAACTAAAATCGTTCCAACCTTACGACGCGCTTTGTCGGCTTGTGGTCTTGCAGCTGAAATTGGAAAAAAATGTGAAAAGTTCATAACAAAGGAAATAAAGATAAAAAGCCTAAATTGAAATGTGCCACATGCTTTAACTTGATTTGTAATGAACATAGAACTGAAGAAAATAAAATCGTTTGTCTACAACATTGTGGTATTAACACGCCAACTTTTAAACAAAATAAAACAATTTTTGCGTGGGGGACTTAAGTGACCCCACTCCGTCCTTTATGTTATAAAATAGACTCCGTACTCTAAGGGTTAAATGAAAATAAAACACAGAAAATGATTTTTAATATTCATGAAATTTTCTTCATTGGACACTTGATTTTATGGACATCAACTGTCACAAACACATCTTGAACTAATATACATAACACATTTAACCCTCCATTGGACATCTTTTTTAAATCTTTGGCGACTGGGCACCCAGGTCTGGATTTTTTTCGTCCCGTTCGAGGATCCTTTGTAAAAGATTATATCCATGAATCGATGGAAAATCAAATTTTAGGAAACAACCTAGCAGCTCAAGTCGTTAGATATAATAGAAATATGTTAAATTCACGTCCAAAGTCGAAAAAGCAGTCTGGCCGGACTGTAGTTCACAACGGAGTGTTAAATATCATTTCTACACCGATTTTGACTAAAACTCTAAACTTGCCGCCGCACCTTTAAACGGTCTTTACCATCTTGCGTACTCATAAGTGATCTACTTAAACATCCGAAACAGTCTACCAGCTCAAACGAATATATGTAGAAAAAGCAGTTGAGGTGCTGAGAAATTACTTTACGAGTACCGACACTTCCAAACACGATGACATCACTTCTTTTGCTATAACAAAAGATGCCAGTGCAACTATTTTTCGCCGGAGTTCTGCCTAACTACTGTTCAGTTTTTACGGCCGAATTAACTGCATTGCAAGAAGCAGTATTATTTGCCTCCAAAGCCTCAGGTTAAGCCTGTTATAGATAAGAAATTATATTGGGTTGTTCGGAAAGTAATTTCGTTTTTTTTGTGAAAATGAAAGACGATCTTAAATCCAAGCCTTTCAGGTGGTCATAAATAGTTGAATTCTATAAATTTAACCTCTCACCGATCTCATGTGTTGTTATTCGTCGGTTTGCATCAATTAATGCCTTTATCGCGTCTTGATTAGCTTCAATCGGCCTTCCAGAACGTGGTGCATCTTCGACATCAAAATTGGCGGATCGAACCTTTGCAAACCAGTTCTGGCACTGGTGTATCGTCAACACATCTTCCCCATACACATCGGTTAATTTCTTTCTGTTTTGAACAGCATTTTAACCTTTTCTATAGTAAAAAAGTAAAATATGACGAAAATGCTACTTATTGTTCTCCATATTTAAAAGGGCACCGACCAAAAACTACTGCGTAAAATAAATTGAACTCATTGACTCACAAGCCTTCTATATCAGCTGTCAAAACACATAATGACAATGCGACTTATGTTACCTGTAAAAAAATACATTTTTAATCCTCTGTCGCGGAAAAACAAAATTACTTTCCGAACATCCCAATAATTATTTTTTAATGATGTTAGTTTTATTCAATCAAGTAAATATTAAAACAAAAACTTTTAAATTTTCACTCGAAATGGTTACCATTAGCATTCACATACGCCTTCAAACGATTAGGCCATTCAATTTTTGCAGCACGCACGGTTTCCATGGATACTGACGCCACTGTTCGAACCAAAGATTGTTTAAGACTTTTCAAATTTCTGCGCAGTCTTCGACAGGCCATGTTCTGAAATTCTGACCTCAAACTGCATTCCAATGGATTCAGTTCTGGACTTCCAGACGGCCAATCTTCTGCGGCTATGAACCCCGGAATATTGTTTTTTAGCCACTGCTGTGTGATTTTTGCCTTATGGGCTGGCGCGGAATCTTGCTGGAAGAACCAACGCTCTCCATTGAAGAGAGTACTGCTCAAGTGCTTCACCACGCCTTCTAAGACATCCTCCTGGTACGCTTTTCTCCCGGTCTCAACTTCTTTTTCGCAGAAATGAAGAGATGCAACGCCTTTGCAAGATACTCCCCATCAAACTATTACGGAGGCTGGATGGTGGCCACGCTGAACACTTGACGCAACATTTTTTGCGTCTTTAAAAGTTTAGAAATGATTTTGTCGTTTTGCTTATTAAAAACTTCTTGAACAGTGAACATTTTCTCATCTGTGAAAAGAATATTTTCATGGCCGTTGACCGACGAAACTGCTTGCATCTGTCGAGTCTAATTTTCTTCAAGCGCGTTGTCAAAAGATGTCCAGTTAAATGACGCAAGGCTTTCATGTGGAGATCATCTCTAATTAGTCTTGACATGGATCTGGCCGATATTTTGATTTCCTTGGACATGATTTTCTGCTTTCTTAGGGGATTTTTACGAATTCTTGCTCGAACGGGTTTTAAGGCTGCACTGACTCGAACCAGGCGAGGACGACCACTTCTTTTCCTGTCTGTCACTTCAGACGTTTCGGAGTTTGTTTTTATGGCTGGAGCTAAGTATAAGGCTATCCGAACACGACGGTAGAGCACGGCGTAAAGATTTTGCAGGAGAAGATAAGCGCCGTTTGATGGCCTACTGGCAAGGCCGGTGGAACAGATCATCTAAGGGTAGATGGACGCGTGATTTAATACCCATTCTTACCACCTCAATTTCTTTCAGGTATTCGGAAAATACTTCCATAAATTTGGCCACGACAGTTCAGCAAACTGCCCACTCTGCACGGAGAGGGAATAAAATACTGATCACGTCTTATTCCGAAGTCCATGCTATATTCTCGGCATCTTTAGTATCTTAAGCGGAGAAAATATTCAAAATTTTACGCTGAAATCAGCTGATAACTGGAAGGGGGTCTGTGCGCAGGTAAGAAATATTCATTAGTATCTAAGCCGCGCGGAGTTTCGTAGGCGTCAACAATAACTAGCAGTCTTTGAGCTAACCAGTGTCATGCTATGGACACTCCAGTCTGGGGAAGGAAGCAGAAAAGGTGAGGCTTGCGATGAATGAGAGTAAAACAAAGTACCTTCTGTCCACATATCAAGAGTCCTCGCGTCTTGGACAACACGCCACTGTTTGTAACCGCGAAAGACTATGGTGGTGTTAACAGCCAGAACAACGTTAGCCTAGATATTAAACGAAGGATAGCTCTTGCCAACAGGTGTTACTTTGAGCTCAGTAGGTAATTGAGACGAAGAGCTCCCTCTCAAAAAACGAAAACAACGCTGTACAAAAGCCCAATCATACTCGTCCTTGTACATGTCGCAGAGGCTTGGATGATCAAGACAACTGATGGGAGAGTACTGAGAGCATTCGAGAGAACAATTCTCCGAAATCATAGTATTAAAATACAGCGGCCGCGTTGGCTTGGGGCCATGTCTCGAGGATGAACGAAAGTGCTCCGGCACGGTAGTCCTTCGAGAGGGAGCTGACTCGGTGTCACCAATTGGCGCCAGCAAACAGCGAACCGAGCTAGATGGTGAAATGTTTTAAATGCAGCCAAAACCGTCATACTGTTGTAGTGTAATCTAAATACAAGGCGGGTTCAATAAGTACCCATGTTTGAAACGAAGACACTATTTTTTCCCAAATAGTTTTTTTCTTTTTCAACACAGTTCTTTTCCTTTTTTAACCCCTCCAAAAATTAGGATTTATCGAACTCTCCAAAATACGCCTCTGTCTCGGCGATGACTTCCTCGTTTGAATAATTTGTTTTTTCCCCGCGAACCATTTCTTCTTGTTAGTGAACAAGAAAAGGTAGCATGGAGCCAGATTGTGGGAATACGCGTGGTGTGGCAGCAATTCATAACGTAATTCATACAGTTTGGCGGCGATAACTCCGGATTAATGTGCTGCTGCGTTATCGTGGTGAAACAGCACCTTCTTTTCGGTCAAATGCGGCCGTGTCTCATTCAATTTTTTGTGAATGCCGTTCAATAACTCACTATAGTATTGCCCAGTGATCGTTTTTACTTTTTCTAAAAAAATCCATGAGTATGCTGCCGTTCGCATCGCAAAAAATCGTCGCCAAGATCTTTCCGGCCGAACGGACTGACTTCTCCTTCTTTGAAGCAGATTCACCGGGAGAAATCCAGTTTTGATTGTTGCTTAGTTTCTGGTGTGTAATGATGAGTCCACATTTTATGAACGGTGACAGCTCGACGCAAAAATTCGTTCGGATCTCGCTTAAATTACACCAAACGCCGCTTCGAAGTTAACAGCCGCATCTGCTTGTTGTTGCTTGTAAACAATCGCGGCACCCATCCAGCCGAAAATTTTTTCATCGCCATGTAAAATATTAATTGCCGTTTCGATCGACATACCTATGGCCTCTGTTTCTGCGCGCTCTTTCGTTCGACGATCAGCGAGAATCACGGCGTGGACTTTTTGCATGATTTCCTCGCTAACCACGTTTGCCGGGCGTCCTGGTCGCTCCTCATCAAAAACGAATGTTCGCCCTGGTTTAAATTCTTTGAACAAATATCTGACTGCGGTCATAGATGGAGAAGTGTTCCCATAGACAGCATCCAACTTTGCATTTATCTCCTCGCATTTTTTCCTATCTAAAAACAAAAAGCTAATTACTGCTCTTTTTCCAGCTTAACGAAAATCACGAAACAAGCCTTACTCGAATAGCTGCCAAATCCAAACTTACCTATCAAACCAATTTTGCCGCCGATTGATAGATGGCAGCACACGATGCTAACACCAACTTCGCTCAGGAACGCCCTCGGTCGTCAAACACGGGTACTTATTGAGCCGCCCTCGCTGCGATGATATAAGTCGTGCATACTGCTATGCCGGTATAGCGGTACTCACGATAGTTTCCTCTTCATGGGTGCCAACCTGGAGGAAACGCCTGGAGGAGTGGACGCTCAAATAGCACTAACTTCGTAAATTTTGCACCAAGCGACTTGGAGTTTTGTCTTTTGAAATTTAACTAAAATATAAAAAGGTATACAAAAAAAAAAAACACAGTTTAAATATCAGAACGATTTCAGTAATGTTTTTTAAACATAATTGCATGTATTTTTATTTCCACTCATACACCTACGTGTGTGTGTGTGCATATAAGTATGTATGCGCTCTTATTAAGTGAACCAACGCTGCATCCTTCTTTAAGTTGCCCCAATGAATATTAATGAGAAATCATCACCGTTTTCTATTGAAATCAGAAAATTTCATGCTTCGCACTTCTTGTCATCAGGTCCACCCACAGCCCCTTGGCACGTATGCAAGCCAATACCAGGATGAGGATGAGCTGAGCAAACATCTTGCGGTAACTTTTCTAATTGTTGTTAACGTCGCTTTCAAAGTCAGGTTATGCATGTATGTATGTATGTATGTATGTATGTATGTATGTGTGAGTGTATATGTGTATGTATGTCAGCAACATAGGTGGTCTTGCCGACTCCGTACAAGTGAAAACAATAAATCAACCCTTTCTAAGTAATTTCATCAAGTAAGTTGTGTGGAAGGTGCCAGCATCAGGCTGAATGATGGATTTACGACTATCCATTTCGAGGGGTGAAACGATGAAGGCCAACTCAGACGCAACTAACACAAAACTTACGCACTTCTGAGCGTAAACATGATGTCAATCGTCTAATCATCAAGGTAAGTAATTCTCCATAAAATTATGTGTGCGTGCCATTATTTATGCCGCAAGCAAGCCACAATATAAATAGACTTTTGACACCTGATTAGAAATTCGCTTGGTACGCTGAATTTGACGGGCGATTGAGTGCGTCTCTATGAAGAAAGGCACAATGCCAACATTTCTTTACTCATTTGAAAGTTGGCGCCACAGTTTGCACAACTGATTTAACACTTTTCGACACTTTTGCTTCTCATAGTTGAGGCTGCTGTCATAATTTGTTGTGATAATTTGTTAATGGTTATGAGTTTGTTTGATTTATCAGCTTAATACCGGAGGAAGAAAAATGGGGGAAGGAGGAGGAGGAGAAAGTTTTGCGTCAATGTGTTAAAAGATTATGTGGTTTACATATATCGTTAAAGATATTTCAGTCAACGTCTTATTAATTGAAGGCAACAAAAATATGGGAAGACATTTTAGAAGATTTTGAGTTGGGTAATGTGGATAGGTATGAGCCAAACTGAGCCTCTAAAGACATGCAAGCATTTCTCTGAAACCGTAGCAGCTTTTCCATGGCAGAGTGGAGCGACCACTATTAGAAAAACTTTCTCTGTCGATTGGTGTTTCGTGTCCGGATAAATAGTCTGTTATAAAATATAAATAATTTTAGCTGTCAAAGTAAAAAAAAAAAAATTACTGGTATTTCAAATTTTCAACGCTCGATGGACCACCCTTTATACATTTGAGACTTAGAAAAAATATTTTAAGAAATATAAATATTTTTAGCTACGAAATCAAAAAAATGTTGGTATTTAAAATTGCAAACAAAAACAAACACTAGATGGACCACCCTTTATAATAAGAGTAAAATAAAATAAATAGTCTATTATAAAATATAAAGAATTTCAGCTGTCAATGTAACAAAAACTTAAAAGCAAATTTCAAACGCTCGATGGATCACCCTGTTTATATCAGAGATACTAAAATAAATAATCAATTATAAAATATAAAGAATTTTGGCTGTCAAAGTAAGGACAAGTTATTGATATTGCAAATTCCAAACGCTCGATGGATCACCCTTTATATGACAGAGATAATAAAATTAATAGTCTATTATAAATTATAAAGAATCTTAGATATCAACGTAAAAAAACATTATTGATGTACAACATTTCAAACGCTCGATGAACCACCCTTTATATATCAGAGATAATAAAATAAATAATCTATTATAAAATATAAAGAATTTTCGCTGTTACAGTCAAAAACAAAAATCGAAACCGCTCGATGAATCACCCTTTATAAATCTGAGACTTTAAAAAAATAGCCTGTTACAAAATATAAATATTTTTAGCTATGAAATAAAAAAAGATATTTAAAACTGCAAATAAAAACAAACACTAGATGGTCCACCCTTTATCATAAGAATAAAATAAAATAAATAGTCTATTATAAAATATAAAGAATTTTAGCTGTCAATGTAATTAAAACTTATTGATATTGCAAATTTCAAACGCTCGATGGATCACCCTGTTTATATCAGAGATACTAAAATAAATAATCAATTATAAAATATAAAAAATGTTGGCTGTCAAAGTCAAAAAAAGAAAATTATTGATATTTCATATTTCAAAGGCTCCCTAGACCACCCTTTATATATCAGAGACAATGAAATAAATAGTCCATTATAAAATATAAAGAATTTTAGCTATCAACGTAAAAAAATTATTGATACAGCAAATTTCAAAGGCTCGATGAACCACCCTTTATATGTCAGAGATAATAAAATAAATAATCTATTATAAAATATAAATAATTTTAGTTGTGAAAGTCGAAAATAAAAAAAATCGATATATAAAATTTCGAACGCTCGATGGACCACCCTTTATAAATCAGATACTATGAAATAAATAATCTATTATAAAATACAAAGAATTTTAGACATCAACGTAAAAAATTTATTGATATATCAAATTGCAAAGCCTCGATGAACCACCCTTTATATATCAGAGATAATAAATAAATAATATATCATAAAATATAAAGAATTTTTGCTATCTAAGTCAAAAACAAAAAAAATCGATATTTAAAATGTTGAACTCTCGATGGACCACCCTTTATAAATCAGATACTATGAAATAAATAATCTATTTTAAAATATAAATAAGTTCGTGCACTATAGCCTACCAACAAGCAATAAATATAACCAAATAAATACCAACTATGATAGTAACAGTTAAAGGTATGTACTCGTATGTTTGTGTGTACGTATGTATGCATGCATTTGTGTGACTTTACTGTATAGACCTGTCTTTTTTCTATTAGTATGTGGCTTAAAATACACCCATCTCTCTTCATGCACTTCCCTCATACCCACCATAAAAGGGAATAAATGAATGAATGAATGAATGAATGTGAATGCTGCAGCATTTTATAGTGGCAGTGGCAACATGTAATTGCACCAACGCGCATAATTCATACGAAATGACCATTTTGAAATCCTTTTATTTTTGTTGGTCCCTTCGTGTGCCCACCAGCTCATTCGCTTGCTCGTTCGTTCACTCATTTCAACTTTGCTTACACCATGAACTCGAATGGTGCACTAAAGCTCAGCGCATGTTGTGGCCTGCTGCGACTAACTGCCGCTACACCCGCAGCGCATCCACAATTTTTGAAATAATAATTCTTCGAGATAAATTGCCCCAAAACAGGTGTATGTATGTGCAGTTAAATTGCCATTTCTTTCAAATCGCGTCGCATAATTTAGCCAAAGAGACGAGATGGATGGAGTGTGAGCGGGAGAGTGGAAGCGTGAGGATATGAGACATGAAGGGTTGGAGTTGAGGGATGCTATCAGTTGGTGTATATAAAATGATGATACGCAGTAGTTGGCATTCAGTTTACTACTATAAATTATGCTGACATTACCGAGAGTAGCATTTGGTGCCAATGTAAACATTACCTATTCAGCAGAAGTGCAGATGGAAGGTTTCTAATAGAATGCCATTGTCATATTATTCGTATGGGTTGCTACTCACATTCGTATATGTATGGACATATGTTGGTATTGGTAGTTTTGTCTAGTATTTCGATAGCTTAAGTCCCCCACTAATGAGTTACAAAAGCCCAAAGCAGACGCTGTGCAGATAATTTCTGATAATTTTGATTCCAAGTATATACTTGCAATTGTGCAGGTAACAATAACTGCTTACGGATGTACTACAAGGCGAGTTACCTCCTCCTATCAAACACACGGTTGAGAGTACTAACGCCTCGGTACTAATGTTACCGCTGTTAGTTATATTTTTATAAGTAATCGAGAACTTCGAACGACAGTGGAAGGATTATTGAAACGATCATTAATAAGAATGATAATGCCAACCTTGAAATCTAGTGGAGAATCTCTCCTGGCAACAAAAGTTATTTTGCAGTAAGTAGATAATCGAGCAGAGGTCACCATTAGAGTCAGCAGTTTGCATTCGAAACTTTGTTTTGTTTTGCATTGGGGGAGGATTTTTACGTGACCGGTCTCAAACCCAGCGCATAGCCAGATATCTTGGATAGCTTCGCCTTCTCACATTAGGTCGCTCTCAAACGGATATTTTGGAGCTACCCAGAAGATACTTGGGCGAAGCCCGGAACTTGTGAGCTGCTTGGACATTATGACCACTCTCAAATGGATGGCATTCAGGGACTTTCCCCACTTGCGTGGACTTCTACATACGGAACCATCCTCCAACGAAGTACCCCCTGCCATCAAACAAACAGGCGGCGCACTCGCGTATCGGCACCCACGTTACAGTTGACAGTTATGATTTTGAATGCTACTTTGGACTAAGTAGGCAATTGAGTAGTAAAGCCCTCTCTCGACGAACAAAACTAACACTTTACAAGGCTATCATCATGCCCGTCCTAACGAATGGCTCAGAAGCTTGGACGATGACAAAATCCGATCAGGCGCCCCTTGGAGTATTTGAGAGAAAGATTCTGCGCAAGATTTTTGGACTTTTGGATGGCGAATACCGGAGGCGAGCTGTATGAGCTTTACGATGACATAGGCAGAATGCATCGAATAAAGATCCAGCGGCTTCGTTGGCTGAGTCATGTCGTCCGAATGGATACAAACGCTCCGGCTCTGAAAGTATTCGATGCGGTACCAGCTGGTGGTCAAAATCTCGGTCAAAATCGTTTAAGCGACAATCGAAAATAAAGTCTTCCGTAGACAAATAAAAATCATGAAATTTTGTGGCTCAGTAATTTATACGATGTCAATATTCAAAGGGGCGATCCTCGAAATGCCCAAGAGAAAGATTCTGCCGAAGGCTTGTGGAACGTTGCACTTTGGCAATGGCGAGAAGTAGAAGATTTACATCAATTAGACATAGCCCAGCCAATCAAGGATGAAAGATTACCAGGTTTGGCCAATCTGTTATGGTGAGAAACAAAATTGTGCGAGCAACTTCGACTGTCACGTTACCGGGTACTCGGCAGCCGAATTCATCTCACACGTATTCACACCCTCGTGTAATCAGTCGTTGTTTAGACGGCAACGAAGCAACAAGAGCTAAGACTGTGCTGATTTTTTTTCGTATATCATCAACACAATCTCAGTTTTTTCATAAAAAAATCGCTGCCATGACCTCGAAGACGTCAGCCAACAGCTGATTGAAATTTGCTGAGAGCCGGTAAACGGTCTGATATTGGCGACACTTTCTACTACACTTTTCACTATCCAACCGCAGCCAATAAAGCTTCAGCGGCTCTGCTGGTTGGCTGATCCGCTTTTGATATTCGATAAATGTTCTCGCCGTGAAAATATTCGGTGTGATACAGGAGTAAGAATGGGAAGATCTCGTTTCGATTGAAAAGATGTGGCGGAGAAGAATTTGATTTCCCCTGGTGTTTCTAATTAACGTTAGAGCGAGGAAGAAAAAGCAGGTTATCAGCATCAATACTGTCACAGGAAGGCTTCTGCTCGAAAACCTTCTCAGGGGAAGGAGTAGGATATACACATAAATTATACGCTGGGTAGCCCTTAACCCTGTCCTTTACACCATTCATCGAGAGTCTATTAGTATTTTAGTAAAATTTTGACTTATGAATAGGGTGGAGCAGAGACCAATCACAAGCGATTGTACATGAAGTGCTGAAGCTGTCTCGATATTGATATTTGGACAGTTTTTTTTAAGTTTAGTTAATGCAATAGATTAGCTGCCTCCACAAATAAACCTCATTTCATTGATTTCCATATGTCTTTTGGTCCAACCGCACCGAAAGGTAATATTTATGGGTCTGCCAAAGAATTACTCGATTAAAATTCTTGGAAGGAACTTATATCTGCTGCTGAAATCACCACTGCTATAGTACATATATAACTACAAAAGCAACAGAACTATTTAATTCTTTGTAAAATATTGGTACATTTCAACCCGTTCACGTTTATTTATCGTAAGGGTGGTCTATATATTGGTTACTTCTTGGAAATTACAATAAAAAAAAAGTAACAAAAGTAAAATTTTTGGTTAATTGCCTATAACAAAATTGGTTGCTTCGAAAGAGCAAACCTGCGCATTATTTATGGAATACGATTTTACTTATGTGACAGTCTTGGCTGGTTTCTCCGTAGCGTATCGTGTTCACCTAGTTTTCCAAACCCTTGGTGACATTTCTGTTTCCTATCTCTCGAATCATCATCATCATCACTAATTTCTAGTGTTCCAAGTTAGAGCATAGGGTAGCACGAGTCGCTTGCTAGATATTCGCTTTAAGTGCCCGAATCGCTAAAAGGTTGATCGCATAACAATGATCTTTCACAACATCTCACAAAAGAAACCCAAAGGGCGTGAAATCACAGCGCCGATAGACTTAACCTGGCAATTGACTGATGTCGCGATTATCGAACTTGGCGCGCAAAGTTTGATTCTGCTATGGAGTGTGTGACATGGCGCATCAATCTGTTGAATCCAAAGCTTGTGCAGGACTACGTTTTCAATTTCCGGCCACAAAAATCGGTATCGCTCACCGTTGACTGAAATGGAGTATCCAGTAGTATTTTCAAAGAAAAATAGGCCAATGATGCCACCACTGAAAAACCCGCACCAAACTGTCCCTCACTGAGAATGCATTGGCTTCTAGACGACTACCTATGAAGCTTACGACTCTCATTTTTTATTTTTTAAACATTTGTGCAATAATAAATTATTTAACAAATAACTACTTAGCAGCGCTAGCAACAAAGGCCTTCGGGTGTTACGATCCTCAGATGCGGTCGTTTTGCTTGCTAACATAGCCGTCGAGATGAAAATGCGCTTCGTCAGAACAGAAGATTTTTGAGAGCAAAATCGTTGTTCATTTCGAGGTGCTCTAAGCGCCAAACTGAGAAGTGATAAGGAGCTGTCAGTTATTTATATTTTCAACAGAAATTCGTAAAGCCGACGAGCTAGCCAGGAAAGATACTACTCTTCAACTGCTCAGTGATAAAAGTACCATTGGGATACCTATGGTCACGAGCAATTAATAATTAAGAACAAAATTATCGTAGAAGCCAAGCGCATGGAGAGATGGAGACACGTGCGTACCAGCTAGGATACTATGACCGCAAATAAATAAGAAAAGGAACAGCTTAGCCTTTCTAGAGAGGATATCTCGAAGGTCGTGGCGTGTATAATCGGTCATTGGCTTTGAGACTAGAAGTTTTCTCCCATGAATATTGTAGAAGTTGTAGAGTTGAGGAAGAGAAAGAAACAGTTGAACACTTCCTTTGCAATTGTCCAGCCTTAGCTCAAATCAGAGTTGTCTAGATAAATATTAGGTGCGCAACTAAGTTCCCGCTGTTTGTCAATAGATGCCGCCAGCAGTGTGTGCTAGTCGATTCTCACATAACCTAAACGTCATAAACCAAGCTTAGACATATGGTAAACAAACTGCTTCGACATATTAGTGATTTTGTTTTCGTATCATATACTTTTGGTTTTGTGAAAATGTCTGATTTTGTGGCTGAAGCGCATCGAGAGCTACAAAAAGTTTATGGAGATGCTGTTTTAAGTGAAACAACGTGCCGAGATTGGTTCTGTCACTTTAAAGACGGTGATTTTAATGTTGACGACCGCCCGCGTGAAGGGAGGCCAACAACTTTCGAATACTCTGAATTGGAAGCATTGCTCAATGAGGATCCGTGTAAAACGCAAGAAGAGCTTGCTTCAATATTAGGAGTTACCCGCCAATCCATTTCCAAGCGATTGCATGCTTTGGGAATGATTCTGAAACAGGGGACTTGGGTTCCTTATTAGTTAAAACCAAGGGGTGTTGAACATCGTTTTTTCGTCATGAAAAAGTGTTTTTACAGCATGACAACGCTCGGCTTCACGTTGCCAAACCCGTTAAAACCTAACTGGAAACACTGAAATGTGAAATCCTACCCCACCCGCCACATTCTCCAGATATTGCGCCATCCGATTATCACCTGTTCCGATCGATAGCACATGGTCTAGCTGACCAGCAGTTCCATTCATATGAAGACATCAAAAAGCGGCTTGATCCGTGCATAGCCTCAAAAGATGAAACGTTTTACCGCGACGGTACACGAGATCTACCGGAAAGATGGGAAAAAGTAGTAGCCAGCGATGGGCAATACTTTCAATGATTCACTTGTAACAATTTTTTCCGAATAAAGTTGTATTTTTATCAAAAAAACCGCGAGAACTTAGTTGCACACCTAATACTCTTTCAATTCTCTTATGGAACTGCCCAAGGTGTACCACAAAAAAAAAAAAAAAAATAAATGAGGTTCCTGTGTCGCACAGAGGTGTTAGTACGGACCTGTGAGGTCTAAGTGAGTTGGTCGGGGTAGTCGGTTGTACCTAACCTATGTCTTCAACAGCTAAGTTAATTGAATTTTGTAAGCGTATAACGAGGGGGCTGTGTGCGAAATTCGCATCGGGTTGGTGTGTGAAATGTTGAGTTGTGATGTCGATCGCGAGTCAATGTTTCAGGGCTGAGGCGTAAACTCTCGCATAGGATACAGGCTTTCTGTCCAGATTTCCAGCGGGAAAGCGCGGTCACTGTCAAAATAATAAATGATTAACAAAAAACCGGTATATGAACCAAACTCTCTATACCTATACAGGCACGAGTACACATATCCGTGGGTTTCTCGGAAATGGCTTAACTGGTTTCGTTAAAATTTCAAATAAAGCAAGGGAGAGAAAACAAAAAAACGTTTGTCTTATCAAATTTTCATGGTCTACTCAAACGACGTCTCTCAAAATATGGACGGCCAGGTGCTTTTTACAGACATTTAGTACATGAGTGCGTATGTATGTGTATGACGAATTATATTACAAAAGATTTTGCATGCAGCTTAATGTGGTTTTAATGTAGTGGAGAGTGCCTATAGACCTTTAGACAAAATTACATAAATAAATTCAAAATAATGCATATCTGGTGAAATTTGTAATTTTGTTTTTGGATTGAAACCCAAATTGTTGTATTTACAAGTATTAGAAATCCAAGTATATGCACTCATACATATAATATAAACCTACATACATACATAGGTATATACCTACACATATGCAATGCAGTTATGTACATATGTCCATGGGCATCAGAAGCACGAAATTTGAGTTAAAGTACTACATAACCTCCAATACGAGTAGCACCGCCGTGAAGCTGCGAGTAACTTCCGAAAGAGGCGCGAAAATCTATTCATACATAAAATGTGCCATAGCGTGCATTATTTTAATGTCACTGATAAATCATTTTTATGTTAGTGCTAAATCAAAAGACGACCAGACAGCAGCGGCAAAGTAGTGCAGCATTCAGCATGGCCAGGACAATATGGGCTTTTTCACTCCGTCGCGCCATGTTGCATTACCGGAATACTCGCACATAATGCACACATGCACAAATGCATACATACATACACGTGCATACCCACTCATACACATATGTTGTAATTGCAGCAGATTGGTATGAATGTGTGTGTGTGTGTGTGAAGATAGGTAGTTTGGACATTCAGACAATGAGTTGAAATGAGTGAGCGCATTTCTCTCTCATCTGATGCACACACCAAAGTTTGATGTAGTTTCTGGAAGTTCATAGGCATTCATAAGCGCGCACATACATAAAATATCCGAAAATGCATTATAACTACAAATGTAAGTGCAGTAGGTTCATGCCAACTTCTAATTATTTCATAGAATGAAAATACGGCTTTTGTTGTGGTGGTTGCCTCGCGCTTTTATTTTGTTGAAATGGAGTGCGCGCTGGCGCTTGAGCACGTTTACTCGCACTTAAGTATGCAAGTGTGTGTGTGTGAGTAGCATCAAATGGACGGAATGGTCGCATTGGTGAACAGAGACAATTTGGTTTGCACGCCAGTTTTAGCGTATGGCAGAGCGTAGTATTTATTTATTAATAACGGTGAAAAATGTGACCAATGAACGAATTGCATGAACTGGGCTGCAACTGCAAATGCTGCTAGTTTTCTTTACTATTAGCAAAAGCTGAAGAGTCTTTTATAGAATTCAGATATTTAAAATGAACTGAGTATTCTTGCAAAGGATTGTTAAAGTGAAAGGATCGGGGTAAGCTTGTCATCGGCTATCATCTTACAGATCATCGCCTCTCTTCTTCTTGATTGGCGCGATAACTGCTTAAGCGATTTTGACCGAGTTTAATAAAACGCGCCAGTCATTTCTTTCTTATGCTAACCGGCGCCAGTTGGGCACACCAAATGAAGCCAAGTGCTTTTTCACCCTATCTGCTCAATGCAGAGGAGGACTTCCTTTTTCTCTGCTATCACCAGCTGTTACCGCATCGAATACTTTCAGAGCCGGAGCGTTTGTGTCCATTCGGCCGACATGACCCAATCAACGTAGCCGCTGGATCTTTATTCGCTGCGCTATGTCTATGTCCTCGTAAAGGTCATACAGCGCATTGTTCCATCGCCTGAGATATTCGCCGTTGCCAACCTGCAAAGTTCCAAAAATCTTCCCCAGAATCTTTCTCTCAAACACTCCAAGCGTCGCTTAATTTGATGTTGGCATCGTCCACTCTTGTGCCATACGTTAAGACGGGCATGATGAGAGCCTTATAGAGTGTTGGTTTAGTTCGTCCAGAGAGGACTTTACTATACATTTGCCTTTATAATCCAAATTAGCACTTGTTGGCAAGAAATATTCTCTGTTGGTTTTCAAGCCTGACATTATTTTCGGTGTTAATGCTGGCTCCTAGATAAACGAAGTCTTTTCCAACCCCAAATCATAACTGTCAATAGTGGCGGGTGTGTCGATAAGCGAGTGCGCTGACTGTTCGTTTGATGACAACAACGTGTTGACCTCGTTCACTACCAGACTCATTCGCTTTGGTTCTTTATCCATTTTGGAAAAGGCGAAATTAACAGCGCGGTTGTTAAGGCTCTCCGTCGCTCTCTTAGTTATCTTAAAACAGAGGTAGTCCGGTCAATTCCACATTCACATCACGCAGGATTACGAGCACTATGCTTCGCTGACGCGGTATACAGAATGTATAGTTGTGGCCAACATGAGACCGTTAAGCGGCTCCTAGCGATTTTGAAGGAATCAGCTGATTTGCTGACGTAATCGAGGTTATCACGGCGGTTTGTTCACGAAATGAGATTGTTTTGGTGATATACGAAAAAAATGAAGATGGTTTCCGCTCATATTAATTCGTTGCCATTTGAAAGACGATTGATTGGACGAGCGGGCAAATACGTGTGAAATGAGCGGACATAATTAGGCTGCCGAGTCCCCGGAGACGTGTCAGCTGAAATTACGCCCACAATTTTGCTTCAGATGGCCAAACCTGATAATCTATCATCCTTGCTTCACTCATATATCTACACTCATGCCCAATAAAATAGTTGTGCGGAATTTTGACCGATTTAGGCTAATTTATTTTCGTTTATTTAGCCGCAATTGGATGAAGTGAATGAAAAAAATTAGGTTCGCACTTCGATCTCATGACCTTTTGTGTCCTCTACTCATCATAGTACCTCATCCAAACCCAGCTCCCTTAATAAACCAAAGGAAGAGTGGGAGCTGAACGTATGTGTCTTCCTCCCGGCCACATTTGGCCGAGAAGTCTTAGTCTTCTTCATGCTACAGCATCACATTCCAGAAAAAGATGCACTGCAGAGAATTACCAGAAGCACGTATTTTTTCAGATAGTCAAACCCCTATCTTAGCTATAAAGTCACCAACAATCAATTCAAAAAACGTCAGACAATGCAAAGAAGAACTTAAATGCTTTAACTCGCACGACAGACATCACTCTCATCAGGGTACCTGGTCATAGCAACATAGAAAGAATTGAGAAAGCTGATGAGAGATTTTCTTGCAATTCCAGAAGGAGGCTGTTGACAGATGGACCAACACCGATACCTGCAAAATAGCGAAGCTAACGTGGCCAGATTACATTAAGAACAGGACTGACGAGCTGTTAAGAAAGCTAAGAACAGACATCTTTAGAATTACGTGAACTTTAACCGGCCACGGCCGTATAACGATAGGTGTGAAAGCTGCAATCAAGAAGATTATAAGCAGACAGTCTTCCATTATCTGCGTGCCCAGTGCCCAAGTCTGCGTGTTGTATGACATAGAATGCTGTGGATTCACAATGCACAACTTGGCAGAAATTGCAGGAAAGACATTAGATGTCATAGGCAGATTTATAGGCAAATCAAAAAATAACGGCAGAGGTTTTACAAGTGGTGTATCAAAATGGCATCTTTTGTGCTAATTGAGTCGGGGATGTGCCACTCAGACAGCACCTCTACCAACCAATCATAGCCCCCGGTAAGGACTTCGTCTGGCGTAGCCCGATAATTTGGTGTCAGCCAATGTCTTTTGGCCTTAGCTCTTCACTTCTAAGCTTCTCCGTGATGATGTGTTGTTCCAAAGCAAGGGGGGACTCGGGTTGTAGTAATAACGAGTGTCGAGTGTAATTAGCTTTTGTTATACAAATTTAACCCGTTATATAACAAAAACTATATAAATAGTTTTTTTAGCTTTACGCAAAAATTACGAGAATTTTCAACACAATTTACAACTTTTTAATCATAATTTATAGAATAATTTTTGCTATGCAGTTTTAAAGCCCATTTGGAATTTACAGAGAGATCGTACGTTCGAATCTCGGTGAAACACCAAAATTAAGAAAAAGCCTTTTCTAATAACGGTCGCCCATCGGCAGGCAATGTCAAACCTCCGAGTGTATTTCTGCCATGAAAAAGCTCCTCATAAAAATATCTGCCGTTCGGAGTCGGCTTGAAACTGTAGGTTCCTCCATTTGTGGAGGAGGAGCTCCGCCAAACACCCGCTTATACCCTTTACGAGCCAATTATATATGTATGTATATATATATATATAATTTTAGTATTATGTTGAGTTTAATTTATAACAAAATATTTTTCAAGAGTTCAGTTATAAATTTGTATTTATTTTTTCAACTACTCCGAAACTAGTGATTTTCGGCATAAATTAAACTAGCATTAGTTGTGCCTATTCCGAACTAGTTCACTATTGATACAATGCTGAAACAGACTCTGAGTAGTGGGTAACGGGTTGATGGGTACCAGCTGTCAAAATTAAAACCCACTTAATAACAAGAGGATATTTTTACGGCGGCAAAATAATTAAATTTATTTCTATTTTCTCTGACGGGTTGAAGACTCAGGGTTGCTTTTCTGATCACTGGATGCCAGTTTGTTTGCTTATAAGCAACAACAGACAAATAACAACCAAATAATATTTATTCGATTTGCTCAAGAAAACCCGCAAAAGAAAGAAATAAATAATTTTTTGCAACAATGAGCTTCAACGAGTTGCTTCACAAATATAACAAATGAAAAGATTTCACTACTCTAAAATTAAATCTATTGTAACCACAAAATGCCAGCTGAAAAACGTTCTCGTAATATTTTTATTCATAATAAATTTTTTATATGTTATTCATAATAGAATATTTTTCGAAATCGCATTTATTAACTTCTATTTACTTTTGCAATTATTATGAACTACTTTGTAAACGGTATACTGCTTATATATGTATATAAAGCCTGAGTATTCCGTTAAACGGCATGAGCGACCAGAGCTTCGTTAAATGTTATACTACAACAGCTGCTTTGACAATTAACATTTCGTACGACATCGCCATGCTAAAAATACATACCTCTCGCAAGTATTGAAAGGGAGGATCAACTATTAAATTTAACATATTTATGTACAGCCACTGCAAAGCAAACTGTTAGTAAGTTAGCTCAAAACTAGATTTGATAGCATTAACATTGCACTGATCGGGTCTGAGCCTGTATGTGTACAAACTTGCAGTTGGTATGACGTTCGTGTTGAAATATGAAATTCTCCACTCATTTCGTTAATGTTCGATCCAACTGTTAAACAACTCACAGGCACTGTTAAGTTAAAATGGACTTACATGTGTTTCTTTATCACTACATATTATAAAACAAAGTCGCTTTTTCTGTCCCTATGTCCCCTTATACGCTTAAATCTTTAAAACTACGCAACGGATTTTGATGCGGTTTTTTTAAAGATAGATTGATTGAAGAGGAAGGTTTATATCTATATAATGTGAAGAAATATATAAAGGGGGCGTGGCAATCGGTCAAAATGTGGCAAAAAACATAATTTTTTTGTTTTCACGGCCATAAATCATAAACGAATCAACAAATTAAAATGAAACTTTCTTGAAGTTTAACTTTGAAATATTTACTTTCGTTCTGCATCAAAAAAAAAAAAAAATTGATTTATTTGTTATTTAACCAAAATTGTTTAAACAAAAGCAGCTCTTTTTCCAAAAAAAGGTGTTTGTGTGTGTGTTCGCTGTCAACCGAATGAAGCAACAGGCGTTAAGCGATAATCTCACCACACCTCATTAATGTTGAATTACATCGTATGGTGACGTATGTATGTATGTATTTACGAATCGCTCGCATTATTTCATTTCGGACATATGTACATATGTATCTATGTATGTACTGAATTCCATTTAATTACAATATATGTACATACAATTTTACAGCGAAATAAAACGCTATTTTCAGGTTCTATATTAGTAAATCGCACATAATTAAAATACAGTTTTTGAATAGTTTTTATTGATTCGGAGCGCGTTTAGTTTGCTATCAATTCCATACAATAACATTTTTTGTCATTTACTTTTTACGACAACTAATAGCTTATTTTCGAAGCGATTTCAACAAATGGGTACAACATTAATCCTTATCCAATTAAATACCTTAAATACATTGTTGTTTTCATATAGATCTATGTATATGGCTCTTTAATTAACAATATTTTTCAAGATATTACAACAGTAATTAGTAATTGAGATCTACCGGAAAAATTGCGTTAGCTGTTGCGTCATCCGGCATTGCCGCTACTCTTTTGGAAAGAGTCTTTTGGAAAGAGGCCGAACCACACACTCTACAATCAAGCACCCGCTGAAAATCGCCACCGATGATGATAACAGCGTCTGTAGTGTTTCTAAACAGAGCAATACAGGAAAATTGATGCGTGACTGATCATTAATAGTCTGGGACGAAGCTACCATGTCAAACAAGACGTCTGTGGAAGCACTGGATAGGACAATGCGCGATTTGCGCAACAAAAATGCACCTATGGGTGGATGTACAATTCTGTTCCCAGGAGATTTCCGTCAAATCCTACCAGTTGTGACTCGAGGAACACGTGCTGACGAAATAAATGCTTCGCTAAAAAGATCCCACCTTTAGTCGTATGTCAATAAATTAGAGCTTAAAACTAATATGAGGATTTCGTCATCTTCACGTGAGAACAGACTATTTCCAGAGATGCTGCTAAAAGTTGGCAATGGAGAATTAACACAAAGTGAGGGAAGGATTAACCTAGAAAACCTTTGTGTTTTGATAGACAACATCCAAGAGTTAGTCAACAATGTCTATCCAGACATTGATAACATAAGTTATAAGACAATATCTTGGTTTAAAGAAAGAGCTATTCTGTCACCAACTAACGAACAAGTAGATAAAGTAAATAACTTGATTATTTCAAAGATTGATGCGCCGACGAAAATATACTACTCGGTCGATACTGTTCTCGATTTGGAAGAAGCTGTTCAATTTCCTACAGAATTTCTAAATTCTTTTAACCCGTCTGGACTCCCTCCTCACAAAATGGAGCTGAAAATAGGTTGTCCTGTTATTTTATTTAAGAAACCTAAGTCCACCTAAACTTTGCAATGGCACGCGTTTGCTGATAAAAACACTGAAAACTTTCATAATAGAGTGCACAGGATGTGGTAATACTCACAGGATGTGGTACCGGAGAAGATGTATTGATTCCCCGAATCCCTCTGATACCATCGGATCTACCATTCCAATTTAAACGCTTACAATTTCCGGTAAAGACATCTTTTGCAATGACCATTAATAAATCTCAGGGTCAAACCTTCAACGTTGCAGGCTTAGATTTGAGTGTTGACTGTTTTTCATATGGCCAACTGTATGTCGCTCTTTCAAGAGTAACCTCTAGAGAAAACATGTTTGTATTGTCTAATGACAAGAAGGCTATGAACGTTGTATATAAAGATATTCTGTAATATAGTAATTGTTGTAAAAATAAAATAAATACATATGTAAAAATGCAAAAAGTTAATATGCAAAAATGTAGGGTATGAATTTAGATATCCCAAAGATAGCAGGAAATCTTCATGCTATAAAGAAAGGGGAATTGTTTTACTCCAAATTTAACGCGTGCGGGTCACGGGCAATAATGAATAAGCCAAAACTACTGGATCGATTTTAATAATTTTTTCAGTGAGTGACATAGGGTATATATTTTATACCCGTGCGAAGCTGGGCGGGTTGCTAGTATTATATATTTACATATACATCCCTATATATCTAGTTTTAATATATTTTTTATATATATTTCTTTTAAACTTTTTACTATATTTTTATTATAATTTCTTAATACTTTACATATTTCTCACTTCTCATAGCAGCTACATGCAAAAAAAATGTTGGCATAAGAAAAAAATGTCAAGTTCTTTAAAATAAATCTACTGTTATAAATCGCATGTTTTGTTATTTTTAAAACTTTTACACTGCTGCACAATGGAAGAGGGGTTAGGAGCTTTCAAAATAAAGAGTATTGCATGAAAGTAAACATAAATGCGCAAAAGAGAAAATCGTCAAAAGAGGATCACAATAAATATTATGCCCTTTTATATTATTTGGCGGAAGTCAGTTGTACTGCGAGTACGACACTTTTTTTCATTGCACTTTACCATACTTCGCCGCTGCTGTCGTACGCGGCTCTTGCGTCCTTTTTATGTGAACGAGAAGATATTTTAATGTTTATTTATATTTTCGGTTGCATAAATCCGCAAAAATACAAAAAAAAAAAAACACAAAAATAAAATACTAGTCAAGGGACCAAAAGACATTTCAGTACAAACGATCATAAAAAATAAAATAAAATAAAAAAAACGCAGAGGAAATAAATATAAATAAGTAATGTGTCCTGTTGAGGTTTACGTAAAAGGACAAAGGCCACCTTACCAATCTTACGAGTACAACCAACAATGGTTTGTGTGGACCGACAATTAAAATGGACATACCAATATATGTATGAATGTACATATGGATGTGTGAGTGTAACCTAAGCAAAAAGCCGCCAGGAAGTAATTTACAATACGACGCAGTGGCCACCAAAGGAAAGGTGATGCAGTAAAGGATATCAATGAATGCTCATTTGTGTATACTAATGCATATATGAATGTGAGTGTGTGTGTGTGTGTACCTGTTTGGGTTACCGTCTGATGGCTGGTTGGCAAAAGAGTAGTCATTCAGTGTGGCGGCGTAAATCGACAAGATTTATTTTCAATTAAAATATATTAAAGTAAAAAAAACTAATGCAAAAATGGTTTGCTGGTGTGTGTTTTGCTTTTGTGTGTGTTTTTTCTATTTTGGAAACTTGATTTTCAGCGGTATGCATTGACATAATGATTTATTTGTTGTTATTAAATTATGATTTTCAAAGTGTTCAATATATCATTCTGGGGGCGGCAAGCAAAAACAAAAAAAAAAAAATAGTATAAAAAAATAAAACCAATTTTCATTTCTCTCTATGCTTAATAAAATATATGTACTTTCATTTACACATACATACATATATAGGGTGTTCAGAAAACAATGCAAAATATTTAAAGAAGTAATAGAACAGGAAAAAACTGCTCATAAAAACCATATCGGGGTTGGTTTAAAACTGTAGGTCCGTCCATTTGTGGAAAAACATCAAGACGCACACCCAAAATAGAAGTAGGAGCTGTTGGGTCGAGCTCCTAACAGAACAGTACGAGCCAATTATTCATTTATTTTTTTAATAGTAAGGGGTCTCCAACCAAAGCTATCCAATTGGTCCTACACAGCCATTGTTCAGCCAATACTAACATATGCGGCACTAGTTTGGTGGCCTGCAACAGAAAAGAAATAGAACAAAACTAAGCTGAACAAGATACAAAGAACAGTGTGTATCCTAACTACAGGAGCGCTTAGCACCAGTCCTACTGAAGCGCTGAATGCACTAACTCAACTGCTACCATTACACTTACACATTAAAATAATCGCTACTTGCAGCGCGGCGCGACTCAGAGACATAGGAAGCTGGACAACAGAGTTGTACGGTCACAGTAAGATCCTCCTACAAGGACCGCCGCTGCTCAAAAACAGATCAGACTACACTGTCCCCGACCTTAACTTCAAGAAAGACTTTACGGTACGTCTTCTACCGTGAGCCGAATGGAGCAAAGGGAAGGTGATTGGAAGATACGCTATCGAAATCTATACCGATGATTCTAAGATGAACTGAGGTGTGGGAGCTGGCTTCCATTCGCAGCCGCTCAACCTGTCACAGTCAATTCGTCTTCCTGACTATGCCAGCGTGTTCCAGGCAGAACTGTTAGCGATCGGAGAAGCATGCAAATCACTAAAACTCTACAAGGAAGTTGGTGCAAGAGTAGCTATCTTCTCAGACAGTCAAGCAGCTATAAAGACTCTAGACTCCAACTCCATTTCATCCAAACTAGTCTTACAGTATAGAGAGGAGCTGGAAATGCTTAGCCATTGGCTTGAAATCACTCTGATATGGGTTCCCGGTCACAGGAACATACGGGGTAATGAGATTGCGGATGAGATAGCAAGAAATGACACTAGAAATAGCAGAGGCGATGGCGGTCTCCACCCCACTCAACACATTAATATAAAAGCAACCCTTGCAGGCCACTGAAAAGTAGGGGATCATGCAGCTAGACTCAACCTACCCTTCAATCCCATCTGCAGAAGCTATCAAGCGGAAGGGGTGAAGGAAAGTATTTTCCACTACTTATGTATATGAATGTTCAGGGCTAGCCAGGGCACGACGCCGCTCCTTCGGTAAGCCTTTCTTGCAGCAAATTAATGAGATCTCAGACAACGAGATAGAGAATTTGCTGATATACTTGGACCTCACGAAATGGATCTGACTTAGAACAAAAAACGTCATCACACAAGGACAGTGGTAGTAAAACGGTGCTGGTCAGTAAGTGGGATTATTTCAGTGGAAATACTCGACCACTTCAACAACAACAACAATAGTAAGGACTAAAATAACCAAAAAAATCAAATTAATTAATTAATTAATTTTGGAGATAGGACAAGTCATTCCTTTCTGAAGCATTTATTTATTTTATTATGTACAAAGCAAAAACAAAAAACAAGGTAGGTAGGTAGGTAGGTAGAAGTGACAGTCGTTCTTCGAATCAACTCACTTAGACCGTTGTCGACCCATTGTGATACCACCGGGCAGTTTATCTGCTCCTGCTCGTTAAACCATTTTGTTCTATATGTAAACTCATTCATCTGGCTAACATTTATATCCCTAAGATCATCAGTATCATTCAAGAACGAAAGTTTTTTCTTATGACGGTCACACAACGGCATAAACACGACTGAGTTAATGTCATGAAAAAATTTCTCATATGAACTATTTCCTATTCAGAGGTGGCATGAAACAGTAGGCACCTCCATTCGTTAGGAAAATCTTAAGACGCACACCACAAATTTTTGAAGAAACAGCTCGGCCAAACACCTAATAAAGGATGCACACACATCCTTATATTCATATAAATACTCGCACATAAAAGTTTATTCTCGTATATGTAGTAGTGCATGCATAACAGTTTTGTGCTTTTTGCCATTTGTCATTCATCGCCCCACCATCTGTTGCATAATTTTGTAATGGCGAAGATGGCTTTAATAAGTGTAAAGATGATTTTTCCTTCACACACTTTTAATTGCTGCTGACAAATGTTAATAATAGCTGCATGTGAAGAAGTGTGTGAGTTTTGGTGTTGTATCGTTTGTTGTATTTTTAATAAGTATGTACTGGAAAGCAGTAATTCATTCGAATGTGTTATGAATGGAATTTATAGCGCAATATGTGTTTCCACTAAGTACTCGCACTAGCACTGATACTCGCACTCGCACTCGCACTCCTACTCGTACTCGTACTCGTGCTTGTATATTCTCCTCTTTGGTTGTCTTTGGCCTGCCCAGTTAGATTGTTGCTGTTGACTAGCAGTTAGATGTAGAACAACAAATATCCGGTGAAGTAGTAGTTGTCTTGTCATAAGGAATTTAATTGCTATATATACGAGCTGCACGAAGTTCGATGGAGACATTATAAAAATATGTTGCCATTTCTAATACATGAGCGTAATTACTGAAACTGTCTACTAAAAATGACAAACGGAGATGTTGGCGCGTTAATATCTCTGCACTGAGTGCGCATATAGTCATTTATGTATGTATGTATGTGTGTATGTGGGTATTACTGAAGGCATATGTAATTATTTTTTATAGAAATTATCAGTACGGGTACGCATATGCGCTTGATGGACTTCAAATGGATAATAGAATTAACAAGGCCCTTTTTGTATTGGGCTTTCGTGGAATAAACAATACCTTTTTCGAAAGTAATATAAAGCCATGGAAAAATAACCACGCACCCTTTGTGATTACAAATTTTGACATTTAATGTTTTCAATTAAATTTTAACTAATTTTCAATAAAAATATGCTTCATTCTTCAAGAAAAGCCATACGAATCAAAGTTCCTTACTTCGTAGCAAATTCAGAATCAATGAAAAGCAAAATTCAAGATCATAAAAACTCCGTAAAAACATCCAACTTTTTACTTAGTTTTTTAAGAAAACTTTCGAGTATGCAGTTTTATAGCATATACAATTTCAGTGCAATAAATTGACGCTTTGAAGTGTCTCAAAAATTGATGTTGATTTAAAAATAAAAATTCTATTAATAGAAGCGGAGCCGCGAAAAACGTTGTAAATGCCAAAATCGTTTTTTTACAGGAAAGAAAAAAATGTTTTGGGAGGCTGCTGCCTCCTTATATTTGTATAACTTGTTATTATACCAATTTAATAATAATAATAATAATAACTTATACGAAAAAAAATTTGGGAATATTAATTTCGAATTACAAGTAAGCGGTCATTTAAAAATTTTTTTCAGTGGAAAAAACCTTTCATATCCCAAGCGCGACAGCAGTTAAAACGTTTTTCCACTATGCACAGCATCTGTACTGATGGCTTTTAAAACGTTGTTCCATTGAGCAATACGGTTTGTAGGAACTCGTTTAAAATGTTACTATCGCACAAAAATTTTTTTTTTTTTTAAATAAAGAGTATGTTATACAATGCTTACAGTTTACTTATTTCATATAAAACGTTACTTCGGCATCAAAGCAAAAATGTGTTCAAAACAGAAATGAAATTATTCCAAAAACTGTGAATATAGCTTTGAGTCCTTTTACACAATAACTTTCTAACCTATCTTTTTGGTTGACCTCTTTTTAAATATTAATTTCCGAATGTTTTTACGGTCACTTTTACATAAATATGGCGAAAAACAATCGTGTAAGTGTGCTCTTTCATGTAAAAGGTTTATATCTTTATTACCGCAGTTCGATTTATAGAACTCCTCGTTCTTCTCAGGCAAGTATGACGTCATTGCAAGGAGGTCTTTTTTTCTCATCACTTATACTAATGCAGTCCTTTCAAAGTAGAGGCATTGCATAGTTTTTCAAGTTCTGCGTTTTTTTTTGAATACAAATTATAGGATGACCACGTTTCTGCTTTGACAATCAAAACCATACAGAATTAAAATGCAACTTAACTCAATATTTTCAATTTAATTGTTGAATTTTATGCACCTTCGATACGCTTCACAAAGGCTTTGACCACCTGTATCTATAAACTTCTCACAAAAAATATATTTTTTTCCCTATCTCAGAAGGCTATATAAGAATTTGGGACCTATCAAGCCCAATGATTTGCTTTGGTTAGGTCTTTCAAATGTTTAATATCCCTCAGAAAGTATTTGGCAGACATGGAATTTGAGTTTATGTAGTTTCACAAGTCGTTCCTTGGGATGATTCACTTCTTTTTCCAAGTGAAACACAGGACAAGCAATATAGAACCTAAGTCAAAATTCGTTTAAATGAAACTACATTTTGTCAATCAAAAAGGATTTGCTCTGTTTGCGTAAAAGCGTTAAACAAATGATGTGCCATCTCAGGCGCACTCCAGCAATGTAAAATTTCGGTACGCATCGGAAGAGCTTCACTAGAGAACTTCGCCCTCTTTCGATCTGGCCCGGTTTCGAAATCCGTTGCCGAAAATTAAAACATTTCTAAGCAAAAGCTTTCATTTCTATGCTTTTGAGTCATTTTTCGTTAGAATTTTGTCTGAAATATAAAGTAGCTTTTATTTCATTTCATTAAATAGCTTATGCCACATCTTGGAAAAAACCCATGAATGTACAACACACAACATCTTTCCGTCGCCTTCAAAGCTGTTTGAAGATGACGTTGCTCAACACCAGCAGCGTCACCAGAATTGGAAAGGACCTCTCCGAGCCGTTTGAAATCAAACGAGGTTTTAGACAGGGTGACTCGCTGTCGTGTGACTTCTTTAACCTGATGTTGGAGAGCAACGTACGAGCCGCGGAACTAATCGCTCAGGCGCAATACTTTATAAGAGCGTACAATTGTTGGCGTATGCCGATGATATTGACATCATCGTGCGTTGTTAGTTCTGCGTTCTCCAAACTGGATAAAGGGCAAAGCGAATGGGTCTGATGGTGAACGAGGACAAAACGAAGTACCTCCTGTCATCAAACAAATAGTCGGCGCACTCGCGTATCGGCGCCCACGTCGCTGTTGGCAGTTTCGAGGTTGTAAAAAACCAGGCCGGTGCGTGATTACTATTCGGAATTCAGAGCGTACGTAGGTTCGAATCTCGGTGAAACACCAAAATGAAGAAAAAGCTTTTTCTAACAGCAGTTGCCCCTCGGCAGGCAATGGCAAACCTCCGAGTGTATTTCTGCCATGAAAAAACTCCTTATAAAAAATATCTGCCGTTCGGAGTCGACTTGAAACTGTAGGTCCCTCCATTTTGCGGAATAACATCAAGACGCACGCCACAAAAAGGTGGAGGAGCTCGGCCAAATACCCAAAAAGGGTGTAAGCGCCAATTATAGGTATATATATATAAGACTTCGTTTACTTATGAACCAGCGTTAACACCGATAACAAAGTCAGCTTGGAAATCCAACGAAGAATCTCTCTTGACAACAAATGCTACTTTGGACTAAGCAGGCAACGGAGCAGTAAAGGCCTCTCTCGACGAACAAAACTAATACTTTATAAGGCTCTCATCATGCCCGTCCTTACGTATGGCGTAGAAGCTTGTACGATAACAACATCCGATGAAGCGACGCTTGGAGTGTTTGAGAGAAAGATTCTGTGTAAGATTTTTGAACCTTTGCACGTTGGCAACGGCGAATATCGCAGGCGATGGAACGATGAGCTGTATGAGCTTTACGACGACATAGACATAGCCCAGCGAATAAAGATCCAGCGGCTACGTTGGCTGAGTCATGACGTCCGAACGGATACAAACGCTCCGGCTCTGAAAGTATTCGATGCGGTACCAACTGGTGGTAGCAGAGGAAGAGGAAGGCCTCTTCTACGTTGGAAAGATCAGGTGGAGAAGGACTTGGCTTCACTTGGTGTGTTCAACTGGCGCCGGTTAGCATAAGAAAGAAATGACTGGTGCGCTTTGTTAAAGTGTAAGTAGCTATCGCGCCAATTAAGGAAAATAAGCTTAAAATGGCCGACACAGGGTGAATATTAGTCATTTTACTTCAGCTTTAATTATTGCTTTATGATTTTCAAAGTATTTCAACAAATATTTTTTCTCAATTTTTTAAACTTACCTCTTTATATACCAAAAGTATGTAACTAAACTAATATTTATAATAATCCATGTTAATGTCCCAAATACTGGGATCACTTGACATGGAATCTAAGTTAATAAAAAGCAGTAGTATGAATTGGTTTTAGCTATATGTATAGTTATATATATCCAATAATATAGCCAACAGTTTTTTTGCTTTCATAAAATCCTCTTACAACAATGCCCGCCTTCCATTTCAAAGTTGCTCATACGCATACACCCACACACCCACATACATACGTACACAAAAATATCCTTGAGTAGGTGGACATTAAACTTGAGTCATTTGTTTTGTAGTTGCACAAGAATGCATCATCGGATTGTATTCAATTGATTCTGTTTCAGTTTTTGCTGTAGTTATGAAATATGATGCCTGCATATTTATGAAATATTGCCAAAAATTTTATTTTTTGGGTCTTTGAGTTGACTATTTATGCTTTGACAGTCACACCGAGATGCCACCATACAAACACACATACACATGCACTTGCATTCATGTATGCATGTATGTGTGTGCGGGTATGTAAATAAAGCGCAACGAAAGCATTACACAACCTGCATCCTGCTGGCTGGCACTGCTACGGCAGGCTGTTGCCATTCATTGATGCATAATCCACCACTACGTTGCGCCTGCTCAGGAAGGTGTGTGTTGTGTTGGTTTTATCCGCCCTCCGATGCGTTGAGAAATTATGATGCATTTTTATGGATTTTCGATGTTTTTACAGTGACCGGTGTTTTTTGTTTTGGGGTTTTTGTTTTTTGTACTTTTTTTGTTTGTTTTTGTTGTACGTGTGTGCCATTCATGCATGCATGTTGTAGCTGGTGGTGCGGGCCGCATCGCTGACATGGCTGTGAGTGTTGCAAATGTGCATATTTTTGCGTTTTTGCACTTTTCAACAACGATGCCCAGAAATCATCGGCGGCTTTGTCATCTGCAATGGTGTGACCATCGTACCAATGCCGCCGTTGCTGTGGTGCATGTCCTGCTGCCAATGCCTATACAACTCTGAATTTATTTGGCAATGCGCTTTGTGCGTTGCAATTTATAACAAAAAACGGACATCCGGTGTGGAATTTTTCGATGGCTTCGACTGATTTATGCTCTTGATGGATAGGCTAAGGTACGCAAGCTTTGTAGTGTGGAATGTTAGATCCACCGCACACAAACACACATGCGAATATGCACATTGAAATGCAGCCGCATGCAGTAAAATAGAAAAATCGCCAATGTGCGTCATAAGACACATAAGAAAAGAAAGAAAGAAAGAAAGAAAGTGTGACATGCAGCAATAACAAAGGCCTATTGCAGTCCGAGTGCCCTGCCATTTGTGCAAGGTGCAATACATTCGTGGGACAAAACAAAGATCTGGAATTGATAAAAGCGAACAAATCCGCGAAAAAGTTGAGTGTATCCGTTTTCTCCAGCATTTTCGTCTATTGTGTAGTGCTTTTTACTATGGAGGGACAAACGAAAATTCGCTCAGTGGGTAGTTTTAGCTATGCATTTTTTCGTATTAGGTGAATTAGAAAGTTCTCAACGTTTTTTTTTTCGTTTGGATTATTATCCTAATACAAATAATTTCAAACAATTTTTCGGCTAATGCTTAATTTCTGGGTAATGGAATGAGTCCACACACGAGGGCCCAACTCGACGATTTTTTTATAACATATTTGACGACTGACCTTTCAGCGTCACACCTCGTTTTCATTGGACTTAGCACTTTGTGGTTTACTGTTCAATACTGAATTGGATCTATAAATAGCATAAGAGTTTTACCCGACGCTTCCGACAAAGGCGAGTCCACAAAAAGTGATTTCATATCAGGCAATAGGTTTGGGGTGTGGTTTAACGATTCTTGTTGGTTCTGAGATCTATCTTTAGAAACATCATTGCACTTGCTTGGATGTCATATCGAGAAAAAAAGGAAACATCTCTGCTTGGTATAGGCGGAAGAGAGGCACATACTCGTACGCTCAGCCTAACCCACCTACATTTAGGGTTTATTGAAAGTTGTGTGTCGGGACGAGGTATTTGGTTAGCGATCTTTAGATTTTTTTTATATTACTTTTATTTGTTTCTGGTAGAGGAATATAATATAATCATATAAAAATGAGTTTCTTTTTTATTGAATGGAAATTTTTGGAATGAAACTTCTTAGGCGTCGATGGACGAGCGAGAATGGAGAGTAAAATGTCAAGGCCATGCAACGTTTTGGGCAATTTCATTCCGCGAGAGAGAAAAAGGATATAGCGTAGAGGAAAAGGAGAGAGAGAGCTATACCTTATATATATCTTAGATACACTTTAGACTATTTTTCCTGAGTTTTCCCTTGTGGTTGCTAATTTCTATTGTGAAATAACACTGCCTACTTTTTGGCGTTTGTTTGTTGGTGCAAACTTGTAGGCAATATATTTTTGGTGCCTACTTTTTGGCGTTATATATATTTCTTTGGTGCCTACTGTGTGGAGCGTTTTTTGGTCCCAATTTTTTTGGCGTTTTTTTTTGGTGCCTACTTTTTGACGTTTATTTCCGTTTCCTGGCTAGTGCTCGTGCGTACCATAAAGGGCTATCCATTCCGGCGTCGGATTTATTGGTATTGCCTTGCGGTAATTTGTGCCGTTGCTGCGGTCCTGGAATCGCTGCGTTTATGCGGGTGAAAACGCTCGGAGTGTGCGCGTTGTTGCCACAGTTTGTGTTCGGCTATTACCTACACCGGTCGACCATTCTTCGTTTTTTGTATCATAAATTTTGTCTATTTTTATTCTCTGTAAATGTTGTGAATTTATTTAGATATATACTCTTTCTCTCTCTCTTTCTCATTCTCTCTGGGGTCTCTACCTCTTTCTTTATCTTCCTTGAAAATTTCACTTTTTTTCTTTAATTTTGTTTGAAGTTTATAAAGGAAATCGCATAAAAATTAACACTTTGACATATTCAAACGCAGTTTGACATATTCGTTACGCTTCGTAGGCGCTGTTGATTGAACTGCTGAAGCTATCTACGAACAGCAGAGCACAGTACAGAGCAGTTTTATATCGTTACTACTGTTGCTTTTCGAACGCTGTTGCTCAGTAAAGATTAGATTTGTGGGAGATTGGACAAGTCCAAGCACTCAGTCAGCAGACCATTGTGATACACCCGGATGAGAAAATGTGGGGGGTAAGACGAAAAAATTAGTTTGAGGTCACTCTTGAACAAATGTCTTGGATTCATTGAATTTTAAGAGATCCCGAAGAGGAAGTATATGAACTTTATCAATACGCAGTATATCGCAACCCAATATCATAAGTCTGATACTGGAAAATGCAGGACAGCTACATAGAAAATTCTCTGCAGTGTCGTCATTCTCAAGACAGGATATTCATATCGGGCTGTCTACGACCCCCATGGTAGCAATATGCTGATCACAGATGTTGTGCCCTGTGATTACACCCACCAGTACTCTCAGGTCCTTTCTGCTGAGTTTTAGGAGAAAGGTCGCTATTTTCCTGTTTGGTTCTTTCACAAAGCACTTGGCTACTCTGCACGAATTCAACCCAGACCAACGTCTTCTATGGGTAGACCTCATGAAGTCGTCGATCCATAGTTGAATCGATACGGAATTGATACCTAGAAAGGGTTCAGGGCGTAGTGGCATACTTGCAGAGCCTTCATTTGCCAATTTATCAGCTAACTCGTTCCCTGTAATACCACAATGTCCAGGCACCCAAATAAGACTAACTTTGTTGTGTTTTGCAACACAGTTCAGTTTTGTCTTACATTCACCGACTTACTTCGAAGAGCAGCGTAGGTTAGCAAGGGCTTTCAGTGCAGCTTGACTGTCACTACAAATTCCAATTCTGTTGCCACGCCACTTTTTCTCAATTAGCCAGTAAGCTACATTCAAGATGGCATATACTTCCGTAAGGAATACCGTGGCCATCTGTCCTGTGGCATAGGATCCGCTTCCATCACTGGTTTTGGATCCGCCGGTGTAGAAAGTGTGGTGATATCCCGTTAATAGGTTCTCTGGACTTAACCATTGATTAAAACATCATATTTCCTACCGAAGCTAACGACTGGCACCCGATTGTCCACTGGCATCGAGAACAGTGTGCACCGCTCCGACGACTGGTAGTATATCTGACAGTGGCCTGTGTTTACTTCATTTCCCCAGACTTCGTTTAACTTGAGCCTGTACGCCACCTTCATTGCCTCCTTTCGAATTTGAAGATCTAGAGGTTGCAAGTTCAGAATGGCATTAAGGGCATCATCAGATGTTGTGCTCATGGTGTAATAAATAAAAGACGATAGATCATACTACAATGGCACCTGTGACACCCAAGCACACACTTCTGTGTAGCTGTTTAGGGGGTTTACTCTGGAATTAACCATTGTCGCTTTCCACCATATTATAGAGGCATATGTAATAATGGGTCTAATCAGGGTGATGTGCAGCCAGTGTACTATCGCCGGTCTTAGACCCCATGTCTTGCCAAAGGTTCTCTTAGAGACCTTCTGCTCGACGTGCTTGTTCCAGGTAAGCTTACTATCTAGGATTACTCCTAAATATTTAACCTCAGAAGACAGTTGCAGTGTTACCCCTTTCAATGTGGGTAGTAACAGGCCTTCCCTATTGCGTTTCCTAGTGAAAAGTACTAAGGTACTTTTTGTAGGATTCACCGAAAGACCATGCAATTCGATCCAGTGATCGTCCTGAGATTAATACGCACACATCGTCTGCGTAGGCATGGATGTGTCCAATTTCCTGCAGATCATTGCGAAGAGAGTCCACCACGACTCCAGGTGATCTAGAGCTCGAATATTTACGGTATTTTCAGGAATTTTTTTTTACAATAAAAAATGAAAAACGATATTTAAATTGTTTATCGTTTTTATTTAACTTCTTTTACATACAAAAATGAATTTTTTTTTTTAATTTTAATAATTTAGTTGACCTCCCAGAAAAATTGTACCTGGACGGTGTTGTCCATTTTGGCTCTTCTACTTATCTGAAACACAAAAACCAAAAAAATTATCGGGTTCCCTTAAGCGAACTTTTATTAGTCCCCATATGTAACACAAAAGCGCACGCATACACAAACGAAAAATTTGTTTTGTTTGTAAATTTGTGAATGTGAATGTGTGTGTGTGTGCGTGTATGTGTACTTCGGCAGTTTGAATTGTTGATTTTTACAGAAATGCATTATATGCACTTTTTTACGAGCTGCAGCCACAATGCAATATTCCTACGCGGTGGCGACCATGAAAGCAATTGGTAACAAATACGCGTGACAATTTACTACATTCGACAGATCGATTTATTGCTTGACAATTGGACGCCAACAAACACATCCACCTACGCACTGCAATCCAGTCGCCCCATCCCCTATGGCAGGCACATAAATTCATGATATGCATGACAATAGCAACATGCGGAAAGCAACAACACATAAATTGAAAGGGATGGCTCAAACAAATATGAGATGGCGCCTACAGTGTGCACATTTGTGTAAGTGTGTGTGTGTGGGTGTGCGCTGTTTCATCAGTTAGTAGGCATACACAAGTTTGCATTTGGTCAGAGCGTAAGCCGTACCCACCTACCCCAGCCCCAGCCCCAGCCTCAGCCTACAAAGTGCATTTGCACATTGATTTCCATATAAAAACTTGTCGAATGTATTACGCCGCAACCACTCGGTTTTCTGGAAAATATTTTTTTTTTAATTTTGACAGCATAAAAAATGTGCAAACAATAATCATAAATTTTTATTAACAACAGAGAAAAACAATTGTCAAAGTGCATTGTAAAAATGTGCAAATAGTATTTATATGTGTGTATGTGTGTGTGTGAGAATTATTGATGGAATGAAAATTGTAAACGAAATGCGAAAATTTTAGGAGATATTACAGTAAATACGGACACTTATTTGTATGTATGTATGTATGTACGTTCATATGTAAAGCGTTAACCAAACACTGATGTAACCATGCACACTAGGTGGCGCAAAATTAGTCACCCTGCCGAAAAATTTATAATTTAAGCGAATGGCGCCCTAAGCCAGTCATATTTTACACTTGTGAAGTAGACAAACAAGCAATGGAGCGCGTCAAGGGCAAAATAAAGATTTCCATCACTTACTCCTTTCGACCCGACATTCGCACAGCAATCCTGGTATAAAATTGTTTATGGAAGTTGGCTAATTAGGTGATGAATAATTTAAAAATTATTAAAAATCTGAGATGCAATAACAGGGTGAGCGGTGGGTGGTGGCAAACCGTTGTACCACTCGGGATGTTATGTGGTACAAATAAGTGCTAGCCTTCCTGTAAAAAACCCTTTAGAAATAAGAAATAATATACACAAAAATTTATATTTTATTTATTTAATTTTTTTTTTTTACTTATATTTTTTTAATTGTTATATTGTTCAAGAAAATTTTAGTGAAAAATATCTTTATACATAAAATTCACGTATGTATGGTAAGGTGCGAAGCACGTTTTGCAAAGCGGTACTTGGCACTCTTTACATATCGTCTTAGTGCGAGTCTGAATTTTTTGAGAACTGCAATTGGTACAACGACGTCGTGTAGTACCTTCAACTGGATCAATGCCTTAGCTAAAGTAACTAAAAACGATTTGAATGGTATCTTTTTCCGGTTGAGGTCGTTATAAATAGCCCAAGCGTTCACTGCTGTCAACAATATCAGACGGTAAAACACTTTCTTCCACCACTTATCTGATTTCCTATCGTATTAATAAAGCCCAGGCATCTGATCAGCCAAGTCGACTCCTTCCATGATCTCCCTATAAAATTTTATTTGACTTGGACATTGCACCAGAATTTTTTCTCCCGCTTTCAACGTTTTTGTAACATTAGTCGCAGAAGGTTCGTGACAATTACTCAATACCAATACTTATTTCGTGTTGAGTCTGATCTATACTTGAATGTCTTGGTATGTGGTTTGATATTGTGCAGTTCCGAAGTCCACAAACAGTTTTTTTTGGTACAAAATTTTCATCAGGAGAATTCCAAATAATATTTATTTTCGATGCGTCGGGGTTCGAAGCGACGTCATCAATGTCGCTTTCAGTATCATCGTTACCGCTGTTAGAGCTCAAGACACCACTAGGTAAGAATCTTTCGTCAGCATCCTCATTCTCCTCGTCTACTGAATCTTCGCTATCACTGGAAGTAGTGCAATTACTTGGAAGAAAATTGTTGGAACTTCCCTAGCGGAGTCTTCTGAGTCGCTGGTACTATCAGATTCGTCTTCCAGGATTTTTCGGATATTTTTAGGGTCTATGTGTACCATTCGGGTCGAAAGGGTTAAAATCACTTTTTTTCATAAAAAACTTATTCAGAAACAAGTTGGATGACTGATTTTGCGCCACTTGGTAGATACATACACTTATGGACAAAATAAAATAATAATCGCAATATTTTGACTAATTTTTACTCCTTTTCTTTTCTTCTTTAATTAATTAAATTTGTATTAATTTTGAACCAAATGAAAATTTAAAAATTTTTGATAAAAATTTTAAACTTTAAATAATTTTTAAAATTTTGAAATAAAAATAATTTTTAAAATGAAATAAATTGCTTTTCATTTGGTTTTTTAATTTAGAAAAAAAAATCTACCATAATAAACTGCTATTCTTTTGTTGTTTTAAGTTCCCTAATTTTTTTATAAAAATATGGCTCATTCAACAAAAATATTATGTAAATTTAGCCTTATGAAAATTCGACAATTTTTTATCTAAATTTCAGACTTTAAATAAGTTTCTTAGATTTTAGTGTAATAAACCGCTTTTCGTTTGTTTGTTTAATTTTCATAAATTGTTTTTATAAAAGTACATAGTTTCATTCAGTTTTTTTATAAAAATATATATTTTTATTAATTTTTTTATAAAAATTTATTCTTTTTTTTAATATAAATTTTTATTAATTTTTTTTATAAAAATATAGCTCATTCCGCAGAAAAAAATGAGCTTTATGGAAAGTTAGCTCAATAAAAATTCAACAATTTTTGATCAAAATCTCAAATTTTATTTTATTTTCATTTCAAATTTTGAAATTTTCTTTAAATTTTACTATAATATAGTGGAACCTTAAAGTGGCTCGAATTTCTCGTCGGTTTTTGATAAGTTTTTGCCCTAACCGTGCTAATCATTTATATTTATTTTTATAAGGGATAATGTGCACCCTTATAAAAAAAATTGTGATTGGAAAATATTCTTATTATTGTCGCAAGGGGGAAGTGATTTAAATATTTTGTACTTGGTCTTAATTTTTTCCGAAAATTGGGTTATTTGTAGGCGTGAGTATAATAAAATGCAAAGTGTTTTTTTTTTTTTGTTTTTACTAATAATTTTAATATTTATTTACTGATGAATGGAGTCGGCTTTTCTAAGATTTTAATTTTAATTTTAATTTTTTATGTAGGGGAGAATGGGGAGTTGTGAGACATAGGGAGTTGTGAGACATTGTTACCGTTCGGCATTATTCATTTGTTTACATTCGATTTTAAGTGTCAACAAGTGTTCTCGATGCGATCTCACTTTTCAGCTAGCATTGGTCATATTTACACGCATTCGACGCGTCTCTCCAGTTACTGTGTTTTGGAACTTCTCTGTAAGTTTTTTTCATCATTTGTTTTGCGATACATTCGATCAGTTGTTGAAGCGAATTGCAAATGTTAATATATACAATTTATTAATTGTTCTATTAGCTTTGAATTTACACATTCACTTCGGCATGAACGTTCGATGTGTTTATGACTACGCGGCCATTTATAAAAAAAACGATTTGGGGAGTTGTAAGACACCGTTTTTTTCGACGTTTTAACGCATCTTTCATAAGTACCTCGCAATATTCATGCATTGTTTGTATATATATCATGTATATATATCATCTGCAAAGGCGCAATGCCGAAAAAGTTAAGCAGAAACAACTCCATTCATTGCAATGTATGCGATCGAGCTGTGCACCTAAAGTGCGCCAATTTACGAACTGGTTATTATACATGTTCTCACTGCGAATCATCAGATTGATGGCATTGCATTTTTTATACACTTTTTTATAACAATTGTCTTTTCTTTTTTATTTTCCATCTTAATAAAGAACTAACAACTAAAATAAGTCATTTTTATTGATTTAAACTATGGTGTCTCACAACTCCCCACATTTTTGTATTTTGTATTATATTTTATATGATTATATACAATTTTAATTTTAAGGAAAATTGTGGTTTTGTTAAATAGGCCATACCAATAGCTTCCAGTATTCATTGACTAAAGATTCCATCGTTGACATATGCAGAATATTAAGATTTTGAGTAATACGGGTCCAAAAACAAAACCCGTCTCAAAACTCCCCATTCTCCCTTATATAAAATATTAAAAAATTTACAAAAAAATTTATAACGAAAATTTTCCATCCTCATCTTGTCTTCCGTCAGATTTGTCCCAAAATTTTTTTTGTCATTTGTCAAAAGGCCGACTCCAACATCTCTCTCTCTCAAATTTTTTCGCAAACATTTTGTTTGCCATTTTTGAAAATCAACCGATAGGGAATCGTTGCTGTTTGTCGCGAAATTTTTATAGTTTCATAGTGGGATTTGATTAGAATTTCGAGTTATATTCAAATGGTGTAAATTTGAAGGGAGTGTTTTTCATAAACCAGAAAAAATGTATCCAAAAAATTCTCCATAAGAAAATTGCATTTTTTTAATACATTTTAACACATTTTAATGAATTTTTTTAATACATTTTTTTAAGAAGCATATTTTATACCTGTTTCACTCTCTCGGTTGTCGGAGCATTGTTGTGCTCAAGGTAGCAAACTGGCTGATGAATTTGCGAACTACGGTCCTTTGGAATGCCCAATCTGGCCGGAGCTAATTTCAGGGTCAATAATAGCGAGTGCAGGCGGGTACATTAAGGTTTTAATGAGCAAAGCTCATGGAAATTCCTGACACCTGGTACTAAAACGGTGCTGGTCACTAATTAGGATTATTTCAGTAGAAATACTCAACCACTTCAACAACAACAGACACCTGCCAAACAACAAAGTTTTTTCTTAAAAGTCCTGACTGGGTAGTGGCAAAATTCCATCTCATACAGAGGAGGCGGGAGCTCCAAACGCTTATAGGACTAATTACGGAATAGGATCTATGGGGACTGTATATGGTCATCATAGGCATTATCGACGATCCACTGTGCACCTACATTTTGTTTGGATGATACAGATACTAAAGAGTATTTTCTCTACCGCTATCCAGATTTCGACAGGCAGAAGGTGCATATTTGAGTCGGATCAATCGGAAGTCGACGTGTTATATTCTAGTTTCCTCAAAAAATAGCTACGATTCATACAAAAATCTGGAAAGTTTGCGGAGGAGCAATGAAGCCACCTGTCTCTCCTTCTCTTTGCCTCAAGTGCAATGCGCAATGCTGCCTCAGTGCTCGGAAAAACTTGTGGCAACTAAAACTTCATTTCAATTCCATTCGATTCATGCAGGTGAAATTGTCTGTCTAAAATATTAAAATATTATTGAGCTGCAAAGAACGTGTGTGCTTTTCTTTCCGTCGTACCAAGCCGAAAAGTTTTGCTCTTCTTCTAGATATCATATTGCATTCGCGAAGCAGTTGTGTCCCCCTGGGGACGAGTCTAGCAGTCGTTTAATCATGTTCCGACCCTTTGCTTATGTCCTCGCAATAGGGTAGGTGGGTAGGTAGGTGTGGAGGCTGCCAATACGAGTATGACATACTTAGGCCTGTCCTAGGTCCATTTTGATACCACTAGAATTTTTCCTTACACTATGGGTAAGAAGTAACTTCCACTCGCAGTAAGCATTCTCATTTTGCTCTTTTGTAGATTTTTAAGTTAATTCAATTTTTAAGATTTTACCCTTCCAGCAAGGGATTTATCTGGCGAAATTCCACACGCCACTCGCCAGCGTAGTTTTGTCTCTTTGATGGTATATTTTTCCAGCGCGAAGAAATGCTCAAATCTTACCGCAGCCTATCTTGCCAATACATCCGGGGCCTGGGGAACTGTATTGGAACTGATTGTATGTATGTAGCTCCAAGTGACTAAATAATTGAGTCTCAGCTTATTTGCCGTGCCTGCCTAAACAATCCATCAGCTACCCCTGCTGAAAGCTGCTGGAGATTTTAATCTCTCTGTACACTTCAGGATTAGTGTGAATCTCATTTGCGAATGAGAAAAAGAAATGTATACGAATTTTTTATAAAAAAAAAAAAATAATAATACAATAATTGGCGCGCACACTTCTGTTTGGCCACGAGTCCCTCCTTTGTTTTTTTTGGTGTGCGTCCTGATGTTGTGCCACAAATGGAGGGACCTACAGTTTTAAGCCGACTCCGAACGGCAAATGGTTTTTATTGAGGAGCTTTTTCATGGCAGAAATACACTCGGAGGTTTGTCATTGCCTGCCGAGGGGCGCCCACTATTGGAAAAGTTTTTTTACATTTTTTGATGTTCATGCACGAATCTACGCACTCCCGAACACCAACCTGTTCGGCTACGGCGGCTGTGAAGTTTTTACTATATTGCCAATATCCCTCCCTATTCTCATCGAAATTCTCGCAAAAACAAAAATTTCTCGACATCTCTTCATTTGCTAACAGAGAGGATTAGGATTGATTAGAAAGTCTACACTAAAATGATTTACAAATATTTCCACTTCCAAGCATCGATCTCCTAACTCCGCTCATTCTCGTTTCTTAAACACGTTTCTTACGTTCATTTATTATTTACACAAATTCTTACAGAAAAGTTTCCATCCCAAACAAAAGTGCTAGTACAAATATACTAAATATAAACCCACACACATACATACGCATCCTGGCAAAAACTTACTTGTAACCGTAAGAAAGTGTTCTGTTCCTCAAAACAACACTAACTCCGCGGTCTTGCACTAAATTGAGGTTAGCAGAAGAAGGACGCAACCAGCCTACCTCAAGCTTAACCTACGCATCGCATATGCGTCCAATATTTGCATTGTTGTACACCTACACCCACATACATACATTCGAGCACATAGTTGATAGTGTTGATACGCTGTGTGAGCGGGGGCAGCGTCCTTATTGTTGTGCAACCGAGCATGCAACTGGGTATTCGCTTGATAGTTGGCTGTGTACTCGTTTATGTAGCTCAAATGCTTAAAGTCCTGTGTGTTTGTTTTGCAGACAGTTTCTTGGTTTGCACAGATACCTTATAGCCAGCCTTGGCACAGTACTAAATACAAATTAAACAAATCCATAAATAATATTTAATAATCTTAACAAGGATATTAGTAGCTGGTGTTGCAACTGACAATGTTTGCCGTCTTCTATTTAATGGTAAATAAGAGAAACTTAAGATATATTCGAAGTATATATGTATGTATGTGTGCATGAACATATTATACATATATAAGCGTACCTACATTTATGAATTTATGTACAGATCTGTGGTTGTCTGAAAAAAACTTGAGTTGATGTGCTGTTATAAACAACTGACAAAAAATAAATATTTGCTCTCATAAAATTTTTCATAAAATGGAATCTGAGAATAGTATAGGAAATGTGGTGAGCACCTAAAAAGGAGGTAGGTATTTTCTCAGTAGGTTAATAATAGGTTCACATAAAAGTATGTTTAAAATTCTTTATTGCTTTTATAAAAAAAAAAAAAATTATTAAACCTTTTAAGCTGCTTGCTTGCTGAACAGCTGCTGCTGTTTTCCTTTTGCCTCTTAGTTTTCTTACTAGTCACAATCAGCGCTGAAGGGAGAGTCCCGCTGTCCTTCTGGCAGGCAGCCAGCCAGTTAGAGTTGTATTTGAAGTGGTGAGTAGTGAATACTTAATCGACGTTTACATCAAGTTCCGATTCATGCCCTCAACAGAGTAGATTATTCACTTTTTCGAGCTTAACTCCCAAAACGTAATTAAAAAGCGCGATTATTTACCCATACAAAATGTCTCTCTCGAAATCTGAGATTATACAAAAATCTTAGATAATAGCTATACTTTTTCCCATACAACCCTGTGTTTTCTGTGTTATCGATAATTATTATTACGAATGTAAGAAGAAATGTTGATGTAAAAATTAAATAAAATGGACGTCGGAAAAGGAAAGGTATAATTCTAATAAAAATTTTGTTAGATATTATTTCTGCATTCATATTACAGAAAAAAGCGCATGTCCCTAGACGCTTTGACCTCGCTTTGATCGCCTGCGCCTTGCTGCGATAACTTTTAGCAACCTTAGTAGACGTCGTTTACGGATTTCCTCCAACTGTCTTTTACTAGCAGGAAATTTCGCAATTAAATGAACTATTGAATCTCTTGGCATTTTCTCGATATCTTTAAGGCTAGCCTGCTTTAAAGGCTTAAAAAAATCGATGCTGTTTTTTGCATAAATGTCTTTCCAAACTATCCAAGAATGTGCCCTCAAAATTTCAGAACCAAATTCAAAATATTTTCGAAGTTACAGAAGAAGTTGTGAGCAAGCGTCGAGCAGGTATACGAGTGGCCGGATCGCCCGAAATGCGATTTCTCGGTTTGTTATTTTTACAATTTTTCCTAATTGGCGGGAAAGAAAGGGAAAAAGTTAAACGTCCTATCGACACGAGATAACATTGATTGTATTCGGAACTAAATTCTCTTCTAGTTGAACCTAAAAAGCCTTAAGAAAGTTATGATTAACCCACTTTTTAAACAATCTAAAGTGAATTTGTTTGTCCACAAAAATGATTTTTTTTTTAATTAGCGAAAAATTGTAGAGTTTCTCACTTTTTGTTTAATTTCCTTGGTTTAACTAGAAGCTATACTATACTAAAATAAACATTTTTTTGAGTTTTTGGTTTGAGATGAAAATTGCGACCTGCACTTTTCCCGCCGCACGACACATGCACACTCGAGGCGCCTCGGCAAAATGCTTGCACCAGGCATAATATGATATATGTTTTAATGAAAAAATTTGAGAAGACTGTTGAAATATATAAAAATAAAACCTGAAAGTTTCGTTTCAATCGAATATTTCTTTCCTTCCCAAAAAAATCTACCAAGAAATCGATTTTTTGAAGCCTCTAAAGCAGGCTCCCCCCTTAATAATTAGTAACCAACCCAATTTCTAAGAAAAAAAACCTTTGACAAGAGTATTGACTGCTGATTGTAAATTCTGCAGCTAATCTTCCATATGTAAACACTGTATAAGTGAACTTACCTTAAGTTAAGCTAGGTTTAAGGGGTTGTTCACTATTGAACACCCTCAGGGTCATAGAGCATTGTGATGCCGCGTGCGGACCTTGTTCTTATCGCTCCTAAAACCAGCGTGTACCTTAAAAAATTGTAGAAGATCCCTGATTTCCACAGTATTGAGATCTTTCAAATCATTAAAAATTGTCTACCTAAAATGTTAAATCTTCCTCTGTATAGAGGGGGACAATGGCACAGGAGGTGCGATGTCGTCTCTTCCGTTTCCTCATTTAGACAGCTTCTGCTGAAGTCATGTGTCTGAACGCACATCCGTCCATTCTCCGGGTGTGATGGCCTAAAAGACTGCTATAACAAAAATCAATATGCTAAGATTGTGTTTATTTTGGCTTAGTAGCTCTGTGCGTTTAGCATTGAGAGTTGCCACCAATTGCCGGGCGATTTTGCAGGTGGCTTCATTAAGCCATGTTCATTCGCTGCCCTTACAATTTTCTCAAAGCTTACAAATCTGTAAGAGCTTGCCTATGCCATTGTGTGTGAATTCATCAGTCAACTTGGGGCCAAGTCTCGCAAATTCATCGGCCCTACAGTTATCCTGAATGTCTCAATGGTCAGCAACCCATGTTAGGTTAGGGTAAGTTATAGTGGTAATCGGTCTGTACGACCAACTCAGTTAGACCTTACAGGCCCGTTGTGATACCAGACGATACAGGAACCCCATTTATTTTTCTTCGTGGAACCATTTTGTGGCACTTATGAAGCGCAGAATTGGTCTCGTCCCCATGTTTGACACTTCCATAAGAAAATTGAAAAAGTATAACCCCTCTTTTAGCTAAGGCTGGACAATTGCATATGAAGTGTTTAATTATTGCTTCCTCTTCCTCATGGATTCACGTTACCTTTTGGCAAAATAGTCATTGGTTGAGTCCAACCAACTCGTTAAAAGATGTGTGGCATTTCATGGCTCACTTGAATGTGGTCGACTGTTCTGTGGCTATCAGCGAAAATGTAGGTATCACCTCCAGGTTCTCAGTAGGTAATTTTATTTAATTTTTTAATACATACAAGTTGTAGGTCTTCTTCTTCTGTCTGTCACCCGTTTCAGTGTTCCATCGGAGAATGGTTTGGCCTCTCCATTCCGCGACGCTAGTGATGACGTGTTTCTTCTTGGAGTCTCTGGTTCCCGGGCCATGAGATCGACAGAGTTCGGCTGTTCGTTGTACAAACTCCAGTGGCTTCCACTTGGCTTTGCAGTCTAGAAATCCGTCTGATGTTAGAAGCTATAACTCTTATTGTCGATGAGTTTGTTTGATTTCAGAAATTAACAGCCAGCAAGTTTACTGAGCCGAATTTAGGATTCTTTACTTGTTTTCCTTTTTTTGCATTTGTACCAACTCAAGTAAATGAGTGCGTAAAGATCAAAATAAAAATTTCCATCTTTCACTATCATTTTCTGTTTTATTTCTTAAAAAGTTTATTAAAAAATAAAATTGCATGATTAATATTGCGCCACCTGGTATAACCAGATATGCAAGAATGTATACAAAAAATTGTAAATTCTCGGATAATTTTTTTTCTAAAATGAGCACTCCATCTATGCGTTGTTCTTGCGATTCCCTATACACGTTTTCCCACCGCAAGCGCCTGCTTCCGGCCTAAGAAAAATTGCAGTTAATTTTAATTTATGTGTATGAAATATATATGGATGTACATTAGGGCTGGTCAATTAACTTTTCCACGTCGCTCCTAGCAGATACGGATTCTAAAGGGTGGTTAAATTTTAAGGGCCGATGTTGAATGTAAACCACACCTAAATGTCAAGTTTCTTTCTGCATTTCGTATAACATTTTTTAATTCTAGACTAACTCAATTTGATCCATGGAAAGATACACAATCGAGCAACGCGTTAAAGTTATTCAGGTTTATTATGAAAACGGGCGTTCAAATCAAAATGATTATCGCACACTGAAGAAAATCATTTTCAGTGATGACGCAAATTTTCCCCTCAGTGGACTCGTCAATAAGCAGAATTGCCGCATTTGGGGGAATGTTAATCCAAGAGTGATTGCCGAAAAATCAATGCATCCTCAAAGAGTGACTGTTTGGCGCGGTTTATGGGCAGGCGGCATCATTGGGCCGTATTTTTTCCAAAATGAGGCCGGTCAGGCAGTTACAGTGAACAGTGTTCGCTATCGTGAGATGATAACGAACTTTTTATGGCCCGAACTGGAATATATGGATGTGGACGATATGTGGTTTCAACAGGACGGTGCCACTTGTCACACAGCTAACGAAACAATGGCTCTTTTGCTTCTTTGCATAGAACCTCAATTATGCCTCAGCGTCATCGAAAATTTGGACCATCGGATGGAGGTGGGCCGCCGAGGCAGCGGTGGCTATTTGGCTGATATTTTGTTCCATACGTAATTGAATCATATCAGTTTTATCATAATAAAGAAAAATGCCAATAATTTTTTAAAAAAATTGTATTTTATACAAAATCCACACCGGCCCTTGAAACTTAACCACCCTTTGCATAAAATTATGAGAAAAAATGTATGAATGTTATTTAAAAAAAAATACTATGAATGTTATTTTTATAATACACATTTTTTCTTGGGTATTTTTGGGCCTGAATAATTTATTTTTCAAATCCATATTTTATTTCAAGATGGCGTTACAAAGCAAAGTATAGGTAATTTTTTAATATTATACAAATTATAAAAAAAAATATTTAACATATTTTCGAATCATAAGGTTAGGTAAAGTGGCTGTCTTGCGACGCACCTAGGCCAAATAGTCGCATTACTTTAGAGTGGCGTTCCTCCTTCCTCATTACAAAAGTCTATACCTATGTGCCTGCGTCGAGTTTCCGCTTTTTTATCCGGAGAATTCTTATCGCGAAACCGCTGATGATCTCCCACGTTTCCCTGCTACCTTGCATCCTTTCGATTACATTTTCAGTGGTTATGTCACCGACTGTATTCTTCAGTGTTCGACGCATGCATTGGAAGAATGTGTGCTCAGCGTCATCTTCGGCAGCATTCCCGTATATGCATGTGGGGTGTACGCTTTTCTCTATTTTTAACAGGTCTTTTTGGAAATACCTGTGCCCCGAAAGCATTTGGGTTGTATAAAAATTGACTTCGCCGAAGTTCCTGCTGTTTCATGTGGTGACGTCTTTTATAAGCCTAGCCGTCCATCTGCCGCGTATTTCGTTAATCCAGCGGTCTTGCCATAGCTTTAATGTTTTATCTCTTGTTTCGCGTGCTGGGGGTTTGCTCTTTCTTTTCCATTCCCTCTTCCATAGCTATTTCCTTCCAAAAGCTAGTCACTTGAGTCACTTATTACTTGAATAGGTGGCCCAGATACTGTGCGGTAGGCGGACACAACTCTCAGGGCTGCCCTTCGTTGTACGGATGCTAAGAGCTTACACCGGTTATTTGCCTTTAGCTCATTTGCCATTGCCCCCAGTTCAGCTCCGTATAAGAGAACGGAGAGCACGGTAGCCATCTTTGTTTTCCGTTTGGGTTAGACCCACTATGTTTGCCATCAGTAGCGGCTTTCTCTGCTGTGTGCTTTATTTGGGCCCAGAGGGTTAGTCTTGAGTCCAGTCTTATGCCTAGGTCCTTTAGAACCTTTTTTGTGCTTAGCGTATTAGAGCAAGTTCCGCAACATCCGCGATGTTGTCCAGAAAAGCGATTCCGAGCGAATTTAACCTCCTTCTACACAGAGCCATGCACCCGCCATAGAAGGTGTTCAACTGTATCTTCCTCTTCTACATCCTGAGAGCCTTTGCAATAGTCCAAATATGGTGATCCAATGCTACTGGTATGCCTTCCCATAAGACAGTGCCTGACTCCTATTAATATTCTTAAGGTTTTCCTGTTAAATTTAATTCCACTGTTAGTGCGTCCATATTCCCTTCTGGTCAGGCCTGCCAACTAATGCTACAGGTATGTAAGTGTCTCCAGCGATTGTTGGCAACACTTAAGGTGTGTATATCTATTGTATTTACAGCTTACATGTAACCAAGGACGTAGGTATATCAACTATATCTTGCGCAATCTGGAGCGTAGAGCCCAGTCTAGCTAACTCATCTGCCTTACAGTTACCCTCAATGCAATGTTACTGTGGCCCGACGCACAGAGTAGAGTTATAGAGAAAAACTATGCGAGTAATCTTAACTAACTTAACTTACTATCTCTACCACTGTTTTCAAGGAGTATTTTCATGACTAAAGCGATTTAAGAGCTGCCTGACTATTCGTACTCGTATATTCCGACACACCTATTCAAAAATAAGGTGAATTTTCATTTTTCTCAAAAAATATTTATTTATTCATCAATTTCTATTTTATCTCCTTCAGAGTAGTCCCCCTCAGATCTAATACATTTATGCCAGCGTTTTTTCCAAACCTCAAAGCAGTTGTGATATGCACTTTTTGGTACGTCCTTGAGCTTTCTCAGCGATTCGGTTTTTATCTCCTCAATCTCCTCAATCACCGCAAAACGCCGTCCATTCATGGGGCGCTTCAATCTTGGGAACAGGGAAAAGTCGCAGGGGGCCAAATCTGGTGAATACGGTGGTTGAGGCATGATAACGGTGTTGTTTTGGCCTAATCATCTCTCACAAGCAAAGATGAGTAAGCAGGTGTATTATCATGATGCAAAAGCCATGAACTCTTTTTCACAATGCCCGACGTTTTTTTCGTATTGCTTCACGCAAACGGCGAATAACTTCAAGGTAATACTCCTTATTTACCGTACGACTTTGTGGTAAGAACTCCTGATGCTCTACGCCATATTAATCGAAGAAAATAGTGAGCAAAACCTTGACATTTGATCGAACTTGGCGTGCCATTTTTGGTCTTGGCTCTTCTGGAGTTTTCCATTGGGACGATTGGGCTTTGGCTCCGATGTCATAATCATATACCCATGATTTGTCACCAGTTATGACCCTTTTATGCAGATCTGGATGATCGTTGACGTCATTCAACAATTGCTGAGGGATGCTCATGCGACGTTGTTTTTGGTAAAAATTCAGCAATTTTGGAACGAACTTCGCTGCCACATGCATGCTTAAAATTTCCGAAAAGATTGCATGCCACCAGCCAACCGATATGCCGACATCCTCAGCAACTTGTATAATTATAATTCGACAATTTTTCATAACAATTTTCTTCACTTTCTCAAGATTTTCATCAGCTGTTGATGTGCTGGGGCGTCCAGAGCGAGCGTCGTCATTCACATCTGCTCGATCTTCTGTGAAAAGTTTGTACTAAGGCGTTTTTCAATAGGTGCGCGTCAACTTTTTTCCGATAGGGAGGGCGAACGACGCAATATTTTTTACTTTTCGCTTGTCATTTGTAAACTTCATTAGTATACATTTCATCATGGAACGCTACACACTTGAGCAACGATTGCAAATCGTGCAAATTTTTTATGAAAATAATCGTTCTGTTGCTCTTCTTCAGTGTTGCTCTTCTTCAGTGTGTTCATCTTCAGTGATGAAGCTCACTTTTGGCTCAATGGCTTTGTCAACAAGCAAAATATGCGTTACTGGGCAGAAAGCAATCCTCACGTGATTCATGAGGCACCGTTGCATCCCGAAAAAATCACTGTTTGGTGCGGTTTACATGCCGGCGGCGTAATAGGCCCATATTTTTTCGTTGACGAGAACAATCGCCACGTTACTGTGAATGGAAATCGATACCGCGACATGATAAACGATTATTTTTGGCCGCAATTGAATGGTATGGACTTAGACGACATGTGGTTTCAACAGGACGGGGCCACAAGCCACACAGCACACGCTACAATTGATTTGTTGAAGAGTAAGTTCGATGAGCGGATTATTTCCAGAAATGGACCGGCCGAATGGCCACCGCGCTCGTGTGATTTGACGCCTCTAGACTATTTTCTTTGGGGTTATGTGAAGTCATTGGTCTACAGTAACAAGCCGGCGACGATTTGTGAGCTCAGAGCCAATATTGAACGCGAAATTGCTGGAATTTCGGCCGATTTATGCAAAAGAGTGGTCGAAAATTGGGTTCAACGATTGGACTTCGTAAAACGTGCACGCGGTGGTCATGCAAAAGAAATCGAATTTCATACTTAAATGTATATTTTCAAACTCGATAATAAAAAAAAAAATTAGTTAAAAAAGTCAAACCGTTTGTGTTTTATTCAAAAAAGTTCAAAAGTTGAAGCGCTCTTACTGAAAAACGCTTTATATATATATATATAATTGGCGCGTACACCCTTTTTGGGTGTTTGGCCGAGCTCCTCCTCCTATTTGTGGTGTGCGTCTTGATGTTGTTCCACAAATGGAGGGACCTACAGTTTTAAGTCGACTTCGTACTGCAGATTTTTTGTTTTATGAGGAGCTTTTTCATGGCAGAAATGCACTCGGAGGTTTGCCATTGCCTGCCGAGGGGCGACCGCTATAAGAAAAATGTTTTTCTTAATTTTGGCGTTTTCACCGAGATTCGAACCGACGTTCTCTCTGTGAATTCCGAATGGTAGTCACGCACGAACCCAGTCGGCTACGGCGGCCGCAAACGAAAAGTTTGTACTAATTAAACATTGAACTCATTGTAAACTCAGAGTACTCTCCCCGTATGCCACTGTCAACATTTCAAGTGTTTTTGAGCACTTAATTCCATTTTTTACACAAAACTTGATGCAACTTCTTTGATTCATTTTTTTCGATAGCAGAAAATCGCCGAACGCAAAACACTTCTCTTAGGGGGCGTCCATAAATTACGTGAGATGTTTAAGGGGGGGCGGGGGTCGAGTCAAATCTCATCCAATCTTACGTTGGAGAGAGGGGGGGTCTCGGCAAATATCACGCAATTTTTTTCTGATTGAAACAAAAAAATTGTACATGCTTAAGATTTAATCTCAAGCGTAATCGTAGTATGATTAAGATCATTCACTAATTCGTTCAAAAGAAAATAATTTCATTCATACTTCGACGTTATACATTACTACTGTCAAACCACCATATTTGTTTTATACCAAATAGCTCAATTTAATCTGAACTTGCGGTACAGTGTAGCCCGTCGGTTGTTTTCGCGCCACTATGAGCCGAATGCCCTATCACTCAGGTTGACGTTTGACAATTCCGGACTTTAAAGAACATGACGGAAAATCATTTGCTCCATTTCTAATACGCGTACCCATTGAACCGCTGAATGCCTTCATCAGCACGCCTATTGATCTCTATTGGCCAAGTATACGTGATGATTTAGAGAAAATATGCTGCAGTACATGCGGTATTTACTTCGCATCTATCACAAGAGCTGCAGAGTACAGGCGAGCAGCTCACATTGCACCAGCTAAGCAAGCGCGTATGTTCCGCAAAGTGCGACCCTCACGGATTGTCACAAGACGACCTAATGAGTTACTGTGCGCAAGCGTCAATGGCTTAGAGTGGCTAGATTAGAACGAAGTTGAAGGAGCACATGATTTTACTGAAAATCATATGGACATGTTGGTCCCAATAGTCTCTCTTGAAACCGCGCATGATTCTCCATGGACTGAATTAGAGTAGATATTCTTTTTTTAATCGCAGTAGTTACGATTTAAGTCTTCTATTGTTAAATTTTTATTACACTTATAACTCTCAGCAATATTGATTACTAGACTTAACTAGTCGTAAATAAAAGCACGAAGCAACTTTTTTTTCTTTTTACAATAACAATCCAACGCGTTTAGATAAGAAACCCACATTTTGAAAAATCTCACGTGAGATTGGGGGATGGGGGAGGGGGTTGAACAAAATCTCACGACATCTCACCAGGGGGGGAGGGAGGTTCAGAAAATTGAAAAAAACACCTCACGTAATTTATGGACGCCCCCTTATTTACCTGAACGCTCAGCTTCCAAGAAAATTTTTTATCTAGGATTAAGCCAAGGTATATAGCACTGAATCATTATGTTTTTTACAATTCGATTTTTTTCAACTTTTTTACTTTTAATAGGAGGTGTTTTGCTTTTTCTTTCTATCCTCAACGGCCTTTCTACCTTACGTATTAATTAAAGACAGCTCCTCTTAAAAATCAGGGTATCGATATTGATAATGATGAGAGCAATGCTCCAATGCACTTTTTTCTTATCATTTTATGTAGAATCCAAATCTACCAGAACCGAAGTCGAGAAAAACTCGTTCCGTACAAATTGATCCGCCCTAATGTACACTACGTCTGGTGTAGAAATCTATTTGCTTAGTGTTAACATACTCATTACCCCGATATAGAATTTGCACAGACTAATAAATTGGCGCACTACACCAAAAATTATCAGTCATTTATCAAACTTTTGTACTGCAATTTAACGTATGCATCTATGTATGTATGTATGTGTGCATGTAAGTATGTATGTATGCAGAGAAAAGAAAACACATTGCATTTGAAAGGTATTGTTCAACCAGCGTGTGCCGATCGCAGTCAAGCGGATCATCGTATACGCACACCCTTAGCGATAGAACTCGCAAAATTAGAACGAAGCCACCCTTCAATGGACTCGACACATTCCAGTTTATTGATGATGACTGTCAATCACTTTGCTGCATTTCCAAATCAAAAATCAAATAAACAGACGACAAATGATTAAAATTAATGGCAAAAGTTATAAGTTATTATCGCACACACACACACACATATGTACATACTTCGTAGCGCGCATAAAAGTGCTTGCGTGTTTGTATTCGAATGGTTGGTAATGGCAGTAGGAAGAAGTGAAATGCATGCGTATGCGTGTAGCTTGTCACCGAAATAAAATGTGCACCACAAATCATTGTAGAAGTGTCACGTTCTAAGTAATTTTCCTTTTGTCTTCGATTCGAGATTAATGACCAATACATTTCGAAAACAATTTGCAGAAATTTCAAAAACAGATGTTCGGAAAACATAAAAGTGCATAAAATAAGTATAGAATTGGCTCAACTCTAAAAAAATATGAAGATCGATTTAGTGATTTATTTTTGCGCAGCTGATTAATTTTACATACAAACATATTTGTATACATACATACATGCATACTGATATCTTCCTCCTGGTTGGCGCTTTGATTTTGGTCGAATTCAAAAAAGCACGCCAGTCATTCCTGCTTTTTGGTGCGAACTTGTGCGAATTAGAAACACCAAGTGCAGCCAAGTATTTCCTCTTTTGACACACTAGCTATGCCTGTTTTTAGTGCTAATCCGAGCTGATGAGAAACACCAAGTCTTCATTCATTTAGCCTTTCCAAAACAGAGGTAACTTCTTCTTTTTGCTACCGCCAACGTAATCAAGCAGATCGCTCAGGAAAATTTGGCACAATAAAGACCACCAACAGCAAACCATGGATCTCTGACACCACTTGGGGCATCATTCAGAGCAGAAACGAACTTAAAGACAACTTATCAGCGATGGCTCCCTTCGGCTAGCCTACAGAGAGGTGGCGAAGCAAGTAAACAAATCAGCCAGAAATGATAAGAAAAAGTTCGCTGAAGACCTTGCTAGCGATGCCGAAGCGGCAGCAGGAGTACATAACATGAGACAGCTGTAGCAACCAGCGGAATAACAGCAACCAGCCGATCAGAGGTCTGAATGGTGCTTTGCTGACTTCCAATGATAACCAGATCCGCAGATGGAAGGAATATTTTGAAGCAACTAGCAACATTGCTCTTAGCAGTACATCTAGCTTCGAAGTGAGCAGCACAACAACAACCAACAATAAAATAACAAAAGCTTGCCCCAGCCTAGCGGCGATTAAAGATGCAATTAAGAAGCTGAAGCTCAACAAAGCGGCGGGCGAAGATGTCATACAGCCTAAACTAATAACAGCCGACCCGCAAATATCAGCAGAATTTCTTTATACTCACATCACCGCCGTCTGGAGTAATGAAAAGCTGCCCCCGTCCTGGACAAAAGGCATCCTAGTGAAGCTGCCCAAGAAAGGCGACCTACATAACTGCGGCAACTGGCGAGGAATAACCTTATTTAACACTATCTACAAAATTGTAGCCGTAGTCATACAAAACAGGCTCAAAGATATCGAACTCTCCTTAAGAGACGAACAAGCTGGTTTTCGCCCTCACCGAAGCTGTGTTGACCAAGCCAACACACTTTCGATTATAGTAGAACAATGAGTTGAGTGGCGCTCCCCGCTCTACATGCTGTTCGTAGACTTAAAGAGGTATTTGACACTATCAAACGAGACGTAATATGGCTGGCACTGAGTAGAAAGGGAGTTCCCGCCAAGATAATTCGTCTCATGATAGCCCTCTACGAGAACTCCGAACTGGCAGTGCTTCACAAAGGCGATATCAGCGATCCATTCACTACCAACGCAGGTCCTCTGTCGCCCCTTCTCTTCGCCACCGTCCTTGATGATGTCATGACCCAACTGACCCTGCACAAAAAAAGGCATCGTATGGAGTTTCACCAGACATCTTGAGGACCTAGACTTCGTCGATGACATTTGCCTCTTCTGTCACAAACTCTCTGATATGCAAGCGAAGGCGGACTAAATAGTCGCGCTGGCACGTACTGTCAACATCGCCAAGACCAAGGCTATGAGAGTTAACCACAATAACGCAAGGCAGATATTGGGTAACGGATGCCCGGTGGAATTCGTTGAAATCTTCTGCTACCTCGGCTGCATCATCACGACAGATGGTGGAGCAGAGGAAGATGCCAACTGCAGACTAAACAAAGCAAGTGCGGCATTCGGGCAAATGCATACGGTATGGGGGAGTTCGCAAATCTGCAGGCGCACTAAACTACGAATATTCGGCTCATGCGTGAAGGCAGTATTGTTGTGCGGAAGGGAAACATGGCTGGTCTCTAACACCATCACACAGAGGCTACAATCACCATCGACGCACTGTGGAGATTAACGAACGAGGAACCCATCCTTAGGCAAATCAAACGCAGAAAGTGGCGATGTATAGGTCACACGTTGAGAAAATCACCAGATAGCGTCACTGGACTGGAACCCGCAAGGCAGCAGAGCTCGCGGTCGACCAAAAAACACTTGGAGAAGGTCGCTGCTGCGCGAACTGGCAGATGCTGACATCTCATGGGACAGTGCAAAAACAAGAGCACAGAACCGTGTACGATGGAAGAGTCTTGTCGAGGCCCTATGCTCCCGAGAGGAGTGATTATGATTTAGAGAAAAAAAATCATAAAAACTTATGGAAAGATAATTTATGTAAGACGTTTTCGATTTGCCACTTCTCTATTTGTTTGGGCTCTGCAGTCTTGACGAAAATTTGCATGTGAAAGGAACCACAAAGTTGTCGAGCAAAATTCGCCACTAGCGCGTGTGGTTATACCTCAAAAATTGGTATAACTAACTATTTTCAAATTTGTCTTCTGATATTAAGCATATTTCATTAGACCGCATTCTTAGAGAGTTAATTTTGTTGCTTCAACTTTGGGAATTCTCATCACACATGGCAACTCCGTTGCTTGCAACTGTTTAGGTTTTATTTCTTTATTTAAGTCATCATCATCATTCATCATTGCCTGCAATCGTTTAATCGCTGGCTGTTTGTGTGGACTCCGTTTTGCAGAAATGCCTTGCAGGGATCATCACAAGTCCTTGAAGATTCATCTGAAATCAATCGGACAAGAGAAATTAGTTTTATCAATAAATCTTGTGCCTGATCGAAGCTTTTTTTTCAAAATTAACAATATGGCGGCCTCAGGAAATATTTTTCAGATTTTCGAGAAAATTTTTTTTTTTTTGTGATTAAAAAAACACCTCTAAAATTGTTTACTTATTTTTCTTTATTCTCATTAGTAGCTGAGTAAGATTCCCATAAATTAAACTTTTTTCCCAACAAAGTTTGGACCCAAAATGAACTTTATTATAAAAAAAAAATAGTCCAGACTTGAGTCACATTGAAAGTAAGCCGAGAAACTTTTGAAAATATTAATAATTTAGATATTTATTCGATGTTAGAAATTTGGTACAGAGTTTTTTCAAAATTGATGAATATTCGGTAATTTTTAACATTTTTAAAAAGTAAAAAATATACTTGAAATAAATTTTTTTGGAATAAATTTTATTTTGTTTTTAATTTTTGGCAATTCTTATTTTTTGTTTGTGATTTTCGAAAAAACACCAGTTCTAATATTTTTCAATTATTTTTCATTATTTGTATTAGCAGCTGAGTTATATTTTCATTACTTAAAATTTTTTTAAAGTAATATATATTCGGTTTTTTTAACATTTTTTAATAATTTTTTAGTATAAAATATGCTTAAAAAAATTTTGGAAAAAATTTACCTCTTTTTAATTTTTAGGAAATATTTTTTGTTTTTAACAAACACAACCTCCGAGATTTTTTGCGTATTTTGCATTAGTAGCTGAGTGGGATTTCTATTACCCACGACTTTTCTCAAAAATTAGGGTTTTTTAATTTACTTTTTCCTAAAAAGTTAAGAAAACAATTTTAATGTCGAACACATAAAAAAGAATCCAAGATATTTCCCTTTAAAACAATCTAAAAATTTTCAACACCGAATAAATACTAAAATTACAATTTTTATTTTATTTTTTAATTTACCTACGATTTTTCCCAAAAATTTTGATACATAAATAATTTTTCCCGACTATTTCCGAGAGTTTTTGCGTATTTTTCATTATTTTCATTAACAGCTGAGCGGCATTTCTATTGCCTACGACTTTTCCCAAAAACCAGGTTTTTTATAATTTTCTTTTTCCTAAAAACTAAAAAAAAATATTTAATGTCAAAAACATAAAAAAGAATCCAAGATATTTCACTTAACAAAAATATAAACATTTTCAACACATAAAAAAAGAAAAAATTTTGACTAACCCTAACCCCTAATGCATTTCCATTTCTGTCTTTTAATTCAAAAGTCTAGCAGCTCCATGTTTGCTTTTTTGAGCGATTCCTTGTTTGGCATTATTGTTGGCCAGAAAATTCGGATTATAATCCTTAGACATCGGTTGACGAAAACTTGTAAGAGAACCAGATTTAAGGAGCTTCAATTCTAGTCATTGCTTTATTTTAATATTTTGGAAGAAATTTATATTTTTTATATTATATGTAAATATATGAAATAAATATATAAATATTAATGTTATAAATCATATTTTAATTACGATAAGGAATCCAGTTGCATTTGCCCTCTTTAGATAATACATAGCTATAGTTCCCGTAAATATGTACATAAATACGGGTTTTTTGTTTTAATTTGGAAAATCATATAAACATCTTTTATTATAAAATAAGTACACTTTCAAAAGCACCGCTACAAGCAAACAAATACAAATTTAGGTAAATCTAAAAAGAAAGAAAAAACAAAAATATTTACCTCGGACAAACAAAAATCAGTGCCAGCTAGAGAAGGCTAAGTTGCATTTGTAGTAGCAGCTGCTACTTAGCAGCTCCTTTTATGTAAATGTGGATGCCGACAATTTGCCACTGCCTGCACGCACACGCACATACAGTGGTGACACAATTTATTCGTACACTCACAATTTTCAAGTAAATACAGCTGGAACTGAAATGATTTACACAAAAAAATAAAAAAATTTTGTAAATTAAGTAAAGTACTAAGTTAACGTTTCACATGAAATGGCTATCAAAATGCATACAAATTGCATTGCCGTGAAATATGCGTGAAATTTCATTTGTATCTCACGGTAAAGCAGTACTCAGTACACAAGTTAGTAAAAGAGAATATACTTTTTATTACTTCAACAACAATAATTTCTAATTTCATTTGTAGAATAAGAAAAACTAAGGAAATAAAAAAATGTAGACACACTTTTTGTCAAAAATATTTTTCGCATATAAGCAAATAAAGAATATTGCTTTCTTTGCTGTCATTAGCCGAAATTTGTGCTACTCAACGACTCTACTTAGAGCTGCCTTTAATGATGCCATTTATGTTATTTTATGCCCTCGGACTCTCCTTTCTAAAAGCTCTCAAATATGCTCAATCGGGTTCAGATCTGAATACTGATTGGGATTTTTAAGCTACTTATAGTGATAAATAAATCAGTCTGGTACGAGATAGGAAGTGTGTTTGGGTCATTGGCTTTTTGGGAACAACAGCTCTTTAGCATAATGCAATTATTTTTCAAAATCTTGAAATACGGATATGTGCCCATTTTAATGTCAGTCCCTATTTCTATCTCCAGATGCAGCTATGCACCCCAAAACCATTGCATTTTCTTCTCCCTGTTTAATGATAAGAGCAAAACTCCTTTCATTCAGCTCTGTATTTACTTATCGCCAAACTTTTGGAGAGTCGTTTGATCCGAAAACATAAAATTTCGACTTACCACTGAATATGGCATTTATCCAAAAAGAATCTGACTTTCTTATACAGTGTTTAGCGAATTTGCTGATATCACTAATGTAGGGCTTGAAACGTGCCACTCTGCTATGATAATCAGCATTACGCTGGTAACTACCGTCCACTTGTGAGCTAAGTTTTTTTTTGTTTATACTCTCTTGAATATTTCTGCACAGTATCGTAGAGGTTATATTTAGATTTCGTTCGACTGATGCTACTGCGCTTCGCTACGGTTTCCACTTATTTGACTTTCCGCCTTGCTAGTGATTACCTTCCAATTGGCCAGTATTTGCTCAGTTAGGAATGACACTTTGCACTGTAGAATGCGTTTGGCTAAGTTTGCGAAGAGATTTGTTGTCTAAGTATAATACAATTTAATAAAAGTGATATTATAAATTCGCACTACGTTCCATTTTGTTAGAATCAATAGAGAGATTATGGAAAATTTAAACCGAACCGACGTTGAGTGCTAAGAAAACCCTCGAAGTATAAAATGCAGTGGCCAATATCAGACTTTTAAGCGGCTCTCAGTGAGTTTGAAGAAATCAGCTGATTTTCTGACGTATCCGGGGTATTGACAGCGGTTTGTTTACGAAAAACCTATCTTATTTCGTTTTCAGCAAGATTAGTCAAAACGCAAACGATCTTTACTGTTATATTTGCAGCAACCATGTTAGAGGTAGAAAATGTACGAATACATTTTTTGCAGCATTTTACTACAACTGGTTGCAGTTCCCTAGAACTCTCCAGTGTGCGTAAAAACAACGGGGTTTTTGCTTTGTGACAATTCGTAAACAAAGTAACTTTCTTACAGTTAGCCAAAGGAAATATAAGGAGCCTTCGATTCATCATTTCGCTTGGTATGTTTGGGCTCTATTCGATTGACGAAAATTTGCATGTGAAAGGAACAACAAAGTTCTCGAGTAAGATTCGCCACGAGGGTGGTTTTACTTCATAAAACTGGTATAACTCACTAAGTTCAATGTTGTTAACCCTGTATTCTAGTATTAGGCAAGTTTCATTAGTCCGCGTTCTTACAGGAAAACTTTTGTTGCTGCAACTTTGCGAATTCTCTTTTGGTGTTGCCCGTGGTATTTACACACCTTGCAATTGTTAGTTTTTAGTCTACAGTCAACAGTTAGTTTACAGTCAACAGCCACAATGAGAAGAAGCAGAGATACAAAGAGGCTGACGGAATACGAGCTTCATGAGTAATGAGTTGAAACAGCAAATATTTCCCTATATATATGAGCGCGGTTCTAAGGCTAAATTAGAGGTGCCATAAACCAAACCACATATATCTACTGATCGAGCCAACCTATGAACAAAAATTTAATCGATTAGCGGTGGCATGTCATAATATCGTAGTCATAACCGTAACCATACAGATCAGTTTGAATTTTGGTTCTCGCCGTAACAATGAACAGCTGACTGTTGATTTGCCGTATTGTGGTATAATATAATAATGCCGTATAATGTCATTATATTAATGAATAAATCACTAGTTTCCACGTCACTGCTCCTATAATTACAATATCGTTTTTTTAGTTTTTTTAACTCGCGAAATGAACAAATAAATAACAATGCGTGTAAATATCAGCTGTTTGTGGCGATGGCATCAACAATAGATGACAGTAAATATCGTTATGGTTTAAGTTTTGGCGATATGGTACCATATTCCGATACCTCTAATTTAACTTTTACTAATACTCATTAAGGGGTTAGGTAGTCAGAATTTTCAAAAATTGGATTTTTTTGTTTTCCATTTTCTTAAAGTACAATATCTTAAAAATATTCTGTGAAAATTTTAACTGAATCTAACAAATACTTTATTCAACAATTAACAAACGGTGCTCGGGCGCATCGGAGCGTTCGAGAGCAAATAGCAAAACTTTAAATGCGTTTTTCTCCAAACTATGTTTTTTGAACTGGTGATATATAGTTATATATATATTGTATATATATAATTGGTGCGTATGCCCTTTTTGGGTGTTTGGGCGAGCTCCTCCTCCTATTTGTGGTGTGCGTCTTGATGTCGTTCGACAGATGTAGGGACCTACAGTTTCAAACCGACTCCGAACGGCAGATGTTTTTATGAGGAGCTTTTTCATGGCAGAAATACACTCGAAGGTTTGCCATTGCCTGCCGAGGGGCGACCGCTATTTGGTGTTTCACCGAGATTCGAACCTACGTTCTCTCTGTGAATTCCGAATGGTAGTCGCGCACCAACTCATTCGGCTACGACGGTCGCTGGTGAGCAATTTAACTTAAAAACCGCTTGTTAGATTTCAATAAAACTTATACTGCTTTTGAAAAACATACAATAAAAAACTCGTGACTGATGGAGGGATTTTTTTTTTTAACAATTAATTGTGGGTTTTTTTCTTGAAAATCTGAAAAATATTTCCTGAGGTCGCCATATTGTTAATTTTGAAAAAAAGCTTAGATCACGCATAAGATTATCTATTAATAAAACTAATTTCTCTTGTACAATTGATTTTAGATGAATCTCCAAGGACGTGTGAGGATCACCGCAAGGAACTTCTGTAACAGCTGTAACTTTTACAATTATTAATTTTTTTTTAAATTTGCTAAAGTGAAGTCGATACATGATGTAAATGCTGTGTTTTTATTTTTGTAAAATAAAGCAATTGACTAGCAAAAAAAAAAAAAAATTATTGGCAATCATCATATTTCGGGGCTCTTACTACCCCTAACCCCTTAAGTGCTTCCAAACAAATGTAATGTTAGGCAGCTCTTTTACAGTGCTACCAACATATAATATGTTTATTTATACAAATTTGCTTCAGCTATTCGCTAGTCGCTAACGCATTGCAAACATTTTGCGTATAGCTGCATTTTTGTATATGCTATGCAGAGTGTGCGAATAACATGTGTAACCACTGTATGTGCATACATACATATGCAAATCAACAAGTGAACGCAATAAAAGCGGAATCATACAGGTATACTTACATACGTACACACACTTAAGTACACACTTCAACAGTGCTTGGATCTACGAGAAAAAAAGTGTAACAACACTTGCCTATAACGAATGGTACTACCACTACTGTACAGATACGGTGATGCAAACGTCAGCAGTGGCTAATGCGAGTACCTGTAAGCCGCCTTCGGTCTACGGCAAATGCTTGAAGATGTCGCTCAAGAATTAGCCGCGGCTGCATAAATGGAATAGAACTGGCATTGCATTTTTATGGTGTTTACATCACAATCCAAATTAATTAACCTAACGCTTTGAAGTTTTACGCGCATGCGACTGTATGGGCAAACGCGAGTAATTACGTGTGTGAGCGCCGCTTCTCCATACGCGACTTGTGGCCACATTGCATCAGTTGTGCATACAAAATGTCCGCTAGCGACAATTCTTAACGACTGCTAATGACAAGGTGTAGAGCAGTGATAAAACAAATATTGTGATATGTAGATATGTATGTATGCCTGTATGTGCGGGTGTGAATTTCATCTAAGCGCATAAGTGCATATGTGTATGCATGTATGTATGTATGCTTAATATTCGTTCTGAGTACATAGTAAATATGTATGCAAATAGGAGTTAGTGCCTTAAGTGCGCACCTGTAGCTGCTTGATGGCGGCCGCCAAGTAGAGCTCGCCGATTGTTTGCTGAAGTAATAAGAAGAAATTCAGTAGGTAAACAGTTGCATGCGAAGACAAATTGTAAAATCAACTTAATGCAGCTAAAACTCTATGGTAACAGTTTATGATAAAATGAATGTCTATGCAGGTACGCAAATGTTTGCCGATGTGCTTTATAATTTAACCAAACAATGGACCATATAAGTGATTATTTAGCAGCGGCTTCTTTAATTACTTTGCGTACACACATAAATATTAAGAGCAAAACTGTAAAAGTGCACTCAATTTGTCAGTGGTAATCCCATCATAGTCAGTGAAATCATTTAAAGGTCTATTTACTTGCCAGTAAGACAGACAGGTTTAGTTTAAAAAATGTGGCAGAACACGCAGTTATAGTCTCACGCAAGTATACAGGGCTACCGGAAAAGTCGTACTATACAAGGTGAAGACCAAAATAAACAAAACTGAGCTAAAATTGAGACGACAGGAGCTTTGTTCTGATAACTTCGAGTTTATTTATTCAAAATGGTCCCCTGTGGCCTCGACACAATGTTTTGCGTGATCTAAAAGCTTTTCGAAAGAGTATTTCAGATCATTGACCGGAATGTCCCTCAGGATGTCGGTACAAGGTTTTTGGATGGCTGCGACGGACGCAAAACGCTTTTCTTTCATGGCCAAATGCAATTTTCCGAATAGGTAGAAGTCAATGGGAGCCATATCAGGCGAATACGGTGAGTAATTGAGGGTTAAAATGCGATTTCAAGACAAAAAATCAGTCACAAGAGTCGATCGATGAGTTGTTGCATTATCATGCAATAAGCGCCAGCTTCCTCCTTCGCGAAGATAGAAAATCGTATTGACGGTTTGACGCATTGGCACAAACTCCTTGTGGACAATCCCCTTGGAATCGTAAAAACAAATGAGCAACGCCTTGATTTTTGACTTCTCCAAACGCAATTTTTTGGGTGGTGGCTCGTCTGGGGCTTTCCATTCGGCACTTTGGCCTTAGTTTCAGGTTCATGTTGGGAACACACCGTTTTATCAGCAGTTACAATATTGTAAAGGATGTTCTCGTCTTTTCTCGCCTCTTTAATGAGGTCTTTCGAATGTTGAATTCTGAGCATTTTTTGGTCCCCAGTTAACTTGTGCGGAGTGAAACGTACACAGACCTTTCGTAAGCCCAAATGATCAGTTAAAACGCGATGAATCGATGTTTTGAAGATATTAAATTCCGATTCCATGAAACTCACTAATGATTGCGGTTCATTTTTGTTAAATTAACTTACGATTTCGATGGAGTTTACTGATTTTGGGCATCCACAACCATCTCTGAAAAGAGTAAACCATTCATGAACTCTGGCACGACATAGACAATCAGCGCCATACACTTTTTTCATCAATTTAATTGTTTCATTAAACGTTTTACCGATTTTAAAGATTTTAAAACAAAATTTGATATTAGCTCTTTGTTCGAAACTCATTTTTGTACCGATGACACAAACATACTGGAACTTTAGACGCAATAACTTTGCTTCTACTGAACCGAATGTTATCAAGTTTTGACTGAAAGTCAGCTAGGGATGTAAGTTCAAACGCACTAATTCATTAAAAAGATGGTCCTATCAAAAACATTTTTATGACGCCTGTCTTTTTTATTTTGGACTTCACCTTGTATAGGGTTGTTCAATAGGTGCGCTTCAACTTTTTTCCGATAGGGAGGGCGAACGACGCAATATTTTTTATTTTTCCCTTGTCATTTGTAAACTTCATTAGTATACATTTCATCATGGAACGCTACACACTTGAGCAACGATTGCAAATCGTGCAAATTTTTTATGAAAATAATCGTTCTGTTGCTGCTACTATAAGAGCATTACGGCCATTTTACGGTCCATTTATCAAGCCGTCCCGTTTTGGGGTTATGTGAAGTCATTGGTCTACAGCAACAAGCCGGCGACGATTTGTGAGCTCAGAGCCAATATTGAACGCGAAATTGCTGGAATTTCGGCCGATTTATGCAAAAGAGTGGTCGAAAATTGAGTTCAACGATTGGACTTCGTAAACCGTGCACGCGGTGGTCATGCAAAAGAAATCGAATTTCATACTTAAATGTATATGTTCAAACTCGATAATAAAAAAAAATTTGTTAAAAAAGTCAAACCGTTTGTGTTTTATTCAAAAAAGTTGAAAAGTTGAAGCGCTCCTACTGAAAAACCCTATATATACATCAAAGAAGATCTAGCGTCAGTCCGAAAATCCAGGCCAACTCAAGTTTTCACATATACATATTTTACCATATAAGAGCGCGGTATAGTATATCTGCCACGGATGATTGGTATAAGCAAACTAAAGAAAAAATAAAGCTTAAAAAACAATGAGGCGTGGACACATAGGCAGTCTCCCGAGCGCGAAAAAATTGTACCTATTTATTCCAGCTTTATCGATTTTGTTTTGAATCAACGTTTCGTTATGTTGGCCTACCTGTAGAGCCTCCAGGTAGTCAACTCCAATGTTAAATCAGCTCTGCTCTACGCCTGTGAAACATGGTGTCTGTTTGCGAAAATGGTACAGAAGCTTCAAGTGGATATCTAACACCGAATTGCATTGACGATGCCATTGAAAACCAATCGCAACAGTAATAAGAGAACGTAAATGGAGATGTTGTGGCCATACCCTACGGAAAAGTGGTACTGAAATCAGCAGACAGGCGCTGGACTGGAACCCCCAAGGACAGGGCAAAAGAGTCAGGGTTAGAATTCAAAGCCGTGGACAAAGCAATGACCTGGCAGCAAGTGAAAAATATATCATTCCCTTTCTGTGTTAACCTCGTATCCACAAAATCGTAATTTTCAGTAAATCGATAAAAATGTTTAGAGTTACTTAACTTCTATGAAAAGTTATAACTTATTTGATACGATACTTATATTAGATACGAGGTTTTTGAATTCGAACATGTAGATACGAGAAAAATCGAAACGCTCTGAAAAAATTCAATAATCATAATGAACATTGTATGTTTTGTTTTACGTAACAGGAGTGCTAAGGAGTGTTTTTCACTAAAAATCTCAATTTCGAAAAAAATGAAGGTACGAGGTTAACACAGAAAGGGGACGATATCTGGGAATTGCACAAAATAGACAAATTTTACTTTGGCCCTATGCTCCACAACGGAGACGAAGGAATGATGATGAGGATGATGACCTGTTGAGCCTATTCAATTACAATACACTAACCTTAAAATATTATACCTCTTTCGTTAGCTAAAAGACAGCCCCTAGTTTACACAATTTTCATGAGTTTTTTCTAGAATACCTTAATAAGTATTTTATTTGTAATGTGAAGTAGGAAGCACTTGGTGAAAAATCGTAAATTAAAAACTTTGTTAGGCAGCCATTTTTAAATGTCGAGGTTTGGTTAAAGTTTTATTGAAAATTTTTATTAAGAGAAAAAAAAAATTGGACTCCTGAAGCAACATTTAAAAAAAGTGGATGTGCATTCAAAAAAAAAACAAAAAATATATATAAATATATATGAATTTGTAAAATAATTGTTTAAAATATTTTTTAATCGACATAAAACTGTAGGTCTCTGCATTTGTAGAATAACATTAAGACGCATGGCGAAAATTGGAGAAGAGGCAATTGCCTGCCGAAGAACGGCCCCTATTTGGTGTTTCAACCCGAATTCTACCGAATGGCAGTCATGCACCTACCCATTCGGCAACGGCGGCCGGAATTTATTTGCGCTTATTTTTTTTTGGCAAAAAATGTGTTCTTTAATTTGTTAAATTCAAGTGGTTATCAAATTGATTATCGCTTGTAGTGAAAATGGTGTTGACTGCCTTTGTAGTTCATTGAATCTTCAAGACCATGATAAAGAAATATGGTTAACAGTTCAAAGAAACTCTTTGCTGAAACATTCATCGGTAAGGTAACCAATAGGCGGTTAGGCAACCCCAACGCTATAGAAAATTTGTAGTTTTATTTTGAAGTAAGTTACTTTACGTTGAGCACAAATTCAAATTTAGCGTTCGTTTCGCTTCGGGCAACATGTGATGCTCGCAGTAACTTCGGTACTGCAGGGTCCGGGACTCGATGTGTAACCTATTAAAAAGGTCATAAATTTAGTTTGGAAAACTACTTTTATTCAATTCAAAGTAAAAAATGTGTGAAAAGAATAACAAATTAAGCATCAATTTACTTTTGCTCGATATGACCACGCTTTGCCTTGACTATGGCCTTAAGATGGTCGATCAATCAATCGCAAGCTGCCCGTATGTAAATTGCAGGTATTTTGACCCACTCGCGGACAATGGCTTTTTCACCGCCTCGAGACTGGTGAATCTTTTAGTTCGGACTTTGCTCTCCAAAATAGTCCAAAGAGAATAATCCATCGGATTCGCGTCTGGTAAATTTCAAAGCCATTGTGTGGACGTTATGAAGTTCGGAATATTGTTTTTTAGCCATTTTTGGTTCAGTCCAGCTTTGTGAGGCGGGGCCGAGTCCTGTTTAAACGTCTATGGTCTGCCACCGTAATGTTTGTCTGCCCACGGCTTCAAAGTAATCTCCAGAATACTTTCTCGATAACATTACACATTTACCTTGATGCCAGGCTCGACGAAAATGATTGGAGAGCGCCCATCTGTGGTTACAGCAGCCCGAACCATTGCCTGTGGCGGGTGCTGCCTCCTCGTGGCCAATCGATGACTCAAATTCTCGTATGAATGGTAGGTTAAATAAATTCTATCATTTTGGGAGTTTACGAATTGCTCAATTTGAAAAATTTTCTCATCAGAAAACACAATCTTCAGAAATTTACCGCTTTCGGTCAAGCGAAGCAACTCCTTCGCTCCCTCAAGTCTGACTTGTTGCTGCTTTAGTGTGAGCTCATGCGCCTTTTGGATCTTGTAAGGCTCGGCTTTGAGATAATTTTTTAGTATGCGGCAGCTGCTATGGTCAGATATTTTCAGTTCTTTTGCCATTTGATTGGCACTTCTTCGGGGATTTCGCTCAAGTTTCTTCTTTACTTTTTGAACCATTTCGCGTGAGGTTGTAGTCTTTTGATGACCACCTCCATGACGCTTCGCGTGCTACCAGTATCATTATAAAGAGTAATGGTGCGATAAACAAAAACTTTATTTACTTTATGGTGCTCGAGCGCACGAACAATCGCTGGTTGTGATTTTCCAGTCAAATATAATGCAATCCCACTATTACGTTTGAAGTCCATTACTGATTTTCTTTTTTCCCGTTTACAACAATGCTGTGGACTGTCATGTAGCCGACTAACAGGCGGGCATCAGCAGTGCGAGCGGTTATTGGTTACATTTCGAGTGCCGGACCCTGTAATATTTTTTGTGAATTTTCTTTTAATGACATCGCAGCTTTGAAGTGATCGCGTAAGCTGAGCAGTTTCACTAACCGGTCTTTCTGTGAATAGGTCCCTTTTTATAGTAGTTTTACGTCCTGTGACATATAGTGAGTTAAAGGTTTGCTTGGGCATTAGTGGGACCAAAATACATTTAATATCGTATGAACAGATTTTTTGTCGTTCGATGCCGCAAAATTTCACAAATACCCAATAAGCAGGCATTGATAGGAGGCACATCGATTGATGTAAAAAATGTTGAAGAAATTCAACTGTGGTGGTTCAAAACCCTTCTATGACATTGCAAGAGGTGACGAATCGTGTATCTATGCAAATAGGGCGCAAAAAAAAACCAGCACTCGAAGGTATGTGTGCGCCAAGACGAGCTCAATCCAAAACAAGTTGTTCGCGGAAGAAGCCGCTCCAAACCAAATGTTCGCTTGTATTTTCGAAAAATCTGGTCATGGTCATGTCGCAACTGTGCCACTAGAGAAACTTAAAACAATCAATTCTGACAAAAGATAAAAGGCAATTTTCGTAATACCAATATTTAGTGCAAAAGGTAGGTAGGTGAAATGGTTGAAGTGCCAGTCTGGCACTCCTCAGTTAGCACAAAGCACCGTTTTGATACCATTATGAGACCTCCAACAGGCAGATAGGCAGATGTTTACAGCCAACCAGAGCTGTTGATATAACGGAGAAGATTGATGGAATTTAGGTCGGCACACTGCTCCAAGCTGTCGAAGAAAGGAGCACCCAGTGACCGTAATCGTCTAGCTCCCAAACTCGAACATTTGCAGAGAAAGTGCTCAACAGTCTCTTTCTCTGAAAGGTCCCCACAGCTTCTGCAATGGGGGTTAAATAATAACCGTAGCTTTTTCGCGTGTGTGCCAATCTTCCAGTGATCACAGTGAACACAGCTACGAGTTTGGAAATAGAATGCCGAGGAGTCCAAAGAACTTTCGAAGTACTTAAATAAATAATAGAAATAATTTGTGCCGTTCCCCTTTAACTACTGTCAGGGGGATGCCGGTGACCGGGTAGGAGGTCCCTGAGGCCAATTCAGTCCCCTTCTTGGCGAGCTTATCAGCAATTTCATTTCCCTCTATGTTCCTATGTCCTGGAACCCAGATCAGAGAAATATTACCTGCACCCCCAAGAGATTTGGTCTTCTCCTTACAGGAGTTTACTAGTTTGAATCTGCGCCATGGCGTCGTCAGAGCCTTGATCGCAAATACTTCTGCTTGAAAAACACTAGCAGTATTCGACAGTTGAAAGGCGATAGATAAATTGGCTGATTTAGAGAAAACCCCTGTTCCGACTCCCGATTCCATCTTGGAAGCACCGTCAGTGAAGAAGAATTTGGGCTGTAGGGAAAAACTAGACACTTCTTATCGTTCTCCCTTTTTTGATTGGTACATTTTGGACCCATCTCGGAATAAACAGTTCCAGCTTTCCATTTTCCACGTTTCTTTGATTTCGAAGATATTTTGTTTTTGTACATTACGGGATAAGTACTTTGCTTAAGGTGGTCGAAGAAGTGATAAAGGTGACTCAATTTTGTTTAATTATTACCTGTTCATGGCCGAGGGCTGGCTCACTGAAGTGCAGCGCTTGGTAAAGAAATGTTAGTAGAGTGATCACCCTAATGTCTAATAGTCACCTCTGTGCGACTTCTATATGAAACCGTCATATGTACACCTATACATACGTAATAGCCAGGCATTTATACATAATATGACACGCTAACACAAACTGCTCCTCAGGAAGCGGGAGCACAGCATCAACGCAATTGCTGCATTATCTATAAAATCCACGACAGAAGCGAAATAGAATCAACTACGAGCACTACAAGTACATACAAGTATGGATCGAGATGAAGCTGCGTTCAGTTTTTGCATTCGTAATGATGATCGTGCACGAGTTACAAGCATTTAATTTGTGTATCTGCGGTGAAATATCTTTCCCACTGTCAAACGAACATATTGAACTGCGATTCTTGTGCGGATTAGTGCCTTAGATCGCCTGAGGATATTTGTTGTTTTGGGCTAGTACTTTTAACTCACTGACATATGCATACATACATACATACACACACATACTTACATTCCCATAACTTGCCCACCGATGTTTGCCATTTCCTTAGTTTTTCTCTCCCATTTGCCTTTCATCTTGGGTTTCGTGCAACATTACTTATGTACAAGTATGCAAGTATGTATGTATGTGTATGTACGTGCTTTTGGGTGCTGCTGTAGTTATCGTAACCAAAGGGTCAAGCCTATGTTGAAATCTGTTGCATCGCTCTGTAAGGCAGTGCCCACTTGCCAATGACGAGGTAGTCGCAACACATTTTGCTTGTAATTTACGATTTGCACAAGGCATTTGGTGACCTCTGTTTGTTTGTATTTTTTTTCAACTTACAACTGCCACGCAACGACTGAACAAAAGTGATATCATCTTTTCGGCGACTGATTCTAAATAAGTTTCACAATACAAATAAGTGGAATTCAATTAGTTAACCGGTGTATAAGGTTTTTCTTGAGTTGTGGCTAATTTAGCGAGAGAGGCACGTTTATGGAAAAATTTCCTAAAGCGGATTTGGCAGTGCACTTTGCTTAGCGCTTATTGCTTTAATTATAGGTATAAAAATTAAATTAAATATCATGATATGGTAAATATCATATTAGTAAGGTTGCCACCTATTTTTAATATAATACAGCCGAGCTTCATCCGCAGTGGAGAGAATACTAAAGGTGTGGCCAACATCAGACTGTTAACCAGCTCTCGGCGGTGATATACGAAAAAATTATCGCAACTACTTCTCATATGTATATATTTTCCTTGCTCACTCCTCTCGGGAGCATATGACCTCGACAAGACTTGTCTTGCGTTGGTTTCGTTAATCTATTTGATTTCTGGCAAGGTAGGTGATTAGCTTGCCGCTACCAGTCCTAAGTGGTGGAAATGCCCACCTGTCGTTGCTTAGGATCAACGCCTTCTTACTGCTTGGAGCGCCATCTGTGTTTCAGATTTTTCTGGCAAAAGGATCGCACAGATGGTTGAGGATTTCGCTAAATTAAGTGCGTCTGCGCTATTACTGCAGTTGCCCGCTTCCTGTTGCTGGCGCTACTGATTCAATGTGTAGCTGTTTGCTTTGTTCAGATTTTGTTTTCATTTCATTCGTCGCTCTCTCAGTCAAATCCCCTATGGCGTAACAGACGAAGCTACTCCTGCAAATTTGTACAAGAAGCGCTGGTGGTAATTTGTGCATATTTATCTAGGGATGTCAGGTAGAGGGTAGGGAACCATGGAAACCATGTCTACTCATATGCCAAATCTGGCGGAAGGTATCTGTTCAACTCATTTGTGGTCTTGGGTCAGACAGAGAAATTGCACGATTGATGAAGCAGGATTGTGCAACTGGGATTGCAGCAGATGAACCAACAGACCAACGGTGTAACCTTGGAAAATTGCGGCAACTCTAAGTACTGGCAGCCGAAAAGCTGCCAGGTAGGTGCCTGCCTCCTTCGTCCACTGCATACAGTAAGTTGGGGGCGGCCATTAAATCAGTTTGGCCGGTACGCAGGCTTAAGGTGGCAGTCCCAAAGATGGACTCAATAGTTCACACAACAACAAAAACCATATAAGACAAAGTTTCAAGCTTTGTATAAAATTTTTCAAACTTTCATTAATTTCATTTTCAAGTTTTTAACCAGAAATTTTCTGGGCCTGCATTTTTATAGTCCATTGAGTTTTTTTGTAACAAAATGCAAGTTTCAAGTGACTATAAAATAATTTTGATTTTTGGCAACTTGTTTGCTAGGCTTTTTCTTCTAAATAAAAAAAATACTTTGTTTAGAGGAAATGCCGTCACACCTCACCGAAAAAAGGTCAAAAATCAACGTGATATTGTACTGGCTTGAAATTGCACTATGGGCCACAAAACTGCATTCACCGAAAAATTATAAAAACTCTGGTTAAAAAGTTCGAAGCTTTGATGGAATTTAAAACAAGTTTGTGTAAAGCCTTTTTTGCTTCAAGTCCGAGCCGCAACGAGCGAAAGCTTTTCCAAAATCAATGAAACGCCGGTTATAGCGCCAATCAAGAAAAAGGTCCTTCTATTGTTATCAATATTCGATGTGAATAATAACTCGCGAACTTTAAAAAAATTTCCAGCGGTGGATGGCTCAAACCAATTCATAGGACTATTCCAATAAATACTTTTGACTTACGTGACGCGTTATTCGCACCCAAAGTATTGTTTAAATAGCTCACGAAATACAATTTTTTCCCAAGCTGGGAAAAAATTCCATATTACCTTATTAAGTTTTGTTTCGAAAGGTGTCTCACGAAGTGTTGCCACCAAGATCATTTAAGGGTAGGTCCAAAAAACGTGCAGTTTCGACTTGATGGGATCATAGGGGGTGTTAGATGAGGTGCATTGTATCAGCATGAGAAGCGATGGTTAGTATAATGCGGCGATTCCATGTAAGCAGTAGTAGGGCACACGTTAGGTATATCGGTTTCCGTGTCATGCTATAAAGTCTTGAATGTATAAGTACTTTGGAATGTGTAACGGAGATCTCACGAGGCAGCTCGAACTCTCTATGAAAGCTGTTTATAGTCTGCCGGTAGTTCGTCGGGCCTTACGAGATAACCCGAGCTCTTCGTCCATGATTTCCGTGAATCTCTTTTACAGCTGGTAGTTTGTCGTCTCCGTCTTGGTGAACTTCGCCTTTGAGTTCATAGAAGTGATTTCTGCAAGTGAGTTTAGCAAGTGCTTGCTATGGTGGTCTCTGCTGTAGCAGTCCAGCAAAACTATTTGCTGAACATTTTGAGCAAACTATAAAAACCTCACTATTAACGCGATGCTCAGGCGATATCAGAAAATATCCCGTGAAGTGAAGTGCGGCGCTTTGACAGCCTTGTTGCTTCGTCTATTGAATTTTACTAGTCACTGGCGCCTTTCTTGCAATAGTAGATTTAATTAACTAATAATGAAATCTGTTTAACGCGTTCTTTTCAAAGTTATTTTTTGAAAAGAATATTGCAAAGTTTGCTGAATTTGTAGTTACCCTGTGATCAGCTTAGGGAGAATGGGCGAACTGAGAATAGCGAGAGTGTCAACTATGCTTCAGGGTGAGCTTGTTTGCTGCTTTATAGATCTGTTAGCTTCTTTTATTAGACCTTTTTATCAAATTTATTGATTCTTGTGGCTCGGGCGACTTTTGTAATATGTCTGGCTCGTGTGGTAAGGGCTTGATTGGATGTATTGCTATAGTTCAGTTCTCTTAAAGCTTTATTAATTGGAGCTAGTGGAATTGGAACTACTTCTAACTTGTTTCAAGAGAAAAGTTCATTATTCCGAGAACAGGATGGAGGGATATTGCAAAAGAAGGTGGCGATCCATTGTCCCATTAACAATATTAAAGAAAAATGAGAGCGGAAAATAGTTCTCCTACAGTTTAAGGATTTCAAGTAGATTAGGTCACATCTAACACTATACGATGGGATTGGGTTCACAAATTCTAGGAGCAAAGAACGAAGCGAACAAAGACCTTTCGGATACGCTCAAATCTTTTGAAATGACAATAAAAATAATTTAAAAAAAAAGACCGCATATTCAAGTTTGGATCGACCGAGGGACGTGTACAAGAGCTTCAGGGAGTTATGTAGGATTTGAAGAGTAACGGATGGGACACTTTTGTGGGCGAAGCACATGGAAAAGGTAGGCATTTCAGACAGTGCACTCTGCTCAGCATGTGGAGAGGAGGTTGAGACGGCGGACCACTTTCTGTGCGGCTGCCCGGCCTTCGCTCGAATCAGGCAAGCGACCACCTTGGCTTCTTGGCCCCACAAGATGTACTCAGATTTCTTCGGAGGTGGGGTAGATTAAAGGAAAATTTAAAAAAGGAACCTGAGTGCAGTAGGAAGGTGGGTAGGTGAAATGGTGGAAGTGCCAGTCTGGCACTCTTCAAGTAGGAGTCTGGCACTCCTCAAAGCGCCGTTTTGATGCCATTATGAGACTTCCAGCAGACAGATATCTACAGACAGCCAGAGCTGTTGATATAATGGATAAGATTGATAGAATATAGGCTGGCGCACTGCACCAGGCTGTCAAAGAAAGGAGCACCTAGTGACCTTAATCGTCTAGCTGCTAAACCCGGACATTTACAGAAAAAGTTCTCAACAAATTCCTTCTTTGGAAGGATCCCATAGCTTCTGCAACGCGACCCCCCTAGCTTTTATATCCCTCTATGTTCCTATGTCCTGAAACACAGATCAGAGAAATGTTACCTGCACACCCAAAAGATTTGATCTTTTCCTTACAGGAGTGTACTAGTTTGGATCTGCAGCATGGCATCGTCAGAGCCTTGATCGTGACTTGACTATCGGAGAAAATGTTAATATCTGCCTCACTTCCGCCTTCCCTAAGCATTTTTATGCCTGCAGGATCGCTAAGACTTCTGACTAAAGAACAAACAAACAAAAAGAAAGAAACGGGCCCACCAGCAGTGCTTCCGAGTGACTACTTTCTCTCCGATGATCGATACTGCTATGCATTACAGTTTGGGGTCTTTCTTGACTTACTTGAATTGTATATCTTTATATCAAGCTTTTATGTGAAATTCAATAATATAAATAGTAAAAAAATATTTATGTAAGCATTTTTTGAACTCTGCTGACCCCTTTTGCATAGATTTTGAAGTATTTATGAATTTAATGGGGAGTTTCTCAAACCCCCATCATCATTATTCATAAAAACGATATAGACAGTATGAAGTTAGACACCTCTCCTCAGCCGGCTTTCCCCCATTTCCTTACTCTCGTTCTCACACCTCTTAATTTTCCTCACTTGTCTCAATAATTTTTGGGTTACACACAAAGCCACCGTATATATGTATTGTATGTATGTGTGTATGCGCTTGTATTTAGTGCAAAGCACAAACGAGAACAAAGCACAAAAGTTTACGAAATAAATCAAACCTTTTACGGACATTTATGGTTTTAAGGTTAAAATAAAATGAAATAAAATAAAATGAAAAAGTTAATTGAAGGTGAGGTACTTCCAGGGGTGTTAGAGAGAGAAATCAGACTAGTCTGAGGAATAAGATGGGAAGAATGTTTTAATGCATAAATCTTAAGTGCACATATGCGAGGGTAGCTGACAGTTAATGACTTTCAAGAATGAAATTATGCAGCAAAAAAATTAAATAACTTTTTTTTCCAATTTTGATGAGTTGTGAAAAATTATATTTATTAATGTTTTTGAGCAACTGAATGGATTTATTACATTTGCGTTTGAAATGTTCATAAATTAGAATGAAATAATGTCCAAAATCTACATAGCTACCTATATATGTACAGTTGCGAACAAAATAATAGCAGTTATTTGAATAATAGCACTATTTTTACTATCAGGTCAGTCCATAAGTTCGTGCGTATTTTACCCATAATTTCACTTTTGTACGATTTTTACATGCAAAAAATTATTCGCGGAATATAACGGAACTATTTATATTTTCTTTGATATATTGAGCATTCGACAAGTGATTTTAATCGCGGATAGAAGCGCGTGTTGTTAAAAACTAATATGGAATCTTCGAACGCGTATAAGAGGCACATTTTGCATTTTTTTTATAAAAGTGGTAAAAATGCAACAACTGCTGCTGCAGAAATAAACAGTGTTCACGGAGAGGATACCGTGAGTGAGAGGACTGCGCAAAAGTGGTTTTCAAAATTCCGAAGTGGTAACTGCGACGTGGAGGATGCCTCGCGCGCTGGTCGTCCTGAAGTCTTTAACTCCGACGTCTTGCTCGAACTCGTGGAAGCTGAGCCAAATTTGACATTCGATATGATAGCTCAGAGGTTGAATTCATCGCATGGAACAGTTCACAGGCACCTGGTTCAGTTGGGAAAGGTTTCAAAGCTGCGAAAATGGGTTCCGCGTAGACTTTCCGTCGCCAAACTTGAGAAGCGTTTTTCTTCAATTGATAACAGAAAATCAAGCGATGTCCGCTAATCGTAGTTTGAAGGCACGAAATTCGACATTTTTAAGCGCGACAAAAATGCATTGTTGTATCGTCTCATAGGTATATACCTGGTATTTAAAACTCTGGAAAGAGGGTAGAAAGGAGGGAAGGAGAAAAGTATCAGAGAAAGAGATAGGAAAGAATAGAGACAGAGATAGAAATAGTTAGTCCTTTGAGAATGTTCCAGATTCTTTGGCAAATCTGTAAATATCCTCCAGTTTTAGAGAATGAATATTACTCATTCTCACGACATCGGAACCCCGTTTATGTGTCGCACTATTTCTAAATTTACCTCGTTGTTTATTTTGATTTTTTTTATATTTTTAAGCTTACTTTGTTTTATTTTGAATTTCGTAACTTCCAAGCAGTTGATGTATTGTAAAGGACTGAAAGTCTCACAACCTAATTTTTAATAATAAAATGAGTCAACTAAACTAAATTATTCTCAGCACCTTCTCGTAAGATTGTGATAAAAGAATTATGAATATAAAAATTCTGATTTTGCAAAAAAGCAAATATGTGTGAACATTCTAGGAAACATGCAACGTTGGTTGAATGGTTGAAGTGGTGCTTAATCCGGAATCCAATTAGCGCTTCCGCACCATTTTGTTGCCATATCCTCGTTACCAACTTGTTTAATGTTATTTACGGCATGACTATATTCAGTCTGTGCAGTTTAAGAACCTTACTAGGTTATTAACGTCTAAGGCAGACAGTTATTTGAGACATTCGAACAATGGTTTGCTCAGAGTTGACATTTTCACCTTCCTTAGAGCAGGGCACTCATAGAGGAAACAGAAAATTGTTTCCTGTTTTTCTGGTTGTTTGCAACTACGACAGTGTGTGTTGTGAGAAATGCCCATTTTAGCTACTTGTTCCCCGACAGACCAAATACCAGTTATGACGGCGTTGAGTCTCCAAGCGTCCCGTCGTTTCATGCTGATCAATAATGACTTATTTTTAAGGTTGTAAGTGGGCCATAATGCTCTGTTAGTTTTGCATGCCGTTTGGTTTATCTATCCACAATCCGTGATTCGGAGGTATTTTAAAGAAATTGTAAGTTTTTCCTTCCCGCAACCCGCTTTATTTAACCTAAATGCACTCATGGTAGCTACTTTCTTGATTTGGAGATCAATCGGAATTACGTGTGTCTGTGCATTAAGAGACTCCCAAGAATATGGTCTGATTGCACCGATCGTTACTGTACAGGCTAATCTTTGTATTCTGCCGAGTAATTTGATGTTGTAATCCCTGCCTATAGCTTTCCATCAAACTACTGAGCTATACGTTAAAATTGGTCTATAACCGCCTTATACCAGTACAACAATAATGTATACCTAAGTTGAAGACCCCCTCTTCTTCCTAGCATATGTTTACAGGCATATAAAGCAGTGTCTGCTTTCTTTACCCGTTCTTCGATGTTTAATTTTTCAGCTAAGTTTGGAGTCCAGAATTACCCCTAAGTACTTTGCACTGGGTGAAAGTGAGAGAGTTTTTCCTCTAATATTTGGTAGGGAAAAAAACCTTACATCTGGTGGTAAATAGCATAAATAAATTTTGTTTTACGCGCGTCTAAACTTAGGCAACAGGACTGTGTCCAAGAGTTAAGCTCGCCTAGCGCCCTTTGAATGATACCACTGATCATATTAGGCCACAGTCCTGATGCCATTAGCCCCACATCATCAGCGCACGTTACCACACCCACCTCTATTAAGTTTTATTAAGATTTTGCTAATTGAACATAACCAATGAAGTGGAAGTAATACTCTCCCCTGTGGAGTATCTCTATGGGTCCTCTTCTTCTTCTTAATTGGCGCGATAACCGCTCACGCGATTTTGGCCGAGCTTAACAAAGCGCGCCAGTCGTTTTTTTTTTGGTGCTAACCGGCGCCAATTGGTCAAACCAAGTGAAGCTAAGTCCTTCTCCACCTGATCTTTCCAATGCAGAGGAGGCCTTTCTCTTCCTCTACTACCACCAGCTGGTACCGCATCGAATACTTTCAGAGCCGGTGTGTTTCTATCCATTCGGACGACATGACCCAGCCAACGTAGCCGCTGGATCTTTATTCGCTGCGCTAGGTATGTCTACGTCGTCGTAAAGCTCATACAGTTCATCGTTCCCTCGCCTGCAATATTCGCTGTTGCCAACGTGCAAAAGGCGAAAAATCTTCCGCAGAATCTTTCTCTCGAACACTCCAAGCGTCGCTTCATCGGATGTTGTCATCGTCCAAGCTTCTGCGCCATGCGTTAGGACGGACATGATTAGAGCCTTGTAGAGTGTTAGTTTTGTTCGTCGAGAGAGGACTTTATTGCTCAGTAGCCTATTTAGTCCAAAGTAACACTTGTTGGCGGTTGTTAAGGATGATGATATCGATATCATCGGGATACGCCAACAATTGTACGCTCTTATAAAAAATTATGCCTGAGCGATTAAGTTCTGCGGCTCGCACGATCCTCTCCAACATCAGGTTAAAGAAGTCACTCGACAGCGAGTCACTCTGTCTGAAATCTCGTTTGGTATCAAACGGCTCGGAGAGGTCCTTCCCAATTTTGAAGGCGCTGCTGGTGTTGACCAACGTAATCTTGCAAATCCGTATTAGTTTTGCGGGGATACCAAATTCAGACATCGCGGCATACAGATAACTCCTCTTCGTATTGTCGAATGCAGCTTTGAAATCGACCAAAAAAAATGGTGTGTGTCGATTCTACTTTCATGGGTCTTTTCCAAGATTTGGCGTATTGCAAATATTTGGTCGATGTAGACTGTCCAGGTCTAAAGCCACACTGATAAGGTCCAATCAGTTGGTTGACGGTGGGCTTCAGCCTTTCACACAATACCCTCGCTAGAACCTTATAAGCGATATTTAGAAGACTAGTCCCGCGGTAATTGGCAGAGATTGCAGGATCGCCCTTCTTATGGATTGGGCAGAGCGCACTTAAATTCCAATCGGCAGGCATGCTTTCATCCCACCATATTTTGCATAGGAGCTGATGCATGCACCTTACCAGCTCCTCGCCGCCATGTTTGAATAGCTCAGCCGGCAGCCCGTCGGCGCCTGCGGCTTTATTGTTCTTTAGCCGCGTTATCGCTTTTCTCGCCTCGTCATGGTCGGGTATCGGAACGTCAATTCCGTCGTCGACGATTGGGGTATCGGGATCTTCACATTCTCTATGACATGCGCAGCTATCACTATTTAACAGGTTCGAGAAGTGTTCCCTCCATAATTTAAGTGCGCTGTGGATGTCAGTCACGAGTTCGCCGTCTTTGTTCTTACAGGAAAACTCCCCGGTCTTAGTTATGCGACCTCTTAGTTATGTTGATATTACCCACATTACCTCCAATGACCCTGGTTTCTAGCGTAGAGATGATCAAATTGATAACACAATTTTCCACCCCTTAGCCTATTAACGCCCATTGGATAACATCAGTGCTAACGGTTTAAATACGCCTTCTGTTTATAGAAAAGCTACCATGGTATAACGTTTATTTGCTAAAGACCCCCTGTCTGCTTAGTTTTGCCTTTGAGGTAAGCGTGTTGTGCAATAAATTTAGTGTAGAGTTCTCTAAAAGCCGTCCAAAGGGTTTTAAAAGGAAGGAGAAAAGGCTGATTGGTCTAAAGTACCTCGCAGCTTCATGTCCTCTCCTACCTACTTTTGGTATGAAGACGAATTTGAATATTTTCAACAATCTGGAATATGTCCTAAGTTTAAAGACGCTTTAAAAATGTTCACTGTAACATCTTAGGAAGGATGCCGTCACGGCCTGGATATTTGAAAGATGAAAATGATTTGGTTGCCTATGCATTTTTGTTTATTGTGACTATTACACCGGCAAGATGCTGTGGGTCGTAGCAGCTCCGCCGGATTCTCCCAATATTGCTATAGTAAGAGCTGCATCCTGGGCAATGGGTAGGAATAGTGCCATCAAAACGCTCGCAGCTGTACGTATGCGCAATACGTTTGTATTGGTGGAAATTCAAAAGCAGATTTTATAGAATATTTAATAAGGACTTATCTGTAATACTAATACTTCTTTACATATTTATGCTTTGTTTTCTTTTTTTGCAAATATTATATCTCGCCTTGGCTGGCTACTACGCCACGGTTGGCTCAAAGGATGGCGACCAAACAATCGTAACATCTACGCTAACACCATCAAGAAAAACGCCAACGCGACTCGACGAAAAATAACTGTAGCAGCGACACATCAACGCGTTGTACGGCTGCTGACAAATACAACAACAGCAACAACGAAAATACTAGAAATAGTAATAGCAGCAATCAAGAAAAAATAGGAAAAGTAAATAGGTATGACGTATGTACACTTGTGTGTATGCGTATTGGTATGTTCATATATTTATATACATACATACATACATACATATAATACATAGCTTGCAACATTTTATGCTGATCCCTGTCAGAATACAAAACACACATAATCTTCAAAAATAACAAACAAAATAAATTTCCATCAACAACATTCTCCATAACGGTTACTCTATATGCCGCATACTGCGGCAACATTGCTGCTGTTGCTGGTGTTGATGGCGCTGCTGATGCTGTTGGTGGTTCTGGTGGCAACATCAACATCAACCAATAATGCAGGCGCGATTATGTCCAACAGGACACTAGCCAACAAATTCCATTTCTTCTCAAAAGTATTCTCTGTGTTTTAAATGGAGGATAGTGGCGTAGTAGAAAAAAGGACACAATAGCAGTAGATGTAATGCAGAAGTTGGGCCAACCACTGGACAATATGTAAGTGGATACTCGTTCCAGTGCGACTGTGCAACACAACCCGACACAACAATAACAAGATAAACGCAAAAAATTATAAACAAACAGCGAAGTTGACAATCCGCCCTTCAAGTAATCCACAAAAGAAAGAAATATGAAATGCACAGAGAAAAAAATATTCGAAAGTAGCTTGTCGAGGTGTGGCAATTAAGCAAAGAGGATTTCGGGCGCCTTTCATAAACATACATCTGGGAGGAAGATGGAACCCTGCTTTAGTGCCAGTCGAAGTTTGAAGTCGATGACAAGTGATTTTTTTTCGAAAGAAAGTGACTTTTTTAGTGCTGTCACCATATGTTGTGATCAAATTTTTAATAAAATTGGTCCACAATGTGTGCGTTCGGAATTAGTCGGTATTAGGTATTCCCTATACCTGACTTGTCTCTCCGAATACTCCGATATTAGGCTCTTTTGCCCATTCACAGTGGCATAGAGGGAAACTGCTGGGTTGATAAGCTGGAAAGGCGGGGGATCGTAGAGACGGGGGATCATTGAAACGGGGGTCCATGGCGATGGTTTCGCCGCGAAATGAGTGGATTCGGGTTTACTTGACAACCTGTTGTCTACTCCTGGAAGGATGGGCATCGCTTCAACTCAGCAAGCACTGGGTTAGCGCACAAACGTGAAAGGTCGCGAGATCCTTCTGGCCACGCGTAGATCGGGTGCGCTCGAGAGAACTTTTGAGGCTAACAAAGCCATATCTCTAAAATTTTGTGGGTGTCTTTACCGGGCATTGTCCGTTAGGCATCCATTCGTTGAGACTTCGGATTGCCACAAATTCTTTCTGCAGAAGTTGTCTGAAGGATGGGGGGAATCATCTCAACACGTTCTTGTGAACGCCCTCGAGTTTGAACATATACATTTAAGTATGAAATTCGATTTCTTTTGCATGACCACCGCGTGCACGTTTTACGAAGTCCAATCGTTGAACCCAATTTTCGACTACTCTTTTGCATAAATCGGCCGAAATTCCAGCAATTTCGCGTTCAATATTGGCTCTGAGCTCACAAATCGTCGCCGGCTTGTTACTGTAGACCAATGACTTCACATAACCCCAAAACGGGACGGCTTGTTAAATGGACCGTGAAATGGCCGTAATGCTCTTAAAGTAGCAGCAACAGAACGATTATTTTCATAAAAAATTTGCACGATTTGCAATCGTTGCTCAAGTGTGTAGCGTTCCATGATGAAATGTATACTAATGAAGTTTACAAATGACAAGCGAAAAATAAAAAATATTGCGTCGTTCGCCCTCCCTATCGGAAAAAAGTTGAAGCGCACCTATTGCAAAACCCTTTATATATATATAAATAATTGGCGCGTACAGCCGGAGCTCCGCCTATTAGAAAAATGTTTTTCTCACCGAGATTCGAACCTACGTTCTCTGTGTGAATTACGAATGGTAGTCATACACCAACCCATTTGGCTACGGTGGCCGGCGGATATAGCAGGTTTAAATATCGCAAACCTGGTGAATTTCGTCAGTAGCTTGAAGCGGTTAGCCACTATTGGTCGTCATCTAGTCCAAGTAGGTCCTTCGCGTGGGCAGCCATTTACCCTCCTGGTCCAAAAACTTTGGGAAATCCAATGACGATTGAGGTGCAAAGCCACTGAAGAAGAACCCAAGATATTCGAGTATGACTTCGTGACGTGAAAGGGATCCAACCACATAGCTGGGTTCACTTAGGTAATCTGATGGCTTCTTCACGGGGAGGCAAAGTGAGACACTCAGCTTGCTGATGGAGTCTCACTTTCCAAGTAATCAGATAAACGTTGACCGTCAACAGTCTTTATTGAAAAAGCTGGAAGAGATGACTACATTAGCCACCTATCAACGTGGAAAATCCGGCGAGTCGGCACTGTTAGGGAAGATCTAGCCATCGCCAGAAGTGGCTAGTGGCAATGCCAGTTTTGATAGCATGTGCAGCTCTGCCAGTAGGAATGGCATAGACCAGGTGCTATTGAACTGAATTCGTTCGATGCTGGCCCAAAGAATCGTCACGGTGAGAGCAAAAGATCTACTGGTGCTATCCGGGGTTAATACAGGCTGCCTCCAAGGCGAATCAGGGCCCTAGGTACACGGATGGTGTGTTCGAAATTTATCAGGGAATACGTGACTTCCCTTTCGGTTGCACGGAAATAGTTCACGGATACATTGCAGGAAACTGTGTACCTATTCAGTTGACGGGACAGGAAATCCGTGGAGTGAATCCTCCGCAAAAACGACGGTATGGGCTGATTTGGCTACCTACGATCATATTTTGGATATACGGCTCCAAGGTAAGATCCGCAGCCGCTACACGTGAACACTCTCGTCTAAAGCTCTGAAGCTCTGCTGAATAAGTACCCTTTTGGGGTGACGAAGGATGTTCCACGGTGAACAAAACCATAATTCTGTGAGATTTAATATAAATTCCAGTAGCTTTTGTCGTAGCGGTTCGTAAGATGGTGAAATGGAAACAGAGCTGAAAATTAGTTTAAGTTGCCCTGCTTTCGCTGAGCTAAATTTCAGGTATTTTGACTTTCACTTTTTTACCGGGCCTGATATTAACCGCTTACGGAACTTTTCTATCATCATGGATCATATATCTGCCTTATCCCTTACTTTATTCCGCTCTGCCTATCTGCATGTGTTACAGTCTATGGATGATTCCTAAGACGAAAATGATCTTCCAATTGACATTGAATTTCCTCAGGCAAATTGCTCAGCTGATTCATTGAAGTGCTTTCTGGGCAGCGAAGTAGATCCAGATTGCTATCTGGTATTGGTCGAACATAGCCAGTTATTTATCTCATCCAGAGTGTGGAAATTATCTTCACACTGACACTGGGAGGCTCATTGTTAGATACTTCCTCTGGTATACCTCTTCAAAATTTATAAAATTATCTGGCTTTGAAAAGAGATCCTTGCCCTTTCTGGTGTTTACGGAACTATGCTTTCTCGATAGACCATATTCGGTGGCGTGCCCATATCTATTACCAATCGCAGGACGTCGCACCGCTGCAAATACAATCTCATCAAAATTTATGCAAAAACAAAAAAAAAAACCTTACCGTGTACAAATCTTAGAGGGTGAAGCTGGAAAAGAGGCGTGGATTTACTCCACACTTGAATCCCTACACAAACACACTGATTTATGTGTGTGCGCATAACAGTGTCCGCAAGCGACAAACGACGAGCTGCACAAGAAACCAAACCGGACCGAACCGTAGGAATGTTGACAAGCATGAAAGTAGCAGAAACAGCAGCAGCAGTCAGCTAAGGGGAGAGAGAAAAAAAATGAAATGCCTGAAAGGCATCAACTTTAGGGCAGCAAAATCTTTGCGGCTATTCCACCTGGCTCGTCCACTTCAACAGCGCACCGCACTCACCTATTTTAATCGCTTTCGTTGCTCTATACAGCCGCGTCGCCGCGTTTGTATTGTACGAATATTTATATAAAAGCCAGCATGAGCAATAGACACACACACACACATGAACATATGTATAAGTACAGTCGAGCAGCTGACCGCTCGTATTAGTTGCATTTGTATTGCAATGTTGGAAAATGGCACGCTAGCCACAAAATAGTCGCATGAGCTCTGGCGCGACAGAGTGGATGGAAGCTTTGCACACACACGCACACAAACACACGCGCAAGCTGAGCATTCAGCCTGAGCGCTTCAAGTCATAATTCGTCCTGCACCCCATGCATGCGCCGCACAACTATCTGTTGACACTGCTGTGGTTTGTGTAGCGTATTTCTTTTCATTTTCATTCTCATTCCCGGTGTTTTTTTTTTTTTTTGTGTTACTTATTTCGCGCAGGTTCTGCTTTGTGTTATACGACGAGTGTTTTCCGTCCGTCGAAATGCTGATAGGTAGTTACAGTTACTCTTACTATATTGTCCTTCGGCCGCTGGTTGGTATGTTGTTCCTCTAATAAAGTTTAATTTTTATTTTTTATTTCGCCTTGTGCCACTCAAGTTGCCCTCAACTCGCCTCGTTGCCGCACTGTGCCCGTCCGCCAGCTTTGTGCTTGTTGGCCGCCTCTATTGCGCTGCTCGACGAGATGGTGTGCAGAATCCGTGTTGTGACATTTTAAATTGCACAATTTTATATAAAATCCTTTCGGTAGTCTGTGGCATTATTTGCGCAGAGTGTTTGCCAAGCTTTGCTTCGTGTCAGTTTGGTTAGTGGGTGCATTCTCTCTTTGAATTTATGCCGTTTTCTGAGTGGTCCGACCAGCTGCAGATTATAAATAGTTACTCGTGTATCAAACACATTCCAGTGTAAGTACAATGTCAGCTGTGTAAAAGAAAGGATTTGAAACATTTGTAAGTAAACTCTGGATGAGAGTTGAGTGTATAAGTATTTAGTGCTATATACACCTGTGAAACGCAATAATAGCAGCGCGGCTTATTACAAAGTTATGACTATTTTTTTTTTTTTTTATTAAATTTTTTTTTTATTTAATTAAGTTTTTTATTTCAATTAAAAATTTTTTTTTTTATAAACATATATCAAACTATAGAAAACGCCATATAACACAAAGTCTTAGATTTTGTACAAAATTAAAAAAAAAAAACCAACATTTTTTTAACAAAATATCAAATTTTGTAGATAGAACTTTTATAAAAATTATATGTGTGCAGTTTAAGGGGTCCCGGTGGTCGAGAGCTCGAAAATTTAGGGTGTTTTCAGGATTTAAAAAAAAAAAAAAAAATCTAACCGATATTTAAATTTTTTAGGCTTTTTATTTAAATTCTTTCACATATATTACAAAAATGAAAAAAATTTTTTTTTGAATTTTAATAATTTCAAAAATGACGCTGAAGTTGACCTTCCCAAAAAATTGGACCTGTCTATTTTGGCTTTCTATTGGCATCTGAAACACAAAACCCAAAAAAATTATTAAGCAGTATGACTGTAGCTATGCCCCGTACTAGAATAAAACAAAGAAAAAATTTGACAAAATGGCGCAGTTTTGAATTTGACACTCTAAAAATCCGGGTTTTTTATAGTTTTTCTCAAAATTCGAAAAATACGAAATAATTGAAATAATAATATGATTCTAGTACGGGCGATAACCATTGATGTTGTGAACAACAAATTAAAATTTCAGACGATTCGATTGAATAGTTTTTTTTGACAGCACCAGACCGAAAAAAGTAGTTTTGGGATAATTGAGTTTAAAGTTTTGAGAGTGGACGCGTGACGAATCTTATTCTACCTGCTAAAACAAAAAAAAAATTAGACAGTATATTCTTAAAAGCCCGTACTTTCGTAATATCAAAAAAAAAATAGAAAGACAAGTTGATGTTTTGACAATTCTAGACCACTTTGATATAATAAAGTGCAAGTATGAAGTGCTTCGAAAATTGCGTTGGTTTCAGAAACTTTTTTCTATGCTGGCGGTCTTGTGCATTTTCTGCATATAGAAAGATTTGAGTATTCATTGTATGGAAGAAAATCCATAACACCAAAATAAAATTCTTAAAAACAGCGCGAATTTAGAGCCACTTTAAACCTGCACAATATTATACTGTAATTGAATGGGCTACAAAACTTCATACCCACACTTTTTCGAAGGAAAAAATTTTTAAACTAAAAAGTTTTATGAAAATTTATTTATTTTTTTTCTGGTGTTACTAACTCATTTGGACGTCCACTGCATTGTGCATCCACTTTTGAAGTCGTTTTATTGTTGTTTCTGATGGATCGGAGTGCCCATAACACTTCTCAAGCCATTGCTACGCTTAAACAATATTTTTTCCGTCGTGAAGCAGTGTAAAAATAAAACACGAAATTCTGTTTGATCCCCAAACTCACAAACTAATGAATAGAATATCATGAAATATTAACAACTGTCTTTTTCAGGTTAGTACTATTTGAAAACGAGGTGAATGCAGGAAAACTAGTGCCATCTATGTATTAGGACCGGGACTTTTCAGCCCATGTGCTAAATAGCCATAAGTTGTCGCGCTGCTATTACTGCGATCACAGGTCTATGTAAACACTTGGGTGTGCCACCTTTGCTTTTCAATGATTTGGTATTCTCTTGTAATGAATAACGCTAATATTTGAGGAACCAGTCCAGTCCCGTGATAAAGCTGATTTGGGAAAAGTGGTCCAGGGGATTAAAAAGTGCTGGGTCAATTTTATATAATTTTTCGAGCCAGTTCTTGGAATTGTCAAAATTATTAGGCAAATGAAAAATGATTAAAAATTGAATACTTTAATAAATTAATTTGACAGATTTTTTGTCCATAATTGAACTTCTGCAGCTACATGTTGCTTGTTATTTTAATTTCAAACAGATTGAGGCGTTTTCAGCTTTTTGTAAAAAATATTAAAAAATTAAGAAAAATTAAGAACTCTTCTGCTTTCGTGCCCTTCTTCGTCCATTTCTTTCGCAGCCGCCTTTCTTCATGCTGCTCATCCATCGGTGCTGAGCCGAATGAACTTTTTAATGGACCACCTCCCCAAGCTAGTGCCGAAATTTCTTTATTTCCTCTTCTTCGCTACCCGTCAACCATGCAGTAGTGCATCAGTGCCATAGATATTATATTGCGTATAATAAAATTGTTTGTTCGAAGCACCCATAGCATTCTCAGTTTTCTAGGCATGATCCATGTTTAGCGAGCATGAAAAGAGATTTGTAGAGCGTGATTTTTGTTCGGCGAAAGGGGCCTCTGCTTTTCAATTGTCTATCGAGCCCGAAGTAGCACCTATCTATTGACAAGAGTTATTCGTCGGTTGATTTCCAGGGGGATATGGTTGATGGTCTCAATGCTGAATACTGGGTATTTTATAATTATTTTATAACATAGCCATAGCTGCCAACGCTGCTGATTTTTTCAATAGGCGAAAACTTTATAAGAGTTGCCAGGATATGCTTTGTATTGTCCTCATTCAGCGCTAAACTAACCTCTCTTGCTTTCTTCCCAAAATTTGGGAAGGCTACGCTGACTGCTTTGGTATTTATGCCAATGTTATCAGTATCATCTGTGTATGTCAGCAGCGGCGTACTTTTGCTATGCGATTACAACTACTGTATCGAGGCTTGTCGGATTGATAGTTTATACAAGGTGGCGCAAAATTAATCACCCATTGGGAGATTTATAAATTGGCATAAGTCGTTGTACGTCAGTCATATTTGACACTTGTGAACTAGACAACTACAGTATAGATACAAAGAGGCAAGCAGTGGAGCGCGTCAAGGGCAAGATTTGCATCGCTGAAAATCATTTTTTTATTTATCAAAAAAGTTATTCAAAATCAAAATTGGACGATTAATTTTGCACCACCTTGTATTATTTTTTCTATCATAATTTTCTTTGGAATTCTTTCTTATTAAGTCTATGGTACCAAAACCTTTCAGACTAAAAGTACAGAAGGGTTTAATTGTTGTGGAAATTTACTTTGAAAATAAAAAATAAATAAATAAATAAATCTGCTCGCGAAGGTCATAAAGCACGTCTCCATTTTACGTGTGGCTTACACGTTGGTGGCCGTTGACCTTTTTTTTCGAAATGAGAAAGAAGCTGCCGTCTCGATGTATGGCAAGCACTATCGAGCCATGGTAATGGTAATGGTTGTACGGGTTAAGCTAAGTCCTTTATACACTGCGACCCAATTGATATATTGTGCGGCCCTGAGTGCCTAATTTTAATTATTTAGTATTGCGAGGAACCGACGCAGCTCCTTAGGAGGGAGCACTTGTAAATCCTCCAGTAGGTACGATCCCAAGATTCTGTGTCTCCTGTGAGCCAATGCTTTACTATTAGTGATTAAATGCTCCAACGAATCCTCTTCATCACAGCAGAACCTGCATAAACTAGTGCTAGATAGTGCTTTTGTATCGAAATGTTTATTCCAGGCAAAGTGGTCTGTAAGTGCTCCACTGAGTAATCTGAGGCCCTTTTGGACTAGGATTAGAACAGATTTTGCTCTGTGGGTATTCAAATTCAGGAACTTTTTGGAGCGATTAAAACCATTTGTACCATTCCAGTACTCCTTAGTTTTTATTTGGATACATTTGGATACACATTTGGCTGTTTTAGGTTGTTTTTGTTAAAGCCTAGAAATAGGGTTGGTCAAATAAATAGCCCTTCCGCCCTTTCTTTTTGACTTAAAAATCTCCCTTCTCATTTCCTGTGTGCCCCTCATGTCCTATTACCCAAATCAGGGAAACCTGATTAAGAGTCGCCAGTTTGTTGAGTACTTTGTTACACTCTATAAAAACTTTTAAATTAAACGTAAAGCTATTTAAGGCTATTAAGACTGATTGACTGTCCGAAAGTATTTTAATTTTTACTTTTTTAAAAGGGAAGGAACGCGACTGGTGGAATCAGATAGGAAGAGGCTTTGAGTTAGAGAATGACGATCAACGGTGGCGATTTACGTTCGTATCAACCGCTTCAAGCTGCTGATGAATTTCCCCAAGTGTATGATATTTACACCCACAATATTCGAAGGTGTAGTGAAAAAGTGAGATCCCAGATGCCTAAACCTTTGTGTAAAGAGAGCAAATTCGATATTTGCCGCTTTATTAGCCTTAGAAGTTTCCTGGAGCGCCCCCGATCTACCCGTGGCCAGAAGAATCTTCCGATTTTGCACGTTTGCTCACAAGCCCAGCGCTCGCTGAGTAGACACGAGACCCATCTTTCCAGGAGCAAATCACGGAGTAGATATTTATATCATTCGAGGTCCCCAGGAAGATCTTCTGTTTACAATTTTTCTTTCAAATGAAAGCAGAGTGCTGACATAGCAGCTTCCTCTTGTATTGCTAAGTGTAGCGGTAGTAGATTTAAAATCCCTGCCATTCCAGCAGTTGGGGTAGTGCTCATAGTCCCCCAGCTTAGGTACGCCAGCCTTTGTGGTCTACACAGTTTTGACATAGCTGCAATTTGATTGGGTTTTGCCCAATGCCCCATATAGTAATGTAGGCTTTCCGAATTGGTTGTAGATCCAGAAGGTAATTTTAGGTTTCTGGTCGCAGGATTTATCCAAAAGTTTTTTTGTTGTTCAACGGTTTTTCGTTGTCTTTTTTATTGCGGAGTTGAGATGGGCCTCCCAGGTGACTTTTTTATACAGGATAATTCCTAGATATTTAACCTTTTCCTTCCATTAATTTCCAGAGTGGGCATATTTAAAAGTCTGTTCCTGGTAAAGGGGACAATAGAGGTTTTGGAAGGCTATACTACACTACTAGACTACACTATTCCCAGGTTGTAATTAAGACATCTTGCATCAAGTCCTTTATGCTCCTTTCGTGGTTGCCTTTAATCAGAAATATCATCGAGTCATAGTAGAATTAAAGCTTATCTACTCAGGAAGTGTCGGGCAGCCAATTAAACCATTAAAAATTTCCTGCACAAACTCTAGAGATTGATTGATTCGCCTATTCAAAAGGAGTTTCACATCTACAAGTGCAAGCAACGGGCAATGTAAGATGGGTCAAGGTCACTAAAACAACAGATTGAGGTAGCTATTAGGAAAATAGTCGTCTTGTCTAAAGCCTCGTTATGAACTGCTCGTAGCGGTGAATTCCGATTTGGATGCAGAAGTTGTTCAGTACAAATCAATGCGAGAATGTATAGCCCTATAAGTTTAGCAGGTATCCCAAAATTAGACATGACGTTGCATAGGCAGCTTCTCAGCGTGTTTTGAAAAGTGACTCTAAACTAAACGAAAGGCGTTGTGCGTCGATTTTTTTTCTAGAGACTTCTTCAGGACTTGACGACCCGGGAAAATTTATACAAATTCCAAATTTTTTTTGCCAACTCACTTAATGAGCGAATACCAATCAAACAGTTTTTGAACAGCTGTGCCCCTTTAAGGGGACAGATACCAGTAAACGGCCATATTTTTCCTGATTTTCATTAAAATTATTTAAAATGAAGAAGACAATATATTTTTTTCAAAATTGGCATACAGTTTATTTACACATACATTAAAATGATATACATTTTTTTTATTTTAGTCATTTAAAATGGCGGATGTACACTCAATTCTTCCAGGAAGGTCGCAGCGGGGCTTCTCAATCGGTGGACATTGTAGCATCGGCGTCAAAAAACCAAAAAATTTTTTGTTTATTAATGTCATAACTTCTATAAGAATTAAAAAGAAATGGAAAAAAAATTCGCGGAATAATATGCTTAAAAAATGAATTTTGGGCCGAATTTTGCTACTATTTTTGCTTCGAAAAAATTATTTTTTCGAAAAACTTTCAAAAACTTTTAAATTCACATAGAAAATAATATCATAAAAAAGATGTGTGCAAAATTTCAGGGAGATCGGTTAATAACTTTTCGAGTTATCGTATACGCCAATTCGAAAAATATAGTTTTGAGAAAAATGCGTCTAAAGTTTGAATACATGAAACCTATACCTCTCCTAGTGCTCGAACGCAAAGAATAGACTCGTCACGGTTGACGATCTGTAATATAAGAAATACTTAAATTTACGTTCTAAAAACTTTTGACATATTCTTAATGGATTATATTAACATTTTAGGAGGTTGAATTAGTTTTAAAGGTTTTTTTCGAAGATTTGGGGCTTTATTGTGAAAAAACGGTACAAAATATTTTATTCGAAGTATTGGCCATCGCTAGCTACAACTTTCGCCCATCTTTCGGGCAATTTCCGGATGCCGTTTCTCCAAAATTCTGGCCACTGCTTGGCTATCCATGACTCAACCCATATTTTGGTAGCCTCGTACGAGGAGAACCGCTGGTCCGCCAAATCGAGACTCATATGCCGGAACAAATGATAATCGGAGGGAGCTATGTCTGGACTATACGGCGGGTGGGGAAACACTTCCCAGCCAAGCGTTCCAAGGTATTTTTTGACAGGTTGAGCAACATGCGGCCGAGTGTTGTCATGTTGCAAAATAACCTTGTCGTGCCTTTTTACCGTTTCCGGCCGTTTTTCTTTCAATGCCCGGCTTAAACGCATCAATTGCAGTCGGTAACGATCCCCCGTGATTGTTTCGCCCGGTTGGAGCAGCTCAAAATATACGACGCCGACCTGATCCCACCAAATGCAGAGCATGATTTTCTTGCCGTGAATATTCTGCTTGGCCGTCGATGTTGATGCGTGGCCGGGCAAACCCCATGATTTTTTGCGTTTTGGGTTATCGTAGTGGATCCATTTTTCGTCGCCAGTCACCACCCGATGCAAAAAACCCTTCCGATTTTGTCGCTCGATCAGCAATTCGCACGTAAAAAGTCGCCGTTCGACGTCGCGCAGCTTCAACTCGTACGGGACCCAATGTCCTTGCTTTTGGATCATTCCCATCGTTTTTAGACGCTTGCAAACGGTTGATGTATCAACGCCCAATGATTCAGCAAGCTCTTCTTGGGTTTGGCACGAGTCCTCGTTTACCAATTCCCCCAATTCCGCGTCCTCGAACTTTTTGGGCTGGCCAAGACGCTCCTTGTCTTCGGTGTGAAAATCACCACTTTTGAATCGTCGAAACCAGTACTCACATGTTGAAATCGACGGAGTATGGTCTGGGTAAGCCTCCTGCAGCAATTCACGGGCTTGGGCTGTATTTTTTTTCAAATTGAAGCAGAAAAGCAAAGCTTCCCGCAAATTGCGTTTCGACGGCACGAAAGTTGACATACTCGGAGCACGAAAACACTGCGTTGTTTATACTTCAGCGAAATGACAGATACTGATAAACAAAGCCTAGGGATGAGGCTTTGTCATGAATATATATTCAGTATTGCCAACGCGATAAAGTGATAAATAGCGCCATCTGTGTGTCACCTTTAAAACTAATTCAACCTCAAAAAATTTTTTTTCGAAATTTTACAGGTATCTGCCCCCTTAAAACTGCATTTATATCAAAAATTGGCCTTCGTTCATCGACTTTCAGTACACAGGGTCTGTAATCTTTATAGGTAATAAGCAACGCGACACAAATCGTTTCACAATAACGAAAAATTCGTATATTTATTCAAAAAAAGTTGTACACAGAAAATGAATTTTCACTAAAAACACAATTTGTACAATATTTTGATTTTTTCTTTTTTTTATATGAAGAAAATATTAAAAAAAAAATTTTTTTTTGCTAAAAACCTTCCCCTAGTGGATCCCTATAATATGAAAAAAGAACGAATAAAATTGGCCTCGTATAGGCTCAAAAAAATGCGTACAAACGAACATCATTTCATTTTTATATATATAGATAAAGATAATAAGACCTATCTAGAAAAACTTTGGTTAGGTTTGTGCTTATTCGCAAAATAAAATGTGTGGTTCTGCGCTTAAATATTTTTAAAAATTTTATTGTCCAATCGATAGTCTGAAAATTTCGGTTGTCTTTTGCCTTTTCTTGCCTGAATTTGCTTGGCAGCATTTCGTTCGATTTCGACCAGAAGCCCATTAGTAGTTGTGTTGTTGCTTATTGCTTGCGATGTTTTCTATTGCCTCTTTTTGATTCACACCGAGCAATGGCAGTAATGGCAGCTGCAGCATAAATCAAAGTTCCATTACAAACGAAACGAAACGAACGAAACGAAAGATCCTCCCCACATCAAGAACAACACGCTGCAGTGTGATTTATGTGGAAGAAGAATCAGTGCGCGTGCATTTCTTTCGTTGATAAAAATTTCGAACTAAATCAAAACTTCATTTCACTTCAGTGGCATTTCTTGCAATGCGCTGTTGGCTCATATTCATGCACACATACACACACACACATACATAAGTAAGCATACTTATTTATGCCATGGGACGCCTTTCACTGTACCAGTTGCAGTGCTGAACTATTTTTGCTTTTACGATTACCCGACTAGTGGGTGGTGGAATAACGGTAAAATATCGCTTAAAGGACGAAGATGCTAACGCTCTTGAGCAGGGTTGGGCAAGGATCAGATGCATATAGATACATGTACAAGTGTATGTGTGTGTGTGTGAAGGGGTTTGCAGCAAAAGGAGCCACAAATGGCTGCAGTGTTATTTGTATTTGTAGTTATAGTTGTAGTGGCAGTGATAGTAGTTTGCTGCTGCTGCTGGTACTGTTCGTCGTCTCATGTCTCCGAGTGGAGTCGACTCGACAGAATTCTCGGCTGTCAGTTCAATAAATCATTTGCGTTTTGACAACGCAACGCTTCAGTGCATCCTCGTCTCGCTTTTGCTGCTGCTCAGCTTTGTTCTGCTGCTAAATCTGAAGCTCGTCTCACTCTCACATCCTCACACTTCATTCAAAAGCCAAGCAGACGCATGCATTTTTGTTTCGTTTTTTGTGTTCTTATTTTGTGTTTTGTTGGATTGTTGGGGTGCATCAGCAGTAGTTCCAGCAGCAGGAGCTGAAGCATTTGCCAACACGCGACGGCGTAGTGCCAATGAAAATCCATAAATAGCAAAACAAAGCAAAAATGGCGTTGTAACTACCACCACACACATACAAACTCGCACATATTTACATACACATATAAACCCATACATATCAGCACATCGCTTGTGCATCGTCGACGTCAACGTTGTCATCAAACAAAAACAACAAAAAGAAAACAAAAAAAAAAAAAACACGAGAAAAGAAAAGAAAGCAAAAGTTGGAGCATAGAATATGGCAAAGGCAAAGGCAAAAGCAAAAGACGCAAAAAGCACTAAAACCATAAATTCTCGACGCGGCCAGTCTAGGCTGCTGGTGGACCTACGACGATGCTGCGCACAAAAAGCATTTTACTTGAGCTTCCATAGATCAAGAAGGCGCAGTGTGTGTGCGCGCGCGCATATAGTCACAGTACATGCAAAAAGTATTCCAACAATAACAACAAACACAGCACAACAGCAATAACAGTAGAAGTAGTTGTAGCAGGCAAACTATCCAACAACAGCCCTTGCACGTGCAGAGTGGCGCACATTCGCTTACACTTTGGCGTCTGTCACATGGAGAAGGTGTATCCAGTTCACTATTTATATGTTTGTATGTGTGTATGAGTGTAAGTATGTATGCGTGTACAGCCACAGTTTGCATTGCAGTTATGCAGCCGCCATGTTGTACATTCGAAGGCAGCAATGACAGCAAAAATGCACGTGGCAAGGACGCGCGAATATACACACATACATATGTATGTATGTATGTCTGTATGTATGTGAATGAAATATACTGGAAGTGTGTGAGATTTATGTACGTTTGTTTGGGAAAACCTATTTATAAAATATATGGATTTATTCATGTGTGCATACATGTTCTTACATATGTGTGTGTATGCGTGTGAGCAAGTATGTGTAATGTTAATCTGCTGCTTATTCATACTTTTAAATATGTTTGGATCTATATTTTCTTGTTGCTAGTAATTATGCATTTCATTGAAATGCAATCGCACTTATTTTCGCTATATTCAAGCGCTGGTAACACTTGGAAAATATCTTTATAAAGGGTGGTTAAGTTTCGAGGGCCGGTGTTGATTTTGAATAAAATAGAATTTTTTTTAAGAAACTATTGTCATTTCTCTTTATTATAATAATATTGGTATGGTTCAATTACGTATGGAACAAAATATCGGCCAAACGGCCGCCACAGCCTCGGCGGCGCACCTCCATCCAATGGTCCAAATTTTCAATGACGCTGAGGCATAATTGAGGTTCTGTGCCGTTAATGTGCTGACTTATCTCATCCTTTAGCTCTTGAATTGTTGCTGGCTTATCGACGTACACCTTTTCTTTCAAATAACCCCAAAGAAAGAAGTCCAACGGTGTCAAATCACATGATCTTGGCGGCCAATTGACATCGCCGCGACGTGAGATTATTCGGTCATCAAATTTTTCGCGCAAAGGAACCATTGTTTCGTTAGCTGTGTGACAAGTGGCACCGTCCTGTTGAAACCACATATCGTCCACATCCATATCTTCCAATTCGGGCCATAAAAAGTTCGTTATCATCTCACGATAGCGAACACTATTCACAGTAACTGCCTGACCGGCCTTATTTTGGAAAAAATACGGCCCAATGATGCCGCCGGCCCATAAGCCGCACCAAACAATCACTCTTTGTGGGTGCATTGGTTTTTCGGCAATCACTCTTGGATTATCACTCGCCCAAATGCGGCAATTCTGCTTATTGACGAATCCACTGAGGTGAAAATGTGCCTCATCACTGAAGATGATTTTCTTCACGAAGTGCGCGATATGCATTTTGATTTGAACGCCCGTTTTTATAATAAGCCTGAATAACTTTAACGCGTTGCTCGATTATGTATCTTTCCATGGTTCAAATTGAGTTAGTCTGAAATTGAAAAATGCCAAATGAAATGCAGAAAAGAGCTTGACGCTTAGGTGTGGTTCACATTCAACATCGGCCCTTAAAATTTTACCACCTTTTATTTCGCATAACTCGATTCTAGCCTCACCTGGCGGAAAAAAACTTTTCTCGTAAAAACCTTGTCCTTGTAACTACAACTGCAACCAAAAGCGAACTAACCAAATCGAACAATGCGAAACCCCGGGCTTCGAATATTAATTGATTGAAAACGTTTTTTCTAATTGCTCTTCAATTGCTCCAAACCATCAAGACGCGCACCGTAAATCCAAGTGGACGCTTTGCCAAACAAAAGCAATGGCCTGCTTAAGCACCAAGGTGGTGTTGCTTCAAGTTCTTTGTGCAGCAGCTGCTCCGAGGATGAGGTGGAATCATCTCGGTACCTTCTTCTCTGTGGCTTGCTAACGCCGAGCTAAGATTCAGACATCTTGAGTCTCAGTTTTTTGCCAAATGTGGGATTATAGTAGGTTGAGACATCGCACACTTGATGAATTTTATCAGTAACTTGAAGCGATTAACGCTGTCGTAATTAGCCACCGTTTGGTCGCCATCCTTCTCTAATCCAAACCGCCTCTTCCGTTTTTCCGGTCTTCCCTTCTCTGTCTTGTTCTTTCTTCCTCGATTTCTCTCATCCTTTTTGTGTCTTTGTCCAAGCTCTTCCCCCTATCTGTGGCATGCATCTTGATGTTGTGCAACAGATTTCATTGAGGAAAGATTTTTACGTGGTGAGTCCCAAACCCAACGCATAACCAGATATTCTGAGCTGTTTCGCCTTCTAACATTAGCTCGCTCACAAACGGCTGCACGGAAGCCATCCAGAGGATACTTGTGTGAAGCCAGGAAGTTACGAGCTATTTGAACTGTAAGCAGAAGAATTGTTCTGGCCACTACCAAGTGAATGACGTTAAGAGATTTTCTTCACTTGCGTGGACTTCTACACAGAACAATCCTCCGCCAGTTCGCACGAGAAAGAAATGACTGTCGCGCTTTTTTAAACTCGGCCAAAATCGCTTAAATGGTTATCGCACCAATCAACAAGAAGAAGATCTGATCTAAAAATCTGCTGATGCCGACGGTGCTAAATCATCTCTCCCAAATCATTTCAGATTATGTGAGCGTTTTTGGTTTCTTTGTATTTTGCCCCTCAGGAGAGTTTCGATGAGTACTTTGGTCATTATATTGCGCCTTGATGTTGTCTTACTTAGAGGACTTAAAGTAAAATAGTTAATAGTCGCCGTAGCCGAATAGGTTGGTGCGTGACTACCATTTGGAATTCACAGAGAGAATGTAGGTTCGAATCTCGGTGAAACACCAAAATTAAGAAAAACATTTTTCTAATAGCGGTCGCCCCTAGGCAGGCATTGGCAAACCTCCGAGTGTATTTCTGCCATGAAAAAGCTCCTCATAAAAATATTGCCCTTCGGAGTCGGCTTGAAACTGTAGGTCTCTCCATTTGTGGAAAAACATCAAACATTAACAAAGAATTTCAATACAATCGCTTTTTCTTTTATTTTGATTTGCTGTTTCAGCTGAGAAAAGAGTATCTATTATAAATGCGTCGAGCGATCGAAATTCACAATACTCCTATTCTTCAGCGAAGGAGCATCAAATACCAAATATCAAATGAAAATTCGTTCGATCAGCACTTTCGACTACAGTCGAAGATCGAATGTTGCTCATAATAAGGGCTAATGCCTAGAGTTGCTCAGCAGTACCTCGCAACCACGTTGCTGCGGCCGTGACTTCTATTATCCTATTTAACTAGTGACTAGTTCTCAAACTTTCAATTTACATACATACCTACATACAATGACGCTCACAGAATCCGCACTCTATATCTGTATGTACTAGGCACATACTCACCTATACAGTTATACGCCATGTTCATGTACTTATAGTCCCGTTCGATAATTGATGCGTACAAAATGTACAATATTTAAATAGCTATGTACGTATGTATGCACGTAGTTGTGAGTGACTATTTGCAGTCTAGAGAGGTACACGTTATAAGCAATGTGAAGAGACAAACAGACTGCAAAAAAAAAGACAAAAAAAAAAGCTAAAACAGAAATGCGATGCGACAAAACTTTTCATCCTCGTACGCCATAAATTTTGTGCCGTCGTACTGCTAACTGATATGCCATTTGCTGTTCACCCACAAGTTGAGGGACAACAGACCGCCCATTTCTAAGTTCCTTAAACACAACACAAGCACTCTTACATGCATAAAATAGTAGATAAGTATGTAAGCATGGGCGTATGTGTGCATGTTTGCATGTATGTGTTAGTGTACCTCAGACAGCGACGTTAAACAAAAGGTAAAGGTATTTATAAAGACGTTCCCACAAACCAATTGCAGCGTAGGGGTATGTATGTATGTGCCTTTGCCTTCAATATATAATATATACACATACACACACGAACACACGCATATCCATATTCGCATATGTAAATGTTAAGCTTAAGGATCGCTCATGTGGGTCGTCCGTCGTTGACGTCGCCATCATCTTATCTCGTCGTCATTTTCTCAATGTAATGGTGCAGCTTCTCTAATTTAACCCATTTCATTAGGTTTTCAAGTGGCAGTGGGGAGGGCGAGGTTCTCACTGATTTTGGCCACATTGGCGCGGAAGAGTGTACCGTTAGTATATACGGACATATATATCCACATACATTAAAAAGTTATTTCTGCCATGCAGATAAATATTATATATACGCATAGATGTATGTGTGTGTGTGTGTGTGTTTGTAGATATGTATGTATGTATGCAGATATACTTAAACTTATTTGTTGCTATATGACACTTTGGTAAATAAATTTGATTTTGCCGTCATCGCCTCGAGCGTTGGCTTGTTCTATGAGCGCTTGTGAGTTGTGAGTTGTGTTGCATGCATGTGTGTGTGTGTGTGTGCGTGTGGGTGGGGGTGTGAGTGCGATTGTGGCACACGAGAGTTTCGAGCTTATCAAAAAAGCGTAATGTGCGAAACATGACACTTGCTGGAATTTATGTGCTTGTATCTCATTAAGAAGGCGCAGCGGCACAGTGAAAAGAAGATACTTTATCACGTTTACAGCTATTTTTGCTGCCAAACGCCAATTCCCCCCATTCGCACTTTCTCCACTTACATATGCATGCACAATTACATATTTACTTGTATTAAAATTAAATGAAAAAAAAACTTCTGCTTTTTACCAACCCAAAGAACTTTGTTATTATTTTATAATTAAGTATGTATGTGCGCATGTGTATGTGTATGCACTTCGAACAATCTATGATTAGGTTAAGTTAAGATGGCGGTGAGGAAAATCATCATGAGAGTAGCAACTAAGTGTCGCTAAGCCCCATAGATCTCAAGTGACTGTAATAAATCCGTAGCGTACGGCAGCCGCCGTAGCTGAATGGGTTGGTGCGTGATTACCATTCGGAATTCACAGAGAGAACGTAGGTTCGAATCTCGGTGAAACACCAAAATTAAGAAAAACATTTTTCTAATAGCGGTCGCCCCTCGGCAGGCAATGGCAAACCTTCGAGTGTATTTCTCCCACGAAAAAGTTTTTCATAAAAAATATCTGCCGTTCGGAGTCGGCTTGAAACTGTAGGCCCCTCCATTTGTGCAACAACATCAAGACGCACACCACAAATAGGAGGAGGAGCTCGGCCAAACACCTAAAAAAGGTGTACGCGCCAATTATAAATACAATGTTGCCCATATTCGACGGACCTATGTGTTTTTGACGTGATAACGTCTTATAATTCCATTTAACAGGCTGCACGCACGAAAAAATGTGTCGTTACCTTGCTCATATGTAGTTACCTTGCTCATTAGTGTTACCTTGCTCATATTAGTGTTACCTTGCTCATTAGTGTTACCTTGCTCATATTAGTGTTACCTTGCTCATTGCCGTTACCTTGCTCATTGCATTGAATGAACTGCAAGCGAAAGGGCGGAACGAACGACAAAGCAAACAAAGCAAACGAACGGCAACGTTCGACATCTTGCTCTCTCCTACTTAAGTGAGCGTATATATGTATGTATGTATATGCGCAAATGTACATATATAAATTCACGTATTTGTATTTGCATATGCCTTCTTATTGATTATTATTAATTTGATTCACTTGAAGAATTTAAAATAAAACCAAGTTTGTTAATAATACCTGTTGTTTTAATGTCATAATTATTAATTTTTTTATTATATATGAAGGAAAAAATGTATGGTAATATTTACCATATACCTTATAAGATATGTTGTCTATACTAATATTATAAAGAGGAAAACTTTGTTTGTTTTTTAATGAATAGGCTCAAAACTACTGGACCGATTTTAAAAATTCTTTCACCATTCGAAAGCTACATCATCCACGAGTAACATGGATTATATTTTGTTTTGGAAATAGGTCTCGAGATATAGGTCAAAACGTGGACCCGGGTAACTTTCGGATGTGTATGTACAATATGGATATCAAATTGAAGCTGTTGGTGAATGCTTTAGTACAGAGTATTTTTCATGCCGCTCCGTGACTGGGGTCTCGAGATATAGGTCAAAACGTGGACCCGGGTAACCTTTGGTTGTGTATGTACAATATGGGTATCAAATGAAAGCTGTTGATAAGTGCTTTAGTACGGGGTAGTTTTCATACCTATTGATGACTAGGGTCTCGAAATATATGCCAAAACGTGGACCCGCCGTGTCTTTGAACCGAATTAAACCAAACTTACACACATTGTTATGTAGGTATTGAAGATGATTTCCGTATAGTTTGAATACCTATTGGTAGATAGGGTCTCAAGATATAGGTCAAAACGTGGACCCGGGTAACCTTCGTACGTGTATGTACAATATGGGTATCAAATGAAAGCTGTTGGTGAATGCTTTAGTACAGAGTATTTTTCATGCCGCTCCGTGACTGGGGTCTCGAGATATAGGTCAAAACGTGGACCCGGCTAACCTTTGGTTGTGTATGTACAATATGGGTATCAAATGAAAGCTGTTGATAAGTGCTTTAATACGGGGTAATTTGTTATGTTATGTAATGTAATGTTATGTTATGTTATGTTATGTTATGTTATGTTATGTTATGTTATGTTATGTTATGTTATGTTATGTTATGTTATGTTATGTTCTGTTATGTTATGTTATGTTATGTTATGTTATGATATGTTATGTTATGTTATGTTATGTTATGTTATGTTATGTTTTGTTATGTTTTGTTATGTTATGTTATGCTATGCTATGTTATGTTATGTTATGTTATGTTATGTTATGTTATGTTATGTTATGTTATGTTATGTTATGTTATGTTATGTTATGTTATGTTGTGTTGTGTTGTGTTGTGTTGTGTTGTGTTGTGTTGTGTTGTGTTGTGTTGTGTTGTGTTGTGTTGTGTTGTGTTGTGTTATGTTATGTTATGTTATGTTAAAGTATATTATGTTATGTTAATGTTAACTCATTCTCTATATCCATACAAAATATCTATCAAACAAATAAAATTAAAATTTTCTTTTGAAAATGCAACCATTCAATCAGTATTTTCTTATGACGTTATCACGTTAAACTATCGTCAGTAAACCGACTTTACAGACAACCTCTTTTTTTTTTAAATCAAAGAAAAACACAATTTTTTTGATGTTGGCGATAATAATCATTTTATTTACCTTTAGGTACCTCTTGAATTTCGTCAGGATTTTCAGTGGCGTAAATACGGCAATTTGCTTGTTTACCGTCCCATTCAATAAGAAATTAGGCTCATCTGACAAGATGATTTTGTTCCAAAATTGCTCGTCATCTTCAGCCATTTCGATGACTCTTTGGGCGCATTCCAATCGACGAGGCTTGTCCGCAGGCAACAATCTTTGCGTCAATTGAATCTTATACGGGAATAAATGCAAATCAATGCGGATAATTCGTTGTAAAGTGGTCCGAGCAATGCCCAACTGCTGTGAACGGCGATTTTGGAATTTCCTTGGCGACGTCTAAACACTGGCCCGTACAAGAGCAATATTCTCATCCGATCGCCTTGGTCGGTTTTGATTAGGCCTCTTTGGATTAGAAAGAGCATCACCAGTCGAAAACCTTTCGTACAAACGTTTAATGGTATTCTTAGAAGGCGCACATTTCACATTATTTCATTTTTTATACGCACGTTGAGTTTTCACAATTGACTTCTTTTGTTGAATGTAAATTTCAACAATTTGGGAGCGCTCGCGTGGCATGTACTGTTCCATGGTAAAAATCTGCTTGGACTGACGCTTCCAACGCGGTATGTCATTAAGCGATGTGACGTCTCTGTTAAAATATACAGGGCTGCCAGGTGGGTCCGTCGAATATGGGTAACCCTGTATGTATATAGTTGGAAAAATTGACAAATGCTGTGTGTGCTATAGCTGGGGAGATACTGCAGAGTATTGCGCCGAAGTCTTTGCCTTTTTCTCACTAAAGCTGAAAACTTACACAACACCGCGCTCAACGACCTACCGTCCTGGTGGTAGTTGATGGGAAGCTTGACCACTTGAAGGAAAAGTGCAACGATGCTGCAGCGGGAGTGCAACGGTGGCTTAACGAGGCTAAGTTAGATTTAGCCGGTCACAAAGCCGAAGCAGTTCTAATAAGTGCTGGAGGGCGAAAGTCCTTTTGAGCTAAACTTAGGTACTCACCGAATATCTCGAAAAAGGCGATTAAATATCATGGGGGTCTGGATTGACACAATACTTTGTTTCAGGCAGCATTTAATAAATGTAAGTTCCAAGGCGGCTTCTGTCAATGGTGTCCTGACGCGACTCCTCTCTAATATAGGAGGCCCCCCGGGAAATCTCAGACGACTACTCTTATTGGTTGCTGACTCTATAATTCTTTATGCAGCACCTATCTGGGCGGGGATCAAAAAGTCTAATCTAAGGGAAGTCACCCATATATACAGGCAAGGCGTGTTGCGTGTAGCTTACGCGTATAGAACGGTGCCTGTTGATACAATCTGCGTAATAGCTAGAAAGATACCTCTGAACCTCTTGGCAGATGAAATGCTTTGGCTCTTTAACGGGCAAAGGGTGTGGTCCACACCAGTACAAAAAGCAGCTGAACGACTGCTGACAATAGGCCGGTGGCAGCAGCGGTGCGATGAGTTATAAAGCGGACGTTGGACCTACAAACTCATACCATGCATTGATGAGTGGTTAATGAGAAAACATGGAGAAACCAACTATCACTCTCGCAGTTGCTCAGCGGACTTGGCTGTTTTCAGGAATGCCTGCACTGTTTTAAGCTGGCAGACAGCCCTTTCTGCCCAAACTGCCCGATTACTGACGAATAGGCAGAACACTTCATGTTTTATTGCGACCGCGTCAGAGAGGAACGCGCTATCCTGGAACAAGCCCTGACTCATCAACCATCCCACAGCAGCCTCTTACGAGATATGTGCGCAACCAGCAGTAAATGGGAGAGAGCCCAAACGTTCGCAGGTAAGATCAAGACGCGACTTTGCCATATTGATTGGAAACACAAAACGGGGTGCAATAGTTTCAGCCACAGGGAAGAAGGACAGTCTCTGAGAAACCCACGACAAGCACAGACGTTTGAGTGAAACACTCAATACAGTATCGTACAGAAGACAAGACGGTAGTGAGTTAATATAACACTAGTGCAACTTTTCCGATGCCCCCTTTACTTAGGAACCACCACAGTGGGAGTAATTGGGGCTATCGATGGTGTATAGCCTTCATATGCCTGCAGGTACGGAATCTGGACGCAGGTACCTGCTGTGTCTTCGGACATGAACGTGACTCTACCTAGAAGTTATACTTTTGTGGTCCCAGGGTAGAATAAGCTGAGGTGGAGGATTGTTATAGTATTAGTGGGTGCGTGTCCCATATACCATTGGTGTGACAGAACCGGCACTTCTGAGATGTTTCTAACATTTTGATTTAAACCGCCTTCAAAAAAAAAACCGCCTATTTTCATACCTTCAACTGCTGCAGTTTTCATTCTAAGTCATATGCAGCCTCTTCATGTGGGTGCCAAATGTGTCAATTCCTAGTAATTCTCGTAAAAACTACAACAAGTCTTGCAGACTTGGCCCACAGTTCAATGCTTTCAGACTATCAGGACAAGCTCAAATGCATCATTACGGGAGATGAGACTTGGATTTATGCTTACGACCCTGAAACAACCGACCAATCAAGCGAATATCGTGCTAAAGGCGAGGCCAGGCCGAAAAGAGCACGTCAAAGTCGTTCAAAAATAAAGGACATGATGACAGTTTTTTTTCGATTTTCGTGGTGTGGTGCACTATGAATTCCTTACACCTGGCCAAACTGTTAATAAGGAATATTATTTGAGCGTTATGCGTCGTTTACGTGAAGCAATTCGTCTAAAAAGACCAGAATTATGGGCCAACAACTCTTGGCTTTTGCATCACGATAAAGCACCGTCCCACACTGCACTCGTTCTTCGTGACCATTTCGCCAAAAATTCCACGCATATCGCCTGATTTGGCTCCGTGTGACTTCTGGCTATTCCCAAAACTCAAGAGACCACTCCGGGGAATGCGTTTCGAGTCGATTGAGGAGATAAAAGCTGAATCGAAGAAAGTGCTGATGGCTATACCGGAAATGGACTATTTGGCATGTTTCGGGGATTGGAAAAATCGTTGGCATAAGTGTATTTCGTCGAGAGGGGATTATTTTGAAGGGGATGAATTTGATTTACAAGAATAAATAAAGATTTTTCATTCTACAACCAAATTCATCTTACTTTTTGCCCACAGTAAGAAAAAGAAAATATTAATCCTGGCAATCCTAATAAGGATAATGGAAAACTTTTATCAAATTATTGCATTGACATAGGTCCTTGATAGGTGTGCAAAATTCCAAGTCGATTAGATTTTTAGAAGCCAGTGAAAATTAAGCTCAAAGATTCCGTTACATATATACAACCCGAGTTAATAAAAGTGTGTTAAAAAGGAATTATTCACCACTGACATCGAGGCGTTACTTTTGAAAAAACGCTTTATAACTTATTGAATAATTGATTGATTAACTATACCAACTTACCTCTCTCCAAGTGGGTGTGCGAAAAAAAATCAATTTGTTTTAAATTTGAAATGCACAACTTTATTTGTTGACTCTCGTTTTGTTTTTTCTTTAATTTAGTTTATTGATTCATAATCTGATATTTATTTATGCTTACATATTTATGTACTTATGGATATAGGTGTATATGTATGTATACTCATTTTATTTTCCATGGAAAAGCGCTTAAAGGACACTAAAATTTATTACATGCACACACATACCTTCTGCTCAAATATGAACGAGACGTTATCAATCAAACGGTCCGCGGATGACATATGGCAAAAATAAATTTTTTGTTCGATGGTAGGACTGTTATAAGCTTACATGGCAAATTTCAGCGTGATATGTCACATAGTTTGTTTTCTGTGCTACTGGAAACAAGTCAAGCTCGAGTGTGTTTTTTCGAATTTAACGAGGGAAATTCAAGTTGAACAAAGAATTTGTTTGGAATTTTGTTATTCCAACAAATTTTCGGCTTCAGACGCCTTAAAAATGTTGCAGACAACCTATTGGGACTCTGCTCTATCGCGTGCACGTGTTTTCCAGTGGTACAAATCGTTCAAAGAGGGCCGTACATCAGTTGAAAACTTGCCTCATGAACGTCGTCCAGCAACATCAGTAAACGACGAAAACATCGGAAAAGTAAAGGAAATTGTGCTTGAAAATCGCACAAATCGCTAAATCGGTTAACGCTGAATATTATTTAGACGTTTTAAAGCGTTTGCGTGAGAACATTCGTCTTAAAAGGAAGGAATTGTGGGACAACAAGTCATGGTTCTTACATCACGATAATGCACCAGCTCACACATCACGTCTTGTTCGCGATTATTTGAACAAAAATAATGTTAATATCGTTCTGCAAGCACCGTATTCGCCTGATATGGCTCCACGTGACTTTTTCCTGTTTCCCAAGCTCAAGTTGCCGCTCCGTGGAAAACATTTTGAGACAACTGAAGTCATAAAAGAGAATTCGAAGAACACACTCGAGCTTGACTTGTTTACAGTAGCACAGAAAACAAACTTTGTGACATATCACGCTGAAATTTGCCATGTAAGCTTATAACAGTCCTACCAAAAAACAAAAAATTTATTTTTGCCATATGTCATCCGCGGACCGTTTTATTGATAACGTCTCGTTCATATTTGAGCAGAAGGTACATACATGCATACATACGAGTGCATGTAAGTGAATGCTGCGCAACCAGTGAGACTCATCAAGACGCAGGATGTAGTCAAATACGAATGCATGTATGTATGTATGTGTGTGTATTAGATTTATATATTATATAATTTTCACCAGTATGTACACAATAATATTATTTGCATTAATTTTAATAAATAGATTAAGCATAGTTGAAGACATACAGTGTTTCTGTGTATGTATGTGTATGCGCTTGTAATTAATTAACTTATTTTAAGATCAGTTAAAAATAATATCACAAAAATAATAAGTATACAATCGTGTGCTTTTGCACATTTTCGCAGTTAATTAGGTGTGTTTGTGTGTATACAAATACATACTTACACACGTATGCGCTTAAATGTTAAGGACTAATAGCTAAGTAGTCCCACATACATACATACGAGTATGTATGTATATATGAAGTAGCTTGTGTATGTTTGTAGAGACTCTATTTAAGTTTTACATACATTTAAGTATTCATAAAATTCTAAAAGTTAAGTTTTTTTTTACAAATAAGGAGGGTAAATTTATTTTATATTTTTTTTTATAAATATTTCAGTTTAATTTGTTAATACAATTTTTATGGTATATCTTTTTAGTTGTATGTGTGTATGTATTAGGTAACGTTTTGCGTATACATAGGTTGCATTATTTGTTTATATATCTTTTTTTTTTAATTAGAATTTTCCATTGAATTGGTGTCTACTGAGAGGGAAGATTTACGAGATGTTTTTCGGCATTTTTTTTGTATTGGTTTTTTGTATAGTGAAAGTTTTGTTTTTTTTTGTAATTTTTTTTTGTTTTTTTTTTGTAATTTGGATTTTTGTAATTGTACATTATTGCAAATTTTACATAACGTGCGAGTAGTGCACCTCATTTCTGATTCTTAAGCTTGTATGTATGTATGTGAAATGAGTTGGTAGGCTTTAAGATAATTTTTTTCTTGCTTTTATTTTTAACTGTTACAAATTTTTAAAATGTTCAAGTCTACCTCACTTAGAATTACATAGCATTTCGTATATCTGTACAATTTTTTGTTGTAAAGGGTTTTTCAATTGGCGCGGGTCGATTTTGGCACCCTGTGGCAGCCATTTTGTTTTGGTGACATCTGTTAAATCTTTTGTTTATTATTCAGTTGTTTATGCCATGATTGAACAGTACGCTCAAATGATGAAACTTTATTATCAAAATGAGTGTTCATTAACGCAAACGTTGCGAGCATTGCGCCCATTTTTCGGTAGACGTGGTGGCCCTTCAAAGTCGACTCTTCAACGTTTGGTGGCCAAATTTGAGACGACCGGGTCAGTAAACAATCAGCCAACACCCGTACGTTCAAGGAACGCAAGATCAGCCGAGAACATTGCCGCGGTCCGTGAAAGGCAGTCTATTCCTCGCCGTGCACAAGAACTTGGCCTTTCGCAGACTTCAACTTGGCGAATTTTGCGTCGGGACTTGGGCCTACACCAGTACAAGATCTAACTGACCCAGGAGCTCAAAGTTGATGATCATAGACAACGCCGTTTGTTCGCTGACTGGGCTTCAAATCGTTTGGAAGAGAACCCCACTTTTGGGCGAAAAATCATCTTTAGTGACGAGGCGCATTTTTGGATGAATGGCTGTGTTAACAAAACAAAGTTGCCGTATATGGGGCGACACCAATCCACACGAGGTTCACCAGGTGATAATGCATCCTCAAAAAGTTACCGTTTGGTGTGGATTTTGGGCCGGCGGCGTCATTGGTCCGTACTTTTTTGAAAACGACGTTGGTGAGGCGGTCACCGTCAACAGCAAGCGCTGCACAACGATGATAACCAATTTCTTATGGCCCATATTGAACCATATGGACCTAGACGACATGTGGTTCCAGCAGGACGGTGCGACGTGCCACACAGCAAACGCCACGATTGACATTCTGCATGAACGATTTGAGGGTAAGGTTATCTCTCGCGATGATGTGATGTGAATTGGCCACCAAGGTCATGCGATTTGACCCCGCTAGACTTTTTCCTGTGGGGTTTCTTGAAGTCTCAGGTCTATGCAAACAAACCACAATCGACCAATGCTCTAAAGGTGAACATAACACAGGCCGTCGCTCAAATTTAGCCGGATCTATGCGGAAGAGTCATTGAAAATAGGACCACTCGGATCCGTTCCACCGTAAGAAGCCGAGGCGGGCATTTAAATGATGTCATATTCCACACTTAATGGCATATATGCGTCTTTCAAATAAAAAAATTTATTTTGTCAATATATCACACACAGCTTGTTTTATTCCATTTCAACATCTACCCGCCCTTATTGAAAAACCCATGCATACACATATACATATATGTAGGCATATGTGCATTTCCATTGGTTTTTCGATTACTCTATGTAAGCGTGCGTGCTTGTATGTACAGTAGGCTGCATCACTCTCCATTTGAAAAAAAAAATCTGATTGCCGATTTTCCATCAGAATTGCAAAATTTAGTAAATTTTAAGACTTCCATTTAAATATTTCGGAAAAAAAATATGATTTACGTGAGGTGAATCGGCTTGAATATACTCTTACTTCCAAAAGTCGCATTACTCTGATTCCCTTGATGAAATTCTTAAGCATTTCTATGCATACCTTTAAGCTTAAACTCCTCTAATATCTGAGGTGATTTTTTGGGGAAAATATTTTTAACGCTCTCAGAATTTTTTTGTTATAAAGGGTGGTTAAATTTCAAGGGCCGATGTTGAATGTGAACCACACCTAAGCGTCAAGTTCTTTTCTGCATTTTATTTGACATTTTTCAATGTTAGACTAACTCAATTTGAGTCATGGAAAGATACATAATCGAGCAACGCGTTAAAGTTATTCAGGCTTATTATGAAAACGGGCGTTCAAATCAAAATGCATATCGCGCACTTCGTGAAGAAAATCATCTTCAGTGATGAGGCACATTTTCACCTCAGTGGATTCGTCAATAAGCAGAATTGCCGCATTTGGGCGAATGGTAATCCAAGAGTGATTGCCGAAAAACCCAATGCACCCACAAAGAGTGATTGTTTGGTGCGGTTTATGGGCCGACGGCATCATTGGGCCGTATTTTTTCCAAAATGAGGCCGGTCAGGCAGTAACTGTGAATAGTGTTCGCTATCGCGAGATGATAACGAACTTTTTATGGCCTGAATTGGAAGATATGGATGAGGACGATATGTGGTTTCAACAGGACGGTGCCACTTGTCACACAGCTAAGGAAACAATGGCTCTTTTGCGCGAAAAATTTGATGGACGAATAATCTCACGTCGCGGCGATGTCAATTGGTCGACAAGATCATGTGATTTGACACCGTTGGAATTCTTTCTTTGGGGTTATTTGTAAAAGCTTAATCCAACAAAAAATGCTCGCGGAAAAAGCATCTGAAAGCAAATGGTCTCTTGTTTTCCGGAAAATCTGATCATGTCGCAACTCCACTCTCATAGAAACTTAAAAGAGCAAATTCTAAGTGATGTACAACCATTTGTTTGCCGAAAGTTTTCGGAGAATTAAGGAAAATCAACCGCGGAAGACGAATTTTCCCGCAACAAGGCCAGCTCTCTCGTATCGGCTCACAACTTACACAGCAGAATTTTTGAGCACTCAAAAGATCGAATCATCCGCCCCACAGCATTGATTTGGCACCTATTGATTCCTGTTTTCTTTTTGTTCCTGATTATGAAAAAATAAAATGCAAGTTCAACGATCTTCTACGCCTAAAGAAGCATTTAAGCGCCTCCTTTTGGAGGTGTCCACTTGTGAGTGGCAAAATTCCTTTGAAAATTGGTTCAAGCGAATGGGATTTCGCTTGGAAGAAATATTTTGAAAATCAATAAGTAGTAAAACAATAAATTTGTAATTTTCATGATTATTTTACTGAGTTTTCATTATTGGCTGCAAAGTATAAATCACAACCTTTACTATGCTTCAATTTTTGGCATCTTTCCGGTCAAATGTGCAGTGCAATACAAATTTGAGGAAGTAGTATCTTTCAGTGTATCCCACTTTTTTAGTTTACATATTTTCTTATATTTGCCCTTGGTAAGTCATGGTAGAGTTGGCTTTTAAAAGGAAAAATGTGTATCTTCGTGAAAGCCGGTTTTAGCCGTTAAGAGGTAAAACTAATTTTATTTATAAAAGTCCACATGGGTGAAGTTTGTTTTAAGGGGGAAAACCGGTTTAGGAGGCTAAAATTTTCGTAATTTTTTGAACAAAGAAGGAATAATCAGAAATTGTTTAAGTTTAGAGGAATATTTTTTTTATATTTTTAGGTACACTTTTAAATTTTTTTGAAGCTATTTCCGCGGGAGATAGTGGCGCTAGAACGTGCTGTCTATGGACGATCGCCATCCGAGTGTCTTGCTGGTGGGAATTCCTGAAGTTGCAATTTTTCTCTGAAATCAACAGCATTATTTTTTGTATTAACAACATATTCCCTAAGAACATGAACCTAATTGTGGTAAACAAATATTGAAAATTGCATGCTTTTGAGGCGCTTGAACACAAAGTAGTTTTTTTATACCATATTTTTTCATCTATTTTGCTTAAAAAACCATATTTTAAATAATAATATAATCCCAGAATTAGGTTCATAAAGATTAGAATTGAATAAAGAAAAAAAAACACGAAAAATTTTAGAACGATTGGTCGAAAACTTTTTAAACTAGAATTCCCACCAGTTGAAAAAAAAGTAGTTTCGAGAAAAACGTTGTTCTAACTAACGCGCGCTACGGTGCGGAGCCGACGAACAGTCACTTAAGTGCTCAAAGAATCGGGAATAATGCGAATTTCGCTTTAAAATTTTTACCACATATTCTTGAGTAGTTATACGAACGATTTATGCAATAAAAAAAAAATCGATTTTTTGATCGATCTAAACCGGTTTCCCCCTTTAAATCCTCTTAGCTCACGTAAATCTTAATATTCTACCGAATGTTTTTTTGCTTAGAATTATTACATTTATTTACATTTAATTTTTAGATTTAAATTTTATAATTTCGATGGAAAAATCGCTATTTTTTTTTTGGTGAGTCGCCATAATTTACAACTTTCGATTGGCAACTAAATCCAATTTTATTGACATTTTACCTCTATTAAGCATATTTAGCACTTCTTTATTGCTCACCAGAGCGGATCGTGTTTCCTTAACACATTTATGATGTAGAATCCCTAAATTTTCACTTTTAACCAACAGCTTCACTAGGATTCTCCCTCAGAATGATCTTTGTCTAATCGTTTTCTATTATTCGGATTTTTGGCATAAAAATCGATCCGCTCTAATGCATATTCATTTATCCGTTTGTTAGTTGTTAGCCGCTCTTTTGTTTCCCATCTCTGCTTCTTCTTATTAATAGGTACATCTACTATACAAACATACATATGTACGTGGGTAGTTTGCAAAATGTTTCGTTTTTCTTTCTAGATGAGGTTAAGTGTTAATTTTTACGTATACTCCGTTATTACAATTTGTTGATGCTTTTTATGAAAGGCGACTTTTAGTTAGTATTAGAAAACAAGTCTGATATACATCTAAGTTTATTTTTTCTGTTTGGCTGGGCGCTTTTATACAATTCGAAATGGCCGCATTTACTTTATTTTTTTTTTTTTATAATAAATTTTGTTTTTAAATCGTATACATTTTTGAGTTAGGTAAGTGAGAGATTATATCAGGTTTTTTTTGTTTTGTTTTTTTTTTTGTTTTTGGTTTAAACTGAAAAGAATTTAGAAATATACATCGAAGTTTTACGCGATTAAAAATTATAAACAACAAACAGGAATTTTGCTTAGTTAAAAATATTCTACAAAAAGTTTTTTTTTCTTTATTTGCAAATATGTACTGGTTTTATTTGATAAGTTTTGCTATGTGATTTGCTTGTGGTTTTGGTAAATACTGAATTAGTGGCGGGACAAAGATTATTTACCCAAGCACTTGGGTACTTTCCCAAACTGTGGGTATAAATCGTGAAATCAAATCATAAGAATATTTGAAGAAAATTAAAAGCCATTTACTTTTGATAGAAAATCTTTCGGGTGAACCCATTCCCAGAGATAAAAGAGCCACTCTAGACAAGAGGTTCATCGGTTAGCTATTTCGTGAGAAAGGGAAGGAGATTTTATAGATTTTTTCATAGTGGTTATATGTAGATAGGTTAGGTTAAAAAGCACAGATAGAAGAAAGCAAACTTAAACCACCGTTGCATGGACCAGTGGCAGACGCGATGGGACAGTGCAAATAAAGGCAGGTGGACCCACCGTCTCATCCCCAACGTTGAAGCTTGGCTCCAGAGAAAGCATGGAGAAATAGACTTCTATCTCTGCCAAATCCTAAGTGGTCATGGCTGCTTTAAAGCGAACTTTCACCGCTTTGAACACGAAGAAAGTCTGTACTGCGGGAAGTGCACACCAGCAGTTGAGGAGAACGCAGAGCATGTGCTTCTGACGTGTCCCCGCTTCAGAAGAGCAAGGGCTAGACTGAAAAACAGCCTTGGCAGCGGCATCACGCCCGAGAACTTAGTGCCACTGATGCTGAAGAGCCAGGACAATTGGAGCAAAGCCCAGCACATGGCTGCTGAAATAATGCAGCAACTCCGACATAGCGAGCAGGCAAGGAGGACGCGCGAACGTCAAATAAGACCGTGAAGCAGAAAACCCATCCAGAGATGAAAACGCAGGTAAACTGACGATACCACTATTAGAAACTAACTTTTCTATGGTAACGAACAGTGACATGGAGGGAGGGGGCATACAGATCCGACAGGGGTGGTTCTCTTCAGACATGACCTAACAGTGGTGGTAATAGGCAGATGCAGCTTGTGACATTTTGACATCAGAACAGTAACTGACGTTGAATGCAATGCTCAAACCGCCTCCCGACGAAATACTTGACGGTTGTACCGGGGGGATCGGTACTTTGACGGTAGGAGGTTTAGTTCGGGTTAAAGTCCCACACTGACGTGGTAAGGCTTTCGATGCTTCCTCCTCCTTAAAAAACAAAAACACTTGGACGAGAAATAAAGATCGTATTTTATGATACTAGAAAGTAAAGAGGAGCAAACTAATAGGACGTAAGGAGGGGGCATATTTGTGGATGACGACGGAACGATGACTGAGTTACGGTTGTGTATACCGCTTCATAATGCTAATGAGGTGCAACAGGTTGTTAATTTCAAGACAAACTCGCTCGTAACTGTAGGCGTTATGTACATACCTTCTGCTCAAATATGAACGAGACGTTATCAATAAAACGGTCCGCGGATGACATATGGCAAAAATAAATTTTTTGTTTTTTGGTAGGACTGTTATAAGCTTACATGGCAAATTTCAGCGTGATATGTCACATAGTTTGTTTTCTGTGTTACTGTAAACAAGTCAAGCTCGAGTGTGTTCTTCGAATTTAACGATGGAAATTCAAGTTGAACAAAGAATTTGTTTGAAATTTTGTTATTCCAACAAAATTTCGGCCTCAGACGCCTTAAAAATGTTGCAGACAACCTAGGGGGACTCTGCTCTATCGCGTGCACGTGTTTTCCAGTGGTACAAATCGTTCAAAGAGGGCCGTACATTAACCCAAAAAACCACGCCAAAGTCGCTCAAAAATTAAGGTTATGCTGACTGTTTTTTTCGATTACGAAGGTGTGGTGCACTCGGAGTTCCTTCCGCAAGGCCGATCGGTTAACGCTGAATATTATTTAGACGTTTTAAAGCGTTTGCGTGAGAACATTCGACTTAAAAGGAAGGAATTGTGGGACAACAAGTCATGGTTCTTGCATCACGATAATGCACCAGCTCACACATCACGTCTTGTTCGCGATTATTTGAACAAAAATAATGTTAATATCGTTCCGCAAGCACCGTATTCGCCTGGTATGGCTCCATGTGACTTTTTCCTGTTTCCCAAGCTCAAGTTGCCGCTCCGTGGAAAACATTTTGAGACAATTGAAGTCATAATGTACTGTTTGGTGCGGTGTTATGGCCACTAGAGTTACCGGTCCATATATCTTCGAATGAGGATGAAATGCCGGAATCGATTTCAACAGCTTCTTACAGAACATTGATTGAAAACTTTTTGCGGCCAATGGCGGAGCAGTACTCTAATTTGTGGCTTCAACAAGATGGAGCTACTGCGCATACTGCTAGGCAAACTATAGACCTGCTGCGTCAAATTTTTGGCGAACGTCTAATTTCTAAAAATTCAGATTTCCTCGTTCGCCAGATTTGACTGCGCCCGACTTCTTTTTATGCGGATATTTAAAAGACAAAGTGTATCTTAATAAACCCAAGACTATTAGACCAGAACCAGAAACATTATGTGGTGTGTGGCCAATCTTTGTATCTAGAAAAATGGTGGACATTTGTCTGATGTAATATTTCATACATAATTTCCATAAAATATATTCAATGTATAAAAACAAATTAACAAAAATGAATGATTATTGCAAAAGTTATTTGTGTTTAACAGTAGTAGGTCTTATTTGGCCCACCCTGTATAACCAGACAGGAAATGGAGTGCGTGGAGATCGAAATAAATATATCCAGTTTGTGTTTCATTTAGTAAAAAAGTTGTTCTAAAATAAAATTGGATGATTAATTTTGCGCCACGTTGAACACATAATAAACACTAATTTCATTTCAAATACCTTTACATTTAATTTTAATATTTACTTTTCTCCCAGCGACGAAAATCAATAAAATAAAATTTTTGAATGGTAACATTTTTTCATTAAAAAAAAAAACGAAAAAAATACAATATTTAATAACATTTATAAAAAATTGTTTAATATTTGAATGGCAACATTTTTGAAAAGAAAAAAATATTAAAAAAAAATTTTAATATTTACGCCTATCAAAACTCAAACCTCTTAATGCAGATTTCCGCTTTCGAAACCAAAATATGTGAACACCTGAGTAGCATTCAATGGCGTTCCAAACCTTATGCAAACTTATGGCTGCTCTCATTGTTTCTTCGAAACTCAAAACAAACACACTCACACACATCAGCATGAGTACCCATTGAATGTAACTGAAATATTTCACTCGCCCATTTGCTATGTACTCTCATCTTACACTCAAAGCTTTCACTCAATATATACGTTCGGCAAAATACTGGTTTTTCAGGTGGCTCACTATTTACCCCGCCTTATTATAAAGTTTAGAAATAAATAAAATACAACTCGCACTGTTTGTTTGTTTGCGTACCTAAATGTATGGATTAGTGTGCATTCACATTCATTTGTGCTATCGTAAGTTTTTTGAACGACAACAAGTGTGACGGTAATGGCTGACATTCGTCTCGGTTCCTATTTTGTATCGACATCTCACTTGCACACTTGCTTTATAAACTTGACGGACAACATTTCATCAAGCTCGGACACAGCACACGGCAGCTATGATGCTGACAGCACCGAGTGGTGCCTTCGCGTGTGTGAGCGCGCGATGTATGTGTGTGAGTGTGTGTGTACGCGCGGAGCCAACGGTGGCGGTGCACATTAATTGAATTTTGATGCACTTTCCAAGGGACATCCCGCTGAGAGTCTGCTCATATGCGCTAGCTGGCTGGCTGGCTGGCTGGTTGGCAGCTGAGTTGGAAAAGCTAAGCAAATGCAGTGTGCGAAAGTGATGGACTGCTGTCGGTTAACTTATCAATGCCTGTGACTGTTAGAGAGGGATGCCAACATGTGTGTGTCTCTCCGCTCGAAGTGCGCTTTTTTTACTTTATTTTAATTTGGTTTTGGTGCTCCTGAGAGTTTTTGCACGTTTGACAGGTTATTTGTTTTTCTTTCGGCGAGGAAAACTCTTTTTAGGCTAATCTCTGTATTGGGTTTTTAAGAGTTTCTTATAACTTACCGCTCTTTCTAAAGAGTTGGGAGTATTAAGAGCATATCTCCATCTCTTTTAAGAGCATTTTGATGTCAAAGAGCTTTATAGTGAAGAGAAATAGTTTGTAAAATTGAACCTGCACACAATGAAAGAGCAAATTCAGAGAGTGTAACCTTTGTGCGAATAAATTGAGCGAGAGTTCAAATGAATGAATTCTTGTTCGACGATTTCTCCAACTTTAGGCCGTTGTCAATTAATATTGCTTTGCGACCTTGTCTTTGATTGTGTGGGTGGTATGTATGCACATAAGTTTGTTGTGCTCCATTGCATATGATTGCAAATCAATTTCTTTATCTCATTTATTTTTTGCCTTAAAATAAGTGAAGTTTCGATATTACTTGATAAGCGCTTTTTTCAAACTACGGCCTATTATGTGCGTATACATATATGTGTGTATGTATGTAAATACTATGAGGAAATATTAAAAAACTAGAAAGAAGTGATTGGTGTCTAACTGAAGGCTTGAGTTGTCGTCAAAGCAATATTACTTATAGGCAAGCAAGCATACATATGCATGTATGCATGCACACTTAGGTTAGGTTAGGTTGAAGCGGTTGTCCTGTGGGACACACTCAGGCTCATAGCCCATTGTGATGCTACGTGGGGAGCTTGTCCCTATCTCTCCTAAAACCAGTGTGTGTTTTTCAAAAATTTTAAAATATCTCTGATTTCTATAGAACTGAGGTCTTCTGACTCATTAAAAAATTGTCTACCCAGAATAGTAACCTGCGTCTGGATAGAGCAGGGCAGTGGTACAGTAGGTGAGAGTTTGTCTCTTCCTCGTCTTCATCTAGACAACTTCTACAGAAGTCATGTGTTTGTACACTTGTGCTCACAAAATTAAGTGGCTTTATGTTCAAATAAGAGCGAAAAATAAAAATGAAGAAGATACATAAATATTAAAGTTAATGCAGGACTGATGTTTTAAGCAAAAAAATAATATAGCAGTACAGATTTTTCAGTCGGAAAAATGTCAAAAGTAAGGAATGTATGAGTTCGAGGATGCGTCGGGGATATTGAATTTTCAACTTCCTACGCCAGGAGCAGAATATAATTGAACTGCGATATATTAGTTTGACAAAATGTATATAATGCATTGCGCGACAGTAATCCAGGAAAATAATTTATATGCCCGTGAAACAATACATAGTTTTTACATTCTGCCAAAAAAATATCGGGAATTGTTGATTTAAAAAGCGCGCGTTACAAATTTATCTACATAGTTTTGCTGGAATGTTGGTACAACTGTTCTCTATAGTGTCGCAGAGTGCGAGCGTGACCTGTCAATTAGCTTGTTTTTGGCATTTAATTATATCAGTCAACCGATCGGTCATGCGATTTTCACTAGGGAACAAAGAATTTGAAATTTTGTGTTTAGAACGGGATTTCGTGTGCCGAACCGTTGAAAATGTCGAAGAAAGCCAATGGCGAGTGTGCTTTAACAAAAACACGAATCTACGAGTGTTATAAGGCGGCTTTTGCAGAGGGCCAATAAATCATGAAAGATTCTCCCGATCTGGTCGCCAATCAACGTCTTCAACGGATGTAAATGTTGACAAAGTCAAGGAAATGGTGCTGGAAAACTAGCATTTAAGTTTGAGGGAGGTAGCTCGTGACATTAGCTTGTCTCACCAATCAATTTGCAACTTTTTACACCATCGATTGGGCATGAGACGCCAAGACGCGTGGCTGCTCGACTCGTTCCAAGAGAGTTGAATTTCTTTAAAAAAATTCATCGGCAGAAGGTGGCTGAAGACATGCTTGAGCAAGCGCATTCGAACAAATCGTTAATCCAGCACGTCATGACAGGTGACGAGACGTGGGTATATGAGTTTGAAATGCAAACCAGTTAACCAGTCAATAGGCCGCTGAATGGTGCTATCCACATGAGCCGGAACCCAAAAAACCACGTCAAAGTCGGTCAAAAGTGGTAGTCATATATTGATTATCCTGGTGTTGTGCACTCGGTATTCCTTCCAAATGGTTCTACGGTAAATAAAGAATATTATTTGGAAGTTATGCGAAGTTTAAGAGAGAATGTGCGTTGGAGCGTAGGAAACGGCCCGATTTGTGGAAAGAAAACTAATGGGTCTTGCACTATGCTAATGTACCGTCTCACAAGGCTCATATTGTGAACACTTTTTTGACCAAAAACTCGACAAATATCATCGAACAACCACCGTACTCACTGGATTTAGCCACCTGTGACTTTTTCCTTTTCCCAAAACTTAAATTGCCACTCCCCAAACGCTGCGTTGAGTCGACAGAGGCCATTAACCCCTTGCCGTGCCATTCAGCTCGACGAAACTCAGGCCCAAGTGTTACGCGTCAACGCGTGGTAAACAGATCAGAATAATATAAACTACTTTGTACCAGCAATTATGAGATTCGTTACTAACTCTGGTGGCGAACATATAGAAACTAACATTCAATCACGATCTAAGCTCGTGATGTTTATGTTTGTTCCGAATATCTGTACACGACCTCGGCTCCTGATATTAATGTTTGGCCAGACGATCTCTATCCATGAGCCTGGCTCGTCATATTCATGTTTGGACCAAAATTTTCATCACGAGTCAGTCTCGTTAAAGCACGGCAAGGGGTTAAGGAGAATTCGCTGAAGGAGCTGAAGAAGATCTCTTGAATCGGTGCTTTGATGACTGGACTAATCGTTGGCATATGTGTAATGCTTCGAATGGAGCCTTTTTGAAGGCGACATAATACATTTTGTTGATTAAGCAATTATTTTGCGTTCTATTGAACAACAAATGACAGAATGTACCTATGTAGTAATGATGCATACTCAGTTATTCATTTTCTCATCAATTTCATTTTTGAAAGGTATCAAATTACAAATTTTTTTAAAATATTGTTTTAAAAACTGATACTCACACTGTGACATTAATATTGGTTTCAAACGAAATTGGATGCATCCAACTATTAGAAAAGAGTTTTTGTTTACTTTTCGTCAGGAATGCCTTTTCAAAAATTTAACCTTAAAAATCAGGGTTGGGTATAGAGCACTAAATAATTAATGTAATAAGCGGAAGTCAAAACACTGAAACACTGAAGACTAGGTGATAACAAAACCCTTATTCTAACTGCCACTAAAAATTACCTCAAATTTCCTGATGAATTATATTTATATGCATGTGGTAATATGCACAGCGCTTAATGATTTTTAGTGAGTTTTAATTTGTCGGCATTAGGGTGTTAATAACTGAGACCTGGTGGTTAGAACGGTACCTATACTTGAACCTAACAACTTTGAAACAAAAAAAAATGTCTTTTTGGGATGAAAATAGCAATAAATTTATATCAAAGTCTAAGATCCAACTACATATAAATGACAAAGGTATGATGAAACCTGTAAAAAGGCGACCCTTACGTTCGGCCAAAAAACATTTTTTTTGCGAAATTCCTTGCAAAAATACTAAACACGACAGTTTTTTTTTTGAGGAACATTTTTCAGGTGGCGCAAAATTAGTCACCCTATCGGGAGATTTATAATTTTTGCAAAATTGCTTCGTACGCCAATCATATTTGAGCCTTATGAACTGGACAGCTGTAGTATGCACACAGAAAAGCTATGTAGTAATTAGGAGCATTTCAGTGGAAATGTTCAACCACCTCAACAACAACAACAACAATAAAACATAGTACTAAGTTCGCATTTCCCGTAAAATGACTGTAAAATCCATACAGATTGCATTGCAGTGAAATATGCATGAAATTTCATATGTATCTCACGGTAAACTAGTACTCAGTGCACACCCTGCAAACAATGCGCAACATGGCATCATTTAAAATGAAAATGTCATTTAAAATTGAGCGAAAACTGACAGTTCGTTTGCAAGTAAAGGGCCTGAGTTCGAACACTCCGAAGATATTGAATTTTTAAGCGAAACGTCTTTGCAAAAAGTGTAAGTAAATATTTTTTTATTAATTTGTTTAAAAACACTTTTCCTATCAAAATTTGCTAATTGTTTATGGTGAGATGATGAATTTGACGTTTCTTCTGATTTGACAACCAATGTTGCTGGTGAAATTGCACGGCTGTGAAGTTAGTACTAAACTCAAAGGTCACGGTAAAGACTTGCATCACTCGAAATATTTTTTTAATTAGTCAAAAAGTTATTCAATAACAAGATTGGATGTATAATTTTGCGAATATACATCAAATTTGTTCTTCTTGCTGTTTAAAAAAACCGCAAAAAATCGTTGATCTTTCCTGCTTCCAATAAAATGAAGTACATTCAATGGATGCCACTCCTAAATTATTAATATATTAATCGGCTTGTGATTAAAAATGCCAAGAGAATAATTTCACTTTGCTTAGAGGTGCAAGAAATATTTTCAGACCTTTGAAATAAAACGAATGATTTGACCGGGGAACGCTTCAAATGTGAATTCAATTAAATTAAATTATAACAAGCATGAATCTGATACCAACACCAATTTGGATTTAGGAAAAACCATTCAACAATCCAACAGATTCATAGAGTAATTCCCAAAATTAATGATGACCTGAATAAAAAAAGAGTGTGCATATCCATATACCTCGACGTAGCTAAAGCTTTTGGCACAGTGTGGCACCCTGGGTTACTCCATAAATTAAAAACACAACTACCTAATGACTTTTACCTTATGCTTAAGAGTTACATCCAAGACAGAAAATTCTATGTTAAATATAACGACGCATGTTCAGACATTCAACCTATGAACGCAGGCATTCCCCAAGGCAGTATCTTAGGACCAACATTGTATCTATTGTACACGGCTGATCTACCGGAAGCGAAGTCAGAAAACAGCATGATTGCAACATTTGCGGATGACACAGTCCTCATGGTATCTCATAAAGATACAAAAGTCGCAAAACAAAATTTACAAAACGAATTAAATGTGACATTAAACTGGTTTAAAAAATGGAACATCGAAATTAAGTCCATGTAATCAATTGTCAACTAATCGTATATGTCATTGTTTGTTAACCACTTGTTTTTTAATAATATGTATATATTTCTTGTAAATGAGCTTGGGGACATTGGCCCTTCAATATCATTCTCATTCCATCTTTTTGTAAATCAAATTACTTATTGTCTAACGACAGGTGTAATATTTTATGGACGAAATAAAAAAAAAAAAAAATTAATTAAATTTTTGTGGCACGAAAAGAAACGGAAAGTAGGTGGAAGTGAAAAATATTCTGGGAAAGAATATGGGAGTAGGAATGCCCGATGACGAAGACTGTCCAACGACGTTGTATAAAACCTTGTCTCATTAAGAAGCACAAAATCGTTTGTATTTTTAATATTTTTTCTGACAGCTTTTGGCACTTTATTCCATAAAAAATTAAATTCTTGCCGAATAAAATATGCAAGGCGATCGCACAAAAAAAAAACACAAAAAAAAAAACAAAACAAAAAAAAAAAAATTAAAAAGAATCAGCTCCAATGCTGGGGTCTGCAACTATATAGGTACAATGCGATCATCAAACCGATTTGGACTTATGGAGCTTTCATGCGGTGTGAGACGATACAGACACAATCCTACCAAAAGAATATCATAAAAGTCAAAAGAGTAGCTTGTGTAGATAAATCCGAATATGAATACGCGACAGAAAGCATCGGCTGATGAGAGTCAGACGACAGTAGTCAACGTATTCATACTGACGTCTGAGATGGACAATGGCACGGAATCGGGAGTGTACTCGAAAAAACTATCCTTAAATTGCTCCTTTAGACACCCAGACCGATGTAGCGTCTTTTAAGTTGAGATCTACGGTCTATAGAAAAAGCAACAGAAACGATAAGACTAATGGGCGGCAAACCTTACTATTTTTGTTGATAGTCAAGCAGCGATTAAGGCACTGGCCTTAGAGCACATCAATTCAAGATATGTTAACGAATGCATGAGGTGACTCTCGCTTATCCAACAACACAATACCACACTTTCTTGGGCCCCCGGCCACTCTGGAGCGGAGAGAAATGAATGTGCAAGGAAAAGCTCTGAGCTCGACCTTCAGCGAGTGGTAGAGGACATAAGCATTCCTATAAATGATCTGTATACTGCGATTGACTTGAGCGTAATCGCGGAAGCTAATAGAAGGTGGTCTCTGACTACTAACTGCAGGGTCTTCAAAGCGCTCTGGCCAAAACTGAATCTTAAAAGTACAAAATATCAGCTTGTATTCAACAGATCAAATACAAGCGTCCGCAAAGGTGTTATAACGGGTCACTGTACTACTGGCACCCCAGCCAGTAGAATGGGTGTACACCTCAATCACTTATGCACGAGTTGTGGAGATGAAGAACAAATTGACTTGGTACAACACCTCCTCTGTGAATGTCCTGCACTTCAAAGAAGCCGTGTCAAATATCTTTGCCATTATTCTTACTGGGCCTATTTCCCTTCTTAAAAAGATCTAAGTGGTTTAAGCAACTTAGTTAAGGCTTCGAAATCAAGTGCAAGTTTCAGAATGGACCTACCTTAGGTTTACCAAGTGTCTTGTCTTAGACAAGCAACTTGGCTAACCTAATCTAAACTAGCTCCAATTTTTGTAACTTCCATTCATTATAGGAAAAAAAAGAGCCTCATACCGTCGCCAAATTGTTTGTTTAAATTAACAGGATTCTTCAATCGCTTAAAACTTTTACTTCATTATACAAAAATTCAGTGGACTATAAAACTGCAAGCCCAAAATTTGTCTAAAAACTCAGACTAAAAAGTTCAAAAGTTAGATGAAATTTTGTGCAAATTGTTTGAAATTTTTTATAGGGGTTTTTTCTAAAATTTTTATAAAGTTTAAAAAGTTGATTTATATGGTTTCGGTTAGAGAACGAACCATACTTAAAAAAAGTTGTAAAAAATTCTACCTCGAAAATCATGCTGGTATGCTGATCACTAATGTCAGGATTATGGACCCCTTCGCCATTATAGCTGACCTTTTCTTATAATCAGGGGCGACCTTTTCTTGTAAGAGCTGCTTCTAATCAATGCCCGTCTAATTAGTATTTCTCAAAACCACAAATCACATGGAAACAAATATATCGATTTGGATTTACAAAAAACAAAAAATATCCAAAAATAATAATTTCGAACCTTCAAATCTCTGAAAACTTAACTTACCAAAAAACTACCCGTTTTGCACCCAAACATCACATCACAAAGTATCGAAGTAGTATTCGGGTTGGGGACTTAATTAGCAAAAAGGTTGTGACGAATCTTTTAGACATTCTTTGATGACAACTGCTTGGCTAACTCGGTGTATTTGAGGAACTTTGATTGCGAACTTTCACTGTACGGATTGATGATTGGTGCTGCCATGTTGCCTGCACTCACGGGACTCTTTGAAGCGCTCTTCGGAGACGTAGCTGCCGACTTAGGTGAGCATGCCAGCATCGGAGATTTTGCGGCATTCACCTCCCCGTCTCCGTCTTTGATGTAGTGCATCTTCGAGAAATGATGACGATAAGCGCCCTTTGAGCTGAAAACTGCATCACATTGCGAACACTTGATCATGGACTCGGCATTCGAATTCTGTACGGCATCATTGCAAGCCCAACTGAAGGCCATCATATTGCCCGCCAGCTGAGAATTGTGATTGATGCCATTAGCGGCGTTGCGTGTCTTCATGGCTGGCTGCTCTGTCGTCTCACAAAGCTTTTGAAGCGCCGCAAGCGGATTGGCATTTGTTTTCTTATTTGTATTGTTGTTGTTGGTTTCCGCACCAACCACGTTTTCTGTAGCATGCAACTGAGTGTTGGACGCACTTGTGTTCATATTATTTAGGCTGTCAAACATTGAAGAAAGCGCTGTGAGGCTACTGCCAACTGTCGGAAATCTCTTGTCTGCGGAAGATGTTGTGGATTTGGGTGTAATTGAGCGTTCGCTTGTGCTGGGACTTGCAGCGCGCGAGCAAGGAGTCTGCACTTGCGGCTTGTAGTGTAGAGAGTCACTCGATTGCCGTTCATCATCTTGGTTATCAATCATATTGAATTCCTTTTTTACGGATATTTTATGTGGTGACATATCCAGGCTGGCCTTGTTGTTGTTCACCGTTAGCTCTTGCGGCTCGTTGGACGTTTCGGCAGGCTCTGATTTGATTTTCAGCAATGCATTGTCCATTGACATGACGTCATTGTTATCAACTGTCTCCGCATTCGCATCCGCGTTGGTCAACTTTTCCGGTGTTAGGCGTGGCGTTGACTGTCGTGCACGCTCTGCGTTATTGCGTTCGGGTGTGAACGATTCTATGCGACTATTGCAGCGTTCAGAAATCGAGCTCGACTCGCTTGCGCTACGATCTCGCGCTGAGAAGTTCGAGTAAGTGCGCATAAAGTGCATTGTTTGTGGATCTATGAGCGGTTTGGTGTAGTCGACGCTATCGTCAATACCGAGCCGCTTCAAAATACTGGAACCGAGCGGTGTGCTGCGCTGACTGCCATTACCATTGCCCGAGTAGGAGCTGTTGTTGCGCGTGCGTATATCGAAACTCTTCTCGATTAGTTGCTCGATGGCGTTTAGCACCGATGGCGTAGAGGAGCTCGTCTTTTCACCTTCCTTGGGCAGCGGGCAAAGTATGTCTGGGCGTGTTGAGGCGTGAGACATATTGCTGTCGGCTGTTTTGCGCCCATCACTGCGACTAGTCGGGGTCTGTGGACTAGCAAGCTGCTCGATACAACTCATGGTGTTAAGTGTGTGTTTCAACGCGTCACTGCTGTGATTGCGTGAGGGCACCATCAACATTCCGCCCAGACATTGCCTGATGTGATCGACAAATAGCGCTGTCTCGATCTTCTCGCCGCACTTTTCGCATGTAATCTTAGTCGTAGCGGCGAAATCACGTAATGGCTTCAACGCGGGATCCAAACTATTATTTTTGTAGTCTTGTTGTGCGCGTTCCAACTCCAACAACTTACGCACCGGCAACGACTTCTTACGTTTTTCACGCATTTGCCGTCCACGTCGCGCGACCGCTGCAGTTGGCGTAGCTGCCGCATGCTCGCCACCGCCAATGGCACGCATCATGTGCTCCTTGTAGTGTGAGTTTTTCATCATGTGATTGCTTAGCTCCTTGAGCGTTGGAAAGGCCTGATCGCACACCTTGCATGTTAGCACGGCACTTACAGTAGCTGCCGATGCGTTGTTGGGGCTAGAAATAACAACGGCCCCTGCATTGGCTATGGCAGACGGTGGCGATGCACCGACAGGTGATGTTGACGATGTTCTATTCGAGTTCGAGCTGCCGCTGTTCGAGTTTTTATCATCCGTCGACTTCCATGAAATGATCTGCTCTTGGGATATTATGTTCGTGTAGTGTTGCGTCTCCTGCATGTGCGATGTCATTTCGGCCAACGAGCGAAAACTCTGCCCGCACCACATGCACTTCAGTATTTCGCGCGTTTGCTCTGCACCTTTGCCGAGCCAGACATCTTGGCCGCGTACCAGTTTGCGTGGCAATGGCATCGTTTCTTTGATTAACAAATTGAGATCAGATTTATTGGACGTGGTCGCTGCAGTTGCTGTGGCTGATGTGGCAGCGGACAATGTGCCGGTATTAGTCGAGTGACGTAAGTGATGTGTCGATTGAGTTGTCTGATTGCTGGCGCTGCTATTAGTTGGGGTGCCATTTGGGCCCGTTGAAGGCATGTTGACACCACAATGTTGCGTCTCCTTCATGTGTGTTGTTAATGAGGCCAGTGTGGGAAAACTTTGTTTACACCAAACACATTTGAAGACATCTCGCACGGCGTCTGCCCCCTTGTTAAGCCAATGTGACTGCCACGCACTGTGTCGTCCGCCGCCAGAGTTGCTCACATTGTTGGCTGTGGCACCCACTTGCCTGTGCTGTGGTGGTAGCTCGGCACTGTCTGTAGCCGAGCCAAGTCTTGTCATTTCAGTCATTTTCTCTAGTGCTTTGGTAGCTTCATTTGGCAAAAGTTTATGTTTTCCATTCCATTCCATTGGCGAGAGTGGCGATTTGGGTGATAAGCTAGCCGCGGCCACCGCAGCTAAGTATGGATTAATTGTTGGTACCCAATTGCCAGCAGTCGATGGTAGCGCTTTGTATTCGTGCGCGGTGCGTAATGCTTTTCGCATTGGCATGTGGGATTCCTCATCTGAAGATTCACGTTTGCGTCCAACCGACAAATCAAGCGGACTATTCACATCGACTGGCGCATCCGCGGCATTGCTTAGCTCGCAATTGTCATCGTCCATCTTCTCGTCAACCTCATCGTCATCACTTTCATGCTCAGATTGCCGTCGGCGTTTCGTGCTAAAGTCCAGTACTGGCTCGTCGGCGATGGCGTCTGTTTGTGGTGAGGAGGGCGTTGTTCGTGCTAAGTGATTTGCAGTTGGCGAATGCGTTCGTGTGGCTTGTTGCACAAGTGAGGCTGCAGCTGCTAGTGGATTGGTTAGCAGCAAGTGATTCTGTTGTGCCGCTGCTGCAGCTGCGTTGAAATATGCAGCCATGGCGGCAGATTGTGGTGGCAACAAAGCAGCTGCTGCTGCCGGTGCGAGTGTGGCCGGCAATGGTAGACCTGCGGGTGGTGTGCTGGGTAGCGAGGTGGTTGCGGGCGTTGCAGAACGCTCATTGCCAGAGCAATGGGAGCCATTCGACGGACAACGTCCCTCCATGGCGGCTGCAGAAACATTCGATTCTCGTGATTGACAACGCGGGCTGGCCAACTCACTGAAATGGTAAATAGGTGAAGAAAAGTATGTTTAGAAGGCGTCAGTAGCTAATGAGCTGTGTTATGGTAGTATAATGTTTTATCTTATTGTAATAATAATATTGATAATTAATAGTCACTAAATATAAATTTGTATTATTTTTGAGATTTTTTTCCCAACTTATTACGCAATTTAGTGGTCATAATCATTATTGGCCCCTAAAGTCGTATGCAATTTTCCATATTTAAAGAAGAAAAACATTGATTGCGGGAGTGGCTTGAACTATAAAATAAATATACCATACACGCAAAGAAATAGCGAGCATTTGTTATATGGGGAAAATGACCAAGACCAAAAAAAAGAGAAAAAAAAAAAGTGTGAAAAATTAACGCAATTTTTGAGTCACTTCAAACTTTCACTTTATTACAACGAACTTCAATGGGTAATAAAACTACGTACCCAAATTTTGTTTGAAAATTCTGATTAAAAAGTTTGAAATTCTGATTAAAAGTTGAAAAGTTTGAGAGTTTGATGAAAATTTGTTAATAAATTTCCTGATAAAATATAAGATTGGTTGGCGAAACCTGGAATTAGAGTACATATGTTTGAAAAGCTTTTAAGATTAAAAAAATATTGTTTTTTTTTCTTATTTTTTTAAATTTATTTTATATTGTTCTATACTAAAACAAATATCGAGCATTTGTTATATGGGTACTCAAATTTTTTCTAAAAATTCTAATTTAATTTTGGAATATTGAAGAATATTCGTTGATAAATTCGCTAATAAATTAAAAAATGGGTTCGCGAAACCTGGAAGAAAAATGCATGTTTTTGAGAGCTTCTAAGATTAAAGAGATAATATTAAAAAAAAAAAAATTTATTATAAAAATATAGTTCGTTTTCTGCCATATAAAAAATATCGTGCGTTTGTTATTTGGAGAAAATGAGTAACACCACAGGAAAACGGTAAAAAAATAAATTCTGATTAAAAAGTATGAAATTTTGATGAATATTTGTTGATAAATTTTAAATTTGGTTAGTGAAACTGGGCGTAGGAATACATGTTTCTGAGGAGCTTTTAAGATTAAAGAAATAATATTTTTTTCTTATTTATGTTTTTATAAAAATATAGTTCATTTTCTTTCATATGAAAAATGTCGTGCATTTGTTATATGCAAAAACAAAAGGAGTGAAAAATCAACGTACTTTTTTAGTCACTTCAAACTTTCAGTTTATTACACCAAAATTCAATAGGTATAAAGCTGCGTACTCAAAATCTTTCTAAAACTTCTAATTAAATTTTGAAACTGTGATACAATAAATAGATAGATAAATTGGATAGATAGATAGGATTGATAGAAAAATACATGTTTTTGAAGAATTTTTAAGATTAAAGAGATAATAATTTTTTTTAATTTTTTTATTATAAAAATATAGTTCGTTTTCTTCCATATAAAAAATATCAAGCCTTTGTTTTTTGGAGAAAATGCGCAACACCACAGGAAAAAGGTAAAAAAATTCTGATTAAAAAGTTTGAAATTTTGATGAAAATTTGTTGATAAATTATAAAATTGGTTGATGAAACCATACGAAAAGTATCGTGCCTTTCTTATTTGGATAAAATTAGCAATACCACAGGGGAAAAATGTAAAAATCAATGCGAATTTTGAGCCATTTACTTAGTTATTTATTGATTTAGCCAATGAAGAGGATTAATTATTATAGGCTAAGTAAACATATTCTAAGAAAAATAGGCAATAGGGAAAATAAAGCACAATTAAACTATTTATAACAAATATTCAAAAAATTCAATAGGTGATTTTGAACAAATCTATAAATTTTATTAAACTCAATTAGAGCTTTAATAATAGGAACATTTCGCGCATAAAGAGATTTAGAGAGACCCACAAAACTCCTAACTATGAAGAGCTCTGGCACCGCGACAGTCAACAGCATCACGGACCAAATCAAAAAGGAAAGAAAAAGATGAGATTATTCTCCTATACTGCAATCTTTTTAAGTTAATCAATAAGTAACGCGATTCATATGAAAGGATAGCATCCGAGAAGCATAAATTACACAACGCGAAATGTATGAATACTCTCTGGACTCGTTCCCATAATACTATAGACCAAATGACGGATGAATACTCAAGTTCGGAAACTACAAACGCCGTATACAAAAGCTTCAGCGCTTAAAGGTCAGAGATTTCGGAGCTATGACGCCTAATAAAAGCAAGCATGATGTAAGTTTTTGTAGTAATAAAATTTATTTACTTACATATTTATTCATTTAATTATGAAAAATTAAATTGAAAAAAAAAAAATTAAAAAATTAACTATGAAAAAATTCAATTAAAAATAAACTTAACCTATAATTCCCTTTTAATGTAGACAATGTAACATTTCTTGAAGTTTACAAAAAAAAAATTATTTTAGAGAATACTTAGAAACTAGTTAAACAATTCATTTAGTAACACTTTGAAGCGGAGCTTTGTAGAAAAAAAATCTAAGTTAATATGATATAAAAGCATATTATCGGAGCATTGGAACCATTATTAGTTGTAACCAACACTAACCAGAAAATATTATGATTTCATAAGCACCGCTGAGGAATATTGAAATTAATTTTATCGAGTAGCGATGAGGAGTCAATTTGGATCAGAGAAATACAAAGAACGCAAAGCATAACGCACAAAAGCTTTCTGGAAACATTCAAGCCTACTAATAGGACAAGCATAATATACTATCCAAATAAAGATGATGTATTTCAGCTGTGAACGTACCAGAGAGGCATATAATAACTTTAGAGTATATGGATCAACAAAGCCGAACTAAAACGTCGAATAAAAGTAAGTCTAGAGTCAAATGCCACACCAAGATCAATAATTTCACTTAGATTATATAATCTAGAACCACCAATGTAGCAGGAAGTAGGTATAAGAGAATGAGATTTAGAATTAGAGACATGAAAACACTTGCTTATATTTAAATTTAACTGGTTTCTTTTATAGTAAGCAGCGACGTTATCTAAATCAGATTGCAAATGTATAGAGTCTGCTGTAATTGCTATCGCCGAGTATATCTTTCAATCATCAGCATACAAACGAAAATTTGAGTTATGAAAAAAACTAGAAATGTAATTAACAAAAATTATAAAAAGTAGGGGACCCGGTATACTTCCCTGGGGCATACCAGAGGACGCAATAAAAGAAATAAATGATGCAGCATCAACATTAACAACACATTTCCGAGAGGAGAGAAATCCTGCAGCCCTTAATTTGGTATGTAAAACCATGCAATTACCCCTATCAAATGATTCTGGAAAGTCTGTTTACACCTGTGTCAACTTGAACTGTTATTTGAAAAGCTGGTATACAATATTCAATATTCAATATGCAAGATTTGTAACAGTTGATCTACCTTTCATGAAACCATGTTGGTCTAAAGAGATTAAACGATTAACTGCAAAATAAATTTTGTTTTTCACAATACATTATATAGGGTTTTTTAATAGGTGCGCTTCAACTTTTTTCCGATAGTGAGGGCGAACGACGCAATATTTTTTATTTTTCGCTTGTTATTTGTAAACTTCATTAGTATACATTTCATCATGGAACGCTACACACTTGAGCAACGATTGCAAATCGTGCAAACTTTTTATGAAAATAATCGTTCTGTTGCTGCTACTTTAAGAGCATTACGGCCATTTTACGGTCCATTTAACAAGCCGTCCCGTTTTGGGGTTATGTGAAGTCATTGGTCTACTGTAACAAGCCGGCGACGATTTGTGAGCTCAGAGCCAATATTGAACGCGAAATTGCTGGATTTCGGCCGATTTATGCAAAAGAGTGGTCGAAAATTGGGTTCAACGATTGGACTTCGTAAAACGTGCACGCGGTGGTCATGCAAAATAAATCGAATTTCATACTTAAATGTATATGTTCAAACTCGATAATAAAAAAAAAAATGGGTTAAAAAAGTCAAACCGTTTGTGTTTTATTCAAAAAAGTTCAAAAGTTGAAGCGCTCTTACTGAAAAACCCTATAGATTGGCAGTTAGTGCACTGCGACCTAAAGAGATCTATTGTGCAGCCATGTAGCCTACTCAAACAGTTTTAGGTTGTTAATAAATCCTAAAAACTGCTGTAGGCTTATTTTCTACCAGGAGGTTTTGATCTATAGCCCCATTTTCCAGGTAATTTAATTTGCGTTGTGCCACTGCTGATCAGACGCATAGAACGTGTTCTGCTGTTTCTTGTGCCTCTTTGCAGAGTCTACAGGAATCGTCTTCTATCGCACCTATCTTTTGCATGTGATAATTAAGTTTACAGTGTCCTGTTAGTAGTTTTTATGTAAAGTTTTGAGTGTAAAGAGGATTGCTTCTGCCTTTATCCGTTCTGGATCTATGAGTCTTTTCGACTATCGCATGCCCGATTAGGCTGTCCAGTAGTCGATTAGGCCTCGTTGTTTCTGCTCACGTAGAAAGGCATTTTTGGCCCTATGAAGGAAGTGTTTGCCCCTTTTTTTGCTTAAGTGTTCGCAATTTCATTCCCTTCGTGCCCCTCATGTCCCGGAACCCACGTTAAGGTAACATACCAACCTTGATTGTGATGAGAAGGTATCCAGCGTTTTTAGAGCTGCTTGGCAGTCATAGAGAATGTTAATGTTGACACCACGGGTGCCTCTACGAAGACATTCTCTGGCACACAGCTCTAAAACGTGGACCTCCGCCTGCAAAATGGAAGTGGTTTTTCCCATTGCAATTGCTTTTTTTAAATGTGGTCCAACAATGCCAGCCCCGACACTACCGTACTCCATTTTGGATCCATCAGTAAATCACACCTGTATGCTCTCTTTTAAGAATATTTCATTGATTCTCCACGCTGAGCTGTCCCAAATTCCAGAATTCTAGTTTCCTTTCCTTCGTTCATTGTGAGGCACGAAGAGTTCAGGATTGAGCCCAGAATTCTTACATATTCTGTAAGATTGCCTTCTTTGAGATGGAATAGACTAGGAAGCCTTGGAGCTACACTGACTGCCGACTCTTTGACTACAAGATAGAGTGGAATGAGTCCAGTGATCATTCCTAAAGCCGCTGTGAGGCAGGTTCGCAATAAGTTCAAATCATTTTGTAATCGTGGATAATTTGGAGATTGGTCTATAATTTGGAATATTATTTTTATTGCCACTTTTGAATACTGGTTTAATAGTAGTTACTTTTCAGGTATCTATGCACTTTCCCCGTTCAAGAGATTTATTAAACATTAATAAAAGCGGATGGGCAATTGCAGAGCAGTTTTTACAAAGATACGAAGATAGTTCATATATTAAACGAAAATTTTGAATCTAGAAGCACATGATGTATTATATGTCTGATTTTATAATAAGTGGAGCACACTCAAGTTGGGCTAAAATTTAATGAACTATAAAACTGCATATGAAAAAAATTTCTAGAAAATCTTATTAAAAAACCATGGATGCGTTACAAAAAGTTTTCGGAATTTTTCTAATTTCGTGTTTTTTTAATTTCTAAATTTACTAGGCCGCCGTAGCGTGACTACCATTCGGAATTCACAGAGAGATAGTAGGTTCGAATCTCGGTGAAAGAACAAAATGAAGAAAAGTTTTTTTAAAGTGGTCGCCCTTCGGCAGGCAATGGCAAACCTACGAGTGTATTTCTGCCATGAAAAAACTACTCATAAAAAATATCTGCCGTTCGCAGTCGGCTTGAAACTGTAGTCCCTCCATTTGTGGAAAAACATCAAGACGCACATCACAAATAAGAGGAAGAGCCCGGCCAAACACCCAAAAAATGTTGATAGGGTGGTGTATATTATCATACATACATATCATTTTTTGATTTTAGAGTACTTTTGACTATTACATTTTTCTTGCGCCAAGAACAGTCAACACTTTTCAGCCACACAAATCTCAATACATATACATTTTTGGCAATTTGGGTAGTACTTATCACTTATCTAACATATCTTATATATAATTAGAAAATCTGAATTTTAATTAAAAATTGCTAATCTGCAAAAAAGGACGTATATAACAATTATAATAAAAAAATAATAAGAATAATAATCACCTTGCTGTGAGCGCCTGCCTGTAGATTTCCAGCATAACCGCCTCGTGCAACATCATTTCTCAGCTGCCTGTTTGATTGAGCAAAATCGCAAAAGAGTGCCAACAAACACCGCCACACTTGACTAACGGAACCAATAAGCTTCACCTCAACACTACACACAAATACACTTACAAAACATTTTCAGTGCACGCGAATTTTCGGTGTGGCCTATTTTCTTGTAGTTCAATTGATTTCAGCTGTGTTGAGTTTGGCATTTAGGAATGACGTTGCATGTGTGCGGCGGAGGAGGTGTGCTTTTTATTTTCTTCTCAGTACAGGAGGTTTCGTCGACTACTTCCTATATTAACACTTGCCACTTGTCGCGTTCTTGTTTGTCGACTGATTTATCAATGTCCACGGAAACCGCGATTAATTTGTGTTTTTTTGTTGTTTTGCTTTTTTTTTCTCTTCTGGTTGGTTTTTAATAACAAACATATGAAAATATATTTCTTTTAAAAATAAATACTGCTAATGCTTTTATGTTCACTTTAGTTGCCTTCTAAGACGTCTGCTGATTTAGTAGCTACTGTCAGATTTCCACATAGTCGACGCTGCTGAAATCGTTGCTGACTCTACTGCATACAGTTCATATTGGCGGTGCTGGGCAGAGATGGATGTTTGAACATACATACGTACATACATATATATATATATATATAAAAATATATATAAATAAGTTTATAAGTATGTATGTATGTACGTATGTGTGTTTGCCTTATTGTGTCTTTTGAAATTGTACGAGAACGTGTCACTGGCGTGTTATGCCTCTATCAAAAACACACACGTCAAATAAATCAAATGTCAGGCGGCTGGCTAGTGGTATGATGTGCGCTGCTGTGCTGTGCTGTGCTATGGTGTGCTGCGCTGTCGAGCGGCTGGGGTGCGGAGCGCAAGAAAAGGAATGTTTCAGCAGGCAGCAGCAGGCTATTGTGCCTAGTGTTGTTGTTGCTGTTATTGCTGCTGCTGACGAACGCTCTAATGGATAAGTGAATAAATGTGATGCGGCGCTTCAGTTTGGGCGGCCACTAACGCGCACACACACACCAACACATGTGAGTATGTGTATGTAAGCATACAGCGTGACGTTTGTCCGGCCAGCTGAGCGTAGAAAAGGCGCAGTGGACACGCGGTCGTCGTTCGGTCGATTGGTCGATCGGTGGGTCGGTGGGTCGGTCGGTCGGTCCCACCAGCTGCCAGTTTGCTTTGGTTGTGGTTGTTTTTGTTGTTGCTAGTGGAGTGACAGTCATCAAAAAGTGTCAATCTCAAACAAAATACACGCACGCACGCACGCACACACGCACACACAAATTATACACTCAAATATGAATGAGAGAAATGTAAACAATTTCCTTGCGCTTAAGTGGGTGGGTGGTTGGTATGTAGTCGCTGGCTTCCACACAGGGCTGCTGCTGAGGGCAACGGTGTTGAATTTGTGTGTGGTTGTGTGTGTGTGCGTGGCTGCTGACTTGTATTTTTGTTATGGATTTTTTCCACTTTGTTTTTGTTTTAAATTTGGTTTTATATCAACTCCCGCATAGCGCCTCAGTTTAGTGATTTACTAGCTATTTGTTGTAATTTATAGCATTTGTTGTTATTGTTGGTATGCAGCGCTACTATTTATTTATATAGATTTTGTGTGCCTAACATTTTTTTCATTAAATTTCTCTGTTAATCTTCTGCGTTTCAATATGTCTATCTGTCGGCTATGCTTAATTTATTTATTTTTTGGCTAGTTTTTAGTAGCGCAGAGTGAAACAATTTAAATATATGATTTGCTCGGAGGCGCTATCGTAACCAATGAGGTTCTACCGAGGTGCGAATGTTGCTAGTTGAAAAAAAAAAAAATTAAATATAAAAATTATAATTTTTAAGTGGTCTGCTTTGTGGCACTTATGTATAGATTTAAAAGTGCCTCTTTAATGGATTTTCAAGCGCATTTATTTAAGAAAATTATTTAACGATTTTGTTGTATCGTTAAATAATTTAAGTTTCATTTTTTATGTATGTTTTTAAGTTTTAACTTTTTTGATTATTTCTAGTTCTATTTGTCAATTAATTTAATTTTTGCTGTTTTATATATTTTGGTATTTTTTCAATTTTTTTTATGATTTACTTATTATTTATTATTTATTTTTTATTATTTAATATTCAGTATTTTTTATTTTTTTTATTGCTTATTATTTATTGTTTATTATTTTTTTTATTATTTATTATTTATAGTTTATTATTTCTTTATTATTTTTTCTATTATTATTATTTTTTTTTATTTATTGTAATATTTATTATTTAATATTTTTATTTTTCATTTATTATTTTTTATTTGATATTTTTTATTGATTTTCATTATTTTATTGTTATTTCTTGTTTATTATTTCTTGTTAAAATTTTTTATTTTTAATTTATTGTTATTATTTATTATATATTTACGGTATTATTTATTATTTGTTATTTTTTATTTTTTATTTATTATTTATTATTCATTATTTATTGTTTATTGTTTATTATTTTTATTTATTATTTATATTTATTATCTATTATTTATTTTTTATTATTCATTATTTATTACTCATTATTAAGTATTTATTATTTATTAATTATTAATATATATTGTTTATTATTTGTTACTTATTATTTGTTATTAATTATTTACTATTCGTTGTTAATTATTTGTTATTTATTATTTATTATTTGTTATTTCTTATTTATTATTTGTTATTTCTTATTTTTTATTTTGTATTTTGTATTTTTTATTTTTTATTTATTATTTCTTATCTATTATTTATTATTTGTTATTTCTTATTTATTATTTGTTATTTTTTATCTATTATTTATTATTTATTATTTATTATTTCTGCATTTATTTTCTTGAAGTTTTATTTTAATTGTTTATATAATTCTTCTTACTTAGCATTAGAGTACTGGATGGGCCACTGCCTCCACAATTTTATATTTTATTTCCTTAAATGCTTTTTATATTTCAAATTTTTAACTTTTTATTTTTAACCAATTAAATTTTTCAATTAGTTTTATTTTTATTTCTTTCGGTTATTTTTCTATCTTATTATGTATTTCTATTTATTTATTTTTTTCTTATATTTATTGCTTTATAGTTATTTATTTCTTCTTTTTATTTATTTTTATCATTTACTTATACTGATAATTTAATTTTGTTTTAATTTCTCTCTTTTTAATTTAATAATTGTTACTTTTATTTTAAATCTATTTTTTTATTAATTTGAATTTTTTCATATTTCTTACTTTTAATTTCAGCTTCTTTCGCTTTTGTTGAAATTTCTTTAAAAATATGAAAATTACGTTCTAAAATGACATCCGTGAAAATTTTAAATGTATGCTCATTCTAATTTCCCGCATAGCTCTGCGTGTTTTCTTATTTTAATAAAATATTTACTTTAATTTTCAATAGTTTTTTAAGTTCTTATAGTCTCCTTGTTTCTTTAATTTTCCTCGTATTCTTGTATCTGAGATTTTTTATTTTTATTTCTTATTATTTTTATTTTTATTAATTTTTTATTATTTTAATGTTTATTTGGTTTTTTATGGGCTCAAGTTTTAAGTGTTTTGAAATATTTTTTTTATTACTCAAATTTATTTTAATTCTAATTTTTTACATTTAGTCTTTTACGACCTCAGTTTGTAGGGCCTTCGTTTTACTTATTTTGAATATATTTTTTTTTAATTTTCCATTACTAATTTTGTTGAATTACTCTTTGTATTTCGTATTTTACTGTTTTCGGCTTCTAATTTTTTTAATTGTTTTTATATAAATTTATTATTTTATATACATACATATGTATATTTTTTGACGATTTATATTTTGCGCTTAGTTCGTAATAAATATATTTTGTAAGCAGTTTTCACTTTCATTTACGTTTTTAATTTTTACTTCCATGCATTTCCTTTTGCTCTAAAAATGTTTAGCCACAAAGTTTGATTTTCTGTTTGTTCTCAATTAAATTTTAGTTTACTAAAAGTTCTAAAGGAACTTCAAAAAAAGAAAAAAAACTTGAATTTAAATAAATTTTGAGTTTTATTTCAAAATTTGCTTGTGTAAACGCGTTCATAATTCTCCATCTCACTTGCTAACAATACAAAATTTGTGTAGCGTACCTGTATTTATTATTAATTTCCGTATTAATAATATTTCCTTGCTTTTTTTCAATTTTTTGTATAATATTAACTTTTAATAATTTTAATTTGAATTTTAATAAATTTTTATAATTTTAATAATTAAAAATTTTTTTTAGTAATTTTCCTCGTATACGTGTTTTTTGTGCTCTGAAAGCTGATTGGTATATTAATTGTTACTATATTTCTAAATTAATTTGTTTAACCTTAATTTCAGATTTTAGCTTCTAAACGTCTGCAACCAAATTTGCTGCGCCTGAGTGAAAATATGCCGTTTTATGCTTGAAAACCTGTGACCGCTTTTTTCTTTTTCATTTTTCACTTCTTGTTTTTCGTTTTGTTATGATTCTGTAAGTAGTCGCATGCACGTGGTTTTATGCGCTACACACATTTCTTCCGCTTAAGTGTTTTTCTTCGTTTTATTTTAATTAATTTTTTTTTATTAATTAGTTCACATTTCTTGTTACCGTTTGACTAGTTGTCTTCCCCTTCTTCACTTAAAAATTCATAGTTTTACTTTAACTACTTGCACCTTATCAAAATAAAAAAACTTGCTTGCTGAACTTTTCAGCCTTTATCACTGCAGTTTAATGACAATTAATAACAAGAGCAAAAACACTTTAAAGCTTTTCATTGAGCTCCATTTGATTGACACCAATACGCAGATGTGTTGCTACGTTCGACGACGTCAACGTTGACAATGTCTTAGGCATTGACGCCACAGCGTATAGTAAATGTCCTTGTCGCCCCGCTAATGATAACACTACCAACGACACCGACGACACTCCCGCCAACACTAAAGGCACTAGAGTCAAGCACACATCACCCAGAGTTCCAATACAAAACACTAACACACTGATAAGTCTGTCGGCTAACACGTTTTCACTTTGCCGCTGTTGTTGTTGGTGGTGTGGTTCTTGTTGTAACTGTAGTGAAACAACTTTGTATACACTGGGTGCTGCTACTGCTGCTGCTAATGCTAAAGCAATCGTTGCTATTGTTTTTGTTTTTGCTGCAAATGTCTGTATTGCTTTTTTTGCTGTCAAATATTTACTGACTGTTGTAAGTGACGTTGTTTCTATTGCTGGTTTTTTTGTTGGTGTAGAAGTAATTGTATACGTTGCGCATGAAGTAGTTGTAGTAACCGTAAAAGCAGCACTAACATTGAAATTACTCGACATGATTCCGTTGAAGCGTTCAGTTGTCGACTAAAACATCTTTTTGACACTGACAACGTTGAGAGCTGACAGCCCAATATACAATGAATAGAGCAGCAGCAGCAGCAGCAGAAGCAGAAGCAGCAGAGTAGTGTGATTTTGACTCGACAACGACAACAATGACGACGATGATGATGACGACGACGACGACGACGACGATTACGGCAGCGGCGCCGACGATTTGAACGATGTGCACGACAATCAAAATGAAATGCTGCTATATTGCTAGTTCAGCACTGAGTTCGAGTCGTTGTGGAGCTGCTGCCGCCGTTACTGCTTCTCCTGAGCATACGAGTAACGATGGTCGTAAAATTGATATATTAAGGGAGTGCGCGCAGCTTGTGTAAGCAATGAAAAGTGTGCGCATAGCAAGCACAGTGCTCTCTGGCCACAATTACTCGGAGCACATATGCGAACAACACACACGCGCGCACATTCATGCGTATTCGCACATAAACATCAATAAAATGTTTGGAGGCCGAGAGACCAACCAGCCACCAAGCAACAAACCAACCGACCGGTCAACTCGTCGCATTAGAAGAGTTTGTTGGGCGCCCTTATGCTCATGCATGAGTAGTGTTTGTGCAAATTGTATTTGCAGGCGAATGAGAGTGCAGCAAGTTTGCACATTGAAGTGCAGAAATGCCGCTCTCAAGTGCGCTCGCATGTGTGTTGAGCGTGTGCAAGCATAGTTTCAGGCGTTGCAGCTACATATCGTTCAAGAATGTGCAGTTTATTTGCAATAGAAATATTTCATACTTAGGAAGAGGAAAAAAGAGATGATTACTCATGTCGTTGGGAACAATAAATGCTGTCGCATGCGCAGCAATGCTCTCAGTTCTGTTCAGTGCTGCTTCTACTTCTGCTTTGTTTTGATTTGATTTATTGTTTTGGTTTGGTGTTGTTGCTTTGCCTTGCAGGTTTTATGGCCGCCAGCGTCAAAAAGCGAGAAGCGATAAACACATGTTGTGTGCCCACACAATGAATTTATCTACATACATACATACATATGTATGCTCGTATAAATGCACTATTTGCTCATAAGAGCAACAATGAGTTGCAAGTTCCCGCAGATGTGTATGAATGTATGTATGCTTACAGAACATAAACTCATGCGTATGTTTATGGGTATATGTCGATATACATATGTTACTTTATTACATCTGATTGTTATACCCCGCTTCTGCAAAAATTGAGGGGCAATTTACAGCCGCTAATACACTCGACCTTCACTGCAAAAGAGCGCATACGCTGGAGATTATCGTGCGAGTCACAACTACTAAGCAGCAGTGTAGCATTGCAATTTTATACTCTATGTTCTTTACTTTTATTACTTTTACATTTCTTGAGAGAACGAACTTCAATTAAACAAAACAAAAAAAAAAAACAACAAATAGTGCTTGCACAGAGTTTGTTTGTTTCTAACTTAACAGCTGTAATTTGCATGTGGAGAGCTGTGCAAGTATGAAATCTAATATAAAAAACCGTGTGAAATCTAAATTTCAAACAAATCGTGTATGAGTGAATTGCTGCTGGCATGCAAAGTAAGGTGTAAGGTAAATAGCGCGAATTTAAGATAAGTTACATACGAACACATGTGCATATGCTACGAAATTACTTTCAATTTGAAATTTTGACATTTTGCTTTGTGCTTGCAAATCATCGCTAAAAAGATTTTTTTGTTAGACACACTCTAAAACTTAGAAAGTCAATTGCTTTCCAAATGTGTTGCCCAATGAGATCATTATTATTATTATTAGAAAGCCGTTACGCACTGCGACCAGAGCTGATCTATTGTGAAAGGACTATTTTTGTAACCCTAGAGTTTTAGGCTTTTTAAAAATTTTAGCACAATTTTAGGGTTGGTGTTCCAAAGATTGCATGGAGATACTACGATACCACCAAGGTGATGAAGTCTCTGTCTGCCCAACCCAGGACGTTCACAAAGCACACGTTCTGAGCTTTCTATGTCCATTTCGCAAAAGCGGCAGACATTGGTCTCAGATAGACCAATATTATTTAGATGATAGCTCAGGCTGCAGTGACCTGTAAGATATCCTGTTAAAAGACGCAGATCTACTCTGCTTAGTGAGAGTAGCTTGTCAGATATTCCTTTGTTGGGACTTAGAAATAGTTTCGATTGACGCTAACCGGCACAGTTTAGCCAGTGTGCAGCAAATTTCCCCTCTTTCCATTTCCTAAGGAATTCATTAATGTGGCTTTTTGTGAGTCCACAGAAAGGCTCAGGACCAGTAAGTTGCATATTTGTGCCTTGTTTTACAAGGTCATCAGCCATTTCATTTCCCTCATGTCCCGGAATCCAGCCTAGTGTTACTACGTTGAGGTTTCCTAACGTGTTGAGAAGGTTTAGGCAATCATTTACCAATTTAGAGGTGATAGTTGTTGATAGAAGGGCCTTTAGAGCCGCTTAGCTATCTGAAAGTATATAGATGTGAGTACCTCTCATTTTCCTGCTAAAGCATTCTCTCACACATATTTCAATGGGATGTACATATTTCTGCCTGGAATATTTTCCACTGAATTTGAGCTGTCATCAGACATTGTTGTGACTTCTTAGCACATCGAGTTGGCACTAGTGATGCCAAATTAACGATCATTAACAATTAAGCTTTGGACATTTTCTAATGTAGTCCCGAAATTTCGGCACCAGTACCGAATATTTCTTAAGTACTACAAGTATTACAAAACTACAATGATTAAGATAAATCTCTTATTTACCATTTCACTTTCCATTGGACTGTTCTACATATATCACCAAATTAATCACCCCTTCGGAAAATTTATATTTTTATTATATATTTTATATATAAATTTAAATTTTGTAAATGGCGTCGTACCTCAATCATATTTGACACTTGCGAACTAGGCAGCTGCAGTATACAAACAGATAAGCAATGGCCAAAATAAAGATTTCCATCACTTAAAAGCACTTTTTTTTATATTTATTAAAAAAGATATTAACACAAAATAAAGAAAATTTGTGTCACTTTGTATTTAGGGTAAAAAAAAAATCGATTTTGGTTTATTTGAGAAAATGAATGTACATAATCTCAAGAATGTTGTGTCCAAATTTTAAGTTAATCGGTGCAAAACTCACAAAGTTAGAGCATTATAACCGTTGGCCGCTCCGACTCGGCTACCTGCTATAGAAAACTTTAAATCGATTTTCTGGAAAACGACGTTTTTCAAGTCGGTGGACACTTTTTCTCTGAATCTACTCGACCGATCTTCCTGAAATTTTGTACACACTTTCTCTACATAATTACCGAGGTAACCCTGGGAGGTTTTTTTTTTCAATTTTTATTTATTTTACAATAAACAATATTATGCGATTTATCGTCTAAAAATCGCTCTTCTACTTCAAATGTTAAAAAAAATTGAAAAAAAAAATTTTTTTAATAAAAACTCGGCAGGGTTACCTCGGACAATTGATTACCTAATGAAAACTCTTTGATTTTTTGATTTCAGATGATCCAATGCTGAGAAAAACTGTCCACGGCAAATTGCCTTTTTTTCGAGACGTCTGCGTAGATCTGCTGTCAACGGCTCAATTTTGTATATTTTCTTGTGAAAATTTTTGAAAATATTTTTGAAATATGAGTTTACAGTATACTAAATAGATAAATAAATTTACATGAATCATCTTTCCAAAAAAAATTCATAAATAAGTGCATATTTTTAGTGCTGAGCCTTCTCCGTGGGATACGGTACACTAAACAGGGCTAGTTTACTGTGGCGAAAGCCCTTGGTCGGGGAAAACCCGAGCCATTCCGGCTGCGTCTGTGTTTTGTGATGGATAAGACGAACTTGGTGTTCGATAATTGAAGAATGAATGCTGTATGTACCTCCTACCATCTGGTCCAAATCTATTTGTATTAGTTTCATCGCTGTAGTCATCCCTTTTGAGTCCAGGATATGTGCATTCGAGCAAACTCAATTCCGCGTTATCGTTTCGATGCTGTTACCAATGGCTGTTTCGGTGTCAGTCGACCGCGAAGCCCTGCTTATGCCGATCGAAGTATAACTGTTATTTCTGTTATTTTTGTTATTGGTTCCTCGGTAGATGCCAGCAGCACTTTTTCTGGTTTTCTGTTTTAACAATCTAACGATCATCCTAGGCTGGTAGTATTTCGCGCTTTCTTTTCTTTGAGAAGCTTTTCTACTGTCTCCCACCTCTCGAGTAATTTCATTCTGTCGTTCCGCCAAAAATCTGGTTCCGCCTAGTCTGGTGTCAAAAAAGTTGTTGAGACAGTTTTTAATGGACTCTTTGTTATTGAAAAGTAACGCCTTTCATATGGCTTGACAGAGGGTGGAAAAGATGGTAATATGTCGGTGCTATGTCCGGAGAATGCGGACGATGCTGAAGAACCTCCCGTTCGAGCTCTTGGAGTGCGGCCATGACGACTTGTGCAACATGGGGCCAGTCGTTGTCGTGAAGGAGTATGATTTGACTATGTCGATCAGGTCTTTTCACTCGAATAGTCTCATTTACGCGGGGTAGTTGGGCATTGTAGAGCTCCTTGTTGACCGTGGCATTCTTTTCGAGCATTTCCTAGTGCACCACGCCCTCCCACTCCCACCAAATACATATCATGATCTTCTTTGGTTGAAGATTCGGCTTGACTCTCGGCTTTGGTGTATCTCTTGGAGCCACTCACGCCTTTCTTTGATTCATATAGATGTATAGGCACCATTTCTCATCTTCGTAATGATTCGGTACTAAAAGCGCTGCTTATGGCCGCGTGTTGCTCAATGGTAGGCGAGATGCTGAGAAGCAATTTGAAGGCGACTTTCTTTGTTTTCTTTTCATTGAGCTGGTGGCCAATACCCAGACTCCCAATTTTTCGTTAAATCTATTGAAGGAAGGTGATTGAGAATCGTTTTATGATCGCAGTTTATTTTCTCCGCTGTTCTCTTTCAAAAGTGATTTGAGTTCAGAAGACTTTCCGCTGCGGGACCTGTCATCGACCTCAAATCCACAATCCAATAATTCAAGAGAGAGCTGTTTCAGTTTTGTATTATTTCTCCTGATACCATAGATAAACCACACTTCGTTTGTAGGGATTCTAATCACAGCATTAGCTTTAAATTTTGGATAAAATTAGCATTTACTAGATATAATTTTCATCAGTGAACAAAGCAAAAAAAAGGCAGAAATTTGCTTATCATCTGTATGCCCGCCACATACTAAAAATGGGCAGAAAAGTTGTTTCTTGTCCCTCGTTTTTTGCAATTGAAAATATTTATTAAGCGTAAAAACCAAGAAACCAGTGAATGATGAAGCGACCAACAAATATTTTAGCGTTTATTTAGAAAAGTCGAAAATCATAACGAAAATGTAAACAATAAATTGCCCGCGGCCATATTTGAAACTGACAGCAATAAAGTTTGTTTTAAATATTCGCAAAAAACAAGAAACAAAAAACACAAACCAGCAAAGGGTGCAGCCTAACTTTTTAATTACAATTTAAATGCTGATGAAAAACGGTAACACACATACATACATACAAACAATTGTGGAATGCTTTGAATAATTCGCTTAATGGAAACAAAATATTCCAGATTGATGCTTTAACTCAAACGCAGGTAACAAAACTAAATTTTTCTATTTTAATTGTGGATAATCCGACGCTGGAATAACTTAAGGCGCATTAGTAAAAAGCAAGCAAAAAAACAAAAACAAAAAAACTTTAAGTTAGCAGACATTTAATTAAACCTTTGGGCCACGCTTGCTTCGTTAGGGGCTAACCGGGTGATAGAAGCCGAATATTTTCTCTTTACTTTTTTTTTTTATTTTTTGCTATTTCTCGCACAATTAAACCACAGATTTTAACACAATTGCAGCGCGCGCTTCCACTAAATTAATCTCAGATGCATGTACATATGTGTGTGTGTGTATACGCATCCGTGTATTTGTGTGTGTGTGTGCTCTTTTTTTCGTTTGCGTCATTTTGCAATTTCAAACATTTTGCTTATCAATGACAGCTTTTCATGTTTTTTGTTAGTGCAACAAGTAAAGCGCAACACCACTTTCACACACACACACACACTCTTAGATGCATTTACTACAGACGTAGGTACTTTTTGGTCACTGCAACGAAATCTCGTGCTGGCTGTCAATCTATCAATGTTTACACATTTGACAGCTGGCACGAATGTGTTTGGGTGTTTATTGTTTGATCTCCATATATGTATGTATGCCCATGGCTCGCGCACTCCACAGCCACATCCATAAATGCTTAAGTATTCGTGTTGGCGGTGTCATAAATGCAGCGACATTGGCCGATAAAAATCGCTCCTAAGCATGGACGCGCGTGTCCAAAGAATTCTGACAGTCCACGTCGATTTCGGTTTTTTCGTTGCATTTTGCTCACTACACACAAACATACATACAGGCCTACCTACGCGTGTATTCACAGGAATTCAGAGAGCTTTACATATGTATGTTGTGTGTACTTTTGCAGCTGTATGCATATGTGTATAGGTATGTGCATCCGTGTATGTAGTGGTATGCTTGATAGGCCTGCATTTTGAAATCATGTCGCCGCCGAATTTTGACACTCGCGTCAGTTTGAATCGAGATGGCAGGGACACTTTGATTTTGCCTCGCATGCGAAACATGACTTCCCACATCTCATTGTTATTTTTTTTGCATTTTTTTCTCGCATCGTTTTAATATTATATGACATATTCACACACATATTTGTTGGCTGATTGCTTGATTGGAAAATATGAGCTGGTCCAGAAAGTCCGAAAAATGCATTGATGATTATGTCAAATTCAGAATCCTAATTGCATTAAAATGGACCGAAGTAGTGGTACTATATTTTGCGTAGTAGATTGATGGGATTTCTGCTGTTGGCTCGAAGTCGGATGGAAAGGTAGGAATTAAATTAAATTTCTTCTATCTGATTTCTAAAGAAATTTAATTTTAAACAAAATATAATATTGTACTATTTTTATTTCTCATTTTAATTTTAATCTCAGTTTTGATTTAAATTGTATTTCTAATTTTAATTGCAGTTTTAATTTTAATTTCATTTACAATATTTATTTAAATTTTTTTAAGTTTGTAATTTAATTTTAATTTTCACTTTATTTTTAGTTTTATTATTATGTGAATTTTAATTTGAGTTTAACCTTAAAATTAATATTACTTTAAGTTTCAGTTTTAATTTTAATTTTTAAATTTATTTTAATTTTATTTGGTTGGTTGGTTGGTTGGTTTAAGGGTGACCCCGCATCGGAGTGCCACATAGACCGCAAGTTGGGTCCGTTGTGTTGCCCTAGAGCTCATTATTTTATATGATTTCTCCACCTAACCGAGATTTTTATTGTGGATTTTGGTCAAAGATATTAATTCGTTTCGAGAATTTGATGAGAGGTTCGATTTTCAGGTCCGAGAGTACTGAAATATTGTCAATTGTTGGAGAGCCCAGAAGAGCGAGTCGACTTCTGGCTAGACCCGGACAACTGTACAGCAAATGTCTGCTCGATACTTCCTCATCTTCGTCCTCGCAGTATCTGCACAGGTCGTTTCGAGGAACCCCGAGCCGACGTGCGTGAGTGCCCAAAAGGCAGTGGCCGGTGATAAGAGATATTATATGCTTTAGTTCGTGTTTCGAAAGACTTATAAGGGTTTTTGTGTGCTTCAGATTGTAGGATGGCCAGATTTGTCTGGTCGTAACGCAAGTAGTTTCCACTCGCCACCTCCGATCAGTAATGCTGTGAAATTCTCAATTAATGATCATTTTACATGTTGCGAGCGGAATGTGGATTGTGGGTAAGTTACTAACATTTGATTGCGCAGCTCCAGCTCTGGCGAGCTCATCAGCTTTGCAGTTACCTTCGAATCCACTGTGGTCCGGTATCCAGATAACTTGGACAGAATTCTGAACACTTATCTCGTTAAGAGATAAGAGACAGAATCGAACCACATCTGAGTGGGTATAAGAGGAGCTGAGTGCTCGAACGGCCGCTTGACTGTCAGTGAAAAAGCGGATATCCTCAAGTGATATTCTCTTTTCTAAGATAGTTTTCGCAGCATACCAGATAGCGCATACTTCCGCTTGGAGTACACTACAGTAGTCGGGTAATCTGAATGATAGATTGGTGTGAGGGGAATTGGAAAAGATTCCAAATCCCACTTTACCGTCTTGTTTTGAACCATCTGTATTTATAATCAGAGGGCCATCGATTTCGGTAAGATTTGTCTTCCATTCTTCCCTGGTTGGGAGCGAACAGGAGAATAGCAAGGGTGATGATGGAAGACTTACACGATAGTCTATGTCGGAAGAGATAACAGTATTCCTGTTCAGTATGGCCGAATGGCCAAGATACTTTTGCCATTTCGATATGGCATTCATGCGTGTCGCTGCTTTCGCTGCAATCGCTTTGCCAGCCAGATCGATAGGGAACAAGTGAAGCAACGTATTTAGAGCCTTAATAGGTGTTGTACTTAGGCATCCTGTTATCGCTTTGCCAGCCAGATCGATAGGTGTTGTACTTAAGCATCCTGTTATCAGGAGGCAGGCTGTTCTTTGGACTCGATCAATTGTGGCTACTCTACACCGTTTTTCGAGTGCTGTCCACCATACAACCACACCGTAGAAGAGTATTGGTTTGCTGATCGAGGTATATATCCAATAAATGATCCGAGGTGAAAACACCAGGTTTTGCCTATAGCTTTCTTACAAGTATAAAGAGCTATGAAAGCTTGTTTACATCTGTTTTCAATGTTCAATTTCCAAATCAACTTCCTATCTAGAATAACTCCTATATTAATTTTATTTTTGATTTAAATTTGAATTTAAATCTTAATTTTCACTTCATTTTCAATTTTTTTGAAGTATAGTTTTAATTTATGTTTCTATTTTTTTTATCTTTAGGTTTAGTTTTAATTTAAAAGTAAGAAGTTTTAATTTTAATGTTCATTCTAATTCCAACTTTGGGGTTACTTTTAAAATTTTAGAATCCCTTTTAATTTTATTCTTATTTTTTATTTTAGCTTTAATTTTATTTAAGACGTTACATGGGTTTCGTCGGGTAAAAAAACGCCTATTTTCAATATTTATTTTTCTATGTAAAAATTATTTATGTAATTCAAACTTTCTTCTGTCTTATAGATACATATTTAAAGAATAATTTCTAAAATTTTCAAAACAAAAAGCTTCAAACTCCTCCATTGTAACGTCATTTCCGGTGACCCCTCGTAAAAAAACGTGCGTCCGCGTCCACGGGATCATTAAAAATGAAAAAACAAAAATAAGTGTTTTAGTTAAGACCATAAACTCGTGCTTGAACGAAGGAAAGAAAAAAAAGAAAAATTGGAATTTTGGCAGACATTTTTCCAAAAAAATGAAAATTTCGGTAAAATTTGCTTGACATTTTTTTTTTTTTTTAAATAGTTGTAATTGAAAAAAAAAAAACAAAATCCATCGTTCAAGCACGAGTAAGTTGTATCTCGAACACCTGTTTTTTTAGTAGTTTTCGAGAACATTTGACAACCGACTTTGAAAACACAGTTCCGAGAAAAACGCGTTTAAAGTTTTGAGTAACAATAAAAGTGGCTTGGAGCGCACACATTCCGAAGGCTGTATCTCCAAAACTATTATTCAGATCGACTTCAAAATTTAAGATAATATTCTTGAGATGTTGTAGAAATTAATAAACCAAAAAAATCGATTTTTTGAACCCACGAAACCCATGTAACCCCTTAAATTTAAATTCTACTGTTAGTAATGTTTACGGTCATTGGCTGGCATTCTTTTAGGCTAGGAGTATTTTCTCATGAAAGATGCAGAAATTGTAGAGACGAGGAAAAGGAAGAAAGAGTAGAACACTTCCTCTGTAATTGCCCAGCTTCAGTTAGGAGTAGGGCAGGGTTGTTAGGAAAATATTCTCTAATGGAACTATCCGGTGTTGCGATAAAACCTATCTTACGAGTCATAAGAGCGTCGAAATAGTGCCATGATGAATAAATACTGAGGTTCTCGTGTGACTCAGTGGTACCACCATGGACCTGCATGGCCTAAGTGAGTTGGCTATTCTAAATCGACTGCCACAAAAACTTAACCTAACCTTAAGGAAGGGCACTATCCACCACAACAATTTTTTTATTATAGTTCCAGTGCAATCTATCCAACGTTTCTGCAATTATTCAATAGCCATCAAATAATAATATTCCAGGAAGCTCTCAAAACGAATGTTTGTTTCATAGATGACTCCCTTATTCGACTCAAGTCCCTTACTCGTATTAATTTCTTTATATTTAGGAAAAAGGAAGCGATGGATGAGGGAGCAACTCATAACATTCCTCATGAAATTTTGCGATTGCGGACTTGTGCGCCAGTGAGACGTCTGCTGTTGCGGTCATTTTTGTTTCAAATCGGCCTCGAATTAATCCGATAATTCTTCATAATGTGCCACAATTCCACCTCACTATTTTGAAGGCAATCGATGTGAATGTGACTGCATGCATTCCAAAAAAGTATCGCCAAGAACTTGTCGGTTTACAAACTCACATAGTGGCCTGGATAAAAGCCTGTCGAAAGTTTCACCGATCTAAGGTGGGTTTGCTATACGCTGTGTTAATACTGATCGGTTTCTTTATCAAAATGCCAAGGTGTAAGGATAATATAATAATAATTGAAGTATAATAATCGATGTTTCTTGGTTTTCATAGTAGCTATAGTTGAGCAGATCGAAACTATCAACCTAAAGGCGAGATAATTGAGAATTGGAACCCACTATAAAGCGAAAAATTGGCAAGATACCGATGATGAGGTAGTGGTAGTGGTGGTGGTGGAGGTGTTGTTTGAGCGACACAGCCCAGACCCAATTAGCACAAAAGTTCCGGGCGAAAAGACTTGGAAGTTTCGAAGTATTTCAAGTTTGGAAATTGGAAGTTTCACCGGCGCCGACACCGCAATTCATCTTGGATCCGTCGGTGTAAAGTGTAGTTTTATTTTCTTTGACTACTGAATTCAAATCTACATTCGCGTGGGGAACTCTGCCTTAAACTCTAATCTAAAGTTTAGGGTAGCGAGAGTAAAATCTAATGAGTTGCTAGTAAACCTTTGGCTGTCTAAAATAGCATTACAAGGATGACCAAACATCCTAGCATTCCAAAAGTCTCCTTTTTTCTTTCCATTTTATTCTGAATGCGGTATTCGTTGCTGTTAGCCGTAGTTGCAAGTCTATTGGTAACAGGTAGAGCATGACATTAAGTGCCTCTGCTGGACACAATCACCAAATGAAGGGGTAGCTCGAGAAATTAAAAATATCAAAAAAAAGGGGTTTAACTTCGATCTAGACGATTATTGTCGAGCACAATAAATTGTAATAATTCGCAAATTTTGGTAGTCAACTCAATTGTGATCGATATAACAGATAAATATACATACAAACACCAACATACATACATAGATTTGTATGAACGTGCACGCCTTTAAATGAAGTAGAATTGGTGTGTAGAACATCCGTAATTCATGTACGAATATATCACTCAGAAGTCATTCATAAAATACCAAACTATCACAACTCGGCTCGCTTGCCTACCACGCCGTGGGAATTTGCCATGCACTCACATGTTTATGGGAACAACAATGCAGACGAGAGAGTGAGTGGTTTAGAGTGCATGAACGTATGCAAGTACTGCCAAAACACACACACAGACACATACATACATAAAATGAACACTCATGAATAACCCGTACATTGGAAAGCAGGCGCGTTTTTTTTTCAATTTTTTCGGAACTAAATATGTACGTATGTATGTATGTGTGTATATGTAAGTGGAGAGATCGACTTGGTGAGGAGTGCAATCAAATATGTGTTGAATCTGTTAGCTTCGTTGGTTACTTATTTGATTGCCATTGCTGTGTTGACTGTTTCTGGGCGAAAGTGATGAAATTCAAATGAATTGCGACAAGCAAAGCTGTAACAGCGACCACAGTGGCAAACAACAGCCGGCGACGACGAGTAGCTCCCCTTGGCAGCAGCAGCAAAGCAACAAGGCAACACAACGAGGCTGATTTGAGTTGAGTTAGAGTGGATGAAGGAATGAATGAATGAATGTCAAGTGTGGTGATATATGCAACATAACAAGAGAACAATCCAACAAGACAATGACAACAACCATAACAACAACAATAACTACAATAACACAAACATCAGATCAACACGGCAGTGGCGCAATAAAACTGACTATAGCAGGTTTGGTGTTTTGGCAGAGTTGCGCCAAGCCAAACTGATGAAGTTGATGCTGTCACACATGACAAACACAAGCACAGCCACTTCCACTGATGGATAGACGCGTGCATATGTACGTATGATATTCCTAAACTAGCATTTATAGTGTTTAGATGGATGGATGTGGGTAACAACATGTTGACAGTCGCAAGCGACAATGCGTTTAGGACGAGCAGATGTACGAATTGTGGCAGCAGCAACAACTGGGCATAGAAGCAGCATCCTTTAGAGGCTCGCACGTTGGGTTTGAAGTGGTCAAAAAAGTGTGGAAAAAAAAGTTTATGAAAAAATTGATATTTATACGCCAAATAAGAACTTAGTACGCAAGTGGAATCTGAAAAGTGATTTTTGTGGAAATTTACTCAGTATACGAAATATTTCGTGACTGAGTTAAGTTAGCTGTTGATGGAAAGCACTTACTTAGACTTACTAGAAGGATTGGTTAAAGGGTTAGGAGTAGTCAGAGGCCCGAAAAAATGATGGTTTTCAATAATTTTTTTTGCTAGTCAATTGCTTTATTTTACAAAAATAAAAACGGCTTGACTTTAGCAAAATTTCAACAAAAAAAAAAAAAATAATAATAATTGTAAAACCTATCGCTGTTTGTGTGGAGCCCGTTGCTCGAGAAGTCCCTTACGGTGACTCGCACAAGTCCTTGGAGATTCATCTAAAATTAATCGGACAAGAGAAATTAGTTTTATTAATAGATAATCTTGGGCCATATCGAAGCTTTGCTTTTTTTCAAAATTAACAATATGGCGCCCTCAGGAAATATTTTTGAAATTTTCGAGGAAAACACCGACAATTAATTGTAAAACAAAAAATTGAAATTTTGAAAAAAAAAATCCTTCGTGAGGCACGTTTTTTTATGTTTTTCAAAAGCAGTATAAATTTTATTGAAATCAAGCGGTTTTTAAGTAACAGTGATCACCAGTTCAAATAACATATATTAGTTTTGAGAAAAACGCAAATAAAGTTTTGTTTTCTGCTCCGGAGCGCCCGAGTGCCCTTTGTTAATTGTTGAATAACTCGAAAAGTATTTGTCGGATTCACTTTTTTCATAAATTTTCACACAATATTTTTAAGATACTATACTTTAAGAAAATGCAAAAAAAAAATCCAATTTTTTGAAAATCCTAACCCCTTAAGACAGTATGTGATAAATGGCTGCCCACCCGAGGGGCCCACTTGAACAAAGAATCAAAACTCGTTCATTATGATGCCCCACGGAGGAAAAAACAGAGGGGAAAGAACCAAACAGGAAGGAAGGAGGAAGAAAGAAGGAAGAAGGGGCTTTGGATTAGAGGTTGACGACCAATAGGGGCTAATTACATTGGCATTAACTGCTTCAAGCTACTGAAGAAATTCACCAGGTGATAATTAAACTTGAAATATTCCCAGGTGCAGCAAAAAAGTGAAAGCCCAGATGTCTGAATTGTTGCCGACGAAAACAGGACAGCTCAGAAGAAGGTGCTGAGATGATTCCACCTCACCCTCCAGGCAGCTTCTTCAGAAAGGACTTGAGGCCAACCCAAGTCTCACTGCATGGCGACTTAATGGACAATGTGTCTTAAAGACACCCTCCGAATTCGGAAGCTGCCACTTTGTTAGAAGTTCCCTCGAGCGCATCCGATCTACCCGTGGCCAGATCGTTTTGGGCACTAGCCCAGCGCTCGCTGAGTTGACGCGAGGCCCATCTGGCTTTGGTTAAGATTGCCTTGCTTGTAAGATAGGCCTCTGCGTGCTGATTGGAAAATTGTGCTGCCAAGAAATATTTCCACCTTGAAAGATTTAAGAATTCGGTCGATTATATAGAGAATCAATAAATCGTAGAATATGCCATAGATCTCAGTTTTTCCAAAATTTTATCTGAAGGGATTTCTTGCTGCTCTACAAACAGTTTATTTTTTTCTAATTTAATTTTAATAATTTTTTCAAGGAAAAGAGGATTCCAAACAGGCAGTACTGCCCAATGGCACCCTAAGTGACGCATTCTCAACCAAGCTGGAGTTGGAAAAGGTTGTTCCCTCTCAGCGCTGCTTTTCACCATCGCCCTGGATGAGCTTATGTGCCAACCCAAAATGCGCCCCAGAGGCATTACATGGTTTCTAAGCAGCCAACTGCAGGATTTGGACTATGCTGACAATATTTGTTTGCTTTCGCACAACTTGGCCGATATGCAAGCGAAAGTAACGTTGCCACGCAAAGTCAGGCTGGAAGTAAACGCCACAAAAACCAAGGCTTGAGAATCAACCACATCAACAATAATCACGTAATGACTGATGACAAAGAAGTGGAGTTCGTTGATAGTTTCCGCTATCTGGGCTGCACTATAGCTACGGCCGGCGGAGTAGAGGAAGACGTCAACAACAGATTGAGCAAGGCAGGAGCTGCATTCGAGCGCTTATGGAAAATTTGGACGAACTCGCAAATTTTCAGAAAAACTAAGGCTCAGGATATTCAACGCGTGTGTCAAGTCGAAGCTGTTATCTGGAGTGAAACGTTGCTTGTTTCGAAACGCGGAGACTCCAACGCTTCACCAACAAATGCTTGCGAATTGTTGCAAAATATTCAGGCCCAACATAAGTAATGAAGAGCTCTGGAGAGAAACGAACGAGGATCCTATCTTATGCCAACTAACATACAGGAAATGAAGTTACAGTGGCTGAATAAAGAACTCGGCAACCCAAGTGATATGGTTTTAAATCAAAAAATTTATATTAAATGGGAAATCTTATGCGTTTTTTCATCACATTTATTTTCGTTCTTCAAGAGTATTTTTCAAAACTACAAAAAACCTAAACAAAATTCAACTCATTCGTACATAGAAAATACAAATAACAAAAACTTAGCAAAATACATGACAAAAACGAACTCGAACGAAACGAACATTACAAAAAGTAGAGTTGGGCAAATAATAAAAAACAATATTATTAATATTTAGTCGGCAAGCAATTCTTTCTTCTCACTGCATTCAGTCTTCTTGGCATGGATTCGACCAGCTTCTTGCATGTTAAGGGATCTATTTTCCCCCACTCTTCTTTAATAGCATCTTCTAGGTCTTTCTTGTTTCTATGTAATAACAAGCTTATCCGGTTGGCTTTCCAAATGAACCCACAGATGTTAAATTACATTGATGTCTGGAGATGTTTCAAGTACTTTAGGGCAGTTGTACATAAGCCATAGACGGATAGTACCGACAATTGTGCTTAACTCCAAATTTGTTAGCTCTTTGGACCAAATTTTCTTTCATAATTGTTAGGTATTGGTGGTGGTGCTCCATATTGTCGTTAATAAAACACAAATTTCCAGTACCAGCAGCCGAGACACAACCCCATACCATTACCGACCCATCCCCATGTTTAACTGTCGGACGTAAGCTTTTTTCCAGCAACTCTTCCTTAGGTTTTCTCCACACCTTTGATAGTGCATCTGACCTAAATATGTTAAACTTGCTTTCATCTGCAAAACAAAAACGTGTTTCCAGAACTCGAAATCCTTATCCCCATGACGCTTTCCGAATTATATTCTCTTGTGTCGGTTAATCTCGTTGTTGCGAGCTTAGGAGCGCTCAAATTTGGATTTTTCTTAATTCGTTGCATTATTCATCGTTCATCTACATCCGAAAACGGTATTGGTCGTCCCGATTGCTTCTTATTTTGCACGGATTTTGTTTCTTTGAAACATTTTATCGCGTCGTGCACAGTCGAACAGGGTCTATTCACTATTTCTGCGATTTCCCGATCGGTCTTACTCTTTTCATGATGGTTAATAATTAAATTTCTGACTTGAATTGAGCTTTGCCCACGCTATCTACACCCTTTATTCAACAAAACACGACTGAAATTTTATTTTAATTTATTACGTTTGCTTCTTTCTTTGCCCTGTTCTACCGATAGCACATTATTGTGGGATTCCCCGTTTTAAAGTGCCAAATACTCGCAATAATGTCGGATGTCCGGCTTCTTTTTTGACACGAATTTTGAGAATGCTGGATGATAAATTTTTTATACAATAACAAGAAGGTAATGGATTTGTAAATTATTATTGCTATTTTTAAAGTCCTATTTGAATACCCAATAGAAAAATAAAAACATTTAACTTGCATTTCTTACAAAATGCTATGCACATATGTCCGAGATCTTTAATGAGCCACTGTAGATAGGCTACGCTCTTAGAAAACCACCCAAAGCATCACAAGAATGGCCTTAGATTGGAATCCTCAGGGAAGCAGAAGCCGCTGTCGGCCAAAGAACACCTGGAAAAGAGCCATCCTGCATGACTTATCCTTCATAAACACAAGCTAGGATTATACTAAGAACATATCATCTAATTGCCTACGGGGAGAAGCCTTGTAGAGGCCCTGTGCTTCTCAATGAGGTAATCAGGAAAAAAAGTATTTCATTCGTCAATAAAAATCAAATAATTGCAAGTTTTAGGCTTTGCGAAAATTTATAATAAATTCAACAAATTTCAAATAAAATTTCAAACATTTAATTGGAATCTTGAGAAAAATTTCGAGGATGCAGTTTTATAGACTACTGAATTTTGGTAAAATAGTATGAAAGTTGCAAGTAGCACAAGCACCGCGTTGATTTTTTACAATTTGTTTTTTGTTTTTAATGAAATCCACGTCGAAGTGGAAGAAAAATGAGCTCAAGTTCCAAAAAGCACACGATCTTTCACCCCAGCATAAAAAAGTTCGGAGCGAAAGAGCAAAGGAGTTGTTGCGCTTACACGAACGTGCCGAGTTTCCTAACATTGTGTTTTTTGATGAAAAAAATTTCCCAATTGAGCAGTTTATAAACACTCAAAACGATCGTGTTTACTTGACCGAACGCTCATACAAGAATTTGAGCCTACGTATGGCCACTAGAAGCAATTTCCCATCACAAGTAATGGTTTGGGCCGCAGTGAATGCTGATGGACGCTCTCCAATCGTTTTTATCGAGCTTGGTGTCAAAGTGAATGCGACTTATTATCGGGAAAATGTTTTAGAAGCTGCTACCAACAGGACTCGGCACCGTCTCATAAAGTTCGTGTGAACCAAGAATGGTTAAAAAATCATGTTCCACACTTCATTTCGTCCACACAATGGCTTTCGAATTCACCAGACGCAAATCCGATGGACTATTCCATCTGGCCCATTTTGGAGAGCAAGGTGAGGACTAAAAATATACCAGTATGGATGCGCTGAAAAAAGCGATTATACGAAAATGGGCCAAAATACCTCAAGATCACATTCGTGCAGCATGCAACTCATTTTTTGACCGTTTGAAGGCTATAGTCAAGGCAAAAGGTGGTCATATCGAGTTAAAGTGAATATATGTTAAAATTGTAAACATTTTTGAACAATTTTGTCTTTGAAATCAATAAAAACTAATTTCACACAAAAAAGTTATGGTGTTTTGAATAGGTAACACTTCATATCGTTCACCCGTAGAAGAAACACCCAACACCGTCACCAGATTAAGATTAAGTATTAATTTCTTATTTCTCATTGTTACATTTCTGTGGCATTCCATACCATTTCTTCGATGAAACATAGCTCCATCTAAAACGCTTTACAGGAAAAAATGTGAAGTTTATGACAGTTTTTTTTCGCAGATAGTTGTCCACATTATGGTATCAAAACGACACGTAAGTGCTACTTGAAGTGTACCTGTGCACGAGTTATTTAATCGAGTCTACCTACTTATGACATTCTTCCTCTACTATCTCCTAAAGTTGATTCATTTCCGAGCAGAGTGACTAGCCCAAGCTCTAGTACTACGACATACAAATCCAATCATAGCAAAAGCTTTGAAAATAATATTATCCCTATGTTTCGAGAACGTAAGCCCAGAATCGAAGATTATGCCCAAGCCTCTGATCTTCTCTTACCGACTAAGTTTAACATTGTTCGAAATTTAATCACAGATAAATGGATTGAGTTGTTTCCTGTATGAAACCACGTAGCATTTGTCGATATTAAAGCGCAAGTGGTTCAAGGTACAACATTATTGAAAATGTTTAAGATCCTTTGGAAGATTGGTACAATCTTCAATACAGCAAATTTGTAAAAAGAACTTAATGTCATCTGCAAACATTAAACATTTCACAGATTGAAATATTTTTGGTAAGCCGTTTATGAAAATTAAGAAAAGATGGTACCCACAGTGTATCCCTTGAGGTATTCCAGACCAAGTATTAATCATTAATGTAGATTTTGGCTTTAACAAATAATTTCCTTCCCGTTCTTCTTCATTCACAGCATTACCACGCGGGGTGCGTCAAAGGTTCCTTCACAATGCTCCTCCAAAGCGGTCGATCTTGAGCTTTTGCTTCGTAGTTACATATAATATTTCCTTGTGCCCTTGCTAACACAAGCTGCTCTTCGAAGTTAGTTGGTAAATGTAAGACAAAACTGAACAGTGTTTCAAAACACAACAAAGATAGTCTTATTTGAGTGCCTGGGAATTGTCTTATTACAGGGAACGAGTTAGCTGATAAACTGACTAATGAAGGCTCTGCAAGTATGCCACTAGGCCTTGATCCCTTTCTAGGTGTCAATTCTGCATCTGTTCAACTATATATTGATGACTTCATGAGGTCTTCCCATAGAGGACGTTGATCTGGGTTGAACTCATGCAGAGTAGCAAGTGCTTTGTGAAAGAACCAAACAGGAAAGTACCGACCTCTCTCCTAAAACTCAGCAGAAAGGTCCTGAGAGTACTGGTGGGTGTAATCACAGGGCACAACGCCTGTGGTCAACATATGGCTGTCATAGTGGTCGTCGACCGCCCGATCTTTTATCCAGTCTTGAGGATGACGACACTGCAGAGCATTTTCCAGAATCAGACTTAAGATATTGGGTTGCGATATACTGATCTCTCAAGATTCATCAATGAATTCAAGAGATTCGAAGAAGAGTGACCTCAGACTAATTTTTCCGTCTTACCACTCACATTTTATCTTTACTATCTCTCTATTGTTTCTACTGAAATCTATCCGGGTGTAGTACAATGGTCTCCCTCTCTGAGTGCTTGGACTTGTCTAACCCCTCCCCACAAATCTAATATAATCTAATCTACATATTTCCAAATCATTGAGATCGTATTTAACTGCGTCTATCCATCGGTTCCTCACGGCACAGTCAGCAGGCATACGGGTAACATGACCTACCCTTCTTATGCGCTGCGCTTTGACAAAACGCACAGCTGCCTCGTTCTGAGTGAGATCGGTTAGTTCCATCATCCATTCTTTGCGTTAGGTAGCTAAAAAATAATTTCTTCGATGATTTTAAAGAATTCGACGAGCCTTCTAGCGGGTTCAGTAGATAAAGTGAGCGTCTCAAAAGCGAGAATCGATTCGGGGACGGAGTAACTATCAATAAAAGGATCCGAATGCGAAATGAAGTTCGAGCGAAAGGACTCGGTATAAAGGCTCGAAGCATCTTTAACTTGCTTATACTTTTAAAAAACGATTTGTGTTAAGAAAACATCTCCCATAGTGAGTGTGAAACGATTTATAAAGTCTAAGTTTCAATGATTTCACTTCGCTTAAAGTCAGATAGCCATGGTTAACTTGGGGAAAGAAATGTATTTCCCTAATATATGGGATGATAATGTAGGTACGTAACATTTCATTCAGAATAGAAACAACTTCGGATCCCAAATACAAGTTTTCGAGATATCTCGATGCTAGTCATCTTATATACATATATACAAGGTGGCGCAAAATTATTCACACTTTTTAATTCTTCAATGGTGCTTGACATTTGCGAACTAGGCCGCTGCAGTTTACTAACAGTCAAATAATGAAGCGCTTAAAGGTCAAAATAAAGACTTCCATCACACATTAAAGGCCGGCCCCAACTAAGGGACAATGGCGAGGACGAAGAAGAAGAAGAGTAAACAAATTATTAAAAAACAAAATGAAACGATTAATTTTGGCGTATAATTGACGCGTACACCCTTTGTTGGATGTGTGATCGATCTTCTCCTTCAATTTGTGGATGCGATTTTATGTTGTTTCACAAAAGGAGTAACCGACTCCGAAGGGCAGATAGTTTTTTGAAGAGGTTTTTCATGGCAGAAATACCCTCAGGAGTACATCTTACGAGGAATAAAAAAGCAATGAAATGCTCCGAAGTATCAACTCTAAGTCCGCGAAAGTCCCAGACCTGTACAGAACAACAGGCAGGCGAAGAGGTAGAGAAAAACTTACAAACACTTTTTATTTCAATATCACAGATAGTCTCATACAAAAAAGTAATAATTGGAGCGAACATTTCTGGTAGGTGTTTCGCCGTACACCTTCTCTGATTTGGCGCATCTTAATGTTGTTCCACAAATGGAGGGACCTATAGTTTCAAGCCGGCTCCGAACGGCAAATGGTTTTTATGCGGAGCTTTTTCAAGGCAGAAATATACTCGGAGGTTTGCCATTACCTGCCGAGAAAACTTTTTCTTCATTTTGGTGTTTCACGGAGATTCGAACCTATGCACTTCCGAATGGGCAGCTACAAACATACGTAGACGTAATTCGTTTAGCGAAGTTGAACATAAAAACCGCCCACTGTGCATCACTGGCCATAGCCGAAAATAACAACAACAAATAAGTATGATTTCACCAGCGAAATACACAAAAACAAAAGCGACAACAAAAATTCAATGGCAAAAACAATGCAATTAATTTCACTTACAACAATTTACCGTAAGGATGAGCAGCCACCGTAGATGGCTCAACAGGAGCCCTCAGTATAGCCCAGAAAGACTGCAGCTGTAGGACTAGAATTTGTGATATGGCTGCTGTGGCAGCAACGTAAGGCCACCAAAGTGTTGGTGGTGCTGGTGATAGTAGCGGTGTTGGTGGTACACATATCTGTGGCCGAGACTGTGACTGTGGCTGTGGTTGTTGATGCGCGCTGCTCCACTGCAGACGATGGAGCGGTGGCTGGAGAACGAGTACTTAGAGTTGGAGATGGAGTTCTTCTTGATGGACTAGTTGCTGTTGCCACTAATGCTTGTGATGATGATGTTGACAAGCAGCGCATTGACTTGGTTAATGTTCGTGTTGTTGTTGTTGTTGTTCGTGCTGCTGCTGTTGCTTTATTTGTGCTTTGCCACACATCAGAGGTGGCCAGCTGTGGTGCTCGCACTGTCCTTTCTCCACTTCCTGCCAGTTGCTGATGAATTTCATAGTTGTTGATTTTATGATTGCCATTTCCATTTGTTGCTGTCACTGTTGATGTTGCTGTTGACGCTTGTTGAACTGTAGTTACCGTTGAAGTTGTGACGATAGTTGACGTTGTCATTTGTTGTGTTACGGTTGTTGGCAATGCGGTTGTTGGTGGTGGCATGCTTATTGCTGTCGTCATACTCGTTTTCGTAATTGTCAACGCTTTGGTAGTCGTTAAAGTTGCCTCCGTTGCCATTGTGTCATCTGCTCTATCAGGCACATCAAGGACTCTTGTTGGCGGCCGCGTTGCTGTTGTTGTTCTTGTTGGTGATGCCTTCGTATTTCCTGTCGCTGTTATTGCTGCTGTTTTTATTGTTGTTGTTGTTTCAGCAACTGTCTCTAACGCTTGCTCGCTGCTTGATGTGTGGGAAGTTTTGGTTTTTATTCGTGTTGTTGCTCTTGCCATCATAGTTTTGCTGGCCTCTGCTTGATTGCCATTACTATTTACTTTTAACAGCCTTTTACCACTGTCAACTACAAATTTATTGTTGCCCCTGTTGCCACTGCAGCCTCTCTTACTTTTGTATTGTATTTATTATTGCTGATGACAGGTGAAGCGACATCCTTCTCCTCATTCATTGTTGCCGCAGTGGCACTATAAGGCCTGTCGCAAAAGTTGAGGATCTCGTGCCCATTGTTTTTGCTTTTGTTGCCGCTGACGCTGCTGCTACTGGTGTTGCTGTTGCTGTTGTTCGCCGACTCATCATCAGCAGTACCGGCTGCAGCGTCATTGTGCATGTCAGCCTCAACAATATAGGCGTTGTTGACATCTTGAGAATCCATCAACGAGGTCGCAACACTACTGTAACGAATGTCAGCAACAGAAGTAGTTGCTGCTGCTGCAATTCGTCTCTTTGGTAGGGCTTGCAGCAACTCAGTGTTACTTGTGTAATATTGTTGTTGTTGTTATTGAGCATACTCGCCTGCTGGAGTGGTTCTACTGGCGCCCAGTAGCTCCTTTCCGTGGCTGATTCGCACTTGGCACTGTTTATTATTAAATCGTTTGAGGCATTTGCTTGTATTGGTGCTGTTGTTGTTGGCAGCAATAATTCGTTAGAGGGATGTGTTACTTATACATTTATTTTTCATCTTCCTTAGCATAATTCCCCAAATATTTTTAATCGGGTTGAAGTTTGGAGACCGCCGTAGCCGAATGCGTTTGTGCGTAACTATCAATCGGGAGTGCGTAGGTTCGAATCTCCGTGCATGAAATAGTAAAATGATAGAGAAAGTATTTTCTCTAACAGCAGTCGCCCCTCGGCAGGCAATGAGAAACCTTCGAGTGTTCGGAGTCAGCTTCAAACTGTAGGTCCTCCATTTGTGGCAAAACATCAAGAGATAAACTACAAATAGCAGGAGGAGCTTGGCCTAACAACTAATAGATGTGTCAGCTCTAAAATCGCAACGTTATGTGTCTCTAAGTACGGCGTGTCTCTGCTTCTGTGCACAAAAGCTCTATTCTGCTGACATTTTAAATTTTCAGACGTCTTTCAACAAACGCTTCAAAACGCCAACATAGAAAATTGCAATGGCGGTTTGGACCGTTGGCGTTTGTTTGTTGTTGTTTCCTTTCGAATCGTAAAAACAAATGAGCATTGACTTGATTTTTGACTTCTCCAAACGCGATTTTTTGGATGGTGGCGCTTAGTTTCAGGTTCATGTTGGAAACACCACATCTCATCACCAGTTGCAATGTTGTAAAGAAAGTTCTCTGTTCTCAGACTCATTAAAAAGACGGCGCCATCAGAAACATTTGTATGACGCCAGTCTTATTTACTTTGGACTTGACTTTGCATATACTTCGTCCTGCCACAGGTAGGTAGGTAAGATGGCCGTTTCTATACCATAATATGGACCACTACCTGTGAAAAGATTTAGGGAAGAGATAAACCGTCTACAGCCATGCAGTGCTGTTGATGTAGGGGAGGAGAGAAAAGGGATCTAGGCTGGAGAATTTCTTCAAGTCATCCCCAAAGGGCACACTAAGGAGCCCCAAGCGCCTAGCCGCCAGAACCGGACATTTGCAGAGAAAGTGTTCAACAGCCTCTTTCTCTGCAGGATCTCCACAGTTTCTGCAATTCCAAGCTTCTCCGCAAGAGTACCGATCACCCACTGGCCAGTGAACACCGCAATGAGTTTGGAAATTGAATGGCGGGGGATTCTCATCACCTTAATCGTCCTAATGATATCGTATTGAGGCCATAGTGTTTTCGAAATAGCACACGATGAGACAGACCTCCATCTGTCTTGCGTTTTTCTTCGAAAGAAATTGTGTAGTTTCCCTTTAACAACGGTCAAGGGGACACCGATGTTTGAGAAGGGGACAGCTGAAACCAGTTCTGTCGACCCCTTTCTGGCAAGCTCATCGGTAAATTCATTTCCCTCTATAATCCTGTGCCCAGGAACCCAGTTAAGGGGAATATTTTCTGCACGTTCGAGACGTTTGGGCCTTGATCGCAGCTTGACTATCGGAAAAATATTAATGTCTCCCTCCCAACAGCGATCCCGAAGCATTTTGCATGCCTGCAGGATCGCGAAGACCTCTGCTTGAAAAACGCGGCTTTTTTTCGGCAGTTTAAGGGAGACCGAAATGCTGGCTGATTTAGAGTAAACGCCCGCTCCCACTCCAGACTCCATCTTGGATCCGTCAGTGAAAACAGAGGTATCTATATCCGTATCGACTCTCCCCTCTTTCCAATCTTGCCTGCTCGGAACAACCCTCAAAGCACAGTTTGAGGATGGAGAGGTCAGTGCGAAGAACAGAGAAGGAAGGGGAGATCTGCTTCAAGATGCTACTATGTCCTACAGGAAATTGTCTCCAGAGGCCAAGCTCCTTCAACCTGATAGCGCTCTGAGCAGCAATGGATTTAACTTGCAGATTCACAGGAAGTACGGGCAGAATAACGTTGAGCGCAGCAGTGGGACATGTTCTACAAGCACCAGTGATGCCCACACATTTAGTTCTCTACACTCTCTCTAGTTTAGTCGTAATGTAGCCCTTCTGAAGAGCTACCCACCAAACTAGGCAACCGTATGTCAAAATTGGCCGATCCACTAAGTTGTATATCCAAAGTAGGACACGTGAGACCCCATTTTTTACCGAATATACATAGATTTACAGGCGTAGAAGGCTATATTGGCCTTCTTAACTCGATTTTCTATGTGCAGCTTCCAGTGGAGCTTGGGGTCAAGTATTACACCAAGGTACTTGACTTCCGATGAAAGAGTAAGACACTGGTTGTTAAGTCTTGGAAGTTTAAAAGGTGGAAGCTTGTATTTTCTGGTGAATACTCGTAGCATCAACTCCGTTTTGTCAGAGTTGACTCTGAGAACGCAACTGGCATCCCATCTACTGAGTTACATAATTTCTAAATATTGTCGTCTTGCTTATTAAAAACTTCTTCAACAGTGAAATTTTTCTCATCTGTGATAAGAATATTTTCATGGTCCTTGACTGCGTGCCACCGAAGAAGCCGCTTACATCGGTTGAGTCTAATTTTTTTCGAGCGCATTGCCAAAAGATGATCGGTTGAGCAACGAAAGGCTTTCAAGTGGAGATCATCTCTAAGTAGTCTGGACATGGATCTGGTCGATATTTTGATTTCCTTGGACATGATTTTCTGCTTTCTTAGGGGATTTCTACGAATTCTTGCTCGAACGGGTTTTACGGCTGCACTGACTCGAACCAGGTGAGGACGACCACTTTTTTTTCTGTCTGTCACTTCAGACGCTTGGAAAAAACGATTGATCGTGCGGTAAACAAACATTCCCGAATGGAGCTAATCTAATCAAGGAACTACCGTGTATGAGACTTAGTGATCAATATTTTAGGTGAAACCTTTTCAAACGCCTTGGAGTGGTCAGTGTATAGGGTATCGACTTCGTTTCTAGCGTTAAGGATCGCAAGATAATCTTCGGTAAAAATAATCAGATTTGAGATAATAGAACTTTTTCTAACAAAACCAAGCTGGTTCGGGCAAGAAACCTTCTGGACGACATACAAAACCTGTTGTACTCCACAAGGGTTAGACAAGCGTTGTTAAATTAACAAATTGGAATTGGCCTATTATTTGAGACATCACTTTTGTTTCCACTTTTGAGAATCGAAGTAATAGAAGATCTTTTGCTTCTTTTGCTTCTTATTTCTTTCTTCTATTTTCTTTCAAAATTAGAAATTTGCGTGAAAGTCTTATTAAGTCTATGATAGCTATTCATCTGGGAATGGCCAGGGCAATCCGTCTGCATGAGATTTAACCAGCTCACAAGTTTTGAGGTTTGTGGTAAAGAACCCCAAACGATTGAGTCCTTTTTGACCCAAATTGGGGGACATCAGAATTCGTTTTAGACGTATGGTTCCTTCGGCAAAGTTTCTTATTTTGATCCCTAGAATACGATTTTCACAGAGCAATGAGCGATTTTTAAATCGACCCACCCTAGTAATCATCCAATCTGAAGATTTATTATTTTTGCAAATCTCCTCGTACCTCAATAATATTTGATACTTATGAACTAGACGGCTGCTGTATACAAACAGACAAGCAATGGAGCGTGGAAAGGTCAAAAGGTTTTCATCACTCAAATCAGTTTTTTATATTTAATAAAAAAGTTATTGAAAAACTGAATTGCATGATTAATTTTGCGCCATCTTGTACAGTATAATCTCTCCTAAGGGACACTTCTCTTAAGCGCACCCCTCCCATAAGCGCACACTTTTTCAGTCACTTAGGTGTCCGCTTAAGAGAGACTACAATTGGGGCTTCAATTTGTAATACTTCAATTTCTTATTTGGTTTGGAATATCAAATGCACACCGCGACTGCTTGAATTGTTAAAAGGTGAAGAGACAACAAAAAATAGTTGATTTTCGCATAGAAAGATGTAAATTAATTTCAATCATATTTGACTAAGTATCAGTCGCGAAGGATGTGCAACAGGCACACCGCAACGATGCCTGCATTCATTCGCTCACTCGCGCGCTTATGCGAGTAGTTGTAGGAAAGACTGTCATGGCGTTGCCAACAAAAAAGATGACAAATGACATGCGCACTTCAAAGTAATTACTTTCAATTAGGCTTTTCCGCAAGTGATCCGTTCAAATTGCACATCCACTCGGTGTGGTGTGCGTTTCTCCACTTCATTTTATTCAACCAATGCGCAGGCGTACAGCTCACAGCCAGTCATAATCGCCACCGTCAACTATACGAGTGCAGGACCAGTGAAATAGCAGCGGCAGCTGTCGTCTCTGAGGCGCTTTTGTTGGCGCTGACATTGACATAGCACATTCGCACCATCAGCACCACCACCACCACCAGCACCAGTACCACAAGCAGCAGCAACGGCAGCAGCATCCACAACAACAGCAGTGCCGAGCAGGAGCAGCGGCCGCCATCAGCGGCTAGCAGACACGATCGCATGCGCAACGACTCACTTCTTGCATTGATGATGCAAATCCATGTGAAAATATACGTACATATGTGTGTGTGTGCGCGCGTGTGTTTGTGCCTGTATATGTGTGTGCGTTGAAGGCACGAATCAAACCGCATCGTGTCAGTTATTAATGTTGCACATTTCTTGGCTTAATGGCCAACTCAAAGGTTGACAGATGTGCGTAATTTATTCCAACGAAAAAGCGAAAAAGGTTGTCCATCGTTTGCTGTTTAGCATTTGGCCAAGCCGCGCAGCCTGCCATACACTTGGCCATATTATGTATTGGTTGATAAATAGTGGCTGTGTGAGTATAATGCGAAAAAAATTTTATATTAAGCCGCTAAATGTTGATGTATGCATTTTTGTGCAAATGTATTTATTTGCAAGCGAATACGTCATAAATAATATAAAAAAAAAAATCTTGTTTTAAATTGAGGAAAGCAAATAAAAGTCTGTCACAATTTATGACTTAGAAGAGCCATTCAAATAATTTGACCCCATACAAATCCAAATTGTTGGTTGATTAAAAGCGTGAATGAGGAATGTTAAGACCAAAGGCAGTAATGGATATGTACACGCTGAGTAAAGCAAAAACAATTGCGGGAATAGTATTTAAAAACAAATCTGAAAAATAGCAGAATCTTTGGTTAACTGATGCCGCACAGTGGACTTGAAGCAGCAGTGCTTTTTTGTTTAAAAAAAAAATATGTATATATAATAAAATTGGCGTTTACACGCTTTTTGGGGGCTTGACCGAGCTTCTCCTCCTGTTTGTGTTGTGCGTCTTGATGTTTTTCCACAAATGGAGGGGCCGACTCCGACCGACTTAAGCCGACTACGACTACGAACGGCAGATGGTTTCTATGAGAAGCTTTTTCATGGCAGAAATACATTCAGAGATTTGCCATTGCTTGCCGAGGAGCGGCCGCTATTAGAAAATACTTTTGCTATCATTTGATATTTCGTGCGCGGGAAACGATGGATGAAGTTCTCATAATTTATTTATAGAGGTCATAGGTAGTCTTTATTCCATAGAGGTCATAACTATATTCCGATTCAGAATATTCGGTTAACTGATGATACACTGATGAAGTTTTTGTTTGTTTTCCTTCTTCTTCTCCCAGGAGCACAGAGCCTGACAAGACTCTTTCATCGTACACTGTTCAGTGCTTTTGTTTTTGCACCGTCTCATGAGACATCGGCATCTGCTAGTTCGCTCAGCATCGACCTTATCCAAGTGTTTTTTGGTCGACTGCGACCTCTGCTCAGTCCAGTGCCATTCTCGTGACGCTATATGGTGGTTTTCTCAATGTGTGACCTATCCATCGCCATTTTCTGCGTTTGATTTGCCTAAGAATGGGTTCCTCGTTCGTTAATCTCCACAGTGCGTCGTTACTGATGGTGTTTGGCCAAAATATTTTGCAGATGATGCGGAGGCATTTATTGACGAAGGAAGATCTGTTTGATGGTGTTAGATACCAGCCATTTTTCGCTTCCATACAACAATACGGACTTCACGCATGAGCCGAATATTCTTAGTTTAGTGCGCCTGGAGATTTGCGAACTCGCCCATACCTTACGCATTCGCCCGAATGCTCCACCATGTGCCGTGATGATACAGCCGAGGCAGCAGAAGCTTTCGACAACTTCCACCGCACATCCGTCAACCAATATCTGCACTGCGTTATTGTTTTACTATGTTTAACTGTCATAGCTTTGGTCTTGGCGATGTTGACCTCCAGTTCGACAGTGCGTGCCAGTCGGTCAGCCTTCGCTTGCATGTCAGAAAGTTATCAGTGTGGATCCAGACCTGGAAAGTGTACCATCGACCAAATATTCACAATACGCCAAATCTTGGAAAAGACACTGAAAGGAGAATCGACACACACCATCTTTTCGACAGTACGGAAAGGAGTTACTTGTATGCCGCGATGTCTGAATTTGGTATCCCCGCAAAACTAGTACGGCTATGCAAGATAACGTTGCTCAGCACCAGCAGCGCCATCAGAATTGGGACGGACCACTCCGAGCCGTTTGATACCAAACGAGATTTCGGACAGAGTGACTCACTGTCGTGTGACTTCTTTAACCTGATGTTGGAGACGTGCAAAGGTCCAAAAAGCTTACGCAGAATCTTTCTCTCAAACACTCCAGTGGGAAGTGAATTGGTGTGTACAAATTACTTGGGATGTGTGGGGATGCATAAAGCTTAAGGGGTTATATGCAGTTAAAATTTTCAAAAAAATTTATTTTTTTTTTTAATTTTTTTCTTAATTTGAATATATTTAGGAATAAACACAGAAAATTTAATATCGTTCCGGTGAAGGCGTTTCAGAGTGCTTGAATGTACAAGGCAAACTTTTTTTTTTTTTTGTTTTTTTTTTTGTTTTTTCCCCATTTATTTTATACATCTGTCCTTTGACATTAAGTATGTTGTTTAACAATTTGGTCAGGATTTATATACATCGCTTAATGGCCAGTGTCAAAAAGCGATAAAATTAAAATAAACGAAACAATAGCAATTAAATAATATACAATAATACAATACAAGTTTCACTTTACATGATTACATTTTACAACTATTTTTAATAATTTTTTTTTTTTTTACATATTTATGGTTTTTTAGCATTTATCATACTAGGTCGCTTGGTCGGGTTCTCTTTAAACGCCTTTTCCCGGCAAACTTTAAACGCGTTTTTCTCAAAATGATGTTTCAAGTCGGTGAACAACATTACTCGAAAACGGCTAAACCGTTTAGTCTCAAATTTTAAGACGAGCTTTTTAAATATATTTTTTACTAATGAATCAAAGATTTTTTCTCGCTGATAAATATTTTTTCTTATAAACTATTAAAGGCCGAAATTTTGGTCAAAAATCGATGTTTTTTTTAGAAACCGCCATTTTGTCAAAATAACTTATTTTGATTATTCTTTCGATTAATTACTATTTAGATTCAACATTACTTTAACGAAATCTGTTTGGTTTTTAATTTCAGAGAATCAAGTTCAGAGCTATAATGGTCACCGCAAAACGTCTTTTTTTAGAGGGGCTCATGGAGATCAGCTGTAGCTGCTTTCCAAATAAATATTTTTCGATTTTTTGTTTTCCTGAAATCAATAGCTTAGATATTCAAGAACATGAGACACAAATTTTCAGAGTTAAATTCCAAGTACTTGCAGAGCTACAGAGCCGAGCGTAGTGCGGCGTCGAGCAACCGTGCGCTTATTGTTGTAGTGCTGCGCCCATTTTCTCGGCTTTTCATTTTCACGATTTTACATAATTTATGTACACGATCATTCAAAATGCGTTATCTTCAGTATTGTTTTCTCTTCTATGTGAACTAAAAAAAACATCCAAAAACTTTTTTTAAGCGACTTTTTTAACCAGTTGAAGAGTTTTTTTTTTCTTTGAAAAACCACTTTTTTTTCTACCTTCCCCAAAAATTCGAATTTTACGTGTTTCTCCCAATTTTCTTAGTTCACATCGAAGATAATTACATCAAAATTAATAATCTTTTTTTTTTTTGTTTTCAGATGAAAATTGCAAATTGTATCTTGTACAGAAGTTGGATACTTCAGTGGCAAGGCGCTCTGGGAATCTATTGATAACTCGGCTTACAATATATTGTTGGAGATTGTACAAATTTTTTTTTTTAGTTCAAATATATATTAAAATATCCCCAAAACTTCATTTGGCTAATTGTTTTTTTTCTCATCCTACAACGCTTCGCGAAAACTACTGAATTGAGGACATCTAATTGGCCCGCCGGCCTTAAAATATAGTTAAAAGGTAACATAATATGTGTTTTTAGATCAATAAATTTTAAAGTTTTCTCAGATAAAATTCTGGAAAAATCGCTTTTTTTCGGCCTTCTAACTGTATATAACCCCTTAAGGCCTATTTTTATTATCATAAAATAGGTTAAGACCTTTGCTTAATTGGAGTTTAAGCTTTGAAATGATACTGAAACTTCCAAGTTTTAAGACTTTAAATTTTGTAGTTTTGCCTACGTTCGAAGCACAGTGTAGAGATTTTCTCGGTATTCGTGGAAAACCTTAACAAACGCTCATGATTTGAAGAGAATTTCTAAAAAGCGGAGGCGACGTAAATTCGACCTAAAACCAGCTCATTGACCTTTTCGCGCTTTTATAAAATTACAAATCAAAAAGCCGCTGAAAATTGTTAATTTCATATTTGCTATTAGTTATCTATTTCTGCACATCTGTATGTAAATATTTATGCACTTACATATTTATGTACTTATATACACTTTTTTACCAATATGAATTGCGAGCACTTCAAAGCTTGAGAAAATTAATATACAAGTTTTTCATCATGCAACGGTTAGTGGACATTAATCTTCATTTCCAGTTTAGGACCCAAAGGATTTGGCAGAAACATAACAAAGGGTTACTGATGCTGATATGTACGTGTGTCTAGTTGTACTTAGCGCTTGCGTGGACACACACAAATATGTGAGTGAATCTGGGCTCAAGCTTTCAATACTCGTATATTTCTATGAATAGACAAATGTGTAGTGACGCTTCTCTCAAGCCATCAACTGTCCCAAACTTGCACACTTACTTACATACACACACCCACATACACATGCACACATATACATATGTACGTATGTAAGTTCATTTGGATACTTGTTTAACTATGAATGATTTTCAAGTGCTGTTGAATGATTTGTGTGCGCTCAGAACTTGTGTATGTATGTGCGCGTGTGCTTGCATACAAGTGGACATCGGTGCGTCCAATTCGTGGATTGATGTGTGTGCGCTTAGAGCTTTGTCTCTGCTGTGATATTACATTTGAATCTTTTGAATCTCATAGGAACTAATTCATTCATTAAACAAAAATTACTGACCATTCATCTGAGTAGTGAGCGGTTTGTGTGGGAGAATGTGCAGGAGACGAATCACGGTGTATTAGGCAAGCGACATGTATGCATGTGTGTGTGTACAACGGCTATAAAGGCATCCATCAAGGGTTGCACGGTATGTGGAGGAAGGCAGTTTTTTGATTGTGATTTTGAGGATTAAAAATCACCTGTAATTCATTTTTTGTTGTAGCGTTGTTTTGTTTTGTTGTTTTTGTAAGCTGTCAAGTCCGTTTTTTGTTTTTGTCTTTTTTTGTTTGAACTATTTCTCGATTTGCTTGCTGTTGTTGTTGATGTGCTAGTGTCACTTTTTAAGACCGCAGTAATCAACTCAAATTACGTCCTGATTAGACTCGAGGGGCACACGAGCCTTTTCATTGTTAGCGCACACGACTTTTTCACTTTTTTACTGCTGTACTTTTCTTCAACAACGAAATTCTAGTTGGTGTCGCAACATGACCGAAGGGTAGAAAATGTCATGCTAACGGACTGTTTTTGTTGTTTTTGTTTTTCTTTCCTTGTTTTTTACTTTAACTCATTCCTTCCGTTCGGCACACACATAAACACATAAGTTGTAGATGTAAACTTTTAGCTTTTCTACATTTTTTTATATCCTCATTTTTTGAGTTGTTTTTGCCTTTGGGCGCATTTGCTTTGCTTGACTTACAGCAATTGTTTGCGACACATTTTGTCGCCGTTATCTTCATTTGCGCGAATGGTCACCACATCTTATGGCGTGCGTCTGCCAGCTAGCACATGGTCTTAAGACATCTTGAAGTCACTCATCCGGCGCCCGGTTTCTACTATGTTTTGCTAGGCATGTCTTTAGATTGACGACAATGAGTGTGCGGGGGGAGCGGGGGTGGGCAAGGCTGTTTGTGTGGTGTAGATTTTCTTTTGTTTGTGTGAAAAGAGTGAAGTAATGAAATCGTTTCGTCCTTTCGTTCATCTTTGTGTTTCTTTGTGGGTTTGTTTTTTGTCGTGTCCTTTCGTGTCTTTAATTAAAAAAGTGACCGCACTAATTAGCCTCAAAGCATTTTTTTTTCGGCTCAGATTCTTTACTTCACAGTGCATGCAGATAAAGAAAGATTTCTCAACTTTGGCGTGGGCTGTAAGTTAGGAAATAAAGTACTTTAAGTGATGAGGTTGAGAAAAGTGTATTGTGATGACAGTCTAAAGATGAATTAGTTGATGTGAAGTGTGAGAAAGTGCAAGAATTGGAGTATTGTAAGTGATTGAAGACAAGTGATGTGTTAGTATGGCTGGCTGGTATGTGTTGCACGTATGGAATGTGTGGTAATATTTGCGTGCATGGGTTTTTTTGTTTTTATTAAACGTTCGTAGAAATATCCGATAGTCCTGGCATTAAATTTAATTCGACTGGGGATATTTTTTAATTACATCTTTTTATAGGAAAGCTTAAACTATGCATTACATTTCCACAGCTAGCTTTACAACAGCTCAATCTGTGAATTTAGTACACCTCTTGAATAGGTATAGGGATCGGAAAAGATGGAGCTATTTCAACTTATGAAACTTAAGGCAGTGTACAATTGAGGTATTATGTAGTTAAAATTATTATTAAAAGAAAGAGAAAAGTTCTATATTACTCTTAGGTCTTTAATCTTATCTGAAGACTGAAGAAGAGCACTACCAAACAACACGAATTTTTAAAAATATTGGGTGGTATCACTTGTTAACATTAAGGTATGGGTGCGAATTACTACACCATAGATATAAATTATCGATGTCTTCTGCAGGCGCTGTGCTTCTTCAGAATTTCTTAAAATGGTTAAAGTGTTTAAGTCTTTTGCCCAAAGCGAAAATTCGGCAGATATGAAACAATCCCCAATATATTAACAAATAGAACAAAAAAAATAGTGACCCTAATATACTATATATCAAGCATGAAGAGGTAGTGGACCGATTAAGGGTTACAGTCTCAGTTTACTGGATACCAGGGTTCAAAGGAATAGAGGGAAATAAGAGAGTTGACGAGCTTGCTAAAGCAAGCACTCTCTTACCTACGATGAGTACGTCGAATATATATCCCTCACTCTCAGTTTTGAAGACGGAACTAGAGGAGGAACTAGCACTGGAGACACAGTCTATATGAGAACCCTCGACCTCCCACAGGACTTCCCCTAACAAAGCTGAGAACTTGCGACACGAAAACAACCAACTTTATTTTATAATTCCCAAGGAAGGAATGTAAAATATTTGTTGGAGTATTGACGGAATCTTGTCTCTCTCCATATCACGCAGCTAAAGTGAGGTTAGGTTAGGTGAGGTTGAGGCGGTTGCCTTGTGGCACACACTCAGACTCATAATCCATTGTGATGCCGCGTGGGAAGCTTTCCTTATCACTCTTAAAAAATTTGAGAATATCTTCTATTTCTGCAGAACTGAGACTTTCCAATTCGTTAAAAAATTGTCTGCCTAGAATAGTAAATCTCCGCCTGGATAGAGCAGGACAATGGCACAGTAGGTGCAAGATTGTCTTTGTTTGTTTTCCTCCTCATCTAGATAACTTCTGCAGAAGTCATGTGGTTGCACACCCATCCTCATGGCGTGCCTACCTATTATGTGCAGTGCAGTGCCTACGGGCGAGTTTGCAGGTGGCTTCATTATGCCATCTTTCGTTTGCTTTCCTTACGATTTCTTCAAGGATGAGTAGCTTACATGCTTGTAAGGGTATGCCTATGTCATTGGCTGTGTACTCATCGGCCAATTTGGTGCCGAGTCTTGTAGTTCATCGGCTCTGCAATTACCCTCAATGTCGCGATGGCCAGGAACCCATATTATCCTTAAGCGAAGTAACTCAGCCATCTCGTTGAGAGATGCGCGGAATTTTATGGCTACCGCCTAGTAGGTTGTCGACAGTTTTGTGGGGGATTTCAGCGCCGCCTGGCTGTCAGTGACAGTGTAGATCTCAATCCAGATATCGCCTCATACTGTAGCAGTGTCGCGGCTTTAATTATTGCCATAAGTTCAGAAAACTGAAGGTTATCCCCAGATGCTTGGAATATACGCCTTCGCCCACCCTGCCTTCGAGCTTTGAGCCATCTGTGTACATATATGTACATGGATAGATTCGCCCTGTCTTACATCGCCCCGTTCCCACTCGTACGGCCGGTCGCATATAATGCTTTCGATGGAGTGGTTAACATCGCGCCAGTTATAAGAACAGATGCTAGTCTTTGAGCCTTGTCAATTATTTGATGCTCAAACCCTTCTTAAGGGCATTCCACTATATTACAATACCATAGTAGAGAATATGCCTAACCACCGTGGTACAACCGGTGTATCATTCTGTGTTCCAATACCCATTTCTTTCCAATTAGCCTTCCGCAGGAGTACAACGCCATCATAGATTTGCGCACCCTATCAGCGACTATGAGCCCCCAACTTAGCTTCTTATCCGGTACAAGTCTTAGATATTTCGCCTTTTCTGTTACTTTAAGAGATTTTTCCCCTAAAAATATTGGTTGAAGAGCAGGTGTTTTATGTTTCCTGCTAAATAGTATCAGATCCGTTTTTTCCGAATTTACTTCAAGTCCTCGACTTTAACACCACATCTCTTGAGATATCTTTGTTGAAGATCACATAATGCTGGAAGGCTGAGATTGCTATTACAATATCATCAGCATATGAGATTATTTTCCCTCCCATTTTTTCAAGTTCTTGAAGAAGATTATTGACAGTTAAGTTCCGCAGAAGTGGAGAGATTAACCCACCTTGGGGTTAATTCCCTGATCGGGAATTTCTTAGTGTATGTGTCACCCAGATTTACGCTTATCGTTCGCCCAGTTAGCATTCGTTCTATTAACGAGACTAGCGCACTGTTTACTCCCATTTTCGTTAGCGAAGTTGTAATTCCTTCCGGATGTATGTTATTGAAGGCACCCTCGATGTCTAGAAAGGCAGCGAGGGTGTATTCCTTATAGTGAAGTGATTTCTCAACCGTGTTGGCGAGCGCATGGAGCGCTGTTTTCACTTTGCCTTTGCTGTATGCATGTTGGGCCGGTCATAGCTTGTTGCTAACTTTTCCTTCGATATTCACATCTAGCAACCATTTTAAGGTATTTAACAGAAAGGATGATAGACTAATCAGTTTGAAGTCCTTCGGTTTCGTATGTGTTGTTTTCCCACCTTTGGAAATGAATACCACTTTTACTTCTGCCTTTTTTTTTGGATATTTATTGGAGATGGGAGCTAAAATGAGGCTGGTCCAGAACGACGCGTGTAACTTATGCGAAGAAGAAAGGGGTATATTACGTTAGAACACATTCTTTGCCACTGCCCTACTCTAAGCAGAATTCGTTACAGCTGTCTGGGATCGGTATACTTTTCATCTCTGAAGGATATTGCTGACAAAAGTTTAAGCTATTCATTAAAACCGGCCAAGACCTCCTTCACGAACTATGTTTAAGTAAGATCTATTCAGATCAGCCAGGTATATAACCCAACCTACAATCCCAATCGAGATCTACAGTTATTTCAAAGTGTTTTGCAAGGTCCATTCATCACGAGAATGACACTGGACTGGAAGCCGCAAGCGAGCAGAGGTCGCGGTTGACCAAAAAAACACTTGGAGAAGGTCGATGCTGCGTGAACTAGCAGATGCCCACATCACATGGGACGGTGCAAAAAGGACGAGTCTTGGCGAAGCCCTATACTCCCGAGAGGAGTGAACAAGGAAAAAAACAAAAAAAAAGAAGTTTTTAAATTTTTATCATTTTCCCGTACCAGCTCCGCACAGGACGTTTTAGTGGGTTATTATATTTTTTAGTTTTATTAAAGGTGACTCTTTCGACCCAAAGTTCAGTATGAAGTGAAGTTACCTATGTATGTATATTACATACAAATCATTACCTACTACATTACCTACTTTTTTTCTCAATTGAATAATTTCTTTTTCTGAGGTCAAATAAATACGTTTGCTTGTTATAAAAATGCAATTGACAGACGAAAGCAAAACGACATCCTTTGAAGTGTAAAATAATCTGGCTAATGAAATTCTTGTAAAGTTGCCAAATTAATTGCAACAATGGCCGCTCGCAATGCAACGCAACAATCATCAAGAATCAACAAGAATCCTTCTTTTGTCGACTTGTGAAGTATAGCACACACACACACACATATACATACATACATATGCTACATATCACGAACGAAACACTTGAGCAAATATGTCACATGCAACAGAATCAATTTCGCATCAATTGACCAGCAACATGTGATCAGACGTACAAATGACTGTGCATATGTATGTGTGTAAGTGCATACATATATACATATGTAGTTGTTGCAACAAAAGACACCAAGAACCAAGAGCCAAGAGCTAAGGGTGCAGTAAAGTGACAAGAGCTGGTGGATGGTAAGATATTTGCGGCTCGAAAGAATGGCGCAAAGGGCACGAAGGAAGCATAAGCAGCAAAGACTTGAAATTGGAAATTACTGCGCTGAGTTTTGCTGATGCAGGGCATGAGAAAAATTTCAAGTTGCTGCTTGCACTTGTGCTGTAATTAAAAGCAATGACAAATAAAGCACACGCAACGCAGTTAAACTGAAATAAATATCTATCAGATTTTTGCTCGGGTGCATCAAATTGGCAGCTTCGATGGTAACTAAATAGTTTCGAATTTCGCGTACTAACTTGTAGATTTCGAATTTTTTAGAATTACCAACAGTTTGCTTATATCGTTTGGAGCTCTAGAACTTGCTGCAAAGTCAGAATTCAAGAAGTTTGAGCTATTGCCCCAAGCAGCTCAATTTTACTTAAAATGAGTTCAATTTTAAAATCACTTCAATTTCCATTTTTATTCTTCAACAAAGCGCCATCAATGTATCTGCTCTTGCTCTTATCTTATTTCCCTATTTCTTGTTTTTTTTTTGCATCACTTTTTTCCTTTCATCTAAAAATATTAGCTATGTTGTGGCAACTCCTAACCTATCATCTGTTCAGGTCATTGTCGCAGCTGCTTAGCGTTGCAGCCATCGCTTACTGCCCCATTACCAATAACTGTGTTTAAGTAAACGTTTCCATTTGCTGACACTGACAAAATTACATCGCATTGAATAGCAAGTATCCCAGTCTCAGATTCTACAAACACAATATAAATTAGTTAGCTTTTAGCAAAGTGGCATGGGAAGTTTGTTTACACTAACAAAGGCGTCGTAAAAGAATTCTCTGGGGTATGTGACATTGGTCGTTCACCTGATACTCATACACCTGAATCCAAAGCACTCCATTTGCACAGCCCAGCCTTTCGCAGATGCATGCAAGCCCGACTACCACCGTCAAGGTCCAAGCACGAGGAAGAGTTGTACCTGGTACCGCGCACCAGCAGTGTTAAGCGAATGAAAAACGGATGCTCACCTTTCCTTTAGAACATACGTTTTTCATTCGTCTAACACTGCCGGTACTAGATACTACTCTTCCTCGTGCTTGGACCTTGACGGTGATAGTCGGGCTTCCGTGCATCTGCGAAAGGCTGGGCTGTGCCAATGGAGTGCTTTGATACTTTAGAAGGGTCACCCAAGTTGAAGAGGCCAGCTCGGACATGTCAGACAACGGCAGGTACTAGACCGTTCGTCTTTTGAAGCCACAAGTTTTGTCTCACTTGCTGAGCAACTTCCAGGTAGATCATCAACGTCCGTAAATCCATAAGCGTCTGTCTCATAGAGAGCGGCTCCCTGGTCTGCGTCTGATGCCAGTGGGACGGTAGTTTTATCCACACCTGGTAGTAGGTATGAAATGCAACCCCTTTTCTCGCTGTCTAATGTTGAATCAGCCCGAGCCTCAGTACCCAGTCGCTCGTGCACAGGAATCAGGTGCGAGCGATGGTCATGCTATTGAAGCTTCGGTGGTTCAGATAGTTACCTCAGGTCTGGACAATCGGCAAACTACTGTGGTAAAAGTGGGTTACGTCCCGGACTTTTAATCCAACAGTGCAAAAAAAAAATTCTTTTTCAATTAAAATCAAAATTGTGATAAATAAAAACAAAAAAATGGAATAAACAAATTTACAAGTATTTTGTTAAGACAGGCCAATATTAGTAATGATTCCAAAAATAGTCTATCGGATCGAACAGTGTTCGGAAACGCGGTCTATCCTACAGACGAAGAGGATTTGTCTTAGGTATCCGCAGTGTCCGAGGACCAGACTGCAAAGGCTCCCGCTGATCGAAAGATCAAATCGGCTGATACTCCATCACAGAGGCCTGCGGTGGACAAAACCCAGGAACAAAAGATGAAATTGCGTTAAATAAGCTCAATCCACTTTCTTGAGAAGCTGAGAAAGCGTGACTAAAATTCTCTTTCCACACGGGATAAAGCGCTGAGGAAGAAGCACGCATACGACGCCCGAAAATACGAGAAGCAGCATGATTTGAGTACGACGTTAGTTGAACGCGAGGTTTCAAAGCAATCCAGTCCGATAATCTATAAATATGGTCCTTTTTAACCTAAACGTGGGTCCTTGCGACGTTGCTACAAATGGTTTAGACCATACTTGCCTCACTTTCTAAAGCGTTCGCACAACATTGATCTTTCAGTGCATCCCACAACAAAATATTCGACTGGGTTAACAGATGGCGCTGAGATCGTCAATTCACATCGCCCATATGACTGATGGCGCATTTAACTAACTCGAAGCATAAAATATCGATTACTTGATAGAACGTTTGTTATGCAACATCTTCCTGCTGAGATCAAAAATCATCCGAAGCCTGAGTATTCATTTTCAGCCTAGAAGAGTTACCAATCATGGCTACACAACGCCTACAGTTGATCGAAAGGACTCTCTAGCTGAAGTTCCGAAAGAATTGGTCAATGAGGTCAACTCTCCGAAATTCGGAACAACCTGCCAGTCTTATCGGCAATCCATACGCCAATTCGCTTCTTAGCATCAAAGCTCGTTGAGATAAAATTGCGCTTCGTTAGAAATGATGGGGTTTAGACTAAATTGACTACCAATTTGAACTCCTCTAAGAAACGGAGAAGCGCAAAGGAAACTGATGGTCGCTGGCCTTCAATTGCTCAGGTAGTCGGATCTTGAAGGGAATAATGTGTTGTCTTTATCTAGGACTCGCAACAGACTGAAGTGTTGTGATGAAGTAGTTGAAATCGATGGTGATCGATACTATTTTTCGTTCTGTTTTAATTTTATAGTTATAAATTAAGCTTCATAGTAAACTTTTTAAGAGATTGCAAACACTGACGGGCACGAGAAAAACCTTCTAATCAAATGCTCCGAAAATTTACTCGTATTAAGTTACTTTGACCTTAAGGCTGACCTACCCTGCATCGAATCAATTCTGTCTATGCCTCTGGGGTAAGCATTTACTTGAAAACAGTAAATTCGTATGTTGTGTGCGTATGTATTGGTAAATAGAAAAAGTAGACGAAAGTAAGTGTGAAGAGTCGTTGACAAAGATGTCTTATCCGGCTGGTATTTTGTGCTGCGAAAAGACAATAATAATATGGTGGTCACCATTGACCGCTGAAGGAGTCGAAATCAATTAGCCAATTGCAACCAAACTTGTACGTGCAATTTGTACTTCTGGCGACCGAGAACTGAAGTACAAAAACATATCTCGCTGCTGATCAAAGTGAATTGTCAGCACAATAGGCAAGGAAACATGATTGAGTACAACAAAGGAAGAGGACGAATTGTCGAGGAAATGATGAAAATGCCATTGATTGAATTCTTAGGAATTGTCATACATACGAAAATGTTTATATGTGAGGATGTATGTATGTATGCATGTGTGAGTGTATTGAAGCTACTTTGCCGCTGCGGTTGAGGGAAAGGCACTTTAAAATACAACGAATGCTGGTAATGCAATAAATTTAAAAAGTTGAGTTATGTCCCGGACTTATAATCGCACAGTGAACTTTTTTTTTCAATAAAAATAAAAATTATGAGTTATAAAAAAAATGTATAACAAAATTTAATAAACAAATTTACAAGTATTTTGTTTCATAAAAATATGTAAATTCATATTCAAGTAAAAAAAAAAATATGAAATAGCAATTCTACGTTTTAATTATTTTCTCTCTGCCAAAGCAGTCCAAGAATTCAATACAAATCCTGCATTTACAATCTAACAGGGAAACAAATTTTTTGTAATAAAATATATTCCAGTCGACTCTCGTTAATTCCAACCTGCGATATTTCGAACCTCTCATTAATTCAAAACTATCACGAGTCCCCTACAAAATCTCTTTATATTTCGAATTATGTGCATACATTTTTACGCACTCGGTAAGTCAAACGAAAAAATCATTGCTACGACGTGGTAATTCGAACTCATATGGCCAAACACTCAACAATTCAACTTAGCAAAGTTGAAAATACCTTTAGATGCTTTCCATTTCAATTCAACCGGGCTATTCGGGTCATGTTCTTCGATTTCGATGTAACTCAAATATGTTGCTCTCTGGTCAAAATAATGAGACACGTATTCTTTTGTTCGCCCGAAAAAAATTTTTTTCAAGAGTTATGGGCAATTTTGTTTTTAGGCTCAAAATCGATTTTTTTTAATTATATTATATAAGAAAAAAATTTTTTTAAATGCCCATAACTTAGTCAAAAATGAACCGATTTTAATAATTCTGGGTTCAAAATGATCGTCATTACTTACACGAGCGACTTCATGCAGAAACAATTACAAAAAGGTAGTTGAAAAATTCCTTCGTTGGTATACAGACTAAAAATTAGTATTAAATATGAGTCCTAAAAAGTATAAATGTTTGACGATTGCTGAAAAGAAGAAATTAATTGAAAAAGTAGAAGGAGGTGAGAAGAAAAGCGATGTTGCAAAAGAATTTAAGATTCCTCTCAGTACTCTCTCAACCATAATAAAGACCAAGGATAAAGTTATTGCTGCTCAAACTGCTAGAGCACGGAAAATAACTACCAAAGTTCAATTTCCTCGTCTGGAAGAAAGCCTGGTCATTTGGCTCAGACAGTGTAGAGGACAAAAAGTATCTATTACTGGAACTTTGTTACAGGAAAAAGCAAAAGAGTTCGCGTTTACTCTAAACATACAAAACTTTGTGGCAAGTGAAGGGTGACTTACAAATTTCAAAAAGAGGAGTGAAGAACCATCAATGGTACCAGTAGTTGACATCAGCGGTGTGAGTTTTTTGACCATGTTCAAGTGGATGAAGATGCTGCTGTCTCAGGATCACTAACCTATGACGAAATTTTATGTGCGACAGATACGAATCAAAAAAACAACGATGAAGATGAAGACAATACATCAGAACCTTTGGCAGAGGTGTCAGTTAAGGTAGCAAGAGCTATTTATTTTAATTTACAAAGCTTTTGTCTACAAAACGAAACTGATGAAACAGCATATCAGGCACTTTTCTCCTTAAACAAATTATTGAAAAGTACCTGTATGTATATAAAAAGGAAAATAAATTAAAAGAAAACTAAATTTTGTTTTCAATCAAAATGTAAAATATAAAAAAAAATTAAAAGTATACATTTTAAAAAAATAATTTAGCTCATTTATTATTCTCTCTTAACCCAAAAAACCCAAACATTTAATTGAAAATCAAACAAAAAATATTTTTTTTTACAAAAAATGAAAATTCTTATAAATGAAAATGTTAAAAAAATACTTAAGGAATTAAATTTTTTTTTCAATAATCTATATATATAGGTAAAAGAAAGTCATGTTAGTTTCACTATTTATAACTCGAGAACGGCTTAACCGATTTGGCTGAAAATTGGTGGAGAGGTAGCTTAGAACCAGGAGACGGACATAGGAAACTTTTTATCCCTTTCGAACGCGTTTCTGTGAAGTCACTATAAAATGTGGTATAAAAAAAACGCTTCTGATATGGAATAACAAAACGCAAATGACAGCTAAACGTAATTTTGTCTATGGTTAAGTAGAAAATTTGATAATATCAATTTTGTCAGAAATATATAATCACAGTAATTTGTATTCTCTTTGAATCATCATTATCAATACCACGACCAAGACGATCGAATCTTTGCCGACAAAGCCGTAATGCAAGAAGGATACGAAACATTGCGAATGAAACGACTGAAGAAGCACAATGAATTGCCCGTGAAGAGCGCCGCGTTAGTATGGCTCGACTTCGTGCTTCTTAATCACAAGAGCAAAGCGAGGCAGCCCGTGAAACGGCTCGGTTGGCAATGCGAAATCGTCGAACGAATAACAGAGATCAACAAGTAGATTATTTTCAACGCACAAGAAGAGAATTATCAAGTGCTGAGTTGAATCCAGCAGCGTTTCGATATGATTGCAATACTGATTACTGCTTGCATCCTAGCGTTTGCATTGGGCCAATGGACGTTGTTTGCGGGTATTGTGGCGCATTGAAGTTTTCCGGAGAAGCGCCCGGATTGTGCTGCCTTAGTGAAATAGTGAAATTGCCATTATTGATTTTTTTGGAGGCGCAATGATTTTACTGTCTGGCGACTTCCCCAAAACACTGCCAGTAATTCCAAGATCAGCTGCTGCTGCCATTAACAAACCACAAGGCCAATGCTTGAAAGTTTGTGGTCTGAATCTAGAAAATCATTGTTACTCACATGGCTAATTATATGTGGCATGTTCACGGGTCGGAAAACGATCTGCGTTGTTTGTTCTTGCATCTGATAATAAAACAAAAAATGTCGTGTATCACAAGGCGCTTAACTCAAGAGTACAATGTATTAAAGCTTCATTGAAATACTTGATCAATAAAAAAATTAACTTAATAAAATAAAAAAAAAACTGCTTTTTTATTGCCTGTAGGGCGGAACAAAGTTCGCCGGGTTAGCTAGTAAATAAATAAAAATAAAATAAATAAATAAAAATAATATTCAAAAAACACCTGTCTCTTAATTGTTTTCGCTCTGCTAAGAAAATTCAAAAATTCACTTCAAAATCATGAACTTAAAATCTGAAACCAAAGAGGTATTTTTTTTTAATGAAAATAAATAGTAAACCTAAAAATTAATTAATTTAAAAAAGTAAGTAAATGCCAAAGTTCAATTTAAAATCCCGACAATCCCAATCCAAAAGCGAAAAAGTATTTTTTATTCAAAATAAATAGTACATAAAAACGAAAAAAATAAAAATAAAAAAAATAATAAGAAATTAATATCAATTTTGTTGCTAATGAAATATATAAAAAAGTATATAGGTAGAAACAAAAAAAAAAAAGCTAATAAAACTTAAAAAAATAAAAAATTAAAAAAATAATATTTTTCTAAATACAAAATTAAAAAAAAATGCTTTTAATTGTTTTCCGTCTGCTAAGTACATCCTGAACTCAATCCTGAAGAGAGACTCTTTTGAAGAAGTATTTTTTTATTAAAAATAAATACTACAATACATAAAAGCTGAAAGGGTCAAAAACTTAGTTTAAATAAGAAATATTGTTTTTAGTAAAAAATTAATGAAAAATTTTAAAATATTTTTTTTGTCAAAGAAAAACTTGCCCTTTAATTGTTTTGCCTTTGCTAAGTAAATCGAAAAATTTAATCCAAAATCCTAGCTAACAACGAAAATATATTTTTCAACGAGAACTGAATTAAAAGAAAAAAATTTGAAAAACAATTTTTAACAAAAAATAAATAAAAGAAATATCTTAATAAATAAAAAATTAAAAATTGATTTTTTTTTGTCAAAAAAAATCCTGCGTTTTAATTGTTTTCCCTCTGCTTAGAAAATCCAAAAATTCAAGTCGACCGCTCCCGACTAGCTGGTGAGGTGATAAATCCATCAGAATGCAATTAACACTTTCGTAGCAATAAAATGAAGTGGGGCAGGCCTTGTCCCGCTGTTAATGTTGTTTTGTTTTCTCAGTTCAAATCGCACAAGAAAGTATAATCAATTTAAGGAAATTATTTTCGACGCGCTGACAGATACATTATATTGCCGATGGACACATGTGGTACTGTGAAAACAAAAATTAATGTGAGGTATTTGTAATTAATTTGCCTGCAAGCAAATCGAAAAAAATGTTGGGTATCAAATCTCTGCATCTATGTATATAAGAATACACACACACAAATAAAAGTGAAGTGTCAGTTTGGGATTTTCGATTTAGTCTTAATTTGTTTTTTTGGCGTTTTCACGCGATGTGGAGGCCGTAAATGTACATTAGGGTGGTTAGAAGGGGCATGGTCGGGGAAAATCTTTAAAATGTTGAGCTTTTATCCAAAAGGGTTACACTAAGTAGAACAAATATGTACTTGCATATTTCATATTCTTAAGAAAATGACTCTTAAAAGTATGTCAAGGCTCTTAATGTTGCCCCTGTGTTTTATATGAAGAAACAACTTACACTTACTTTCCGTAGATTTGGTGCAGAATACTGAAAAATATTATATGTTAGCTGGGCTGCTCTGTTTTTTATTTCTAACTCAAGAGCCCCTTTAGAATAGAAAAATTGGAAAAAAAATATTGAGTAATAATTATTAATATTTTCGCTCCACTTCTGGTAGAAAAGCAACGCATTGGATAAACGACAACGTTTGAAGTTGCAGAAATGGGTGAACTTCCGGAAGAGGCTATTCCTGATATCGACTACATCTGACGCATTTGAGTCGAGCAATCACACAAACATTCAAAAAACCGATACGAGGGGCGATCGCTTGATTTTCCTATTACATATTGCGAACTTCATCGAATGAAATTTTGAAAAAAGCAGAAATGAGAGGACCTACACTAACTGCCCTACTCAGCAGATATTACACCTTCCAATTACCGGCTCATGCAGAAGCATTTGACTGTCCTATTATTTTGAAGAAAATAAAAATTGGCATAATTTACGTCCGACAAATGCGTGAGAGATGGACCAAAGCTTTGGGCAGCGATGGACAATAAAAAATTATACCTGGTAGTACGAAAGCTTTCATTCGATTTTATTAGTCAGTAATTCCAAAAATAAAATCCTGGAAAATCTACAATTGTCCGGATATTCACAATACCCCAAGTTTTAGGAAATACCGATGAAAGGATTTTTTTTGACGATTTTAAAGCTGCGTTCGACAGTACGAAAAGGAATTGCTCATATGCCGCGATGTCTAAATTAGGTGTCCCCGCAAAATCAATACGCCTGGGGTTGACTCACTGCCGTAAGGCTTCTTTAATCTGATGCTGGAAACGATTCGAGCCGCAGAACTGAATCGCTCAGTCACAATGTACATTTGCTGGCGATTTGACATCATCTTGAATGATGGCAACATCCGATGAGGCTTTGCCTCGAGTGTTTGAAAGAAAGATTCTGCGGAAGATTTTTGGACCTTTGCACGTTAGTGACGGCGGGTATCACAGGCGATGAAACAATGAGCTGTAAGAGCTTTATTACGACAGCGAATAAAGATCCGGCGACTTCGTTGGTTGGATCATGTCGTTCGAATGGCTACAAACGCTCCGGCTCTGAAAGTATTCGATGCGGTACCAGCTGGTGGTAGCAGAGGAAAAGGAAGGCCTCTTCTACGTTGGAAAGATCACGTGGAGAAGGATTTGGCTTCACTTGTTGTGCCCAATTGGCACCGGTTAGCACGAGAAAGAAACGACTGGTGCCCTTTGTTAAACTCGGCGAAAATCACATGAACGGCTATCGCGCCAATCAAGAAGAAGAACTCTAAAAATAATACAAAAAATATTACTTTAAAGGAATTCGTTTATTTGAAGCAATAAATTAAATTTTTTAATGCTTCGAAATCGAAGCATATTTGATAGGCGACCAGCACCAGGGTAAATGCTCTTCGAAGCGAAACGAGTTTGAGGCTTATTTACTTAGACTAGTCTTTTGAATAACCCTACCGGAACTTGTGTAATGCTGTCAGATCGGATGATGTCAACCTCTTGCTGGAGCGACATATGCCTAATTATGACAGAATACTAAATTGTATGGTCGGAATGTCTTTCTGTCTCAACCGGGCATTGCTTCTTAGGCATCCATGCGGCTAGATTTAGAATTATTTCGTTTTCCTCTTGCCGCGGCTATCTGGAGGATGAGATGGAATTATCTTAGCAGATACTACGCAAAAACTCACACATCTTGGCTATAAGTCAATTCGTTAGCTAAATTTTATCAACAACACGAAGCGATTAGCAAAGCCTGAACTAGTCATCGTCCTTAACTATCAATATTCATACTTCCCCTGCCTGATTTCAATGATACTACGATGGTAAAACTTCTGATATACGTCTCAGTCAGCGCCTTTATCATTGGGGAACTTGAACAGAAGAGCGGCTTGGTGGATTGAAAATTATCTGTTACTATATGGGTTGTATATCGAACGGGGTTAATTCGATTTGTATACAAATCATCTGTCGAAGAGTTTGGAAAGATATTTGACAACGTTTTAGAACCATAATCTGTTCTTCTGGTGAGCACTACATAGACATGATATACGATTTTTGAAGCCGGAAATTTTCAATATACACTTGGACGATCCCCTTCCTGGCAAGATCATCAACAATTTCATTTCCCTCGATGTTCTCAGATCAAAGAAATGTTATCTGCACATTTAAGCTATTTGATCTTCTCCTTATAGAAGTTTACTAGCTTGGCTCTGCACTATGGCGTCGTACGAGCTCTGATCACGGCTTGACTATCGGAGAAAATGTTAATATCTCCATCGCTCCCGCGTTCCCTAAGCATTTTGCATGTCTGCAGGATAGCAAAGGCTTCTGCTTGAAAAACACTAGCAGTAGTCGGCAGTTTAAAGGTGATAGATAAATTGGCTGATTAACAAAAAATCCTTGCTCCGACTACCGATTCCATCTTGGAACAGTCAAGGAAGACAGAGGTGCAAGCTTCGGTGCAGATTTTCTCCTCGATACAATCCTGCCTATTTGGAAAGATTGCCCTAGCACGACCGTCAAACTCTAGCTTGCGGATAGAGAGATCTGTCCGCAGTTGCGGTGCTAACTGCATAAAAATGCTACCATGTCTCTTGAGAGATTGTCTCCAGAAGTCAATCGCCTTTAACTTGATTGCACTTGGAGCTGCGGTGAAAATAACGTAAAAGTCGATGGAAAGTAAGTGCAAAAGGACATTTAGACTACCTTAGACAGACGAAGTGAGTTCACCACTTTGTAGGGAAGTAAGACTTGAGCCCAGAGAAATGGTATCACAATGAGCCCACAAATGGTGTCACTCTATAACCTTATGGAGAGTGCCGACCAGCCACTGACAGTCTTTAACCACAAATATACTATATATAGATGTGTGTATGTATAGCAAATGAACGCATGATATCGTTTACCCGCCGAAAGCAGCTCTTCTTTATTCGTTATTCCCTTTGTATTGACTTTTTAGCCAAAAAACAAAAAAAAAAAAAGAAATGGAGGAGTGCAGATCACCATTGTATCTGCTGGTCATTGGTAGGCTGTATATCGCAGAAATGGCTCCCAATTGATGATCAGTTGTAGAAATTCCAACGTTCGCTCAAGTTGCCAGTTAACCATCGATAGCAGTTTAACAAGCCAACAGCCAACAACCAACTGAACTGCTGAGTTGCTGAGTGCATTACAAGCGGTCAGAACCTTTAAGAGGCCGTGGCGACTGGCTAACTTGGTCGAAAGCACGCCTCCTTGCGGCAGACCATATCGGACACATCCACATTGTGACTTACCACAATTTACTGCACAACTACCGAATGTGCACAGTGCACCCATTTAAGGCAAGTACAAGAGCAAGTTTAATAGCGCGCTGCTGCTGTTCGTCTCGAAGGGGCAGTCGTAAATGTCAACGGTGAAAAAGCAGCCTCACCGCCACCACAACATGATTGGCTATTTAAATAACAAAACTTGCGATCATGCAGTCAACCTTTAAACACTTTTGAATGCGTTTGAATGGGATTGTGTGAGCTCCTGCATTGTATGCTGATGAAAAGCGTCTGTCTTCAATGCTTCAAATTGTGTACGTACAATGGGGCGAGTAAGTTAGTGTGTAATGCGGGCATTCCAGCTTGGCGTATGTTGATGGGTTGCTGATCGCGATATTGTTACGCATGTGGCTGGTGATGGAGATGCAGCACCACAAGATGAATGTTTGTTTTAAAAACAATAAATGAAATGTTTACACGTACGCCCGCAGCGATCTGCAACGTATTAACGAGACTACATGGACTATATGGACTCGTAATTGCAACAATATTCCAAACAAAAACACTTCATAACCAAAATAAACACAAAGCGAATTAGAATGGCATCTATGTGTGTATGTGCACGTGCATACAAACATACATACATACAGATGTGCATATGCATATGACTGTGTGGGTGCGAATATAGGGGATATTCCAGGCTGAGGCGGCAAGTGAAGTATATTGACATCCTTGGCAGATTTTGGGGATTGAATTTCGAGAAACTTTGGAGGTGAACCGAAATTCTTCTAGGATCGGAGATATGCAGTGCGAAACAGAACCTTCTAGGAATTTTCTCTCTTTTCCTTTCCTGCAATCACAAGAGAACTTCGAGAAAGCGAAACTGTAGTGAAGCAAAAAAGGTAGGCACAGCTAATGTAAAACAAGGATTTTGCAGTGGCGAAAATGCAGCGATTGTTGGAGCAACGTTACTCGATTTTACTAGCTTAAAGCTAAACAGTTTGTACCTCCTGGAAGCACTGTAAACGCGGCATTTTACAAAGAATTGCTCCTTCGGCTGAAAAACCGCGTCGCCCGGGTTCGACCCGACCTCGTCAACAATTGGACCCTTCATCACGACAACACCCCGCGCACACCGCCTTCCTCTGCACCTCTGCATTGGCCAAGATGGAGGTACTGGTGCTTCCCCACCCTCCCTACAGCCCAGACCTGTCCCCTCCGGACTTCTTCTTGTTCCCGCGCCGGAAAAGAAAGCTGAAGGGGAGGCGTTTCGACTCCATCGAGGCGATCCAAAAAACTGTGACAGCCGAATCGAACGCGATTCCGGCGGATGAGTTTATGTTTCCTGCAGTGGAAGGACCGCTACCAGCGGTGTATTGACGCTCAAGCGTCCTACTTTGAAGAACATTAGTTGTATAAGCCAACAGGTTTAATAAAACTTCTTAAAAAAATAAGGCTCATTACTTTTCAATCAAATCCTGTAGCTTCGATTTAACCATTTTTCGATGTTTGGGATTAGCGTATAGGTCCACCTTTACTTTGTTGAGCTTTCCCAAAGATACTGTCATTTTAGTATGGATATTATCTTCCCTCTTTTCATGATTGCTGCTATGTTTGTGTGACCTTGTTATTTTAGCACGTCAACTCTTGATCGGTCTTCCGCCAATATGTCGATGGGCTTCATGCCTGCGATCACCTGTGTACCTTCGTCTGAGTTGGTTTTATCACCCTCAGTGGGCAGAGTCTGTACAAGACCTCTTATGGTCTTCTATGTGCCTTTACCTCCACTGATTTTACCCATATTGGTGCTGCATATAGCAGAGTGGATGTGATGATGAGCAGTTGAGTATGGTAATAAGTTTGCAATGTTTTCCAACGCCGTTTAAGCGTAAAGTGAATCATTTCGTTCCGCGGAGATGTGGTGATGCTTTTCTTCATTCAAGATTTTCAGCGGCTAGGAGATGTCACTGTTTAAATAACTATCATTAAAGAGACAAAACACCAAGACGAAGCTGTGAAAGTTGTGCCTTCGCTTGTATTTGGCGCTTGGCGTCAGCTACCATGAGGAACAAAAAGTGATTAATCCTGAAGGCTGATCAATTTAGAGGTTTAGTGCTTTTAAGTTGAAATAAAACAACGAAAATTCAAATTGATTGAGTAATCTTTATTATTTTTGTGCAGAACCATTAATGGTTTTTATGTTTTAAAGATAATCCCTTTCAAATAGTGACCGCAACTGTGTCATAATTCGGGTACCCGTCAACACCAATTTCGTAATGACTCGCTGGAGGACTTCGGTCGGTAACTCGGGAATAACTTTAGTAATATTGGCTTCTAATACCTCAATCTAAGTTGGTTTATCCAAAAAGAATTAAGACTTTAAATATGCCCACAAATAAAGGTCCAAGGTGTGATATCACAAGATCCTGCTGGCCAATCTGTTGGAACGAGGCGAGAGGCAAATTGCTCACCGAAACGACGACGCAGTACATCCATTACTTCACGGGCTGTATGGCAAGTTGCGCCGTACACCGTCTTGTTGGAATCAAATGTTGTGAAGATCTCGGGCTCCAATTTCCGACATCAAAAAGTCGTTTCTCATGACGCGATAGCGCTCATCATTCACTATTACTTTTTCACCAGCCTAGTCTTTGAAAAAATATAGTCCGATGATCGCTCCAGCCCATAGGCCGCACCAAACGGTTGTTTTTAATGGTTGTTCTTGAATGCCTTCGGCTTGCTCTTCAGCCCAAATATTAAAATTTTCTTATTAACGTAGCCATTAAGCTAAAAATGGGCCTCATCGCTGAACACCATAAGTTGGCCTGAGCGCGAGCTGAACATTTTTCACAGAACGTCGATTTTCGTAATACAATTGAACGATTTGTAAACGTTGCTGAGGCGTAAGTATTTCCTCCATGAAATGTCAATGAATACTGAAAAAAAATGATAAATTTAGTTCGACAGTAGTCACGCGAGATTTGTCAAAAACCCCCTATTTGAAAAAGTACCTTCAATCTGATCACTCTTTAACTTACAATCAGATGGAAAGGCAGGTGCACAGAACTCTGCAGTTGAAGTCCTCTACTCAATGAGATCACTCTGGCATAAGTTCATATCTGGCATGCTTGCTAAAGCAGCTAAAAATCAACCATTTATTGCAGCCCTTTTAATCTGGAACGTCCCATATACCATACTTCGATATGCAATTAATAGATTGTAAGAGAATATCTGAAATACATAGTTGCAATACACCGTCACCTCATTGCAGACAGTCTACAAAAATGATCTGCGCGGGTGATTTGCCAGCCAAGCAGCGAATTGATGATGGCTGATCGGGGATCGATGCCTTCATGTTGCTGTCTGCGCGCGACTGCTGCGAAGTAATCACTTGAAGAATTGGACATAAATTTCCATCTACGCGAACAACTGGCTATTCGCTATTTGGGCTATACGCAGCTGGAGTGGAAGTGATCTTGATGATTCACATGCGCGCTGGGTGAATGGATGTCAGCTGCAACTTACAGCTGCCTGAATATTGCTGATATGCGGATTTATTAGCTTGTAAGTGTTTTATGATTCCAATAAAACCGCTGAATTATTGCGTTTAAAGTATGGACGATGGGTGTAAATAATGTGTTAACTGAATTTTTCCTACTTCTGCATATGTATGTATGTGTACATGTATGTGTGGGTGTTTAGTGCACCCAAAAGAACATAATCAACATTTAGGCCTTAAGCCCACTCCTCTTAATTTTTTAGGCGTTCTATTCTCATTGTACACACATACAATTTATGTATATGTATATGTGTGTATGTGTGTATATGCATAATATATCTAATAATTGTGCACATCAGGCAACTGTCAAGTTGTCTGGCTGACTGTTTGGTTGGTTGGTTGACTGGTTGGCTGGTTGGCGAGCGGGCGTACAGCTCCAATACGACTTGTGCCAAATGGAGCACACTTTTCCACACATTTCAACGGAGTGCGATTCCTGTGGCTCGCCTGATTGATGATTTGTTTATTTTGATGTGAAATATCTCTTCGCACCACTAAATCGAGCTGAATTGGTACGTGTTGTTTCAGGAATTGAGAAATAAAAGAAAAATTATTTATGATGAAAACAAGTTAAGTGCAGATTGTTGGAGATGGTCATGATTTGTTGTTTTAGAATTGCACGCATACTTATTTAAGTACATACACACATACATATGAGTTTGTGCACATACATACACTAAAGCGTGAATAGTGTCAATGACATGTTGCTAAGGTTAAGGGACTTTTCAAAACTCGCTACGGGAAGGGTGGCAGTTAGGGTCATTTTGGAATCTAAGCCAATTTCATTTTCTCTGTAATGAGCTTTGTTTTTGTTAAAATTAAATTTTATTTTATGTTGCCAAAGATATAAAAGTTCATTGCGAATATTTCAAAAGCAAATTTAGCTTATTTTTCAACACTCCAGAAATCTATGTGATTGATGTTTGGAAGTCCCATTATTTTCTTAGCTAAGTTTAGTGAAAAATCTTTGTGTGGTTATATGTATGCATGTGTAGGAAAACCAATTGCAAGCTGTGCAAAAATGGTGCTTTTAGCGGCAACTAAATACATTAAGGGTGATCAGATTGGAGGTACTTTTTCCAATAGGGGTTTGTTTGACAGATCTCGCGTGACTACTGTCAAACGAAATACCTAATTTTGGAAAGACTTACGCCTCATCTATAAAACTTGGATAAGTGCTGCGCTGAATGTCGTTTTGCACTTACTTCCCATCGACTTTTACGTTATTTCCATCACAGCCAGCTCAAAGTGCGATCAGGTTAAAGGAGACTGACCTCTGGAGGCAATGTCCCAAAGGACATAGTAGCATTTCTCAGAACTTCGATCAGATCTCTCTATCCGCAAGTTAAAGTTCGAGGGTCGTGATAAGGCAATCATTCCAAGTAGTCAGGATTGCAAAGAGGGGAAAATCTGCACCGACGTTTGCATGTCGATTTCATTTTGGAACCGCAGGGGTTTTCTCTAAATCAGCCAATTTATCTATCACCTTCAAGCTGTGTAATTCTGCTAGTGTTTTTCAAGCAGAAGTCTTTGCGAGCCTCCAGGCATGCAAAATGCTTAGGGAACGTGGGAGTGAGGGAGATATTAACATCTTTTTTGATAGTCAAGCCGCAATCAAGGCTCTGAGGACACTGTAGATGGCGTAGTTCCAAACTAGTCAATACCTGTACGGAAGAGACCATACCTTTTCGGTGTGCAGGTAACATTTCTCTGATCTGGGTTCCAGAACCAAGGAACATAGAGGGAATTGAAATTGTTGATGACTGTGGGGACCTTTCAGAGAAGGAGACTGTAAATGCCCGGTTTGGCAGCTAAACGATTAAGGTCGCTGTGTGCTCCTTTCTTCGCCAGCCTGAGACAATGCGCCAGCCTAGTTCCCATCAATCTTTTCAATTATATCAAAAGCTCTGGCTGGCAGTAGATATCTGCCTGTTGGAGGTCTCATAATGGCATCAAAACGGCGCTTCAGTGCTACTTGAGGAGTGCAGACTGGCTCTTCAACTATTTCACTTACCTACCTTCTTACGCTTCAACCTCGTTTAGAAATCGTACCATTGGGTTACGAAAATCGACGCTCTGTGAAAAGTGTTCATCGTGCACTCACTCCAACTTATGGTGTACATAACTGTCCAACCGCACTATTCGGCAAAACAACGGCAAAATTGAGAATAATTTTGCATTATTGGATGATACTGGATCGAAGTGAAAAGGAGTTTCGCCTGTACATTGGAGTTTTGCCAATTCGACGCCGATCTCAACAACTTGTCGTATCTCGTGGCGCTACTAGGGCGATTTCTCGCAAAGATCTTGATTTGAAAGCGTGTAAATTTAGCCACACTATGATTAGAAGCCGATCGTTTCACAGTTTGGGCACCGAATTTCGGTCAGCGATGAGGCGCATTTTTGGTTTAATGACTACGTCAGTAAGCAGAATTTCTGTATTTGAGTTGAGAAACAACCCGAATCCATTCAAGAACAGCTATTATAAAGGGTGGTTAAGTTTCAAGGCCCGGTGTTGATTTTGAATAATATACAATTCTTTTAGAAAATGATTGTCATTTCCCTCTACTATGATAATACTGGTATGGTTCAATTACGCAAGGAACAAAATATCGGCCAAATGACCGCCGCGGCCTCGGCCTCCATCCGATGGTCCAAATTTTCGATGACGCTGAGGCATAATTGAGGTTCTATGCCGTTAATGTGCCGAATTATCTCATCCTTTAGCTCTTGAATTATTGCTGGCTTATCGACGTACAACTTTTCTTTCAAATAACCCCAAAGAAAGAAGTCTAATGGTGTCAAATCACATGATCTTGGCGGCCAATTGACATCGTCGCGACGTGAGATTATTCGGCCATCAAATTTTTCGCGCAAAAGAGCCATTGTTTCGTTAGCTGTGTGACAAGTGGCACCGTCCTGTTGAAACCACATATCGTCCACATCCATATCTTCCAATTCGAATCATAAAAAGTTCTTTATCATCTCACGATAGCGAACACTATTCACAGTAACTGCCTGACCGGCCTCATTTTGGAAAAAAAATTCGGCCCAATGATGCCGCCGGCCCATAAACCACACCAAACAGTCACTCTTTGTGGATGCTTTGATTTTTCGGCAATCACTCGGCAATTATGCTTATTGACGAATCCACTGAGGGGAAAATGTGCCTCTTCACTGAAGATGAAGTGCGCGATATGTATTTTGATTTGAACGCCCGTTTTCATAATAAGCCTGAATAACTTTAACACGTTGCTCGATTGTGTATTTTTCCACAGTTCAAATTGAATTAGTCTGAAATTGAAAAATGTCAAATGAAGTGCAGAAACAAGCTTGACGTTTAGGTGTGGTTCACAATCAACATCGACCCTTAAAATTTAACCACCCTTAATTTACTGAAGCCAACTGTTTGGTGCGGTCAATGGGCTGGAGGAATCATGGGCCCATATTTTTTCAAAGACGAGGCTGGCCCCAAAGTATTAGTGAATGGCGAATGCTATCGCGCCATTATAAACGACTTTTTGCTGACGGAAATTGAAGCCCTTCAACTCCACAACATTTGGTTCCAACAGGAGTGCACTTCTTGCCATGCAGCCTGTGAAGAAATGAATTTACTGCATTGTCGTTTTAGTTAGCAGTTTTTCTCCCGTCTCGGGCCTGTGGATTGGCCAGCAAGATCGTGTGATATCACACCTTTGCACTTTTATTTGTGGGGGTATACAAATTCGAAATACTTTGTGGATAAACCAGCTTCGATTGAGGCATGGAAAACCCACATTACTAAAGTCATACACGGGATACTGACTGAGGTCCTCCAGCGAGTCATTTAGAATTGGTGTTTACGGATGACCGAATTACGGCGCAGTTGCGGCCAACATTTGAAACGGATTATCTTTATAAAATAAATGTTTTGAATGGTTCTATACAAACAAAAAAATAAAATAAAGTTTGCTCAATCAGTTTGAATTTTCGTTGTTTTATTTACATTTAAAATCCGATTCTTCTCAATTGATCACCCTTTATATATAGAGTGTTCGGTGGTAGAATCGAGAATTGAAAATTAAGTTAATTATTATAAAGAAGTCCAGTGCAGATTTAATATATTGCTAAATATTTCCTCGAAATGTTGACCGTTACTTTGGATCCATTTTCGGAATCTGAGTATGGGAGCTCCGCGCCTCTTACTGAAGAATTGATGTTGGGATGCAATAAACCTTGCGGACGCTATTTTCTTGTATTGCTGAGATGGTCGCTGGGTTCCTTTTAAACACATCACTTATGAGGTACCTCCACAGAAAAAAGTCCATAGAGGTAAGATTGGGAACCTGGGAGGCCAGAGTAACGCAGCGAAACGGCTTATCAGTTAGTTATAGAAGAAATCACGCAGTATTTATCCGTGTGTGAGGCGACGCCATCTTGCTGAAACCATGTGTGGTTAATGAAGGAAGGATGTTTTTCTCATTATTGGCAGAAAATAATCGTTCAGCATACGCCGCTACGAGACACCTTCCACAGAAATTGCTTCCACTCGACGATTTAAATAAAATATTGTTCAATTACTCCACTGCTCGACAATTTACACCAAACCGGCACTATGGGCCTGTGAAGTGGCTGTTGCTGGTTTGTTTAATAATGGGTTCTGGACTTTAGATGACCAATAAAAGCAAATTGGTCCATTTATGATTGCATTAAAATTGAAATGGGCTTTATAACTTACAAAAAATAGTGTTTATTTTGATTTTTAGTGTTCATCATTGTATCAAAGTTTTAAAGTACAGAAAAAAATTTTAATCAGAAAAATTATAAAAAAATTACAGCATTCGTTAAATATGAAGAAAATGCACAAGACCGTCAGAAAAAAAATTGTCAAAAATCAACGCAACTTTTTCGCAATTCAAATTTTCATTTTATTTAATTAGAATTCAATGGACTATTATTCTGTATACTCCAAACCTTCCTAGAAATTCCAAGAAAAAAAAGCTTCAAATATTAATGAAAACTGCTTGAATTTTTTTTTTACAAATTTGCACGAAGTTTGATGCTTGGATTTATATGGTTTTCGTAGTAAAATAAACGATATTTTCAATCAAAAATTATTAAAATTAAGTAAGAGATAAATGAAATGCTAAAACTTGTCTATAAGTCTCTGTGGTATAAAAAATGAAGCGCGCTCGAACTATTCGTAAGAGGCAGCAGAAAATGGCAGAGGAAAATGAAGTTGTTAAGTTGCTGCTATTAAACCATCTGAGGAAACCACATAAATCAAATCAAACTTCATAAATAAAGGGAATGTTTGCCTTTTCTAATCAATCTGTGAAATTAAAAAAATTAAGAAATATATTTCATTTTGTTTCTAATAAGTAACTTGCATATGGACCACCCTTTATTTACATTTGCATGTAAAGCTGCAGCAACACTCGTTTAAGAACAATAAACAATGAACGCATAAATCAGCGTAATTAGTTGTTACAGTAACAACTTTCATGTGTGTGTCAGAACCACTCCGCAATTTTGTTGGAAGCGCTGAAATTTCCAAAACGAGTCTCAAGAAAAGAAAAATTATTAGGATTGGAGTATTTCATACCCAAATAAATGTAATGTTTGTATGTATATACATAAACAGCATACATATATGTGCATATATATGTGAGTATGTAATCTATGAAATCCACTTTAAAGTTCGCAGTGCTACAAGGGTGGTTTGAAAAGTACACGGCCGACGCAAGAGATCAGATTACTTGGACTCTTCATTAAATTCTAGGTAGTGAAATACGCACCCCAAAGCAAAAATAAAAGAATGTGTATGAGATAAGATTTTTGTATAAGATCTTGGCCTAATTATTTACTAAAGTTAAAGATAAATTGAACCGTGTTTCTACAGTCGTGAACACCAAGCACGCTTTCGTGAAAAAATAAAGTAAGAGCGGCTCGAAGTGTAGAAGGACAATCGATGGGTTCTTCCGGCTTACTTCGCACTGTCTATCAGGAGACTTCTACCAAGCAGAGTAACCCAATGTTAGACAATTTCGCCAGATGTTGCGACGTGCAACTTTCTTCTACCAGGTGGCGCAAAACTAATCATGCAAATGACGTGAAGCAGACAGCCGCTGCATACAAACAGACAAGCAATGGAACGCGTAAAGAACAAAATAAAAAAAAAATGAAAATTAGATTTCCTAGAAAGAAATATTCTCTAAAAGGAACAAGATTTGTATACGCTGAAGCTGTGATAGAGGAAGCGGCACGCACATATGCTGAGGGAACTGACAGGAGAACACTTGCAACACTGCTGCAAACAATGAAAAATTCATAAGGAGGGTATAGGAGTAGTCAAGGGTTGAATATGCAGTGAGTTTATTCTTAGTAAATTTGTAAGAATTGCAAAATAAAACTGTTACATCGTAAGTTTGGTTGTTTAATAGCCACTCCTCATTTTCGCAGGTATTATTTTGCTCTACGTATTTGATTACAACTCGAAAAGTTATGGGAAACCCACAATGAAACTTTTAGGAATTACTGAGCAGAGTTTCAGCTCAATTTGAGGTTAGATGTTTTTCAAAAATGACAAAAAAAAAACGGTTTTTACAAATATTTTTAACGAAAAATAGCCAAATTTTCACCACAAAAAAAATTTACCAAAATTTTTTTCATATACAAAAAAAAACGCGAAAAAAAAATTTTAACAAAATTTCTATCTAAAAAATGTTCCCAAAATTTCGACCAAAAACGAAAATTTACCAAAATATACCAACATTTTTTTTTCACAGAAATTTCTACCAATACAAAATTCTTCCAAAATTTGTATTAAAAAACAAAAGAAAAAATTACCAAATTCCTTTTACACAGAAACTTCTACCAATCAAAAGTTTTACAAAAATTATTACAAAAAAAAATTATTGTTCACAAAAATTTCCACCAGAAAAGAAAAATTTAACAAAGTTTTTACCAAAAATATTTTTTCTACCAACAAAAATTTTTTGTCACCAAAATTTCTACTAAGCAAAAACGCAATTACCAAAACTTGTTTTCACAGACATTTCTACCAATAAAAAATTTTTACTAAAAATATTTTTTTCACAAAAATTCTTACAAAAACAAAAACTCCAATAAAAACTTTCTACCAAAATGTTTACTATACAAAAATTTCTATCAAAATTTTTACTATACAAATATTTTTTTCACAAAATTTTTTACAAAAACGTAAAGTTTACCAAAATTTTTACTAAAAATATATATTTCTATTTTTTTCACCGAAATTTCTACCAATAAAAAATTCCACCAAAATTTTTACTAAAAATATTTCTTGCACAAAAATTTTTACAAAAACAAAAAATTCCGAAAAAAAATGCCTACCAAAATGTTTGCTATACAAAAATTTCTCCCAAAATTTTTACTATACAAATATTTTTTTCACAAAAATTTTTACAAACAACGAAAAATTTACTAAAATTTTTACTAATATAAAAATATATATTTCTGTTTTTTTCCACAAATTTTTCTACCAAAAAAAAAATTATTTTCAAAACTTTTTTAACAGAAATTTCTACCAATAAAAAATTCTACCAAAATTTTTACTAAAAATATTTCTTTCACAAAAATTTTTACAAAAACAATAAATTCCGAAAAAAATGTCTACCAAAATGTTTACTATACGAAAATTGCTACCAAAATTTTTACTATACAAACATTTTTTTTACAAAATTTTTTACAAAAAACGTAAAGTTTACCAAAATTTTTACTAAAAATATATATTTCTATTTTTTTACAAAAATTTCTACGACAAAAAAAATGTGTCAAAACTTTTTTAACAGAAATTCCTACTAATAAAAAATTCTACAAAAATATTTACTAAAAATATTTTTTTTTTCACAAATATAAAAAACCAAAAATTTTCACAAAAATTCTTACAAACGAAGAAAAATTTAGCAAACTTCTTACTTTAAAAATATTTTTCATACAAATTTTTACAATAAAAAAACCACAAAACACTTACCAAATTTTGTTTTCACAAAAATTTTTACCAAATATAAATTTTCTAAAAATGTCTACCAAAATTCTTACTATACAAATATTTTTTTCACAAAAATTATTACAAACAACGAAAAATTTACCAAAATTTTTACTAAAAATATATATTTCTATTTCTTTTCAACAAAAATTTCTACGAAAAAAAAATTGATCAAAACTTTTTTAACAGAAATGCCTACCAATAAAAATTTCTACAAAATTATTTAATAAAAGTATTTTTTTCATAAAAATTTTTACAATAAAACATCCACAAAACACTTACCAAATTTTGTTTTCACATAAATTTTTACAAATATACATTTTCTAAAAATTTCTAGCAAAATTCTTATTATACAAATATTTTTTTCACAAAATTTTTTACAAAAAAAGTAAAGTTTACCAAAATTTTTACTAAAAATATATATTTCTATTTATTTTTCACAATAATTCCAACCAAAAAAAAAAATGTATCAAAACTTTTTTAATAGAAATTCCTACCAATAAAAAATTCTACAAAAATTTAAAAAAAAAATTTTTTTTCGCAAAAATTAAAAACAAAATTTTTTTTTCACAAAAATTTCTACAAACAAAGAAAAATTTAGCAAGATTTTTACTGTAAATATTTTTTTCATAGAAATTAAAAAAAAAAGTTTATAAAACACTTACCAAATTTTGTTTTCACAAAAATTTTTACCAAAAATAAATTTTTCTAAAACTAAAATTTTTCTAAACATTTTACAAAAATTTTAACAAACATTTTATTTAACAAAATTTTTTTCCAAAAAAAAAAATTTACTAAAATTTTTACCAAAATGTTTTTTTTCACAAAAATTTTTCCAAAAAAAAAAAAAAATTTTTCACAAAAATGTCTGCAAACAAAACCGAAGATATTTCCCCGTAAAAACTCTGTACCAAAATTTTCAACATAAAATACATCTCAAAATCATTAATTTGTTTTTTAATTTTTTCCGTTTACCCCTTATTGTACGAGTACTCAAGCCTACAAATTAGCAAAATTTCAAAAAAATGTACGACAATGTCCAAAATGCTTGGATCACTTGACGTGAAATCTCTCCTTCACTGGTCTAGCCTGAATTTCTGCCTACAGTTCTTTTAGAAGAGACGATTTTCGGTTAATGAATTTTTGCTCAACCTCCAATTGCAAAAGGCGAAGCTATGACAATCTATGATGAGTCTATAAAAACTAGTTTGTCAAATAGAATATTATAAATAAAAGTTTAAAGCGTACATTTCATATTCTGTTCAATCAAAATTAAGAGGCTTCAAATACTCTTGTTGCCGTGGAATACCCCACAGTTATGCACCTATTTTCTATTAGCGCATTTTAAACGAGCGCAATTTCCGCGCATGCATTTATTTGTGCTACCTCTTTGTATGTTTGTTTGCCTCATACATTCCGCCACAATTGCTGTGCTTTTCGTAAACACAGTACATACATATGCACGTGTATGTGTGTGCGTATGGAAATCATTGCTATTACATACATACATACATACATACATTCCTCTACTCACATTTATTGTCAGCAATTTATCTCACAGTGTGATGCAAACGTATAAATCTTTCAACGCCACTGTAGTTGAGGCAACACACACACACACCTAAACATCCGCATACGTATGTGTCTAATCGTGCATAAGAAACATTCCGAAAAAATAATTCAATTTCTAATTAAAATAAATATTTAAGTTTACCTTTAGTACCTTCCAAATGTTCAGTTTGATTTGGGCTAAGAATAATTTATTATAGACCCAGCAGCGGTGTTTTGGGGAAGATGGGATAAATTAAATGGGAAATAATAAATTCGGTATTTTTTCGTGGCTACATTCAATAAATTTTTGCACGTTCCTATGCGTGGATATTTGAATATTTACAATATTATGTCACAATACGTTATGAGCTGCCACGGCACCCTGCGGGGAATACTTGGAAAGTTGAGGTAAATTTTTTACACCAGAATTTTATATACGCCAGTCTGGTAAGAACTAGCCAAGGATAATAGATTACTATGTAGGTTTGACCAATAACTATGGTGAAAAACAACATAGTGAGGGAAATTTCAGCTGCCACGTCACGGGGGTATGCCCCAGACGAAATCTGCACGATAATTTCATACAATTCAAACACTTGTCCAATCAGTCGTTATTCAGATAGCAACGACGCAATATGAGTTTATTTTTTTTTTTTGTATATCACTAACACATTCATAGTTATTTCGTAATCAAACTGATTCATAACTCCAGCTACGTCGACCCATCCGCTGATTCTGTTAAATTCGCTGAAGGCGGCTAATGGTCTGATATTGGTCACACCAATAAATTTCTTTTCACCATGGTAACTAGCCACTGCTGGCTTTAAAAAGAGAATGAATTTTGGTTTATTTTTAAACAGTCTTTCTTCAAATGGATAATTAAAGAAAAAAATTGTTTTGCTACAGAAAATTTTACGACGCTTCGTAGAGAAGATGTGCCTTTAACCGATTTCTGACTACCGATCGATGGAAAATTGTTTGATTTATCATGACCACTGTTTTGAAAAACATTGTTCCAAAAAAAACAGAAATGGAGATGGGCCAATAACTATCTGCTGCAGTGTTGCTTTCAACTCATAATAATCTCATTAATTATTTAGAACTCTTTAAAGGAAACATCTTAAGATATTCACAAGAAAATGTTTTTAAAAATAAAGCAACAAAAGGAAAAGATTCTTTGAAAATTTCATGCTGATCTTACCCCTTAAACCTATAAGTCCAGAACGAAATTTGCACAACAATGGAATAATGGGATTAAAATATTAATACCATATTTTTGATTGGTTTTTATGGAAAAGATTGAATAATAGCTACTTATGGTTGTGTTAATCGCTTCCTACGACTGATGAAATTCATCAGGTGGGTAATATATATTTAAACCAGCTATAACCGCAGGCGTAGCAAAAATGTGAGAGCCAAGATGCCTAAATTGTAGATTTGCATGAGAGCAGGACAGAGGAGAAAGTGCTAAGTTAATTTCACCTCATCTTCCACACAGCTGCAGCAAAAACGACTTGAAGTAGTGCCACATCTATAATGCCGATCTATTGCCGATATTCCACATGTGGCGGCAGCCTTAAGCGCATAAAAACAATGTAAACTAGCGAAGAGTTTTTATATTCTTTATAGCAAATTTTATTGATTAAAAAATAAATAATACACATATATTATAATAAAAAAAGTGCGTGTAGCGTAGTACACAAAACAGAAGTGAAACTTTCAAGGCAGTCAAAGAAAGAGGGAGAAACCCGAGAGAGAATGAAAGAGAGAGAGAGAGAAAGAATATGTATCTAAAAAAATTCACAACATTTGCAGAGAATACAAATAGACAAAATTTACAAAAAACGGAGAAGGGTCGACCAGTGTAGGTAAACGCCGGACGCAAACCGTGGAAACAATGCGCATTACTCCGAGCGTTTATCACCCGCACCAACGCAGCGATTCCAGGACCGCAGCAACGGCACAAATTACCGCAAAGCAATACCAATAAATTCGACGCCGGAATGGATAGCACTTTATAGTACGCACAAGCACTAGCAATGAAACGAAAATAACCGGCAAAAAGTAGGCACAAAAAAAACGTCAAAAAAATTGGGACCAAAAACCACCCTAAACAGTAGGCACCAAGGAAATATAACGCCAAAAAGTTGACACCAAAAATATATTTCCTACAAGTTTGCACCAACAAATAAGCGCCAAAAAGTAGGCAGTGTTATTTCTCACTAAAAATTAGCAACCACAAGGAAAAACTCAAGAAAAATAAACTAAAGTGTATCTAAGATATATATAACGTATAACTCTCTCTCTCTCCTTTTCCTCTACGTTATATCTTTTTTCTCTCTCGCGGAACGAAAATGCCCAAAACGTTGCATGGCCTTGAAATTTGACTCTCCATTCTCGCTCGCCCACCGACGCCTAAGAAGTTTCACTTCAAGAAGTTGGAATATGAAATAACATTTAAACACTTCGGTACCTTAGGGAGTTTTTATGTTGAAGCTGCAATAAGAGCAGACAGTATGTCAAGAAAATGTTTTGACATGCTCAAATATTCAAGTTACTTGCACTTTTTAAAGTGTCTATTATAATTAGATAGTAGGAAAAAGTGTGCAAGAGTTATCAAAAATGTTTTATTTAACTCGACAAACTATTTATAATATAATAAATCGTGCAACAAATGAAAATAAGCTGGAGCCAAAATCTGAAAGGGGAAGAGCTCGGAAAATATTTGACTGTGACGAACGTATTTTTTCATTAAAAAAAAGTAGGTCCAAATCCGCATTTTTCGACAAGAAATTTTGCTAGTGAGCTAGAGATGAGTGTGGGGTGAAATTTTCTCATGCAACAGTCCGCCAAGTTAGCAAAACCATAATTATGCTTCACGAGATGAAGCTCGAACGAAGGTTACCTTTGTCTTAGAAAGAATCTAGCTTAGCCTGATAGCTACTGGAATGATGTGATTTATCTGGGATGAGATAAAAGTCATGATTTATTACAACGATCGTCCTTTATAGAGTGCGGAAGCAGCTATTGAAAGTACTGGAAAGGCGGAATATTATACCGAGAGTTAAATACGACAAACTTTCAGTCCTGGTGTGGACTGAAGTAACAGTGTTCCAATACCAGCCTGATCCTATAACAGTTGTTCGAGTAGAAGCATCCCAAAGCAAATGCCCGCTTGTGTTTGCAGAAAATTTGGCCACGTCCCAAATGCATCGCTAGAGTGATACACAACTATTCGCTTGTTGGAATTTGTCGAGAAATTAAAGAAAATCAACCGCCGAAGACGAATCATCCTTCACCAAGACAATGCGAGCTGTCACATATTGGCTCAATAAAGAGAGTTTTGAAGTACACAAAATATCGAATTAATGGTTAATTCGCCTTATGACCTTAATTTGGCATCTAGTAATTACTGATTTCTGTCTGTTGTCGAACATCAAAAATAAAATGCCAGGTCAATATTTTTCTACACTTCAATAAGCTGTTGAAGCCTTTAAACAGGAGTAGCTTTTTGGAGGTATCCACTTCTTACAAAAGTGGTTTCGAAATTAGTTCCAGCGAAGCAGCAGAATTGTATTGACTTCCAGGAGAATATTTTGAAAGCCAATAAAGCCATTTGCCTTAATTATTTTACTCTAATTTCATTATTGGACGCAAAATACATATAAAATTCAACTTTTTTATGCTGACTCCCTAGGTGCACTTGGAAAAGAACACTCGAAAAAGAACTTAAGACCGCAGGGAAATCTTTTAGAGAAGTCAAGGTCATCGCGAAGAATCGTAACCGTTGGTAGCGTTTTGCAGAGAACCTATGTCCCACCGCGGATGACAGGAATGCAGAAGAAAGTGTAAAGTCCTGGACCTAACACATAGTAGGTGGCACCAGATTTATTGCATTCTCCTCTTTTTCAGTGGATCAAAAAGAGTTTCGTATTTTAATTTTATAAATTTTGGAAAAAATGCCGATGACTTGGAAATTTTTATGAGGACTCCACTCCATCAGAAACAACAATAAAATGCTGATTTGCTGGCTTCAAACGTAGTCGTACAGATACCGATGATGCACAACGCAGTGGACGTTCGGAGATGGTAACTGCAGAAAACATCAAAAAAATCTACAAAATCGTTCTGAATGATCAAAAAGTGAAGTTACGTCAGTTAGCTGACATCGTAAATACAAATGCATAAGCATTTGCCTATGAGAAAGCTCTGTTCAAAGTGAGTGCCACATTTGCTCAATCAAAACAATGGTAAAACTACATGAATTGAACTTCGAATTGCTCCATCGTATTCGCCAGATTTGGCGCCCAATGACTACTGGCTGTGCGCAGACCTAAAAAATACTTGCCGGTATGAATTTTGGCTCGAATGAAGAGGTTATCGCTGAAACTGCGGCTTTTTTTGAGGCAAAAGAAAAGTCGTTTTACAAAAATGGTATTGAATTGTTAGAGCGGCGCTGAAATGATTGCGTTGTTCTTAATAGAAATAACGCTGATGAATAAAGCTAATTAAAAAAAAAAATGTTTTCTTTATTAGGCTTGGGACTTTTCAGCCCATGTGTTAGATCTAAGTTAAGTTAACAATTACTAGGTTTTAAAATATAGAAAAAAGCATAGAACCTGGCAGCTGTCGCTCAGTTTCTAAGACGTTGTGGGCATACAGGGTTGCCAACCCTATATCTTTTGACAGAGACGTCAGATCGCTTAATGACATACCGCGTTGGAAGCGTCAGTCTAAGCAGATTTTTACCATGGAACAGTACATGCCACGCGAGCGCTCCCAAATTGTTGAAATTTACATTCAACAAAAGAAGTCAATTGGGAAAACTCAACGTGCGTATAAAAAATTAAATAATGTGAAAAGTGCGCCTTCTAAGAACACCATTAAACGTTTGTACGAAAGGTTTTCGACTGGTGATGCTTCTTCTAATCCAAAGAGGCCAAATCAAAACCGATCAAGGCGTTGCCAAGGACATCCCAAAATCGCCGTTCTCAGCAGTTGGGCATTGCTCGGACCTCTTTACAATGAATTATCCGCATTGATTTGCATTTATTCCCGTATAAGATTGACGCACAGATTGTTGCCTGCGGACAAGCCTCGTCGATTGGAATGGGTCCAAAAAGACATCGAAATCCGTCGGGTCCGTCAAATATGGGCAACCCTGTACAAGTCATTACTCGTTTGTGTAAAAAAGAGAGGCAAAGCAGGGCGGATTAGTCAGACTCTCGCCTTGCTCGCTTATTAAAACGGGCGCCGTACGAAATCAGTGTCTCTGCTTTTTCCTACAGGGTAATATTTGCACATATACACATATATGTAAAGAAAATATTATATTAAGTGATTAACTTTTTATTGAGGGATGCATTATTATGACTTTATTATCCAAGTTGATCATTGAAGCGTAAATATTTTTAATTGTATTGCGTTCTCTTGCACTTTCAAATAAATCTTATAATCTCAAAAGTTCATAAAAAGGTAAAATGTAACAGTTAACAGTTTTTCTCACTGAAATTAAAATTTATGCTTGTAAGTATAGCTTGCCCTGATGAGACGGAGATTCTAGTTACGAAGTAACCGTGACTGCCAAAGTTGATGGTTACTACTCGTATAAGCAACATAAACATACACATACATACATACCTACATTAACATTGGTCTGTAATTACATACTTCAGCAGATAACCGTTAAAAGTAATAGGCTTGTTAAATAAGTTACATTATATTAGTGTCTCGATAGCTGCAACGAAAGCCATTCAACAAAAGGGAAATGAAAATGGATCCTGCGCAAATTGCGCAAAGGGTTAAAGTCTGCCTACACACAACAGACACATGTGGACATTTCAGCATGGCGACTGACTAAGTAGTCGCAGGTATAATATGAGAAATGTCAAAAGTATTGCATGAACCTTCTTTCGAAATCCCAGCTTAACTTTTGACGTTTCAACAAAATGCTCTTCTGTTCGTCGGCATTAAGAAGTGCTGAAATTTGGATTTGTGCTCATCATAAATGTTAGATGTGGTTTTGGTGCTTATTTTGTGCCTTTCGTAATGATGTCGCCTTGATGGAAAGTAGAAATGTTAGAGTGATGAGTAAAGTATGTGTGTGTGTGTGGGACGAGGAGGAAGACATCATCAAATAATGAAAATGAATGGCGGTGGGCTTAAATGTTATATTTAAGTTTGGTAGAAAGCAAATCATGCAGGCATTGAGTGGAGCTATGCATGTACGATATAGCCGTCGGATTGCATGTCTAAAGCTATGCCACTAATATCAACTGACAATTCTTTACAAGGGAGTACAAACATACATGTGTGTGTGTGTGTGTGTGTGTTTCTACACACACATATGTTGAAATGTGCAAAGGATGCTTTTAATGTCGGTCCGTTTGTCCGTCTGCTAGTCATTCAGCATAACCATTAATGCATACCAAAGCTGAATCAAGTGGTGTTACATATATAAGTATATACATTTATCTATGTATGTGTGTGGGTTTGTATGCATTCATATGTATTGTGTAATTTTTTATTAATGTTATGAGTGGCGGCGTTAGCCTTTAAATTGCTGTCAACCGAATTACATGATGAGTTAGTGTGGGCTGCGTTTTCCTCCCTGTAGGAATAATCACCAATCTTTCCGTTTTTTTGCTCGCCTCTGGTCACCCGCGGGTGGTGTTCGAAATTACCCGTTACATGTCTCTCAAGATGTGCAAAGGTATCGCCAACATTAGACCGTTTAACGGCTCTCAGCGATTTTGAAGGAATCAGCTGATTTGCTGGCGCAACCGAGGGTTTAACAGCGGTTTGTTTTGAAAAAAAAATGAGAATGTGCTGGTACAAACAAAAAAAAAAAACAAAAAAAAAAACAAAACAAAGAAGCCTCCGCTCATATTACTTCTTTGTCGCCTGAACAACGACTAATTGGGCGATTGTGTGAATGCGTGTGAAATGAGAATGCAGAATTCGAATGCCGAATTTCCGATGACGTGGGGGTGCTTTGGATGGCCAAATCTTGTAATCATCCCTGTGCGATTCGATTTTCGGGTTGTTCAGAGTAATTTAAGTTTCTTACTGGTCTGAAGCAACCCAGAAATAAAGTTAAAACATTTAACATGACTGAGAAATCTGGAAAACTTGTGAGTCGAAGCTTGCGTATGGTAGCACTGGTGCGGTGTCTTTGGGTCGAGCTTTAAAATACCGATACCAATGGGGTATCGAGTCTTTCAAGTGCAACAATTGTTGCAGAAAATGCCTTGGAAGAATATCTGTATTTTGTCAGAGGGTTAACACATTAATATACATTGGTTAGGTTAGGTTAAATGGCTGCCCTAGCTTAGGGCACACTTGGACGAATATTGAAAATTCGTCCGTTGTGATGCCATACAGAGGAGAGGAGAAAGGAGAAGGGAAGGAAGAAGGAGCCTTGGGATTAGAGACGATGATGAACATGCATTTTACGACGACGCCGACGGTGGCTGATGGCGCCGTGATAACGACTTTTTGATGTCGGAAATTGGAGCCCTTTAACTTCACAACATTTGGTTCCAACAAGAGGGCACATTTTGTCATGCAGCCTGTGAAGAAATAGATTTACTGCGTCGTCGTTTCGGTGAGCGATTCATCTCTCGTGTCGGACCAATGGATTGGCCAGCAAGATCATGGAATATCACAGCTTTTGCCGTTTTTTTTGTGGGGTTATGTAAAGTCGAAATGCTTTGTGGATAAACCAGCTTTGATTGAGGCATTGGGAGCTGACAGTACTAAGGTTATTAACGAGATATCGAAGTCCTCCAGCGAGTCATTCAAAACTGGTGTTTACGGGTACCCGAACTATGTCGCAGTTGCGATCACTATTTGAAAGGGATTATCTTTGAAAAATAAAAACCATGAATCAATTTAAATTTTCGTTGTTTTATTTCAATTTAAAATCCATACCTTTAAATTGATCAACTGTCTATATCTGTGTCGGTTTCTTTATGCTGTTTGATACAAGCGTTCGGACAGCAAAACTGTATTACCCTAAGACTCTAGTGCGTATACTTAAAAACTTTTGTCCAAAAAATTCTGAACACTTAGTAAATTAGTGTTTTTTATTATATAAAAAGTTGTCTTTACTTTAGATACCTGTAAACGGCCATATTTTCCCTGATTTTCATTAAAATTATTTAAAAGGCAGAAGTCAATATATTTTTTTCAAAATTGGCATACAGTTTATTTATATATTAAAATATAATATATACAAAATGTTTGTTTTTATTTTAATCATTTATAAAAATTTTTTTGTTCATTAATATCATAATTTCTATATGATTTAAAAACAAATGGAAAAAAATTCGCGGAATAAAATGCTTAAAAAAAAAAAATGGGGCTAATTTTCCTACTATTTTTGCTTCGAAAAAATTTTTTTTTCGAAAAATTTTCGAAAACTTGTAAATTCACATAGAAAATAATATCATAAAACAGATGTGTGCAAAATTTCAGGGAGATCGGTCAAATACCTTTTCGAGTTATTGTGTGCGCCTATTCGAAAAATATAGTTTTGAGGAAAACGCGTCTAAAGTTTGCATACATGAAACCTATACCTCTCCCAGCGCTCGAACGCAAAGAATAGAGTCGTCACGGTTGACGATCTATAATATAAGAAATACTTAAATTTACGCTGTACATTTTTTTTTTTGACATATTCTTAAAGGATTATTTTAACATTTTATGAAAAAAAAAATTTGGAAAGCTAATTGTCCCCTTGTAAGGAATAAAAGTTATTTTTTCACAAATTAAAAAAAAAAACGAAGTGTAAATATATTTTTAATATTTAATTTATATACTTTTTGCCTTTAGATGGGCATATCCTTAAAAAGAGCGTAGCTAAAAAAAACAAAAAAAAAATGTCTCGACTCAATTTGATTTGGTAGTTGAAGAGTTAAGACTCTGGATATGTAATAATATTTAAATAATTTAGTTAGTCCACAATCCATTTCAAACCTGACTAAGTGCTGTAAGAAGCTACAAAATATAGAAATCAACGGCAATCATAGTTGGCTAGGCAAATTATTGCATGCACGTTTATGTGTATTTCCGTAAATGATGGCCAGTTACACCGCAGTGGCTATGCTATTATATCCTATCCTGGAAGCTGGGCGCATTCAAGCTATGAAAGACGGCTATTTAGTGCAGTTGGCATAACGACGATACAATCGCCAATAGCGACGTTGTCAGGTAGCTGTTTATTATATATAATACATATTGTAGAGGCTCTTTAATGAGATCGTAATCACAGCTGCTTGGCTTAGGTACATGCAGGCATACAACAACAACACACATCTGCATAAGCACCCATGCGGGGAAGTGTTGGCGCAGCGAATAAAAAGCTTGTACACTTTGCTAGGTTCGCGTTTTTGCACTTGCATATGCACACACATGCATGCAGACATAGTTGTGTTTGTAGCAGTTTTGCATTTGTTGTTGCTGCTTCGCGAGTATTTCAAAAGTGATAGGCATCTGTGAAGCTGGTTGTGGCGCGCGATAATCGATTCTCATCGATCGCGCGATCGTGCAATCGGGTAATCGGCCGGCTGTCTGGTAAGAGTATATTGTGCACATTAGGGTGTGACAAGATAGCTCGGAAGAATACTAGAGGCAAAGGTTTCGTTAGTAGGACGAGTTGTTCTTTTCCTCAAGGCTGGAACTATTTGTGCAGTTTAAGACTTTTCACGTGTAAGCCAGACAATTGTTCGAGACTCTCAAACAGTGGTTTGCCCAGGGTTGACATACTCTTCTGCCGTAAGGCAGGTTATTCCCAGTGGAAATGGAAAATTGTTTTCTTTTTCTCTGGTTGTTTGCAACAGTGACGTTGACGTCTTTGAGCACCTCAATAAGTTTTGCTTCTCCGTTCATCGAGTGCACGCTAAGAAACCGCGACACCCTAAATGGACGCGATTCTATGAGCTGCACATGTGTTGTTGTTGTTGTTGTTGTTGAGGTGGTTGAACATTTCCACTAAAATGCTCCTAATTAGTGACCAGCACCGGTTTACTACCACTATCTCGTGTGATGATGTATTTTTTGTATTGTGTATTTTTTTTTTTTGTTTCCAAGTCGGATCCATTTCCGCTTGACAGATAGGATTGAAGGGTAGATTGAGTCTAGCTGCATGATCCCCTACTTTCCAATGACCTGTAATGGTTGCAGTGATGCGTGAAATGTTTGGCCGAGAACATCCTAGCAGGTAATTCGTCCTTTGGATTTTATATGACTTGGTTATATTGCTTCCATCTTCTTTCGGCTAAAGCATGATAGTGTGAAGCAATGGATGCTTTTAATGTGTTCAGTGGGATGGAGACTGCCACCGCCTCTGCTATTTCTAGTGTCGAACCTTTTCTTGCTAGCTCATCCGCTATCTCATTGTCCCGTATGTTCCTATGACCGGGAACCCATATCAGAGTAATTTCAAGTCAATGGCTGAGCAGTTCCAGCTCCTCTTACGCTGCACAAGTGGACTGCTAATAATTGCTATTCTAGACTTATCTTAAACTTGTGAAAAGAGGAAGCCAGAGAGGATTGTATATTTGGACTGGTTTCCACAAGTTTTGTCTCAAATCTTCTCTTCTTCGCGAAACTTCACTATGTCCCAGGACTAAAGATTCATGTAGTAGTGATAGAGATGACCTTAGTGACCTTAGACATTCTTAGGCACCTGCGAGCTGCTCGTAGTCTTACTTGTTACAAAGAAAGAGCTTTGAATGGCCACGTTTCATCTCTTTTACTAACTTTGCCATCATACCTATTGAGTAGCTGAGTGGGTTGATAGAATTCTGCGTTTAGACATAAACTCAGTGACTCTCATAGACTTATATTCAAAGGAAGTATGAAGAGATGAAGCCAAAGTATGGGAAGCGAAGAGAGATAAGTGTTTTAAAATGAAACAAGGGACCTGTGAAGAAATCATTGCCTGTCCGTAGGAGATCAGTACATCGACTGTTCGTCAATCCATTGAAATAAAAAAATTAATGATTGGCGCGTATACTTCTGCTGGCTGAGTGAGCTCCTCTTTCTATTTGTGGTGTGCGTCTTGATGTTGTTCCATAAATGGAGGGTCCTACAGTTTTAAGCCCTATTATATCATTCCCTAGTATACGAACAGGGGATATATTTAAAAAGCATTTAAAACCAACTGACGCAGATTTAACCTGGTTTAATCGTAGAATATTTTTGCACTAAAACAACAATCAAAGTCAGATACTTCAATTGATGCACTAAAATCATTGATATCTGACCGAATCTCCACGCGAAGTGTCACACTGGCCCATTGCCGCCTTCTTTAATGGTAATATTGGTATTTACATGAAGAATACACAGAGTACTAAACTGTATAGAAAACCAAAAGGACCCCACCTTCAAAGTCTGGAAAAAAAGACTTGGAAGCGACATCGGTTTTATCGGTTGAAAGATTTCTGTCTAAAGTAAGCGATCCAACACGGACTACGGTCACGGCAAAATCCAGGGTTTTAATTTCGGAGCTTCTGGACTGGGCGAGTCCATCCATGTATACAAATATGGCTCGAAGCTCGAGGGTAGGGTAGGTGGAGATGTATATCCGAACATATGGGGATCTTCTCCAGTTTTCGGCTCCCTGGATACTGTACTGTCTTTCAGTCTGAACTGATGGCAATAATGAAAGCCGCGATACTGGTACAGTGTGATGCGCTACCTGGAATTGATGTCCACATTTTCACTGGTAGCCAGGAGGCGATAAAATCTCTCACAAAGCAGTCGAAAACCTCCAAGGTAGTCATGAAATACCGCATTACTGAGTCATTTCACCCAGAGGTAACTGCAGAACCGATGAACTAGCGAGACTCTGCACCAAATTGACCGATGAGTACATAGACAACGACATAGGCATATCCTTACAGACATGTAAGCTACTTATCCTTGAGGAAGTCGAAAGAGCGGCAAATGAAAGATAGTGTATTGAAACCACCTGTAGAATCGCCCAATAATTGTGGCCGATTCTATAAGGTAGGCACGTCCGGAGGATGGCTGTGCACACACATGACTTCTGCAGAAGCCTCCTAGATGAGGAAGAGGAAGAGACAATGCTGCACCTACTGTGCCATTGTCCTGCTCTATCTGAACGTAGGTTTACTATTCTAAGTAGACAATTTTTTAATGAATTGGAAGGTGTCAGTTCTGCAGAAATCAGGAATATTCTAAAATTTTTAAAGCACACCCTTGTTTTAGGAGAGATAGGGACGAGTTATCCACGCGGCATTAAAATGGGCTGTGAACCTGAGTGTGTCCCACAGGACAACCGCTTCAACCTAACCTAATATGTCATTATCAGACTTATGTCTGTATAGTGGTTTAACAGTGATTTTCCTCCCAATATTTATAGCACAGGTTTTGAAGGTATTTTATTGGGTATGGGAATAAGCTCTTTTCGTTCTTTCTTTCCCAGAGTTATGAATTACTTCGACAGTTAAATAGTATATAATTCATGGGATGCATGTGCCATTGGAAGCCACAACTTTACTCCATCCTTCAGGCAACAAACGGATTCCTCTGACGAAAAATTCGAGTTCTTTTGACTTTCATTGAGCCAGTTTGCGATGCTCTTGTAAGAAGTAAATCGCTCGCCAATAAGGGCTGATTGCATTAATCGGAACAGATGATAATCCGAAGGTGCAATGTCTGAGAAAGACGGCGGGTGGGTCAAGACTTCCCAATTCAGTCCCTCAAATATTTCAACACAATCAGTTTGTCATGTTTACCGTCCCATTCCGGCCGCTTTTCTTTGAGAACTCAAGCGCATTAGTTGCAGTCGGTAACGATCGACAGTGATGGTTTCAGATGATTTAAGGAGTTCATAATAGATGACACTCTTGTGATCCCCCCAGATGCACAACATAACCTTTGAAGCTTGAATATTTTTTTTCGCTGTCAATGACCTAGCGTACCTGGCAGGCTCCAAGATTTTCGATGTTTAGGGTGATCATAATAGTTCCATTTTTCATCGCCAGTGACGATACGGTGCAAAAAACCTTTACTTTTCTGCTGTTCAAGAAGCATCTCACACGTCACCAAACGTCTCTCGATATCCCCCTTTAGATTGATGTGGCACCCAGTTACCTGCTTTCTGACCATTCCCATTTCCCTACTGCGATCCAGACCTCACATATACACCTTCAAATCACCCGTATATTACGAGAGCGAACACAAAAATATAATCAGCAGCGACACCTCTTTTACGAGGGCGGAAACTTATTCTCATATCCAATAATTTTTTTCGTCCTCCCTAATGCAACAAAACACTTCTACACCACCTTTGATACACTGGTAAATTGTATATTTATATGTTCGCATGAGCATACGATCATTTTCGCTCTCGCCATCATCATGACAGTCAACATAAGTCTCCGATCAAGTGTATTTTTTTGTTGTTGTTTGTTCTTGTTCTTGTTACTACTGTCACTGTTGCTGTTGCTGTAGTGACTGCTGTCGACATGATCATCGTGTTTCAGCTTAACAATACAAGCTCAGTCGTCAACACGGTTTTTCTTGCCTCGTAATTCCCACTGAGCGTCTGAACGACAAGGACATGAATCTGAGCAGCAGCAGCGGCGGCGGCGGCAGTGGTAGCTCAACTATTTCTGCCGATCGTTCGATACTCGTATTGTGTTGCATAGCTTTTGCTTGCAACTTGTGACTATGTAACTGACAAGTTGTTATTTGGTATGCAATAAAAAGGAAAATGCGAAATAAATATCACACATTTACAAAGAAGCATCAAGAATTTATCAATATCCTTTCCTTGGCACAGCTGCTGCAGCAGCATGCTGCCAACGAAAGGGATTGGCGAGAAAAATGGTTCGACATGTTAACATCACTGTTGGCCGAAAAATGCCGATAATTAATTGCTGTCATTATTGCAGAGGCGAGACGAGCGGCTGGCGATTAGGAAAAATTGTGGCCGTCATTAAATGAAGACAAACAATTTTAGCGTTACAACTCAACCAAGTCGAACTCATCAAAAGTGAACATGAAGTGGCGGCGTATGTCAGCAAAAATTCACTTGACTGCGAGTAGCACGTCCATGTTGGGCAGCATCAGTCATGCTGCTGCTGTTGCTGCTGCTGCAGCAGTAAAGGACAAGTTTAGCTGCAAGTAGTGATGAAAGGCAGAAAAGCTGGTGAAAAATAAGCTTGCCGTTGTGTTCACTTTTGTCCTACCATCAAAATGAAATATTGCTCAAGACAAGGGTAAACCGCTACATACATACATACATATATATACACACATACATACAAATATTTTTGTATCGCTTATGAGAAAAAATAGCAAAGAAACGGTTAAACTTTTTCCTAAATAAAAACAAAGTTAAAGAAAGTGTGTAGTATGAGAAAATCAAATGGGCGGCATAAAGTTTGTTCAACTTTCACACCAGCTGGCCCAAAGGTCTAATAGACGCTCAACTTTTCTGTAACCGTGATGACTTTTGACAAACACAACAGACAGAGATGAGTTAAGAGCTGTCATGATGAAATGAAATGTGAAGAAATGTCAATTGAACGATGCTTAAAGAGTTGGTTTGTTTGTAGTGCTTGAAATTACTAAAGTGTGATCAGACTGGAGGTACTTCTTCCAACAGGCTGTTTTTGACAGATGACGTGTGACTACTGTCAAACTAAATACATAATTTTTTTCAGTATTCATTGACATTTAAACGTGAAAAGACTTATGCTTAAACAACGTTTACAAATCGCTCCATTGGATTACGAAAATCGACGCTCTGTGAAAAGTGTTCTTCGGGCGCTCAGGTCAACTTTTGGTGTACATAACCGCCCTACCGAATGCACTACTCGGCAAACCATCGGCAAAATTGAGAATAATTTTACATCATTGGATGATACTCGACTGATTAGATCATTGTAAATGAAAGTTTTGCCGAAGACCTGGAAGAATCGATTCGAAGCCGATCTTAACAACTTGTCCTATCTTATGGCACTACTTGGGCGATTTTACGCAAAGACCTTGATTTGAAAGCATATAAAATAGTCAGACTTGAAGCCGGCAATTAATTGTTTGCAAAATGAAAAAAATTCTATAAGCTCATATTGAGGCTTACGGCTTATCATCTAAAATGTCTTTTCTTAGACAATTTTTTTACAATATTAATAAAGGCAATATTCGTTACCCGTTTTACGTACAACATATACAAAAACCAAAATATAACAGTAAAATAAACAAGCAGCATTACAATTCGGCAAATATTGCGTTGTCAATTAATTCTTTGCAAAATGCAAACACAACTTGAAATTAAACTGAAGCTAGCTAACGGTACTTTTATTTTGAACGCAAATAAACACGTGTCGTAGTCGTTCATTGTTAGCACACATTTAGTATGACTTATGTTTTTAAAAAGTGAACATTTTAATCAGTTAAGCAATGCCGGGCAAACGAATTAATGAAAATGTTATTCAGTTAGTTTATTTTAACTATTATAAGGGGAAGTCGGCTAAAGAGTTGGCGGAAATGTTTTCAATTAAGCTCAGAACTATTTATAATATTATTGAACGCGCAGAAAAAGAAAACAGGCTTGATTTAAAGCACTCAGGAGGCAGACCACCAAAGCTTTCTAGACGAGATCACTCAAAAATTTTAAAAAAGATCAGCGAATCCCCTCAAACGAGCCTGAGGCAGTTGGCATCTGATATAAAAAATGACTGTGGAAAAACTGTAAGTCATGAGACTGTCCGAAAAGTTTTAAGACTGCACAAATATTCTTCGCAAATAGCCAGAAAAAAACCATTACTGTCCGCAGTTAATATAGAAAAGCGGCTTAGTTTTTCTATTGCCCATATAGACAAGCCATTGGAATATTGGGATGACGTAATTTTTTGTGACGAGACAAAAATTATGCGTATAGTCATGATGGACCCAGTAAAGTTTGGAGAAAGCCAAGCACAGCTCTGCAACAAAAAAATATAATACCCACATTAAAATTTGGCAAATTTTCAGTGATGGTATGGGGTTGCATCTCGTCGAATGGTGTGGGTGAGCTGCGAATTTTTAATGATATAATGACAAAGGAGTATTACCTTGACATTCTTAAAAATGAGTTGACAAGAAGTGCGATAAAGTTTGGATTTGTTGACCCAGAAAACCCTAATAAACTAAAATACAAGTTATACCAGGATAACGACCCTAAACACAAATCGTTGCTTTGCAGGACCTGGCTACTTTATAATTGCAGTAAAGTCATTGATACTCCAGCCCAGAGTCCCGACTTGAACCCAATAGAGAATTTGTAGGCGTACTTGAAGAAGAAAGTGAGCAAACACGGCCCATCTAATAAAACCGCTCTCGTCAACGCAATTCAGGTTGAATGGCAGAAAATACCAGGGACTTACGACCTGAAGAACCTTATACATTCCATGCCCCGTCGTCTGCATTCTGTAATGGAAGCTAAAGGCCGTCACACTAAATATTAAAATCACACACCTTTATTTTCCTTACAAAAGTCACATAATATTTGAAAATGTAAACAATTAATTGACAGCACAGAATGAACTTTTTTACAGATTTTTATGTTTTTTTTTACTTATTGTCCTGAAGTTTAGTGTTTTGCTGCCATAAATATGTTAAAAATAAAAGTGACAAAAATAATGTGTATTTAAAATTTCGAAAATGTTATTTAAGTTGGTAAAATAAAGTTATTAAAATATATTTAAGAAGCTTTCATCATGTTGCAAACAATTAATTGACATACTGTATTTGGGCTGAAGAGCAACTCGAAGCCATTCAAGAATAGCCATTACATTCATTGAGAATAACCGTTTGTTGCGGTCAAGGGGATGTAGGGATCATCGGCCCATATTCTTTCAAAGACGAGGCGGGCGCCAATTTAACCGTGAATGGCGAAGGCTACCGCTCCGTGATAAAGACTTTTTGGTGCCGGATGCTAAAAATTAAAGTGCGTGATCTTCACAATATTTGGCGTCAACAAGACGGCGCTACTTGCCATACAGTCCGTGAAACTTTGGATTTACTGCGTCATCGTGTCCGGGAGCAATTTACCTCTCGTCTCGGACCAGCGGATTAGTCATCAAGAACACGTGATATCGCATATGGTTAAACCAACTTCGATTGAGGCATTGGAAACGAACATTACTAAAATTATTCACGAGATACGGACCGAAGTCCTTCAGCGAAATATTCAAAATTGGTGTTTACGTATGGCCGAATTACGGAGCAGCTGCGACCAATAATTGCAAAGGATTATTTAAAAAAAAGTAAATGTCATGAATGGTTCTACACAAAAATAATAGAAATTGCCCAATCAATTTGAAGTTTCGTTGCTTTATTTCGATTGAAAAGCCGATACCTCCTAATTTATCTTTCTTTATAAAAACACAGTTCAATATTTTTAATAATTTTTGATTTTTAGAGAATATAAAACTTTCGATTAATTGTGGAACGTAACGTCATTCGAGTGACTGTCTCAGTTGGCACTACAGCAGGCTTTTTAGTAGATCATTCGGCCAACTGGATTTTCATGGACTTTGTTGATAGTTTCTCGCGCTATCTTACAATGGTCTGGGTTAGCATTCGTTGTCTAGGTCACTAGCTACAACCCACATGAAAATTATAAGCTCAACTCCGAGCGAGCTCTTTGACATAATGGTCCAAAAGACGGCTACTTCATGAGCTCTGTGGAAGTATGCCCAGCCTTTGAGTTCACGAGCAAAAACACTTTTCGTGCCAGAAAAAGGTCGGATAATGAATGCGATCGATTCTGTTTTGCGCCTGTTGTTTACGCGTACCAAACAAATCCGGATAAATTACATCCATTGATGCTGCGTTTATCTGAGTAGATCCGTGACGTTGAAGTCAAAAATTATCAGACTTCAAATCGTCCGAGCTGAAATCACAAAAGGGTGGTTACACAGTTACACTGAAAACTATTTTTCGGTAGGTAGGAAAAATCCATTTATTTATTAGGAGAGTTACTCAAACAATATTTAAGCAATTTTTATCAAAATAGTGAATATGAAAATCCCGGAATTACGATATTCTAATAACGAGATTCCAAAAATCCCGGAACAATTGTACTTTTTCACATCGGTGGTGCAGTCTTGTTTCTTTTCGATTATAAATTTGAATACTGATTTGTATTCCCGAGTTAAATTGAGACGGATTTTTGAAGTTGTGTCGGAGAGAGGACGTCGTTAAATATATAAAATTGCAAAACCTTCTATGGTGAGGAAAAACTGTGCGCATAGATAACAGCCTCCCTCAAAAATCTAGCAACAAATTCCCTAATGACCCAGATCCAAGGGCGTCTATGGTTAACCTGGCCGATCTGAAAAAGCTATGAGTTAAGAGCTGGAGGTTTATTGCGATTAATCGTGAATAGAGCAAAAAAGAGGAGTGTGGACGAAACTAAACCTCACCCTGAGCTGTAATCTTGATATAATACTTGATGATGGTAAATTAAGGGGCCTTCTAACACCCGCAAAAAATTTGAAAAGAGCGATTGATCCCTTGCGTATGATTTATTCAGCGTGCGGCATAGCGGATTTTTCAGAATTCAGTTTAGTTTTAGAGCTATTATGTTCGACTAAACTTGGACAAGGCTAAAAATCCTTAAATCTTAGATATCTATCTAGCAGAGGTCTGAATTTCTATACCCAGTGAAAAAGTATTTGAATAACAAGAGACCTTGATTTGAAACTGTAATATCAAACATTTTTCCTTTAAAAACCTGCATTCCTTCTTTTCAAACACGAACTGATTTATTTGAAACTCAGGTACATTCATACATTTCTACACGTTTTTCACTTGCAAGCCACTCATATCCATGTCCGCGCGATAACGGCATACAATCACTCCGCGACTTTGTAATTGAGTTCAGTAGCTGCTTAAATGGTAGCAATCAACGCGGGTTCATGAGATGTTAGCGTGCCTGTTGTCTCTAAGCGAGCCACGAACATACTTCCCAGCTACTTAAATAGAAGAAGTGAGATGCCCGCTACGTCAGACTCATTTTGGTAAATCTACAGTGACGCAAAATTGATCGCGTTGACGGTAACGAAGGCGTGTTATGCTATGCGTATGCGTGTGCAAACATATATGCACATAGTTAACATAACAAAATGTCCGCTTGATTCTTTCGGGGGGTACTGAAACGATGAAAATATAATTCAATACGGTAGGATGTGTTATAAAGTCAATGGATGTTTTGTGGAGATGTTGGCATTTCCTAGTACGTAGGGTGTCTGCCAATAATAATCCTGACGATTTGTTTGCAGTTTGTCAAAGGGTAAATATTCATTCGATAGAACTTTTTCTGCTCTACAAAACTATGTTAATTGTATTTTTGAGTTATTTAATTTTTATTAATATAGTTTTGAGGCTTAAAAATGGAATACCCAGAAGACAGAAATCGAAAATGTTCAACCTGCTCTTCTTTGCTTTTCATTGAGGTCTAAAAGCTGCCGCAGCAACCCGGGACATATTCGATGGGTATGGAGAAGATGTCATGGGCGAATCTACAGTATGGAAATGATTTGAAAAGCTCCAAAACCGCGACTTTGACGTCGATGACACGTCCCGCTGCGCCAGGCCTTGTGAATGCGATGAAGAATGCCTCAAATCACTTTTGAAGAAGAACAGTCGCTAAACCAGTCGTGAATTGGCGGAAAGAATGAACTGGGATCATAAAACGATTCTCAGTCATTTTCATTCAATGGGATTTACCGAAAAATTGGGAGCCTGTGTGACTCACGAGCTCAATGAGCCATCGAGCAACACGCGGTCATAAACAGCGCTTCTTGTAGCGAATCGTCACGGGAGATGATAAATGGTGCCTATACATCAGTATGAAGCAAAGAGAGGAGTGGGTGGCTCCAGGAGATACGCCAAAGCCGAGAGTCAAGCCGAATCTTCATCCAAAACAGGAGGAACTGGGAGGGCGTGTTGTAGTTTGAAATGTTCGAAAAGAATGCCACCGTCAACAAGGAGGTCTACATTGCTCAGCTACGCCACCTGAATGAGGCTATTCGACTGGAAAGACCTAGTCGGCATGGTCAAATCATACTCCTTCACGACATTGCGCAGCCCAATGTTGCACAAGTCGTCAAAACCGCGTGTCAAGAGCTCGAATGGGAGTTCCTTCAGCATCTGCCGTATTTTTCGGACCTTGCACCGATCGAGCCTTACCTTGGATAGCAAAGATACCCATAAAAACTGGCTCAACAACTTCTTTGATACCAGACCAGGCGAACGGCGGAACAGCATGAACAAATTGGTCGAGGGGTGGGAAGAGTTTGTAAACAGCAACGGCGAATAAATAAATGATTAACTTATTGATATAATTATTGGTTTTTGTTTAAATAAAAGTCTTCGGTAAAAATGCAGCGAAATTATTCCCCAACTTAATAAATTCATAAAAGAACTAAAAATGTTTAGGTGCGCAACTACGTTCTCGCTTTTTGTTTTTGATGGAAATACAACTTTATTCTGAAAAAATGGTTACAAGTGAATCATTGTAGGTATTGCCCATCGCTGGCTACTACTTTTTCCCATCTTTCTGGTAGATCTCCTATACCGTCGCGGTAAAACTGGTCATCTTTTGAGGCTATCCACGGATCAAGCCATTTTTTGATGTCTTCAAATGAATGGAACTGCTGGTAAGCTAGACCATGTGCCATCGATCGGAATAGGTGATAATCGGATGGCGCAATATCTGGAGAATATGGCGGGTGGGGTAGGACTTCCCATTTCAGTGTTTCCAGGTAGGTTTTAACGGGTTTAGCAACGTGAGGCCGGGCGTTGTCATGCTGTAGAATCACTTTTTCATGTCTCTCCGCGTATTGCGACCCAGTGATAGTTTCGCTTGGTTTTAACAGTTCATAATAAATAACACCAACTTGGTCACACCAAATACATAGCATAACAGTCGCAGTGTAAATATGCGGCCGAGGCGATGACGTAGAAGCATGACCAGGCAGTCCCCATGACTGATGAATCCATTTTTCATCACTCGTCACGATGCGATGAAGAAAACCTTTCCTTTTTTGCCGCTGGAACAGTTGTTCACAGACGGAACAACGACGTTCAACAATCCTTGGTTTTGACTCATAAGGAACCCAAGTCCCCTGTTTCTGAATCATTCACAAAGCATGCAATCGCTTGGAAATGGATTGGCGAGTAACTCCTAATACTGAAGCTAGCTCTTCTTGTGTTTGACACGGATCCTCATTGAGCAATGCTACCAATTCAGTGTTTTCGAAGGTCTTTGGCCTTCCTTCACGCGGACGGTCGTCAACATTAAAATCACCGTTTTTGAAGCGACGAAACCAATCTCGACCCGTTGTTTCACTTAAAGCGGCATCTCCATAAACTTTTTGTAGCTCTCGATGGGCTCCAGCCGCCGTTTTTTCGAATGAAAGAGGAAAATCAACATTTCCCGCAAATGACGAATATTCGGCACAAAATCGGGCATTTTCCCAAAACCAAAAGTATATAATACCAAAACAAAATCACTAATGTGTCGAAGCAGTTTGTTTACCATATGTCTAAGCTTGGTTTATGACCTTTAGATTATGTTAGAATCGACTAGCACACACTGCTGGTGGCATCTATTGACAAACAGCGAGAACTTAGTTGCGCACCTAATAATTACAACTGGTAGCAATTAGCAATTAATTAAATGTTAATTTTCCTTATAACTAAAACTTGCCCAGCACTGGCCAGCCGATGGGGTCAATGTTCCTCGTTACACACTTTGTTCATACTCCCCCTTTCGGACGACCATACGCGTGTTTCCATATGTATGCGTTACCGATAGCCAGCCCGCAACTGCCCTAATATCTCAACGGCGATTGGACTTACTACAATTACAAATCTACTTTATATACATACACTCACATACATAATCCACATATACAAACACACAATTTACGAGTATTTGTACGCATGTATGTATGTGTCGCGATCGAAAATGGATTTGTATCAATATCGACTCTGCGACATGATTTCAATAAATTAATGTACACGCCAGTTGGCGATCGTTCCGCCAGCACCAGCACGAGTACCAGTAACAACAAAATCAGTAGTGCGTTGCTGGTGCTGCTCACTGCTGGCTGCAACACATGCTGCTTCATGTAACCGTGTCATCGACTAGCTGCGGCGACGACGACGACGACAACTCGTACTCACCGTGCACTCTGTCGGGTGGAGTATTAATGGCGCAATGATCCCAACAAACCGATTGCGTTACGTTGCACGTAGAGAGCTGTTAAGTCTGGCAGGAGTAGCAGCATCCCAAGTGTGTACGATCGAGTGTTGAGTTGATTGTGATCGGTGATCGGTTGCAGAGGGCTGTGATCGTTGTTTTGTGGATCAGCAGTGGCTATTGGTTTCTTTGCTACATTTTTTGATTTTTTTTTTTCGTCTGTTTTAAAACCAGGATAGTTGTGTGCACGCAGTGGAATGCAACACTGTGCATCTTCGACATCTACATGATGATGCATTGTTGCTGTAGCCATGAATTGTGATCGTGTTTATGTAAATAATTGCAAGTCGAATGCAGTTGTAATTAAAATCTCGCTTGAGAATCATCGGCACTTGCATGCAACCTAACAACTAGTCGATGGATGGCAGATTTTTGTCTGAGTGATAGGTGCGTTGAAAGCTTGTGCGTTTTTGTTTTCTTGTTTTTGTTTTTATTTCCTTAAGTTGCACGCAATTCTTTAGAAGAGAGATTTTATAGTTAAACAATTCTTCAGTTTTGAAGGTGGTTGATTTTCACAATAAGCAGGTAGAGGATCTTGTTGACGATCGATAGATTTTCTTAATGTTTTGCTTAAGATTTTGAGGGATTTAATGGATGTTGGTAACATTTGAATTTGAGAACTTATTTACATATATTGAGTAATGAGACTGACAGGAGGCCGCCGTAGCCGAATGGGTTGGTTCGAATCTCGGTGAAAGCAAAATTAATAAAAACATTTTTCTAAAAGCGGTCGCCCCTCGGCAGGCAATGGCACACCTGCGAGTGTATTTCTGCCATGAAAAAGCTCCTCATAAAAATATCTGCTGTTCGGAGTCGGCTTGAAACTGTAGGTCCCTCCATTTGTGGAACAACATCAAGACGCACATCCCAAATAGGAGGAGGAGCTCGGCCAAACACCCAAAGCGGGTGTACGCGCCAATTATATTGTATATTTATTTTTAATGAGACTGACATCTCTAAGCTTTGGGGGATTGGTGAAGCTATTACTAGTTCTAAGGTCCGCGAAAGTTTTACAAGGGTGAGACTCTGTGAACATGGGTACTCCGTCAGTAAGTCACAAGGCTTCACAGTATCTAATAAACAAATTTCATTAGAGGTTACTTTAACAATCAAGAAGAATTTGATTGACGTCAAGAGGATAAATGGGTGAAATGGCAATATCTCTGTCTAAACTTCCAACTCCGAGATATTATGCATTAGAGGACATTTTACTTCATTTAAATTTAATTTTATTTCATGCAATCCAGAATAAAAGAAGAATACTGAACCCACACACTTTCGATTATTTCGATTAAAAATTTATGATACGGCTTCCACAACAACGCGTGGTATTTCAACCTAGAGCGAATGAGTACAGTAAACAGTAATTTAAGGGTATAAGGGGCCGCGAAAATTCGAGCTATTCTGTCGTACAAAACCCAATAAAGAATATGATTTTTATATGATAAAATTCTACCCGACTGGTTGATGTCCTCGTGAGAGTAAAGGCTGACATCACTGCCATTCAAGAGATGCGGTGGATGGGGCAATGGGGCAATGGGGCAAGGTAGACAAAACTTAGGACCTTGTGACGTCTACTACAGCTACAATGTAAAGGAGCGCAAATTCGGTGTTGGATTTGTTGTGGGAGAGAGACGTCGTCACCAAGTACTGTTGTTCAATCCGGTGGACGAGCGTCTTGCAATAATCCGCATCAAAGCGGAATTCTTCAACACCTCACTCATTTGCGCCCACGCTCCGACGAAAGAGCAGGACGATCCGACCAAAGACTCTCTTTATGAGCTTCTGGAACGTTCCCATGAGCGCTGCTCCCGCCACGACATAAAAATCGTGCTTGGCGATTTCAACGCCAGGGTGGGCAAGGAGGGAAGTTTTGGTCCGGCAGTCGGAAAATTCAGCCTGCACAACGAAACATCCGGTAACGGACAGAGGCTGATCGACTTCGCCGTACTATAAGGTAATAGCGAGCGTATTGTGTGAAAGGCTGAAGCCCATCATCAACTAACTGAATGGACCAACTGATTAGACCTGGAAAGTTCACAATCGACCAAATATTCACAATACGCCAAATCTTGGAAAAGACCCATGAAAGGAGAATCGACACACACCATCTTTTCGTCGACTTCAAAGCTGCATTCGAGAGTATGGAAAGGAGTTACCTGTATGCCGCGATGTCTGAATTTGGTATCCCCGCAAAACTAATACGGCTTTGCAAGTTTACGTTGCTCAACACCAGCAGCGCCGTCAGAATTGGGAAGGAGCTCTTCGAGCCATTTGATACCAAACGGGGTTTCAGACAGGGCGACTCGTTGTCGTGTGACTTCTTTTACCTGATGTTGGAGAGGATCGTTGGAGCCGCAGAACTTAATCGCTCAGACACAATATTTTTTAAGAGCGTACAATTGTTGGCGTATGCCGATGATATTGACATCATCGACCTTAACAACCGCGCTGTTAGATCTGCTTTCTCCAAACTGGATAAAAAGGCGAAGCGAATTGGTCTGGTAGTGAACGAGGACAGAACGAAGTAGCTCCTGTCATCAAACAAACAGTCGGCGCACACGCGTATCGGCATCCACGCCACTGTTGACAGTTATGATTTCGAGGTTGTAAAAGACTTCGTCTATTTAGGAACCAGCAGTAACACCGATATCAATGTCAGTCTTGAAATCCAACGCAGAATCTCTCTTGCAAACAAGTGCTACTTTGGACTAAGTAGGCAACTGAGCAATAAAGTCCTCTCTCGACGAACAAAACTAACACTATGCAAGACTCTCATCATGCCCGTCCTAACTTATGGCGCAGAAGCTTGGACGATTACAACATCCGATGAAGCGACGCTTGGAGTGTTCGAGAGAAAGATTTTGCGTAAGATTTTTGGACCTTTGCACGTTGGCAACGGCGAATATCGCAGGCGATGGAACAATGACCTGCATGCGCTTTACGACGACATAGACATAGCGCAGTGAATAAAGATCCAGCGTTTACGCTGGCTGGGTCATGTCGTCCGAATGGATACAAACGCTCCACCTCTGAAACTATTCAATGGGGTACCAGCTGGTGGAAGAAGAGAAAGAGGAAGGACTCCTCTGCGTTAGAAAGATCAGGGAAGAAGGGCTTGACTTCACTTGGTGCGTCCAACTGGCGCCAGTTAGCACGAGAAAGAAACGACTGGCGCGCTTTGTTAAACTCGGCCAAAAGCGCGTAAGCGGTTTTCGCGCCAATTAAGAAGAAGAAGAAGATTGAGCGTCACATCAAAGTAATTCCCAAATTAGATATTTCATATAGATATTTGATTGATTAGTATTTATTGCTAATTTGTACCCTTTCCTTGCACCCTTCCGATGCATTTAGTCAAAATCACTGTGACAGTACAACTTCCAGTCAATTAGAAGAACAAAAACTACTTCATGTGAATTATGCCATTCAACTATTTTTCAGTTTATTGTAGGATCCGAAAATCAGTTCTGATTATCCACTCTCGTACATTCGCTGCTGATAATAAGCGCACATGCATACATACATACATCCACACATAAACGAATATGTGGAATCTCTTTCCTTAACGATTGCGGCATCGCTTGTAATTAACTCGCGACTTCGTATATGCAACATTTTCTATTTTACTTTGAAAAAAAAAAACGAAAAAAAAATGAAATTGCAACGAGGAAATTCACAGCAGTGAAATTCAAAACTTAAACATCGCACAAAGCGTAAGTGTTCCAGCGGATTGAATTCATGATTGTATCGCTCACCATCTCTATCGCTTCTCTCACTTCAAATTTTTAAAGTTTGGTTTGTCTCGCAGCAGCAGTGAAGAATGTTTCGCCTCTGTTAACATGTCAAACACCCAACTTAAACGGCTCTACTGTCTGCCAGTTATTTATGGCCTTAGATGGTGGAGATAGAGCGCCAGACATCAACATTCGACCGAACGTCCGGCTAAAAAATAGTGAAAGAGGCAAAGAGCCAAAGAACCAAAGAACCTAAGGAGATTGTTGCTGTCACTGTTGTTGCTTTTGACTACCGCAGTTGTTTCTTTTCGCGTTCATTTCCTCGCTGTTGCTGCTGCTGTTGCTGTTACTTTTGTTGAGAACCACAAAATATTTGCGCTGAATATTTGCGTGAATTCTCAAAGCAACCGTGTGTATGCGTGTGTGTCTGTATGTGTCTCAAGACCGCAGCGATTTGCTCACGGTTCGTTAAAGAGTCAAAAGGCAGAAGGGTGTTGCGTTGACCATCAGCAACAAAGTGAGCACATTTAGATGAGCTAAATTTGCGGTTGTACAGTAGAGGCCACAAAAATATGAACAGGTAGAAACAAAAGCGTAATTTTACAATACAAAAAAATTGTAGTTACCTGAACAAGAAGATGGAATCAAGGAAAGTAGTGATAAAGTAGTGGGAAGGCGCGGGCTTGCTTTATAAGATGTCTGACATAACGGGAATCCCACTCTGAGTGCATTCAGTAAAATTTAAAAATTTTCTTGCATTAATATTTGTTATAGAGCAAGCAGGAGTCAAGTATAAGAGTTATTTAGTACTTAACTAAGTAACGGGTAATTACTCGTATAGGAACAACGCTCCGTTTAAGTTCATCGATTGGATTCAAGAGGAGCGACCATTCAAGACCAAAATTCAGACATGATAACTCTTTTCAAAAAGTTAGGTATTTTTAAGCAAAAATTCCAAGTTTTCATTTGATTACAATTAAAAAAAAAAATTAAAAAGACCGAAATTTAAAAAAAAAAAATGTTAGGATTTTTTAAGTGAGATAAGTTAAAAACTCCATAAAATATCGAGATTTTAAAAACGTCGGAAAACAAAAAAAAAAAGGAAAAATTAAAAAAAAGAACAAAATCAAAATTGAAAACAAAGAAAAAAAGAAGATTTACAAATGAGATCAGTTAAAGAAGTTCATAAAATATCGAAATTAAAAAAAAATTGGAAAATAAAGACGAGGTAAAATTCTAAAAAAATAAATAAAAATTTAGAAATTTCAAAAAGGAAATCAAAAGATTTTTAAAATGAAGTTGGTTAAAAGAATCCATAAAATAGGGCAGTTTAAAAAAAAGGTCGAAATAGGAAAAGGATAAATTATAAAAAAAGTCGAAATTTGAAAAAAAATCAAAAGATTTTTCAGATGAGGTTAGTTAAAAAATCCCTAAAAATCAAAATTTTAAAAATGTCGTAAAACAAAAAAAAAAAGAAAAATTAAAAAAAAAAACAAAACCGAAATTGAAAAAAAAGAAGATTTACAAATGAGATCAGTTAAAGAAGTTCATAAAATATCGAAATTAGAAAAAAATTGCAAAATAAAGAGGAAAAATTCTAAAAAAATATATAAAAAATTTGGAAATTTCAAAAGGGAAATCAAAAGTTTTTTCAAATGAAGTTATATTAGTTAAAAAAATCCATAAAATAGCGCAGTTTAAAAAAGGTGGAAATTAAGAAAGGGTAAAATTCTAAAACAAAAAAATAAAAAATTTCGAAATTTGAAAAAAAAAGTCGAAAGATTTTTCAAATGATGTTATATTAGTTAAAAAGATACCTAAACAATCGAAATTGAAAACAGTTGGAAAACAAAAAAAAAGCAAAAATACAACAAAAAAAATTAATAAAAAATGTCGATAAAAAAAAAACAAATCAAAATATTTTTCAAATAAGATCAGTTAAGAAAAATCCATAAAATATCGGAATTTTGAAAAATGTGGACAACAAAAACAAGTTTGTTTTTCGGCAAGCACTTCAAAATTCTTAATAAACACTTTTTGTTTCTTTTAGACTGACTGTAATTTGACAAAAGGACTTTTAGAAAAAATAAAAGCTTTGAACGGCTTATTTCAACCGCCAAACATTCTATGTAATATATATGAAAACTTAGTTATCATTTCAAAGGAAAAACTCTAGGCTCTCATTTGGATATAATTTAAAAAAAAAGTCAAAATAAAAAAAAAATATTTAAATTTTTTATTATTTTGAGTATGATTAAAAAAAATGTTAAAATTGTTTATAACTTTAATTAATTGTATATAACTTTTGATAATTAAAAAAAGAAATCAGCATTAAAAAAAAAAAATAATTCAAAATAAATTTTTTGCACAATTTTTTAAATAGTTCAAATATTTTTATATTTTTTATCAGAAAATAAGAGAAAATTCCTAGAGAAAGTATTTGTGTTTTTCTTTTAGTCCTAAAACACTTTGATTTACAATTCAAAGAGAATAGGCTTGCACACAAACAACCTACATTTTTAACGCCTATACCACAGCAACTGCTTATTATTTCCTCGGCATGTGTACAATTTATGCTACTCAAAGCATCTAGACTGAAGTTCATCCAAATTGAAGCGTTGAAGTTTGTCTACCTTCTCGCAAAGCATCGAATTTCGACTTTCTGCGGTGTAAAAAATATTGAATAAATTCTTACAAAATTGATTGAACAACGTAGGTAATTTGTTTATATTATATTTGAGTAAATATCCAAGACTTTTCCAACCGCCTCATTTAATAAATATACATTTTTTGTATTATATTGGCGCGTACACCCTCTTTGCGTGTTTGGCCGAGCTCCTCCTCCTATTTGTGGTGTGCGTTTTGATGTTGTTCCACAAATGGAGGGACCTACAGTTTCAAGCCGACTCCGAAGAGCAAATATTTTTATGAGCAGCTTTTCCATGACAGAAATACACTCGGAGATTTGCCATTGCCTGCCGAGGGGCGACCGCCAATAGAAAAATGTTTTTCTTAATTTTGGTGTTTCACCGAGATTCGAACCTACGTTCTCTCTGTGAATTCCGAATGGTAGTCACGCACCAACCCATTCGGCTACGGCGGTTTTTTTTTTTTTAATAAATATATACATTGATTTATTTTTGGTCCCCTTTTTTGTGGCCACCACTGTGTGTAAGCAAGTATGCAAACCCTTCTTCAACATCAGCGGCAATCGGTAGTGACAGCGGCAAGGGCGGCCTACATAGCTTCACAAAACTAAGATGCCAAGTGGATGTTTATCGACGAATTGTTGATAGCTGCGCAAGGTAAACATGCATCGGCGTTGCACGAACGAGCACAAGCGTCCGTCGATGCCACCACAACCTTTTGCAAATCATGCTCTGCATAATCACGCAACGTTACAAAGCGCGTGATACGAGCATATCTAATGCGGTGGTGACAATTTTTATTTTCCTGAAAGCGAGGCGATTTTCGATGTGGTAACGAAATAATTCAATGATGACAGTTGATATTTTAAACAATGTTATATATATATGAATGTAAATATGTACATGCAAATGCATATTTCACCACTAGCAAACGCATATTTACAAGATATACACATATAAGTGCACATTTTCATATGTAGATTTACATGTATGCGGTTTGCGCATAAGCAGCAGAGTGAGCGTGGCTGTATGGACACCTACCGACAAACATAACGTACACACATATGCACATATGTGTGTAGTCACCTACATTTAAAAATATTTATTTACACACAACATTTCGAAATCAAACAACTCACTCAAAACGCTCGAATATCATCTGTCAATCAAAACTTATGCTCGAACAGCATTAAATTTAAGTGATCATTGGCATTTCAAAGTACGAGCACACGAAGGCAAAGTGAAAAGTCATTCAATTGATTTAACAGCTGAACAACAAACAGCCTCAAGAAAAAAAACAAAACAAATCTTTGGGAAATCATAAGAATTACACGCGCATCACGATTTCCTTCTCATAGCTAGCCAGGCCTCTTATGAGTGTTAAAAACCGAAAATGAATTGACAGGCCGCCGGAGTGCACGCAAAAATCAAAAATCATTTCTTCAATCAATCAACGTTCAGAAAAACAAACTTCAAGTCAATCGTTTCGAGTATGTTTCCATATGGTTTTTTTTTATTTCTTGTTTTTCATTTTTAAATTATTGTAATTTTTTATTATTTTTGTTTTTTTTCATTTTCATGTGTTTGTTGGTGCGAGATGCGGATATGACAGATCATGCGATCAGCAATTTTTGAAGTGTTTGCATTACTTTGTGTTGCTGGTATCGATTGATTTGATTTCGACCTATTCGCTTTCGACAAAAAACAAAAACTTTGAAAAATAAGTTAAGTATAAGAAAACTTTTGATTGCTCCAAATTTTATGCGCTCAAGTTTCTGTCAGAGTTATAAAAGCGATATATTCTTATGAAAATTGTCTGTTTTCTAGCCACACATTCGATTTTCAAATTAAGACATATCTTTACTTCATAAATTTAAAAAATAAAATATAAAAAAATCATAATTTTGACTATTTAATTGGTACCCAATAATGCGATTTCTCAGCAGATTTCCAAATAAGTTTTTGTTCGACTATATATGTATATATAATTGGCGCGTACACCCTTTTTGGGTGTTTGGCCGAGCTCCTCCTCGTATTTGCGGTGTGCGTCTTGATGTTGTTCCACAAATGGAGGGACCTGCAGTTTCAAGCCGACTCCGAACGGCAGATATTTTTATGAGGAGCTTTTTCATGGCAGAAATACACTCGGAGGTTTGCCATTGCCTGCTGAGGGACGACCGCTAATAGAAAAATGTTTTTCTTAATTTTGGTGTTTTCACCGAGATTCGAACCGACGTTCTCTCTGTGAATTCCGAATGGTAGTCGTGTACCAACCCATTCAGCTACGGCGGCCGACTAATTTCAATAAATTGAAATTCTTAGTTCTTATGTGGTAAATGTGGCTGGTAATCCATCAATACCTATATCTTCGGTTAAGGGAGTATCCAATAGGGATAAAATATTACTTTTACCGATCAGAATAGTTTCCACACATCGAGTTATGCCTATGAATGAAATTAAGGTTTCAAAGTCCCTCATCCAAACCCAGTTTCGTCGATAAACTTAAGACGGAGCTGGGTTGGGTTAAGTCTTCGTGTCTTTCTTCTGCCTGCTACTGACCGAGATGTCTCAATCTTCTCTACGCTTTAGCGTCGCATGCAAAGAGAAGGTGTATTGATGTCTCCGGTGACTGGTCGCAGAAATGACAATAGTCAGTGGACCATATCCCAATCCTGTGCAGTCATCTGCAATCCGCGCAATCCCTTGAGCTTTCTCAGTTTATTCTCAGAGAGGGTTATGAGTTGTCTCAGTTGTTAGTTGGGTTTCGTGAGTTGTAGACAAAGTTCTGTATCCAAAATTCTACCCTATGTGAACTTAGAAATTCCTGTGACTGTCACAGAACAGCGTGATTTACTATTTTTTGAACTCAATCACTTACGGCTGTAATATTTTCAGTAACTCGATATAAGGGAATATATCGATTCGAATGCATCTACTAAGCAGGCACTGTTTGGTTAGTGGAGCGATTATAAAAACCGAGCTAAACAACAAATAAAAAAATTCGACCCTGGATATGGGTTCTATGTCACGGAATGGCTCGGGTTTTCCCCGACCAAGGGCTGCCCTGTCTGGTGCGCTGAACCTCACTACACGCCTTTCGTTGCTGGAGTAGCTATGTGCAGCAAGGCTGCTTCTAATACTTCTTCTTAGGGGCTCGAAGATTATTTTTGTTATGTTTGGTATACTGAACCCCACCACGCGTTAATCGTCACTGGATAGCTCCGTGCACCAAGGTTGCTTCTAATACTTCGTTTTAAGGCTGAAATTGAGCCAAATCTTGGACCTAAGTCCAAACTCTGCTGCTTTAGCCAAAGACGGCTCCACCTGGGCTCAACTTCGTTTAGATGTAATCAATGCAACGGGCGGTGCCATCTAAAGATCCGCTCAAGCCTTACAACTCACATGCGCACGTAATCTCCACTGAATCTAATTTGCATAAAGCGTTGGTACCTCATTTATAATTTCTCTTTACTAATTCTAATACCTCTAATGTCATAGAAAGAGTTGACCTTATCAACTTCTAATGCAATAAGTCGCTGGCTAAAATAGTCACAGATTCAAGTAGGGCTGAAAGGTGGAGGACACTAAGGTGGTTTTCCCGTAAGTCCGAAAGTGCCATGAGAGCGCTGAAAACTTGGAAAAGGATCTCTATAAAAATTAATATAAAATTTGTACGTCGTGAGCAGCGACAGCGCTCTTCGCAGTGTGCAAGTTTCTCGCCTAAAAAATATTACGAAAAAAATATGATGGCTATGGCTAATGATCGTTCGAAATCACATTTCTTGTTTCTGGTATCGGAACGAAGTACCAAGTATATAAGTGAATATATATAATATTGTATATAGACCCCTCTACCATCTAGTTGAAGCACAAGGCATCAATAGAATATCGGTTCAATAGATATCGGTAAAAAGTATCTCATATATTCAAACATCGAATAAAAGATTTAAATTATTAGAATCATTAATTTTTATTATTGAGCGATAAACCGTGGCTTGTCTGAGAAATTGCGTGCTCTTCTTACCTCGTTGAGTGGGATTTGGTCAATAAAACTGGCTTACAGCAAAAATGCGCCCGTATGCCACTGCCAAGCTAAGCGCAACATCCTGGCGTTAGACCTTATGTCTTATTGATAGTAAAAGTAGGAGATGAAATGAGTGAAAAATTCAAAATATCGTCAGGAGTAATGCTTTCATCTTTACTCTTTGCTCTTTACTTGAATGACCTGCATGACTGCTTGGAGGGGGAACTCTTTATAGATGAGTTAAATATCCATTTGCTATTATATGCTGACGATATCGTCATATTGGCAGATGAGGCGATAAGTGGAATATGCAAGTAAACTTATCTAAGTATGCTATAATGAATTTTCGGAGAGGCGGTAGAATAGCAGAAAAAGAAAAGTGGTTTTTTCACGGCGAAGTTTACCAATAACGAAAGAATATAATATTACAATAATTACTAGGGTGTAAAGCTAACATCAAAACTCAGTTTCAAGCAACATATAGAAAATAGAAATGTTCTAGCGAAAAATAGCATAAATGCAACTTGGCGCACATTTCTAAGTAAAAATAAAATTAAGTTGTCGGCAAAATGGAAACTGTTTTTAGCGGTGACTAGAGCAATCCAGAGTTATGCTGCTCAGGTATGGGGAAACTTGTTGTTTGAAGAAGTAGACAAAATTCAACTTTATTTTTTAAAAAGGGTACTTCATCTCCCGAGTAATACGCCATCTTATTGCATTCTCTTGGAGACAAATGTTCCAAGTTTTCATTTGTATACACTGCAGCTTCACTTAAAATATATATACAAAACGTTATTTGAATATGATGATAATAGATTGCCTCATATACTATCAAAAAAGATTTTAGAAAAACAGATATTTTGGGTTGAAGAAATTAGTAATCTAGCACAAAAGTTAAATATAACATGTAACTGGGGCACTTCAAATAAAAGAGAGTGGAATAGAAATATAATTTCAATAATAGAAAATCTTCATGATTCAACGCCAGAAGCTATTTAAACGATAATACTGGAATCTATAAAATTATGTGGATTATGAAAGCCAGATGTGATTTAATATACTTGGGAAGCCAAAGGGATTTAAATTGCACTTTATGTATATTAACTTAAATGAATTAGAAGACATCACACATTTCTTACGAAAATGCCCGATACTTAAAGAATTCGTCAAAGATTTTTTGGAAAATATAGTTTAAGCCGAGATGAAATCATAGACATTTTAAACGGTATTGGCCCTTCTGGATATAATAACTTATTTAAGTTCATCACTGGTGCTATAGAATATAGAAAATTAATTTTAAACGAATTCAATACATAGTAGCATAGTAACATATGTAAAATGTAAGATTTTTTTTTTTTTTTCTTCCGACAAACGACCTAGTGTCACTGTCGTACGTTCTAATGTTAATGATTAAAAATGAAATGTAATGTTTATTTTAAAAAAATCGAACAATAAATAATAATAATAAATAAATAATAACAATAAAACCTTATGTCTTACTCGCCACATCTTGGGCCTTGAGGCATCTATCTATTCCCATATGGTGAATTCTTCTTAACAAGATTTGTGTTCGTTGAAGCTGTGAGAGAGAAAGCGACATGACTTCTGAAGAAATTTTCAGAAGCAAACTTCCAACTCAATTTGAAATAATAGAGGATTCTATTGGAGTGTTGCAGGGATAGGGAAGAGGAATGCATATATTGAAAGTAAAAAATAAGTAAATAAATATTTATAAAATCAGAAAAAAATTATATGAAACCAAACGTTATTAAAATCGCACCTTGTTAATTTCCTAATTCAATACTAGCCTGAAGCTATCGAAGAATAAGCAAACTCGATTTCAGTAATCTATTGAGAAATAGATTCAATAATAGGCAGTTGCCTCATTATTCGAACACGTCCTATTAAGTCCTCCAAATGCTTCCAAATACTTTAAAAACGCACCAGTTCATTAGTAGAATAGTTTCCTGCAGGGAATGCAAGTTTGTGGGTAAAATATACTCGTACACTCGTGTACATTTCTATCCAACGATTTGCTTTGAGCACCGCAGCGGATGGGTCTGCTTGTGTAAGATTGGCAGAGTTGTTTGCTATTTAGTAGTTGGTAGAAATTTTGTGATGACCACAGTGGACTAGTACGTTTGTATATGCCTTATAGACAGTAAATACTGGGATCGATTTCCGTTGCGGGAATTTTACATTTTTTATTCTAAACGCGAATATATGTTTACAGTTTTTATTAATATTTATTCAGTACTTGATGCTTTGCTTCGATATCAGAAACCAGTTAAAATGATCAATATCTTAGTTAACGCTGGCTTGTACTCGTACAAAGAATGCCAGAGCAAAGAGCACCAAAACGACCTTCAAGAAGCAACCGTATGGGAAGCGAACTAAGGGAGGAGCGAACTCAATGAATATACAAAACTATTGGCGATTGATAGCGAATTGAGAAATCTGGAAAAAGATTATTTGCGGAAGCAGAGGTTCTCTCAGGATTGTCATGATAAGAAAGAAGAGGAAGTTTACATCCATACCAGCACTAGCCATAGGCATCATAGTTCTTGAGTTACATTTGCTTTGCACTGTGAAGGGAGATGTTGCTGACATACAATTTGTATTGGACATTTTCAGCGCCTTCGAAACATTTTCAAGCTTACGTATCTTCCTTCACCTCCATCTCCACTCAAATCTGCGACTTTTTACGCCAGAAGCTTACTGAAAAATTTCCAGACTTTAGAAGTTGTGGAGGCTTTTTAAATTGTCAAAATTACACAGTTTTTGAGTTAAATTTTTTTTGCACTATGAAGATAGATGTCGTTGCTTACGGAATATAAATTTGAAACTAATTTTTATAGTTCTCATGGGAATTTTTAAGCCTATATTTGGTCCTTTCTTTCATATATGGTCCTTTCCTTTCAAATCTGCGACTTACTGCTTTAAAAACTGTTTGTATCAGAAGCTGTAGTTCTAAACGATGTCACTGTGATAAAAAGCGAGAATTGCAATTGCTTGCGTTAACAGCTTGGCTTTGGCAGAGCGATGGCGATACTCTTAGTGCAGTGATTCGCAATTGAGGCTATCTCATGGTGAAAACATTTTTAGAGATGCTCTCTTTAACAGATCGTTCGATTTGACTCTGAGAGAATGTGACAGAATAAGCTGATGAGCTGACGTCATTTGGGATGTACTTACAAATAAAAACTGAGATTGTGTTGGTGATACACAAAAAAAATCAAACAATGACACTTCGATGCTATCTGAACTACGACTAATTGGGCGAGTTTCCAAGGGTTTGATTGAAAAGTAATGAGCTTTCCCAGCTCGTTGGCAACAGCGGTACAGTCAACATCGCTCCGCGCGTGAAAGCTGTTTTAAAAGTGTGTTAGGATTTTGCAATGGCGAAAATGCAGCGACGGTTGTCTTTTTCGACTCTCGAGACATCGCCCACAAGGAGTTTGTACCTCCAGGAAGCACTGTAAACGCGGCATTTTACAAAGAAGTGCTCCTTCGGCGCCGGCGCACACCGCCTTCCTCCGCACCTCTGCATTGGCCAAGATGCGGGTTCCGGTGCTTCCCCACCCTCCCTACATCCCAGACCTGTCTCCTCCGGACTTCTTCTTGTTCCCGCGCCTGAAAAGAAAGCTGAAGGGGAGGCGTTTCGACTCCATCGAGGCGATCCAAAAAACTTTGACAGTCGAATTGAACGCGATTCCGGCGGATGAGTTTAAAAAATGTTTCCTGCAGTGGAAGGACCGCTACCAGCGGTGTATTGACGCTCAAGCGTCCTATTTTGAAGAATATTAGTTGTATATTGTGGGCCATGTAAAATTTGTTTTTTGAATTGGCAATAAAAAAAAACTAATTAATATTTTTTCAAACTATATTTTTTTATTTTCAAGATTGAACCTTACCATTTATGAATGAAAAATAATATCGTTCAAATGACTGCCACGACTGGCTTTACAGTAGGCTATTCGATTAACCCAATTTTCAAGCACATTTTCAATTGTTTGGGCTCCAATTTCATGAATGGCGAATTCGATTTCGTGTTTTAAAGCATCAATCGTCTCTGGATGGTTCGCATAGCATTTGTCCTTAACGGCTCCCCACAAAAAATAGTCCAACGGGCTTAAATCACAACTCCGAGGTGGCCAATTGATATCGGAATTCAAAAACGGTACCCAAAAGTTCGAGTGTAACTTTGGGAGTGTGACAAGTTGCACCGTCCTGTTGAAACCAAATGTCGTCCATGTCATCCTTTTCAATTTTTGGAAACAAAAACTCGTTGAGCATGTCACGGTAATGCTCGCCATTTACTGTAACCGCGGAAGAAGAAGAAGACTCACTTTGGATATAGGTTTTCAATATTTCCCAATTTTGTTCAAGCGTATAGCGTCCCATTTCGTAAATGTCGAATCTTTAAGTAAATTATGAACACATTTGTCATGTAATTTGTGTTACCATTCTCAGAAAAATGGGTGGTTCAAAAAGCAAACGCTATATGGCCCACCCTGTATAAGCTAAAAGGTTTAATAAAACTGCTTAAAAAAATAAGGTTTATTACTTTTCAATCAAACCCTATATGATTAGGTGTGAAATTATTTTGTAAATCTCGGCTGGCGATTAGTGATATTCGAAAAAAAAACTAACACAGTTCTCGCTCATGGTGCTTCGTTGCTATCTGAAATGATCGTACAGAATTCGGCTGCCGAATCTCTCAAGTGATGTGACAGTCGAAGTTCCCCTCCCAATTCTGTTTTTCACCACAGTTAAAGATAAAACCTGTTACACCTATCATCTTCGAGGATATCATATTTGTCCATAAACAGAAATTTCTTTCTACAGTCCAAATTTTTTTCCTGCAGGGTAGCCTAAATGAAATATGAGCATTTGCTCATCTTTGATGCGTTTTTGATTCGCATTAGAGCAGAAGCTATAACCAACATTGATGCGTTGTTGCTTTCATGAAGTTAGTAGCACACACACACACACACACACGTTTTCAGCTTCAAAATTTTGTGTGCTGGTAATTATGTCGAAACCAGATGGAAAACTCACTCAGACAAGTTCGAATGCTGTTTCACCATTTTGTTGTTTTTTTTTTGGCAAAGTCGCTTACGCTTCATTGAAGACGTTTTGCCGATGAATTAGCTTAATCAATCCTTTGGCACTAAAGTGCTTTGATGTTACCCCAAAGTGAAACGAATTGCATATTGAGTCCGAAAAAGGTTTAGCAATCCAATGATGAAATATGCGCAGTACTAGCAACCCCTTGCTTGTGAAAGGTAGTGGGTAAAGGAAAATATGGTTTAAAATACTTATAATTTGCATTGTATTCTTGCCAAGTTGCACTGATTAAACGTTAAATAGTCGGTGTAGATAAAATATGAGTACATTTAAAAATTATGTGTGTATGTATGTATGCCAGTGCTTGTGCGTCTGCCACAAGTACCTCTCGATAATGTCAAATGCACGCATCAAATATGTCCAAATCCTCGTCATAGTCATCAGTATCAGCAACAGCAGCAGCAGCAACAACAGCGAAAAGCATTGAACAGCATCGCGCTGTCATTACACACACAGCCACACAGCCACACAGTCACGCATAACCGTCATTTTAGTCTTGGTAGCGTTCGATTCCGTGGAATCTTACAAACAGGGTGATAATCAAAACACAAATCAATGCAGAATAGCCAACAAAGCAGTTGGGTTGCTGGTGCTGTTGTAGCTGTTGCTATTGCTGTTGCTGCTGTCTGATCGCATTTACACTTGAAATCATTCAAGTCACTCAACAGTCTCAATATTATCAATGTCACTGTCAGCAACGTTGCTCCAAATCAAGAGAAATCACCTTTGTGCAAAGCAAAGCAAAAGAAAAACTGCATTCAATCAACCATTCATTACTGCTAAGGTGCTTCAGCAATTACGATAACAAGAATTGTTGATCGGGACGACATCGCATAAAAACACAAACATATGAGAATGTGCGTAGAAATGTGCACACATACATGCACACATTGGTACATATGAAAATAAAAAATAACAACATTCATAGCGAAAAGCGGGTTGAAGAGCCTCAACTTGTTGGTTGGTCGTTTGTGGGTCTGACGATAGTGTTATTGATATTCCAGGAAAATACTTACAGTACTTGAATTACATACATACATACGTACGTATGTATATACTTACATCCATACATACATACAATATATACTTACATATATACATGCATACACACATACATGCATACGCACATACATACTTACATACATACATATATGTACATGTATATCAATACACTTGAACTAAATATTATAATGCTCTTGTATACAAAAAGAAATATTTCAAATTATATGGCAGGCTCCTACTTATACATATGGAAATATACATACATACATTGGCCCAAATACAAAGTGGCGCAGAAGTAATCACCCTATCGGAAGATTTACATATAATTTCCGCAAATGGCATCGCACGTCAATCATATTTGACACTTGTGAACTAGACAGCTGCGGCATACAAACAGATAAGCAGTGGAGCGCGTAAAAGCCAAAATAAAATAAAGATTCCCATCACTCAAAATCATTTTTGTTTATTTACTAAAAAAATTATTCAATAACAAAATTGGATGATTAATTTTGCGTACATATATAAGTATGAAATTGAATTAAAAATATTTTACAATATATAATATATAAGAACATACATACATATATAATATATTTGTATATTTTTACAGAGTGCGTGACATATTAACAAGGTCAGCACATATTGATAAGTTTTGATTATATACCTATGTGTTTATATATGAGCACATATATATATTATATATATACGAGTATTAGGCCGGGTCGATTTGTGGGGAGGCAAAAAAAAAATCGCCCATTGCTCTGTGAAAATCATATTCTAGAGATCAAAATAAGAAACTTTGCCGAAGGAACCATACCTCTAAAACGAATTCTGATGTCCCCCAATTTGGGTCGAACTTTTTAGTTTCTTTTCTATAACTCACTTAAATTAATTTTTTCATTTACATATGTTCTGACTAAATAAATTTCTTAAGAGAAAAAAAATATTATTATAAATAAATAAAAATGATTGTATGGGGAACCCCCAGGGGAGTTCCAGGGGGTGTGCCACTGGCATGGGTGGATCGGCCGTCCAAAATTAGTGGGGGTTGGTCATACATTTGGACTCGATTGGAGCACTCTAAATGGGTCAAAGTGCGATTTTTCGTTCGACCCAAATTGGGGGACATCAGAATTCGTTTTAGAGGTATGGTTCCTTGGCAAAGTTTCTTATTTTGATCCCTACAATACGATTTTCACAGAGCAATGAGCGATTTTTAAATCGACCCGTCCTAATATATATATACAATATATATATATAATTTCCTTCAAAGTTGTATGCTTGTTAATTAGAATTATCAGGAAATTTTAGGAGGAAAGATGATCACAAATTAAAACATGGACTTTGCCCAATTCTTTCCTTCTTTTAAAATTCTAAGGAAAATTCATCGGATTCTTATAAATCTTGAACATAGTTTGAGACTTTGATTTATAAAATATTTGCTGTAATATGAACTATAATTTTATAAGACTTTATGGAACACAAAAAAAAATTGCAGGAAAGCTGTAAAAATTGGGCAAAAGCTTGGCGTTTATTTTATTTTGACCATGGGTATATGCATATAAATAAGTTGTTAATTTCTGACTGAAAATTGGTCTATTTTTTGGTTACTTTTTTCTTAAAGTTTGCTCAAACTTTTGCACAATTTTTCCGATTGTACGAACATTTGGGCGATTAAATTGACCGAAAAAATCACGAAGTGCGCGATATGCATTTTGATTTGAACGCCCGTTTTCATAATAAGCCTGAATAACTTTGACGCATTGCTCGATTATAGGTATATCTTTTCATGGTTCAAATTGAGTGAACTTGAAATTGAAAAGTGTTAGATGAAATGCTGAAAAAAGCTTGACATTTAGTTGTTGTTTGCATTCAATATCGGCCCTTAAAATTAAACCACCCTTTATAATATAAATATTATTTTTTTTTTATTTTTTCTTTTTTATTTTTTTTTTTTGTTTTTTCTTTTTTATTTGTTTGTTTAAATAGTACATAGTAAGACTAAGGTCTTTTAATAGTACTTCAACAATATTATAAACAACTGGAATATTTTTAACATACAAGTTTCTTAATCTAAATTTTACACCAGTTCAATTACGAATCAATCCAATATATTATATTTAACTTAACCATAATAATAAGAAGAAAAGAAGCAATAGGAAAAGAAAAGAAGGATTTAGAAAAGAAAGAACAAAAGTAGTAATTAGAGAATGTAGAGAGAAATTTAATGCCCTAATTTAATGCAATCAAACACTTTTAAAGTAATTATAGACTGGTGCCCTGAAGTTAAATCTGTTAAGTCCAGCCTTCACAGTGTCGGGTAATGAGTTCCACACTTTAACAGCGTTAATGAAAAATTATCTAGATGATGGTAGGTAATTAAATTTTGGAACGATGAATTTGTTGCGTCTGCGAGACCTTACTGGTATCAACTTCTCTGTCAGATAGGGAGGAGACTTGAATAATGTAAGTTTGCACAAAAATATGCAATTTCTAGCAGACAAATAACTATTAAGGCAACAGCCCAGTAACCTTGATCGCCATGCAGAGATATGGTCATATCTGCCAATCCCATATACATACCGCGTGGCGTTATTAAATGCCACATTAAGTTTATGGCAAGATGTGGAGTCGAGTTTGCTGTATACCACCTCAGAGTACGTAATGAGAGGCATAATTAGCTGGAGAACTAATTTGCGCCTCGTTTTCTCTGGCGTGAATGTTGCAGAGACTCTCAGCTTACGCAATGTAGCATAAATGTTCCC